>NC_134414.1:46303393-46988846 GCF_030867145.1 Opisthocomus hoazin | reverse complement strand
TCTTTCTCTTTCTCTTTCTCTTTCTCTTTCTCTTTCTCTTTCTTTCTCTTTCTCTTTCTTTCTCTTTCTCTTTCTCTTTCTCTTTGTCTATAATCTGTATCATTTATATCTATATCTGTATCTATATCTGTATATGCATACACACATGTATAAATGTATATGTGTATAGGTATGTATGCATTCATATATACGTATATTTGCATTATACGTGTTTATGTATTGGTAGATAACAGCCTAATACATGTATTGATATATAGTAGCCTATACTCTTAGACTATAACTACAACCGAAATTATTTTTATTCTAAGTATGTAGGAGATTACCTCTGTATTTATACCTAAATATATACATCTGCAAACAATAAGAGTCATCCAAAATATTGTGCATGGGCTGATACGACTTTAAGAAGATACTTGGTGCAGCTGAATCTGCTTCAAAACAGCTGTAATTCCATGCAGCCTTTAGGGGAGCTTCTAACATCACTAAATGCTGATGTCTGTTTTAGAAGGAGATATTGCTTGTACTTGTTTTTATTTTGGTTGGAGATATTCTTTGGTTAAAAGGTAAGGAAAGTTTGTAGACATAATTTCTGTAGTGATTTAAAATGTGGGGGGTTTTTTATAACTTTAGACATGGTAGTAGAAAATTAGAAGGCTAGCAAATTTACGATAAATAGGAACACTTTAAAAATCTAAACCTATAATTTTCTGGAGGCTAGTCACAAGTATGTAAAAATGAACCCACTATGCTGTTGAAAATCACTCATAGGATTACACACAACTAAATCTAACGCACCAAGAATGTCATTGAGAATAACTTCTGACTCTGAATTATAAGATATATGCACAATTTATTCCATAATCTGTTAGGAATACTCCCACTGCCTCTAAAGCCTGTATTTTCTTGAACTGTTTCCAAAAATCCAGCCTTAGTATTTAAACAGCATTTTACATGAAGAGACTGAAAGGAATTTATACCTAAGATGTTCTTAGTAGAAAGAGCTTATGTGTCATTTATACTTTCTAGAGTTCTGGACTATTAATCTGTCCTGAGGACTGCTAATCTAAAATTTTATGTTCACTTGTTTTCTTTTATGGTCTGTTTTCTCTTTGACACTCTCTCCAAAAAAGAAGAAACCTCAATCTCTTACCGTGTTTTCCGTTAATGTATACCTTGTTTGTCCTTTTTGCCCCAACAGTAATATTATTTCAGTTGTTTAAGGTTACAGTTTAGGAAGATAAACTATATACATATGAGATAAAACATAAGATATTCAAAAACTTTAGAAAGATAAAGCCACACTGGTTTTCAGAAGAATATTTAACTTGAAAGCTACACAACTAATTTCTTATTAAAAAAAAAAAAAAAAAAAGATGGAATAGTGCAGCACAGCTTTGCATTAGTTATTTAGATGTTGGACTTCATTATGTAGGTAACATCATTGGATAAAACATATCTGATAGTTAGAAATGCAGCAGGGATTTCATGTCTAAATGTGTGTTCAATAGTCTAGCTGGTGTTTGTTAAAAAAAAAAGTTTTAAATAGCTTTTGTTTTGGTTTGGGTTTTTTTCGGGGTAGACTGCAATATTTTGTAATGTCTCTGATAATATTATTTAGCTTCAAGTATTTTCACTGTCCTAAAAATTGTTTCCCTATGTTGTAATATTGTATTGTAGAGTACATTTAAAGCCAGCAAACCTTCTAAGCACACAATTTTTAAGCATAGAAGAGGTCTGTATGGTTTGGATTAGTGAACTCAAGAGGTCTAGTAACATGTTTAAATTATAAACATGGGCTCAAATATTTGCTACATTATGGTAGTTTATTTGAAATACATCTACTATCAGGAGATCAAAACTCCTTTGATCACTTTTACATAGCATTTCTCTGTTACTTTTTAATATATGCAAGTTTATTTTTGTTTTTCTTTACAGAATGATTTTTTACTAGTAATTTTAATTGAGGACACTAATTATAAGAAAATATTTTATTCAAGATTTACTTAGTGACTCTGTCTTTCACTTTCTTATATGAATATATTCTTGAAAGTCTTGAACAGAATACTAAGTTACGAAAAATGGTTTTATTTCAGTTTAAAGTTTACCCTTCTGTATTGGAATTTGGTCAAAGACTAGAAAATTCTTCTTGCTAAAATGAAAAAAAAAAGAGGTTTTCTCTTCTGTCTTTGAAAAGCGTAATAGACACTGTGTCAAGGAGATCTGAAAAACGGCTCTGGCAGCTCTAGAGCTTAAGAAAGCTATTTTATTTTAATCATTGCTACAAAAATTGAAACATTAACATGCCTTTACCATTCCTAAAAATTCACCAAAGATTAACGGACTGAAAGTGCAAAAAACACTCAGTAAAATAAGAGCATACTTTATGGAAAACATACTGGAAAAGTAGTGCGATGAGCTGTAGGCAATCCAGGAGATTCCTGGAATGCATTGAGGATAACTTTTTAAAGCAGGTAGTAGACACTCTTACCTGAGAGGATGTAACACTGGACCTGCTGGTCACCAGTGCAAGGATGCTAGTTGGTGACATCAAGATTGGATACAGCCTGGGCTGCAGTGATCACGCATTGGTGGATTTCACAGTCCTGTGGGATAAGGGAAAGGTACACTCAGGATCCTGAATTTTAGGAAAGCAAAATTCCAGCTCTTCAAGGAGTTAGTCAATAAGACTCACTTGGAAACTGCCCTCAAAGACAAGGGAGCAGAACAGAGCTTGCAGATCTTTAAGGACACTTTCCACAGAGCATAAGAGCTCTCGATCCCCAGATGTAAGAAATCAGTCAAGGAAGGCAAGAGATTGGCATGGCTGAGTCGAGACCTACTGGTCAAAATAAAGGGCAAAAAGGAACTCCAGAGGCAGTGGAAGCAGGAACAGGTATCCTGGGAAGAGTGTAGGGAAGCTGACTGGTTGTGCAGAGATGGCACCAGGAAGGCCAAGGCGCTGCTGGAGCTGAACTTGGCAAGGGATGCAAAGAATAATAATAAGGGCTTCTACAGGTACGTGATCCAGAAAAGAAAGGTTAAAGAAAGTATATCCCCCTTGATGAGCAAGACTGGCAAACTGATAACAAAGGACAAGGAGAAGGCTGAGGTACTCAGCACCTTCATTGCCTCAGTCTTCACTGGCAATCTCTCTTCCCACACTTCTTGAGTGGATGGACTGCAAGACTGGGACTTGGGGAACAAAGTCCCTCCCACTGTCCGATCAGATTTGTGACCACCTGAGGAACCTGAGCATACATATGGGACCTGATGAGATGCATCCCAGAGTCCTCAGGGAATTGGCTGATGGAGTTGTCAAGCCACTCCCCACCATATTTGAAAAGGCATGGCAGTTAGAGGAAGTCCCTGGTGATTGGAAACAGGGAAATATTCCACTGATGTTTGAAAAGGGCAGAAAGGAGGACCCTGGGAACTACCAAACTGTCAGTCTCAGGTCTGTGCCTGGGAGGATCACAGAACAGATCCTCCTAGAAGCCATGCTAAGACACTTGAAGGAAAGGGAGGTTATTTGAGATAGCCAGCACGGCTTCACCAAGGGCAAGTCCAGCTGACCCACCTAGTGCCCTCTATGATGGAGTGACTCCATCAGTGGACAAGAGAAGAACAAAGGATGTCGTCTATCTGGACTTCTGTAATGCTTTTGACATGGTGCCCCACAACACCTTTCTTTCTAAACCAGAGAGATATGGACTTGACAGGTGGACTGTTCAGTGGAGGAGGAACTGGCAGGGTGGTCACATCCAGAGGGCAGTGGTTGACAGTTCAATGTCCCGATGGAGATCAGTGACAAGTGGTGTCCCTCAGGGGTCCATACTAGGACCTGTACTGCTTAATATCTTCATTGGTGACATAGACAGTTGGATCAAGTGCACTCTCAGCAAATTTGCAGATGACACCAAGCTGAGTGGTGCAATCACCACAACTGATGGATGGGATGCCATCCAGAGGGACCTGAGCAATCTTAAGAAGTGGTCCTACGTAAAACTCATGAGGTTCAACAAGACCAAGAGCAAGGTCCTCCATCTGGGTCAGGGCAAACCCCACTATCAATAGAGGCTGGGGGATGAAGGGATTAAGAGCAGCCCTGCTGAGAAGGACTTGGGGGTACTGGTGGGTGAAAAGGTGGACATGAGTTGGCAATGTGCACTCGCAGTCCAGAAAGCCAACAGTATCCTGGGATGCATCAAGACAAGCATGGTATCCTAGGTTTGGCCAGGACAGGGTTAATTTTCACCGGACTCCAGGAAGGGGCTGTCCCGATCCGATATCGGGGAGGTTTCGATGTGATCCCAGGAGACGAGATTAAGACGCAAACGCAGTCATATGCCGTGCAACATTGTAAACTTTATTTTCGGTGAACTGGGAATCGGAGGTCTGGCGGGGACGGCAGCGGGGGGGGGGGCGGAGAAGATGAGACAGAAAAAAAAAAAGGGTAAAGTCAGAAAAACCCCAGCGGGCGAGGAAAAGAAGTGCGGGGGGGAGAGGATCAGTTACCACCACCACGGATTCGACGATGTCCAGCGATGTCCACTCGGCTCAGTCTCTGTGCAGGCGTGGAGCCCCGGCAAGAGTAGAGCCCAGCAGCCAGGCGGTGAGGAGGAGAGCAAGAGGGCGGTGAGGAGGAGAGCAAGAGAGCAGCGAGGAGCATGTGCTGCCCTTTTATAGGGGCATTTGCGCATGCGCAGAGCATGTCTGCATACGTGCAGTTCCTGCCATGCGTGCTGCCCGCTTAGACAAGTCCGTTTTTGCCCGTCCATGGGCTACTCTGTGCGCAAGCGCTTTCCTGCAGGTCGTTGTGGCGGCTTCCTTCCAGAGGCCAGCAAGTGATGGCAATAGCGATGTCAAGACAAAACCAGTTTTTAGCGGTCTTCTACAGGGGCACAGCTGGGCGGGCTGACCCCCCCTAGCCAAACAGAGCAGGATATTCCATACCATGTGCCGTCATGCTGGGTTCCAGTGGGGAGGAGCGGGGCGGTGGGAACTCACTCGCGGCTCGGGAGTGCCCGGCGCCGGTTCGGTCCAGGAGAGTGGCTCTGTAGGTTGTGCGGCTTGTGTTGTGTTTTCTCCTTATCTGTATCATTGTTGTTACTGTTCCCTTTGTTTGCTGTTCTGTTAAACTGCCCTTATCCCGACCCACCAGTTTCTGCCTGTTTCTTTCCATTCTCCTCAGCACCCTGGGGGGGGGGAAGGGGCGGCCGCGTGGCACTTTTGTTGCTGGCTGCAGCCAAATCAGAACACATGGCCAGCAGGCCAAGGGAGGTTATTCTGCCCCTCTACTCTGCTCTGGTGAGACCCCACCTGGCATCCTGCATCCAGCTCTGAAGCCCTCAGCACAAGGACATGGGCGTGTTGGAATGCATCCAGAGGTGGGGCTTGAGATGAAGGCTGTTGATCAGAGGGCTCGAACACCTCACCTATGAGGAAAGGCTGAAAGAGTTACGGTTTTCCAGCCTGGAGAAAAGAAGGCTCCAGGGAGACGTTATAGCAGCCTTTCAGTACTTAAAGGGGGCTTATGAGAAAGATCAGGACAAATTTTTCAGCAGTCTGTTGTGATAGGACAAGGGCTAATGGTTTAAAATTGAAAGAGGGTAGATTTAGACTGGATACAAGGAAGAAATTCTTTACTATGAGGGTGCCATGGCAGTGGAAGAGGTTGCCCAGAGAGGTGGTAGATGACCCATTCCTGGAAACATTCAAGGTTATGTTGGACAGGCCTCTGAGCAACCTGTTCTAGCGACATGTTCCTTCTCATTGCAGGGAGTTCAGTCTAGAGCACCTTCACAGGTCCCTTCTAACCCAAACAATTCTATGATTTTGTGATTCTATGTTTTTTGAACTTTTCTAGAGAAATTTTATGAGGTAAACATGTTTTGTGAGCTTGGCTCTCACAGCAGACAGTCTATTGTTGTCGATGACTATGAACTTGAAGAGGACAGAATGAAAATCTAATTATATGACTTACAGGATTTTTTTACTTTTGCTCTTTGTAACAGCAGAACTGCCAGTTTGGATGCTTTCCTCTTACCTCCACTTAAATCCCAAAGACAAAGTAGACTTTGAATAGTCAATACTTCTGAAACATTTTGCATATTGCATCTCTGTTTGACCAAGGGAAATCTAAGGGGCTTTTGGGGGTTTGTTTTGGGTTTTTTTACTTTATTTTTTCCCGAGCAGGATCACATCCCATTTCCAGATATTTTAACAACAGTAAAAATTGTTAGATTTTTCTAGTGAAATAATTAATATACATAGGCTTTACTAGAAAACATACAGAAGTACCACTGTGATCTTAGTTATTGTAGTAAAGATCCACTCTACCTGCAGGCTCAATGTGCAGTGACAGTAAATGTCTTTCAGTAGGTGCTATAAACACTCGGACACTGTTTAAAAGTCTGTAAGTGTAGTGGTCTGTGTGTAGTCAAAGTCATTATTAAATTTAGGCAGCCACAGAAACAACTCTTTCAAAAGCATGAGTAACGAATCAAGTAAAATCACAACTATAATAAGAAATTAATTAGGACAGGTAGTCTAGTTATTATATATGAAATTCTATGCTTTTTAGGGTATGCATACTTGTGCTGGCTATGGTGGGGGGGGGGAAGGAAGAAAAAGTAAAGAAGCCTGCATTTTTCTTCCTGGGAGGTATTACTGAAAAACAAGTGAAGCATAAAGTATTCATGCTGTAGGAGCCACATACTGTGGCAAGACAGAGAATTTTTAATTGATTGAAGTAAGGAGCAGGCTAAAATGGTTAAAAAGCACAGCTCTATGCGTTTAGCTCATGTTTTTCTGCCTTTTTCAAGGCATCTGAATTTTCTTGATGTACACAACAAAAAACTGCCAACACCTCATTTCAAGCTGCATTTGTAAACAACTCCTTTAAGGCCAGGAGTAAGTAGTTACTTGTTAGCAGAAATTTCATTTAGCTGTCAGTAGAAAGATATCCTAATAGCATCTAATAAAGTAGTAATATTGAATACAGTGTTTAGAGCTTCTGCATGTAAAACAAAGTTGAATCAGGCACAATACTTAGTAATCAAGCACTTGGTACCTTTACAGAAGTTTATAAATGGGTTTAGAAGAAAAAAAATATCAGCACTCTATAAGCCAAAGAAAAAATATGTAGACTATTATGAAATTATGTAAAGATTCTCTTGTAAGTTATAACTGTTTTGGCAGAGACTTCTTCACGTTATTAAAGATATGTCCTTAAAAACTGAAGTTGTCTAATGTAATTACAGGATTGTAGAATCAGGTTTTTATTATTATTTTTTTTTTTCCATTATTATTCGAGGTATAAAAATATGTTTTCTAGCACAATTTCAAAAGAAGTGATGTTAAAACTCTTTTGTCCAGCTAGGATTCAGCTCACTTCACCTTAGATGACTGTACTATAGAGATAAGCATTTGTCACTCCCTTTATGGTCAATAAAGGGAATCGTCCAACATTTTCTCAACAGCTATTAGAAGAGAAGTATCATGCTTTAAGACTTTGTTTTTCTCTCCTTTGACCATAGAGACACCTCAGAATCACTACCTCATCATATGCAAATTTCTATAATTTAGATGTTTGTATCTAGCTAGATGAATTTTGTAGCTAATGTTTTGTGGTCCCTTTCTACTGTTTTCTTCCTGTAAAGGTGTTTGAAGTTGGTGCTTGCTGGGGAAACTTTTTCATGTGTCTTGGCGTATGATATTGGCCACTGTAGCACAGTGGAAACTCACCCCACTCACCCAGATTCCCAAATCTAATCAAGGATGCAAGTCTATTCAGGGTTTCTTTGAATAACATTTTCTGTATTTTTTGTGTGAGATAAAGAACCTTATGCATATTGCATTTACCACAGATCATTCTGAGCAGCTGGTTACTCTTAAAATGAAAAAACCCACACACATATATGTATACGCACAGAAAGAAAATGGCTAAACAATGGACTGCAAAATTGGAAACAAAGTTGTTAAGTAGAAATTAAACAAAATTACAAATTTCAATAAAGCACAAATTTAGTTCACTTGACATTAATCTTTTTTCTCGGTATCCCTTAAGACTTTTCTCTGTCATGGAAGAGACAATTCAGTAGTTTTGTGTCCCTTGAGCTTTTCTTGAACACCTAAATCATCCCCTTTTACAGGTTTCTATTACATTTTAAGGACAGAGGGACTTTCCAGTTGCTACTGTCAGAGAAAAAAAATCAAACAATGATAAGGGAGAGGAAATAAATCTTCCAGCCCAGAATATATAATTGATCAGTTCAAATGGAAGGAGAGTATAGTGCATCTTTCAAATCCCTAGTTACCTTAAAATAGTGTAAAAATCTATACTTTTCAGAACAATTAATTTTAGCTCAAATTAAACCAACCTAAAATGAATTTGAAACTTAGTAAAGACCAAAAATGCTTTTATTTTGTTGAATTTGCCAGCCCCTTTGCTTTCAGATTTTTTTTATCTCAGTATCAGTTGAATTTTAAATGGAAAATGCTAATTTGGGGAAAAATATAACTCTTAGAATGTAGCATTTCTATATTCAATGTTTGAAATGAAAGTTATCAACATTTATTTCGATTCTTTTCTTCAAAATCATAAGTAGTTTCAATCTTCCAAAATAGCAGGGTTTAGACTATATGTTACCCATGAAATAATTTTACCCAGCAGTAGGTTTGTGGTTATTCTAGAACAGAATAGGAACAGAGTTGAAATTTCAAGCTTTTATGGCACAAAAAAGATGAATTTACATCCAGCTCTACCATTTACATGTAGAGTTAGAGTCTCATCCAAATTAGGATCTTGTGAAACAAACAACTTCTTCTCTAGTTCGGTTTGATACAGGTGGACACTAGGACACTATTCACATTTTTAAAAAGAACCCTATTTTTTCTTAATCTTTTTACTTGAGTTTATTATTCCTCTCTGTACCATTTCTCCTTATCTCTTTTGTGATGTGTAATAAAAACATGATTTCAGTTTCAGAGCTCTTCAAAATTATTCTTTTACCACATAATATCTTTTATGGAGATTTCACCTCCTGCTCCCAGTTGGTTGATCACAGCCAGCCTTCATCATCTGCCAGTCAAATTATAAAACAAAATTCTGTTAGATTTCTCTTTTGTTATTCACGTAAACTTAGGAGGAGCTGTCTCATTATTCTCCTTCAAATTTCTACCTAAAGCTTTCCTTTGCCTTGATGCTTACAATCAACTTGTCAACATTCAGATTTTTAGTAAGCTGAGAACATTCGCTTTCATAGTGTCTTCTTTTACTATTTACTCCCTTCCTATCTGTTTCTGCCTCTGACACAGTCCCAGGTCAGAAAGTCAACAGCTTTTGTTTTGTTCTTATAAAGGATATTTCATAAGAGGGTTTTTCTTTTCGTAGAATGATTTTTATTTCAAGGAAAGAAAGTCTAAATCGTAATGATAGTTTTCCTACTTTCATTCTCTATTCCTTCTCCTCTCTACTCAATTTTTCCCATTCTCCACTACCATGCTAAAATGTTATAATTTGAAGAGAAGTCATTAAGTATAAAAGTTTATGATCATAGCAAGTCTGCAATACAAAAATCCTCTTTGAAAAATATTACTATTCATCTAGAAAACATTATGTGTATCAGTAACTCATTTTAGGTAAGAAAAATATAAAGTGAAAAAGAAAGAATTAGTGTTTAATGTACAGTAGGTAAAACACCATTTACATGAGTTGCATTATCATGTGACCCTCTCAGCCAAAAGCTGAGCTGAAGCATTAGATATGTTAATAAACTGCTTGAATAAATGTGGATATGACTGTTTTCATAATATTTTGAGGCCTTTATCTTTCATATTTCCAGGAATATCTGTGAATTTCTATATCTTCTCTTACTATTTTTTGTAGCTGAAATCCTCCAAACAAAATTTCCACGTAGTTACGGCACGTAAGTCTGTGTCTGGATTTCTTTCAAGTTCAGATATGAGATGCCTTATGTTCTTTCTGAGCCTTGGTTTTTTTTCTTTGACAGCATTACACAGCAAAACCCCAGGGGACATATGGGGGAGACAGTGGATCTTGTCTGATTCTGTTATCAGACATAAATCCTTGTACAGAGAAAAACCTAAGCAATCCTGAGAAGTGGGAAAGGAGGAAGCTGCCAAAATTTCGTACAGGTAGCTGAATCTTCAAGTTGTTTGGCAGACCCCAATACCTCTTGGAACATTAACTGAATTTGCTAGTTCAATCTAATGTGTAAGCTAAACACAGAATCACAGAATCATAGAACAGTCCAGGTTGGAAGGGACCTCAGAAGATCTTCTGGTATAACCTTTTGTGGGAAAGGGAGGTTAGCTGAGATTATCTAGCACTCTGTCCAATGACATCATGACAACCTAAAGTGATGGGGACTCTACCATGTCCCTGGGGAAGTTGTTCCAATGAATGATTACTCTCATTGTAAAAATTCTTTCTTAATTAAAACCTCTTCCGGTGCAGCTTGTACCCATTGCCCCTTGCATTCTCTGTGACTTCTTGTGAAGAGAGAGCTTCTGTCCTCTTTGCAGCTGCCTTTTAAGTACTGGAATACTATGATGAGGTCTCCCCTGAGCCTTCTCTTCTGCAGGGAGAAAAGACCTAACTCCCTCAGTCTCTACCCATAGGGCAGATTCTCCAGCCCTTTGATCATCTTAGTGGAAACATGAAACTATTCACCCTACCAAACTATAGACACCAATATACTTACTGATGTCCTCAGGATTCCCATTTAGTCACCAAAAAAAGAGACATAGATATTGCCCCAGAGAGCATTTCTGAGGTTAATGAGGCTCATATCCTGAATTGCCTTCTGAAACTGCTGCTTTCTTGCTATATGCATGTACGAGGGGGATTCAAGCTAAATTACCATGATCCCCTAGATCCTCTCTTGCTCCTTTAAAGTTCTGCAGTTTATTGCCTGTTAATGTTTTAACTCGTTGCTGTTATGCTGAAGACCAATCATAAAATGAATCTATGACTCAGATACCTTGGTAAATGCTGCCTGAGAAGAGAAGAATGGAACAGGGAATTTGTTTACAAGCAGAAGAAGAGAAGAAAAGTGAAAACTAAAAAGCACGGTGCTGCCAAAATAATCACTGTAGCTGGAGATCTCTAGAAATGAGAAAGGTACTGGCAAGAGATTTAAGAAAAGAAATTTTTATTTGTAAAGACAACTGAAATTGCTGAATGGAAATTTGACTGAAAGATAGCTGTTTCTAGACATATACACTTAAATATTTATGTATACGTGTAAATACATACATATATGCCTATATATATAAATAGAACGAGAAGCTATCAGATTGTACTACAGAAAATTTGAAAGCATTGTACTTGAAGAAATAAATCAAATTCATAGATACATTTTTAAAAAGAAAAGGAAAAAATGACGGAAGCATTAGAATAAATAAAACTCTTAATTCAAGCTGACACTTGTGTAGAGCTTGTGGAATGCATGGCCCAATTCACCTCAGCCCACCTATTATGAGTGTCCAAATATTGATTTACTAGTCTAAACTAGCTGTCTAGGATATTCTTCTAGTAAATGGAGACAGGTACTTTAAGACAGATGGCACAACTCACCTTTTAGGAAGTTACATGAATGCCAACCCCAATACAAAATTTTGCTTGCAAAGCACTGTGATTTTAAAAGCATTGTTTCAAGTCCAAGCTATCCATAATCTGTATGATAGTACAGTAAATACTAAAACTGTTAAATGAAGAGCACAGCTCAGAACTCAGTTCAAATAATTAGTACTATAAACTAGTACTACTGAATTACAGAATATTGCACATTAACAATTAAATCTCTGCCAGTTGAAACCTGAGCAACATCAAGTCTAGACTCAGACAAATAAACTATGCTAGCAACAAAAATGGAACAATTCGTGAGTTCTGAAGAACATAATGAAATGAAAGTCTGACCAGATATTCTGGAGCACTTAAAATCTATTGCAAAAGGTTAAAATAGTTGAAGTTTTGTGGATACAATATGATTATTATGCATAATGAAGTGTGCATGCAAAAGGCAATCTTTCATGGAGTTACTCCAACCTGTGCGGTGTTTATGGCTCCAAACAGATGCAGAAAGTAAGGGGCAAATATGTCTTCCTCCCAAAAAGGAGAAAGAAAGATTGCAGAGAAAATAATCCTGTAAATACTTCAAGCAGGCAGTGAAAGTTCAAAAGTACAAGACAGTATTCAGGGAAAAATTAAAATTTAAATATTTGGAAGATCTGGATTACGAAGACTTAGTAGAGTTACTTCTAACAGCAGGGTAAGAATGCTTCACTGGTGTTGTCCCCAGTTCTGCTGTCATGATTATGTAGACTGGAACCTAGTCGAACATACCATCACTCGCTTAACTTTCTGTGTCTTGTGATTCTGTACTTTAGTTTCCTTCCTACCAGAATACAGAGGCAAGGATAGACAGTAGACAGCTAAGTTTTGCCATGATATGTGAAGACGAAATAACAAAATGTGGTAT
This sequence comes from Opisthocomus hoazin, assembly GCF_030867145.1. Lineage (NCBI taxonomy): Eukaryota > Metazoa > Chordata > Aves > Opisthocomiformes > Opisthocomidae > Opisthocomus > Opisthocomus hoazin. The sequence goes on along the minus strand of NC_134414.1, from coordinate 46,976,340 downwards.
ACATGGGATCTGCGCATTACTCATGACTTTAAATTGAGATGTAATCTTTGATTTTCCAGGAGCTGATTGGCCTCTACAGACAATAAAATTCATAACTGATGCTTTTCAGCTGTTGTTTTCTTAGCGTTTTTCTTTCACAGACAAATAATTCATGGAAACTTGGACTGCTTTTTTAACTTTCAACTGAAATTTAGGAAATTCAGATAAATTTCCTAATTAAAATTAAGCTGTTTCAATACTCTAGAGGTACCTAACCTGGGTGTTTAAGCACCTTTTCCTGATCTTAGTTACTTAACTTCAATCTGATAACGTACTGTGGGTACCACAAACACTGAGGCGTTCAGTGATTCTATTGTTTATAATCTCATAATGCAGAAATTGATAGTGATCTATTTGAGGATTGTTACAGTTAAATTCTACTTAACTCTGTATGAGATAAAAGAAATCTTATTCTTTATTAAAATGTGTAAGAGTATCTCTTAAGGACATAGTCCTATGCACTGCATGTTTACTTCTATGTTAACATTAACTATATACAAAGAAGGGGAACGAGGCCATAAAACACATCCTGGTGAGTACAGTAACAAAAATGTCCTTCAAATAAATTGGGACACAGCAGGAAGGACTCCGTGTGTAAGCAGCAGGCTCTAAAAATGGATCATCTGTCTAGCTGAAAGCTAATGGAGCTCTCTCAATACAGAAACAATATAGTCAATCACATTTCATGGTTTAATTATCTACTGACTAAAGTTTAAATGAGTTGAAAATATTTCATGAGTACAGCAGAAAGACTATCAGAGTTGATGATCTTTTTAGTTTTGTAATACCAGTGGGAGATGTTGAATGTCTGTATTGAGATTCTGTGTACCTAGGCAGGACGCAGTATTGAATTATTTTACACTGTTACAGAATTTGGAAATGTAACTCTATCTTGTGCATATGTTCATACTGCAGGAATTTCAAATCTTATATTGTATCATGCAATTTTGTAAAATCCAGATCTGAATTTTAGTTGTGTTATTTAGTCATCATGAGTAAATATAATCCTTCAGAAGTGCCATTCAAATTACTGATAGTCTACCTCCTGCTAATTTAGAAACACAGGTGTCAGTATGTCAGTAGAGTATCAAACAACAGATAAAAATCATGAGCTGTGCTTGAATTGACTGAGAAGTAAATTTAAAAAGAATGTAACACAGTGAATGATAAAACATATTGATGACACGTGCAAAGAAATGGGACTTCATCTTGGAAGCATCAAGTGCCACTGAAAGGAGCAGCAAGTCTAGCAGGAGAAAATTGTAAAGTCCCCCCTTTCAGTAGATGTCATGAAGTCATTCCGAATATGTAGAAAAGATGTGTTAGTGTGGTTAATTGAATGAAAGCCAGGTTAAAACTGATGACATAAAATCATACCTGTATGTTTCTAAGTAAATTTTAATGAAGTGGCAAACACTTTTGGGTCACCATTGATAATAACATTAGTTTAGGAAATTACATAGCCAGTTTTCATGGTCATCTCTTGATCGGGTTTCCCAAGGATTAGCAGTGAAGATTCTTTTTTTTTTTTTCTGGTAGCATGGGACAATGCCGTGAAGATTCAAAGTCTTGAAATAGTGATAAGCATTATTAAAAGACCCCACTATTATGACAGCCAATAGATCAGAAAGCAGGAGCATGCATCAGTTTTCTCAGTTTCAGTGATTAACAGCAGGGTTAGTAATACATATACCAGTTAAAAATGCTAAGCATTGAGAGTAATTGGAAAGGCCAGCCCAGAGATACTGCTAGCAATGTGCTGAAAGAATGTTAGGCTTTAATCAGAAGCCAGTACTGTGAGTGCAAAAGTGCTTTTGGTTTTGTGGCATTAAGGTCTGGCTTACGGTCTTCTGGTAAGAAGAAAACTGAAAGACAATCTTAGAAAATTCTATTGTGATATGATGTATGTGAGGTATACTATCCTTGTAGTGGCATATAAACCTTAGCCATGTGCGAATCATCAACATTACGTAATGTATAGGATGATTAGCCATGAAAATGTGAGTTTGAAGATTACAGAAGCAGTTTAATGTATTTTCTAAGATATTGTTTCCTGTTATAGAAATAGTGAGTGATTTCATCTTCTCACTGCATTTGGCTGTGGCTGAAGCAAGCAAAGATAAGTATTTTGTAATATCAGCTAATGAAAGTTATGTACCATAGCTGTACAATAAGAAGGAAACAAAGACAGCAAAGAAATCTTATTAGCTAGCAGATTGCACTGTAGAAAACTTGAAGAACTCAAAAGCAAATGCAGGCTAAAGCTGCGTAAGATATGGTACAGAGTGTGTTTCTGACATAGAAAGATTATAAAATCTGCAGTCATGTTCGTGTTGAGAAGCAAATAGCTGAGACTTAATATCTAAAAAAAGTAGGAAAAAAGCTATCTGAAGGCATAACAATTTCTATAAAGGTGATCACAGCATTACAGATTATTTTATCTATACTTTTTTCTAGAATAGTATTCTTTAAGCTGTTTTGATTATCTGGTCCTACAAAGTTCCCAATGGAAGGGCAAGTCTAAGCCACTTGAAAATACACTTTTTTTTAGTTAGAGACACATAAAAGATGGCAGAGATCCTCCAGATGTCACTCTTCATACATTGACTACCACTGCATAAAACATTCTTTTTTGTATGACTTCAGAAAAATGGGCTTTAGATGAGAAAAAACTAAAGAAGTCTAATCCAATTTTGGAAATCTTAAAGAAAGCTTGTAGTTTTCACCATTAAAGCAGATTTTATTCATGGAGTAAGGTTTATTTTATAGTTCATAATGGAAATGTTAATATTGACAAGGATAAAGTGCTTGATAATGTATGTAAACAATTTTGTGAAGACAAGATATTTTGTAGAGCTTCTTTCTATAGAGTTTAGGAGAAGTAAATAAAATTCTAGTTTTGAGCAGTTTCCTTGTTCATTCATTCCTCTTGATGATCTTGATACACATATTCCTGCAAGGACTTTTTGGATTTTAAATTCCTCTACCAACATAAAACTCTAAGTCAGAGCCCCCAGAAGTTTCCAAAGGACATAAGAAAAGCAGAGCTCTCTGGGAGGACACATGAGAGAGAGTTCCTAGTTTTTAAATTCTGTTTCTTTGACTTCAAAAAGAAAAGGAGAAAAAGGTCCAGCAACTTGACATATAATTCCCATTAATTTTATGTTATCAAATAAAGTCTGGGGGGGGCTTTGGCTTTTTAAGATCATCACAAAGAATTTTAAAGACTTTTTTAAAGAATTAGAAAAATTGGTGTCTGAAATTTAGAAAAAAAAATATTTCAGTTTTCTTTAATTTTCTTCGTTTTTAAAGGAAAAAAATTAGGTTATGAGCGAGGAAGGATGAAGCATGCAAACTGAAGAGTTTCTGTTTTTTCACTTTAAAGACTTGTGTTTCATGTTCAAATGACCTTGTGTAGTACTTGGTGAAGTCACAGAGTGTTTTTTCATTGACTTTACTGAACAAGGTTTGGGCCTTGAATTGGAATAAAAATGACAGTATATTTTAGGAACAACAACTGTATAGAAAAAAAAAGAAAAAAGAATTCTGTAAAGGTAGAGCAGAGAAAATTATAAAGGCTCTTTTAGAAAAAAATCAATGCTTTATTTACCTTTCTCTTTCACTTCCTTTTGTTCATGCAAGCATATTGCACACGCTCTTTAAGTCTGCACAGGCATATTATAAGACTAATTATGTCCTTGCATTAAATAACCTAAAAATCAATATGATGACCTTAAACATATAATTGCCAATACATATCTTATTATGAATGCTTTTTATGTAATAGTTTGCCCTGAATTGTATAACTTTAGATATACAGATTTCTAGGTCATTGAAAATCTGCAATTCCATCAATAATTGCAAGTTCAGTTTCTCCACCCTTGAGGCAGACATTTCTTTCAATTCAACACTTATTCTTTTTTGTGTTCTAAGGTACTGAATTTACATTAAAATGGAATTGTTAAAAGGCATTAGAAAATTATTCAGAAGCATGGTAAGGACAGTATAAGGTTTTTAAAACCCTTTCATAATAAAGCCAACTAAAGCATGTAAAGTTTTAAAATTTGAGCAACAGTGCACTAATGAAAGCGGAATAGATAACTGAGGGCTTATCTAGAGCTAAGGGAGTGCTGTGGTTTAACCCCAGCCGGCAGGTCAGCCCCAAACAGCCGCTCGCTCACTGACCCTGGGTGGGATGGTGGAGAGGATCAGAAGAGCAAAAGTGAGAAAACTTGTGGGCTGAGATAAAAACAGTTCAATAGGCCAAGCAAAAGCCACACATGCAGCAAAGCAAAACAAGGAATCTATCACTACTTCCAGGTGTTCAGGTGTTCAGCCATCTGTGGAAAGTACACTCTACCCCCTCCCTGTGGGTCTAATGGCATGGTACTGGGGACATGGTGGCTAGTTTAGTGGGAAGCATGTATGCTGTAGGTCACACACAGAGAGAGACCCAAGTCACGTACCCCATATACCTTAGCCCACCAAAGACTACCTCAGTCAATAAGCCCACCTAAGAGAACCCCTCAACCAATAGGAGCCATATGTGACCACTTGACAAGGTCCAACCTAGGTACAAATGGAGCCCACTGGAGGACCCCTCCTGAGCCAGTCTTCCTCTGAGCAGTCGGAGACACTCCATTTAGATCAGGACATTGTCCAGAGAAACTTCCCAGGACTGAGTGGCCTTGTCTTATGGGTGACTGGTTTGTGCAATTTTTTTGAGTCATCATTCTAAGCTTAGATTTAGTCACACACCTTGTAGTGTTAGTTCCCAACTGACATCCTGAACCAGTAAATAAGTTGTGTTTGCCAAAGTGTTTATAATATAACCTCCATGTTCAATAAAACTGTTCTATTTTTGACACCATTGAAACTGATTCTTGGAACACATTTTTGTCAGTCTTACACTTCTGTGACACCATTTCCAGAAAAACTGGGCTCCATCACTTGTAAAGATTACTTGGGAAGATAAACACCATCACTCAGAACATCCCTCCCTTCCTTCTTCTTCTCCCTGCTTTACATGCTGACCATGATGTCATATGGTGTGGAATGGTCCTTTGGTCTGTTGAGGTCAGCTGTACCTGCTGTGTCCCCTCCCAGCTGCTTATGGACATTGTCCTGTCCCACTCAGTGGGTAATGGGAGGTGATTTTTTTCGATTCTCTGCACGGTACCTAGCAGTCACAACAAGGGCCCAAAAGGTTTGATTAAAAATAAAGGTTTACTTGGAATTCAGTGAGATTACAAAAGATGATAACTTTGTAATTTTATAATTACATTACTCTGAATGCAGTGAGATTAGAAAGGATATTGATTTAGCAAAACTTACAACAAACTGCAAAATACAGCAGATGAACAAACTTATAATGTTATCCTTCTGTGCTTAGAAAGTCAGAGACAGAGAAACAGAGGAAAACAAAAAGGAAGAGATATCACCACCCTTGGATACAGCGACAATTGCTGGTGGTCAGGGTCCTCCAGTGGCGGGTGTGCATACCTGCTCACAATCGCGTTGCATCTTTATACACAAAGGTTACAAAAAGCTCCACCTAACTAATACAATTATTCCACCTATCTAATGCATATTCATTATGTTGTGCAAGTAGGGTCTTCTGCGCTTGCTCAGGGATTGTGCTGATCAACCAAAGTCATCTACGCCTGTGTGGGGCTCTCAGAGGGTTTCTGGTGGTCATCTGGGGAGGAAGACCCTTACTCGCTTTGTCCTTTTATAGTCATGTGCCATCTGAGGACACCAGAGTTCTTGTTATTCTTGTCAACTCGTTGTTTCACCGCCTCACTTGGTCAAACAAGTTTGTAACAATGAGATGTTCTGTATCTTGGAACTCTGGCTGCTATTCAACAACAATTCAGAGATTGTCTTCAACACTTTGTTTCTCCTCATGGGAGGCGTACTGTTGTGCTTAGTCGCTGGGCATAGGGGATGGTTTTGGTGGTCTCAGAGTTCCCCCCTGCCTACTTGACATCTCAGAGGGAGAGAGGTGGGCTTTTCAGTATGGCACCCTGCCTCCACAGGATTCCACTTGTCTGCCCCAGTCCCTCACCAAAATGAGGATGTTCCCAAAGCACAATGCTTGATTTAGGAGTTTGCTTAATTTGAGCATCTCGACTCTGTCTCTGTTTCTCAAGACAGATGTTTGAGACAATTGCTCACTTTGATCTGGGGCTCTGTACACCTCCATCCTACTTGTTGGCTCTGTGATGTGAGAAACAGAAAAGGCCTTGACTCTGTGTAAGACTGCTCAGCGGCATCGAAAACATCTATGACCACTGTTTTCGTCACAAATCCAAAACATAGCCCCTTACTAGCTGCTATGAAGAAAATTAAGTCTACCCCAGCGAATACCAGCACAGAGAGTTCCTGGGGAACTACTTTTTTCACCTTGCAGAAGATGCCTTTGGATCATAAATGAGCTCTGGAAGCATAAATGAATGCTTCCACTTCAGTACAAAGCCACCTTTATGGGCTAACTGTGGATTTACATGATTCCCTCAAGGTGTTCAGGCAGTATCTTTTAAAGATTAATATCACAGGCAATTTTGTTCTACTCAAAATAGCTGTCATTACATAGTGAACTAGACACAATAGACTTTGTGAAGTTAAATTAGTAAATTAATGACCATTCTTAAATGCATGATTACAGCATACAAAGTGCGTGGTTACAGTATGAAAATTCAGTCAAGTGTCTTTTTAACTATAACTGTCTGTCTTCTTAATCATAAGCACCCATTTATGGAATTATTGTAAGTTTCCTCCAAAACGCACACTGGCTATGCAAACTGGTCATGCATCTTGGCAGGAGGAATGAATTTGGTCTTTGGTCTTCACATTTATTCTTTGGAGTACACCTAAGACACCATAATGAATATATCCCTCACCATGCTCTGCCTTCAAATGTAAAAATCATTAATCTGGGAAAGAAAAAGTCAATTAACACAAATGAAATTCAGACAAAACAGACTGTAGCCTATAGGTGGCAAATCACTGCAACTGTGAGGGAAATCAGAAAAGAAAAGTGATTTACAACTGTTCAAGACAGGTCATTTTGTAAACAGATAAGGCCAGAACTCAGCGTCTTCTCTCAATTGCAACAGATGTTCTAATGTTAGTTTGACTATAACAAGCTGTATTGTCTCACCATTGGCTAGCCGAAAGTTCTCAGGGTTTGGGTTAGTTTTCAGACATCAACCTCTGATGCCAGCTGAGACATCCTACACATCCAGTATTCCTATATGACTAAATGTGATGATGCATGACTAGTGGAAATCTGAGACTTTCGAAGCAGCAGCTAGAGGATACACTGTAGCATCTACAGTTTCATTAGATGCCTAAACATAAGTGTCTGAACCCCACTGTGGTATCCAGTTATCCCTGTGGCAAGAAATGCAGTTTTTCCTAGTAGAGGATCAGGGGAGAGAAGTTGTCTACGTGGTGTGGAACAGGTTTCATATGCCAGGAAAAGAAGAAACTAGACACACAGAGTGTGACTATTCACTCCTTGGAACAAACCTTAGTCTGTGCTCAGAATTTGGAAAGGCACAGCTTTGTTTACCTAAGGTGTTACCAGGGCCTCTGTGGTGTTGTATACTGTGCTGTAGAGGTGAGAGATAGGACAGATACATAGAATCTTCGCACGGATAGACACCAGAGCCTTGGCGTACTCTCTGGCATGGGCAAACTATACTATACACTTCATCACCCATAAAATCAGTTGAAAGCTCTTTCACAAGACAGAATGTTTCTATGCAATGATATTCTTATTCCCCTGTGGTCAAGAAATCAGTTAAACCAGTCTTCACACCTGGTCACTCCACTTTAACATAAATTGAGTGTACTAACATGGAGGAGAACAGTGGGACTGTGTTTCAGTTCACACATATATATATATGTACATCTATGACAATTTTCTTAATAGAGAAGTTCTCTTTTTTAAGAAATTCTACAATGTAAAGTATGAATAATTCAAAAATATTGTCCAGGAAAGTAAGAATGTGATGTAGAATATCTGGCAGTAAAAAGTTATTCACATCTATAGAATAACAAAACACCCCAACCTACTAGATTTCAGATCATCAGTGTAATACATTTCTTTGCTTCCTTCTATCCTACTTCTAAACTATGTGGTTACTTTTTGTCATTTTAATCTGTCTGTGTTTGTCCATTTTGAGCATTTACCTCATTCTCCTTTTGTCACCCATATACAGCTCTTTCATAGAAAACCAGGACAACAGCATGCCTATACCATGTTACTACCAGCTAGCTGGAAAAGTTCAAAAGAGAGCTTAATAGGACCAGGGAGGGTTTTTTTTGTTTTTCTTTGTTTGAAGCACCTCCAGATTATTTTATTGGAACAGAAACACAGTCAGGGTCCTCTGCTTACAAAACAGACAGCTATTGAATACACAGAATAGCGTCTGAAGACACAGTGAGTTTTACACCATTTTCTTATGTATGTAGCTGTTGACTTCAGCAGAATTTTTCCTGACTTAGCTAAGTGTAGCTGAAAGCCTATTCCATCTCAGTGAGCTAATGAAGCACCTCAGGAAAGAAACACAGGTGTCTAATACTCCAGCAGTTGATAGCTTCTTTCTTCTTTTTCTTTATTTTCTCTCTTTTTCTCCATTGTTTTCCTCTCTCTTGTATCCATGATCACTGTGATTAAGCACAATTTATCTAAACTTTTCATTTTAGTAACTGAACAATAGTATCTCCTTCCAATAATATTTTTTGTCTGGATTCAGCCTTCAATCTCATAATACCATAACAATAAGGATTACTAATGGCATTTCCTCAGTGTCCCGATTTTGGTTAAAACAGAACAGATTTAAATTTAGTGAATCTCCCTTACAGCTATATTCTTCGAAGTACCTGCATTTTTCTGAAGCTGGCTGCATATTTTTCAGATATTGTCCGCTCCAAAGCCAGTAACACCTAATGTTTATAGTTACACTGAGCTAACGGTAGGAAAGGAATGCAGAAGAAGGACCTTGTTTATAATTATTGCTTTAGCATCCAAAGTCACTGATAGACCTCTTATGTCCCGCAAGTGAGGAGTCGTAAAGTGTCGCTCTTGCGTGGAGGGATGGACAGAACAGGTGACCTGGTGTTGACCAATGAGATATTCCATGCCATGCACACCATACAACTTCAAAGCTGGGGGACCACGAGGGTCTCGGGACCACGAGGGTCTCGCTCTCTTTGTCCATGGCTGCTTTTGAAGAGGACCCTGCTTGTTGTTCTGCCTGCAATCCTGATCCAGATTCTGATCTGTGCATTCCTGAGTCCAGTTCCTGTCTACTGCTGAGGCCAGTCCGGGACTTCCTGGTGCTGCCTGGCAGCTGCTGGCGGGATGCCAGTGCCTAGCACCCAACTCTGGGAAAATCCATATCGGTTTTGTATATTTTACATTATTTCTCTTATTATTAACATTATTAGCATTATTAGTATTATTAATAAAGCTGTTTTTATATTCAATTTGTAAGTCTTTCTCCCTTTTCCTCCTTTTCCTTTCCTATGGTGGGAAGGCGGGGGTTGATAGAGAGCATCTGCTGCTCTGTTTATTGCTGTCCTGCTATAAACAATGACACTCAACAAGTCTTGATGTAGGACTGCCATCTCAAGCAATCAATCATGAAATAATTAGGTAAGTGAGAAATAGTTTCTGAATATACATTAATTTGAAAAGACTACTTTGATCAATATTCAATTTAGACATTTCACACTGAAATTGTTTTATGGAAAAACAGATTTTGATGTTTTTCTCCCAGAGAACTTACATAAATCTGATACTTTAACATAATTGGTTGTAGAAAAGTGAGTGATTGGAACAGATATCTGATCTCTGCTAATAGCTAGAAGTAGATGCTGAGAAGAGTATTAGAAATATCATAGATAAAGTCCCACTATTTCCAGCCTCCATCAGTCACAGATAGTTTTCCAATCCACAAGTTTCATCCAGACCATTGTAGTTAACTTCAATCAATTTGTGTTTCTTATATGAACATCCTAATCACTTCCTGAACTATTTTATATTTCTCAGTAACAAGAAACCTATTGTGACAGTGAATTATACAATGTAATTATACATTGTGAGAAAGAAATTTTTGTGTTTGTTCACTCTCTTGCTTTAAAATTGCCTGATCATTCTATTTGATTTCACGTTCTTCTTGTACTATGAAAAATAATATGTGGTCATGCTTTATCCACTTTCTCCGTATAATCCCATATCTGATAAATGTCTGTTCTACATATGACCACTCACATCTTTTTTCAGGTAAATATGTTCTAAGGTGACAAAAACCTGACTCAATACATAATACATCTTCTTATGTATGAGATTCATTATCTTGTAAAGCTACATAAAAGCCTTTTCCTCTGTGATGAAAGAACTGTAGAGCTACTTTTTTTTGCAGGATCAGATCTGGATATAAACGTACTTCAGCAATCTTAAATGATAATACTTCTGAATCCTGCACAGCATTGGGTGGAAGAATTATTCAGGAACCAAATAAAGCCTAAAAACTCATGAAGTATAAGAATGGGGTAAGACTGGGAACGGATCTGAGCATTTAAAGAAATAAGAGAAAGATATTTTCATTTCATGGTAAAGTTGAGAGATAATATTAACACTTTATTTAAGATATCAGAAATTTTTCTCATCTCTATCAAAATAACCATGGTGGATATTTAATTAGTTTTCATTTTTATGGCTAAGATACTTCAGCAGATTTCTTTAGGACAGACTAGTTACTGGTCTTGTGGACAATCTGATTATGACAGTACCATTGTAGAAGCTCACTGACTTCATTCTTGTAGTAAAACACCAGTGCTTTATTCCAGCATCATATTTCATAATAGCTTCATATTTTATGTGCCTGACTTCAGGTAAAGTGTTGTTGTTGTGGTTTGCTTTGGTAATTTTTTGTTAGATTTAAAATTTTGTGGGTTTTTTCCTTTTAAAAAATAATGATTGTGAAATGAGTGATGTATGACATTACTTGCCACTTCTCAGCAAAAGTAGATTTTGAAAATGAAAACTAAACTGAACTAATGCATTTTGAAGTTATTTTAGTCATTCTGTATTTTTGTAGTCGTCGTAGTGAAAAATAATGTACTAATGTTTGAAGGGAAATACAGAGAACTGGTGAGCTATTTTTTCATTCATCATATTAAATACCCATGTATTTTTATTTCTTCTTTAATAAATTCTGGTTGCATCATTTAAACTATATGACAACTCCACAAACTTGGACACTGCTTCAGGACTGCTCTGCACTGTATTTACACAGAATCACAGAATCACAGAATGGTAGGGGTTGGAAGGGACCTCTGTGGGTCATCTAGTACAACTCTCCTGCCGGAGCAGGGTCGCCTACAGCAGGCTGCAGAGGACCTTGTCCAGGCAGGTCTTGAATATCTCCAGAGAAGGAGACTCCACAACCTCCCTGGGCAGCCTGTTCCAGGACTCCGTCACCCTCAAAGTAAAGAAATTCTTCCTCATGTTCAGACGGAACTTCCTGTGCTTCAGTTTGTGCCCCTTGCCCCTTGTCTTGTCACTGGGCACCACTGAAAAGAGTCTGGCCCCATCCTCTTGACATCCACCCTTGAGATATGTATAAACATTTATTATGTCCCCTTGCAGCTATCTCTACTTCAGGCTGAACAAGCCCAGCTCCCTCAGCCTCTCCTTGTAGGACAGATGCTCCAGTCCCCTCATCATCCTTGTAGCCCTCCTCTGGAGTCTCTCCAGTAGCTCCTCATATATAGAGATATCTATATTCTCTAGATAATTAAACAATTACTAGAACACTATAAATCTGAATGAAAAACTGTACCTTTTATGTTTTTCCAAGGTGAACCTGACCTCAAGCAATGTTCCTCCCTCTACTGAAACCCCTGTATGAACCAGAACTTTTGTGAACTGACATATATCCTACATTATCTTTTGTTTAGACTTTATTAATGACATAGTAACTATGTTCAACGCTTTTTCTGTTACACCCAGTAAGTCTAGACCTCATCTTAAATTTTGTCTCTTAGACGTTGGAAGTCTAACGTTGAAAAAAATGAAAATGTAAAAATGAGGTTATACTGTCAGTACTCTTCTTATCAAATAAGAATGACATAAAGAATTTTTTTTTGAGTCAAGCATTTAGTTGTTGTTATGTGTAGTTGTGTTTTTAGCAAAATGAACAAAGATAACAACTAGATAAGTAGTTGAGAAGACTTCATAAGTAGTTAATTAGTAGTTAATAAGTAGTTAATCTTAATAAGCAGTTACAAAGACTTATTGTGAATCAAAATCCCTAGCCTTTCACTGCAGAGTTGATCATATTTTTCTGAATGGAACAAGAATCAGTATGGTGTAAAGCTATGTGACAGATACTGAAGGGACAGAAACAGTAAGATCTTTAGATTACACTGAACTATTCAGAAGAAGTGTGCAGGAGTAGAAATGTGTGTGTATCAGTTGGACAGATTGACCACTTGGTGGAGGGAACTGTAGATTAATCAAATGATCATGTCAATAATTATGTCAGATGCCATGTCTTTTTCATAGCTTGGCTCATTAACTCTCTCTCTGTCTATTTCTCTCACTCTCTCTGTAAAATAATATAAATCCATAGACATGCAAGTCCAAAAATAGAAATACAAATTAAAAAAAGTAAATCCACAAAAAAATTTTCCAAATTCCTAAAATGACAACATTCCCAGGAGTCAGTTGTTTCAGTCATTCTGAAATTAAACAAACAATTTGGAATTTTTTTGTCATAAAAAAGTTCAAAGCTGTTGTTGATTGCTATGAAGATGACAGAATCATCTGTTGTCATGAAGAAGGAATATCAGAGACCAGAATATGCCAGAGACTGAAGATGTTTAGGTCAAGGAGAAAATTTAGTTCCCTTTCATTTTAAACCTGATGCAAAGGCTGCTACTCCAAAATGTGTCAGTGTAAGTACACAAAATAGGTCTAATGGAGAGGATTCATCAGATCTAATTTTATGATGCACCTGACTGTTCTAGAACTTGACTCATGTCTATATGAACAAGGTAGATGTCTGCATTTGCACACATGAATCCCACCTAAAATGTTGGTTGAAAAATGACTGGATTTGGAGGCTTAGGTGTAGTTAAACCATAACTATAAATACTATTATTGTTACTGTTAATGTTATTGTTCTTATTTTATTATACAGAGATGCTACTGGTACTACAATAAGCAGATGATATTTAAAGTAAAACGTACTGAAAACAGAGAAATTCTGATTATGGCTCTGGCTTAGATTTCCTGGATAGGAAATGGCCAGAATAATAGAATCTATTTTCCACATAGAAATTCAGTGTTTCATATTTGGTATAAACATAAATTTATCCTAAATTTCTGATGTGTTATCTAAGCTGAGACTTTTTTATGGTTTTATTTCATTAAAAAAATCCTGTTATAACAGATACATAACAGTCTTTAATTTGTAAGTTGATCAAACGTACCTTTTTTTTATGTCTCAGTTGTTCTCAGACAAAGCTTGAAAAGTCTAGCTGGAGTAATTTATTGTTCTCGTAATTACCTGGAAGCAGGTATTGGAAGGGAATGGCTACAGAAATTTAGTTATTGAAAGTGATAGATGAAGAGCTGTGGCTAGTTAGGTCAGTGAGCAATGAAGCACATAAAGGCTAATGTCCTTTCAGATTTCTCTTCCTCCCCTTTCTTTCTTGTGCTCATTTCCCTTTCTCCGTTCCTAGCACTTTGCTTTTATTCAGTCATCTGTATTGACTGCATTGAAAATAATTTGATCAGACTTCTGTTAAATCGAAGCACAATCCTCCAGACAATATTTCCATAAGCCTATCACATTCTCCATTATTCGGGTGTTCAGATGGAATCCACTGATCTCAGTAAGAGCTGATGACAAGGTGAAATCAAAGAAGCATAATGTCATTTCCTCTTCAAACCAAAAATACCACCAGTGTGAATTAAAGTAATGTGTGTGCTGTCTCAAATAACCACTATGCTCAGTAAGTTTCACAAAACCTGCACTGTCTCTGCAGTAGTCGAATGTGATGAAAGTTGTTATTACTGATGGTGAATTGTACAGTTTCTTCTTATTATTCCTTTTGAAGAATTTAACATTTGAGAAAATACAACTCCTCATTATAGCTTATAGACTGACACAGAACGAACTTCTTAATTTACAACTGGTTGCACTGCTGAGTTTATACTGCTTTGCATCCTGTTTGTTTGAACTGTGAGTGTGATTCAGAACTATTGAGGCATCTGTGTACATGACAGCACCCACATATTTATATCGTGTTCAGTGCAACTCTTTTCCACCCTGATGATCATGCAATGCTCTATTTAGATTGTCCTTTGCACTCAGCTGAACTTCAACACATTTCATTTCATTTCATTTCATTTCATTTCATTTCATTTCATTTCATTTCATTTCTTTTTTTTAGGGAATCCTCAGTCTTAGGATTGAGATATCACTACAGCCAAACTGATGACAGCTAAAAATATGAGATCAGTTGAGAAATGTCATATTCAATGTGTATTTTGAATGTGTTCATAATTTATTGAGATGATTCAAAACTTGATTTTGACATTTGAAGTAAAGGAATACTAGAGGGGGCAATTTAATGGTAAAGAGAAATGTTCTTCATAGGGAAGAGAAAATTTCAAAATGTTTAAATTGTTTTATAAGAGCAGCATAAACTGTGATGCAAGGGTTTATTCCAATAATCTCATTCCAAGGGGGTTGTATGCTGGGCTTGGATATTTTAGGGAAAAAATGCCTTTTTTTGTAAAATTACACTGTGGTCCCTTTTTAGCTTTATATATTACGAGAATTTGATTGTACTTTTCTCTGAAATTTAATATAATTCAGAAACTATAAAATTAGAAACAGAAGGAATGAAGCAATGTATTTACCAGCTGATAAGTAAAAGAGAATAACAACAGTAAGTACAGCAAAAGAAACTGGCTGAGAGAAAGTGATTGCCAATTTGCGTTTGGTAGAATGTTTTCAGAAACATTTTTATTATGATTCTTTTGCTCCTTCTAACACCAGCTTCACAGTGTTATGAGGCATGCATGTGATGAGTCCAAATGCTGAAAATGTATGCCTTAATTTTTTACATTCAAAACAAAATTTAGGAACCAAGGTACATGATGAATTCTATACTAACACATACACACTATGTGTATCACACAGTTTGGCAAATTAATCTCCCTGGTACTTCAGAAAGATTTTGGAAAACCTTCAGGTGAGAACTGGTTTTGAATGGAATAATTAACCTTGACAGCAATTTCTTCATATCAGAGCTAAATAGCAGTTGGAAAGATATATTCGCTTTTCATAGAGCATTTGGTACTTAAGACTTGGAAAGAGGCTACAACATTTTCAAAGGAATTGTATTTCAAACAGGCATGGTGTTCTGTTTTCAGCTGGGCTAGAGTTAAATTTCCTCCCAGTAGATGCCATGTTTCGGATTTAGTACAAGAAGAATGTTGATAACACTGCTGTTTTCAGTAGCTGCTATGAATCAAAGACTTTTTTCCAGTTTCTCATATTCAGCTAATGAGCAGGTGTGCAGGAGCTGGGAGGGAGCATGGCCAGGCAGATAGCCCAAGCTGGCCAGTGGAAATATTCCACACCATAGGGGGTTGGCTGGGGGGGGCAGGAACCTAGCTGGTCTTGAGTTTGAATCCTATCTTGTCTGGGAGTCTGAATTTTTCAAGAATTTCACAAAATTCCTGATTTCTGGGGTTCTGTGATTGCTGCTCAGGGACCGATTCTGATTAGGTCATCAAGTGGTGAAAAAATTGTATTGCATATAGTTTGGTCTGCATAGTTATTGTTATAATTATTATTATAATCATTAGTAGTAGTATTAGTAATAATATTAACGTACCTTTTGTTGTCTTGTTTAACTGTCTTTATTCCAGCCCACGAGTTTTACCTCTTGTCTATTTCTCCTCCCCATCCCACTGAGGTCGAAGGGGAGGGGTGAGTGGGTGGCTGTCAGGTCCTAATGGCTGGATTTCAGGTTAAACCACAACACATGGAAAAGTGTTCCAACAGAGACTCATTCATCAAAATCCTGGAGAAGGACATGATTCACACAGGAGGTAATAGAGGCCCTGGCTGGATGTTTGCAGGAGGTTATTTTCAGTCCTAAATTAGTGTAAGTGATTGTTTCATGAACTAATATGATCAAACAATGTAATTACATAATCCTAAACACTACTTTTCAGATTAATGGAAAAATAATCTGTTTCTTTCCTCCTGAAAGGAAATTGTGAACAGCTAATTAAAGTTTTATCAGCTCTGTATCAGTTATTATGTAGGCAAATTTGCTTGTAATGCAATCCAACAGATACATTATTCACTTTTAGCAAGCCAAAACAGGTCTAAAATGCTCTTTCCATGTTTTCCATTCCTCATTTTTCATTAACTAGTGTGCTTCACTCATATTGTAATTTCGTTGGCCTGCATATTTGTTGCTTTTAGATTAAGATGTAAAGTTCCAGTAAGTAAAACATTAACATCTTATGTCAGAAGAAAAAAAGGGGTGGTGGTGTAACTATTTAAGTTTCTAATATTCAAATTCAAACTGTTTGTGTACTTTGAGCTGAAAACAGCTCTCATAGGAAATGAACTGAAAATTTTTAAAAATTACTAGTGCAAATGTCAGGTTTTCCACAGGGTGGAAAAATTTTTTCTGAGGCAACCTGCAAACAGATAAAACAGAATTTGATAGGAGCAGAGCTAGACTAAGGGCTAAGTGCTTTTGAAAATCTTACCCATCGAGTTAATATTTTTGTTGAAGTTGTTCAGTTTTCCTTAAGATGCTCTGCTGAATGGCTTCTCAGGCAAACATTGGGTGAGATTTCTTAAGATTATTATGAAAGCTGATATAAATAAATTTTTGATGTACTTATAAACTAAGTGGAAGGGATGCACAGAAGGTGTAAATTTCAAGCCTATTTTGAAAAAGATATAACTTCAGGTTGAGCTGACCAGATTTATCTTTTATGTTTTGTTAGTGGATCCCAGTCACTGAAGTCCTGAGAGATACAGTGCCAGGAAAGCTCTTTGTACTTCAAATAAAGCTGAAGAGTTCATAGAATCACAGAATCACTCAATGGTTTGGGTTTATACGGACTTTAAATATCACCTAGTTCTAACCCCCTTGCTATGGGCAGGGACACCTTCCACTACACCACATTGCTCAAAGCCATATCCAGCCTGGCCTTGAACGCTTCCAGGGAGGGGGCATCCACAGCTTCTCTGGGCAACTTGTTCCAGTGCTTCACAACCCTCACAGTGAAGACTTTCTTCCTTATATCTAATTTAAATCTACCATCTTTTAGTTTAAAGCCATTACTCCTTGTCCTGTCATTACATGGCCTTGTAAAATGTCCATCTCCAGCTTTCATGTAGGCCCCCTTTGGGTACTGGAAGGCCGCTATGAGGTCTCCCCGATGCCTTCTATTCTGCAGGCTGAACAGCCCTGGCTCTGTCAGCCTTTCCTCATAGGAGAGGTGTTCCAGCCCTCTGATCACTTTTGTGGCCCTCCTCTGGGCTGACTCCAACATGTCTTTTTCTTGTGCTGAGGGCTCCAGATCTGGACGCAGGACTCCAGGTGGGGTCTCAGCAGAGCAGAGTAGGGAGGCAGAATCACATCCCTCGACCTGTCGGCCATGCTGCTTTTGATGCAGCCCAGGAGATGGCTGGCCTTCTTGGCTGTGAGCACACTGCTAGGTCATGTTGAGCTTCTCATCAACCAACACCCCCAAGTCTTTCTCTTCAGGGCTGCTCTCAATCCATTCTCCACACATCCTTTATTTGTGTTTGGGATTACCCAACCCATGTACAGGACCTTGCACTTGACTTTGTGGAATTTCATGAGATTCGCACAGGCCCACCTTTCAAGCCTGTTAAGGTCCGTCTGGATCACATCCCTTCTCTCCAGTATGTTGACCACACCACACATCTTGATGTCATTGGAAAACTTGCTGAGGGTGCACTCAATCCCACTATCCATGTCATCGACAAAGGTGTTAAACAACACCACTCCCAATACTGACCCCTGAGGAATGGCACTTGTCACCCGTCTCTACCAGTTCTCTAAATTCTGAGGACTGCATTGATTAGCTTTTTATAAAATCATAAGGAGAGTCTAAACATTGCTTAGACAGTGGTGTTTTAGACTCCTGCTCTATAGGAGCTGAATTCCAGTATAGAAGTTTCAGTGTAATACCAGCAATTATCAGTGGGTAAAGAGTGCAAATTAACTACAGCAATAATTTTGGTTGTATCAATGGGAGCAATCATAAATGAACAAGATCTATTATAAAATTTCTTACCTGATAAATATAGTAGTCTTAAATAACTTGTTACAGGTTGTAAACTGCCCTACTGATTTATTGTAATGCATAAATTGCTGTTGGAAGCTAATGGAAAATTTAAGTCATTCTGTTGCTTGCAGAATGACATTTAATGGGATACACTCTTCCATATTTATTTAAACATTTCAGACACATATCTCACAAGTGGACAATTCAAGCACCAGAAAGAACGTATTTTTAAGGTTGTAGGTTTTTTGAAGGGAAAGAAGCATACTACTGCTCCTCAACTAGCCTGTGATGCACTCTTTCACCTCCATGTTTCCTTATATCTGCCAGTCTCTAAGGACAGTTGTTATTGTAAATCATGTTACTGTAAAGGAATTACCTAAACCAGCCAGCATGGGTTCATGAAAGGCAGGTCCTGCATGACCAATCTCATCTCCTTCTACGACCAGGAAAGGCTGTGCATGTTGTCTACCTAAGACCTTTGAAACTGTTCCTCACAGCATCCTCTTGGAGAAACTGGCTGCCCATGGTTTAGATGGGTGTACTCTTCGCTGGATAAAGAACTGGCTGAATGGTCGAGCGCAGAGTGGTGGTCCATGGAGTTAAATCCAGCTGGTGGTCAGTAACAAGTGGAGTTCCCAGGGCTCAGTTTTGGGTCCGGTCTTGTTTACCATCTTTATCAATGATCTGGATGAGGGGCTTGAGGGCTCCCTCAGGAAGTTTGCAGATGACACCAAGTGGGGCGGAAGTGCCTATCTGCTTGAGGGTAGGAAGGCTCTGCAGAGGGATCTGGACAGATCAGATCAATGGGCTGAGGCCAACTGTATGAGGTTCAACAAGGCCAAGTGTCGGGTCCTGCACTTGGGTCACAACAACCCCATGCAAGGCTAGAGGCTTGAGGAGGAGTGGCTGGAAATTCCAAATTTCTAGCTAATATAATCACATCATTCTCATCTAGCTGTAGGCACAGAAATGGACACTCCTGAGATAATCACACTTGGTATATTTTTGGGGGTAATCAGAAAAAATAAACATAATATATAGAGACCAATTTAATAGAAAAACCCTCTTGCCATCTTTCATTTAAAGATGACTTTATTCAAAAACATGGGTATCTATTAGAACAAGTAAACACAGCCAAGAAATTAGTGTGTCAAATCATAGAAATAATTGCAACAGAATCTAAACTTCGATCATTTTTTCTGACATGAGGATTTGAAACATAGGATAATCTGCTTTCTCCTTCTACATGCTGGAGTCAATCAAACACTTTTATGTTCCAGAACACAGCACCACTTCTTAAAAGCACCATTTTGCCTGAGAGCTCAACTGGACATTTCAGAAGTACCAAGACATGTTTATATGGTAACCCAAAGCAATACTGGCCCTCGCATTTTTTTATTTTTGACACAGAGCTACTTGCTTGGATCTATTGACTGAAGTAAGCTGCTAATAGCAGAGAATGGAAACTCTACCCTGTGTAGTATTAGTTCTAATATAAGCTCACATTAGCTCTCCCTTGAAATTAAGTGGTTTCAAAAAACCATAACTTATTTATCTGTAGCAGCAATGTAAGCACTTAAATATTGATTCTTACTAAAAACTATTAGAAGTGTCTTGCCTACTTTTCAAGGATGAGAAAAAACACCTAAAACTTGCTATCTCTTTTTTTTGTCTCTTTACATAGTTTTAGGGTCTACATCCCTTAGAGAAATCCTGGTTACAAAAAGGGTAATTTTCACCTTAACCTGACTACCTGCAGAAAGGCACGATAAGAAATGAAATATTTACATGCAGGTTATGTTAGATACTGCTTTAGAATTTTTTAAAAAAAGGAAAAGTAATCAAATGAATATGTCAATTAATACACAGCAAGCAACAGCCAATTATGGTAATGAGGGTCCAAGGTTAGCTTGCTGCAATGTTTTTAATTCAAGAAATACTAAAATCAACATGTTTCTTGTATAATAGGTAGTATGGAAAGAGTTAAAGAGCTCAAAATGTTTTTGTAGTTCCCCATCTAATGAACATTTTTGTTGTGGACCTACATTTCCCAAAAATGTAAGTGCAAAGATCCCCAAAAGCCAGATTTTTGTTTGAAAAATTTTTTATAGCATGTTTAAGAGATCAAAGGCAGAGTGATCAGTGGTTATACACCTTCTTCAGTTGTGAATAAGTGACAAAATAAAGTAATATTGTTGCAACAATTTGTAGAAGAAAATTTTCTGTGCTAGTATATCTCACTTGACTCTAACGAAAGCCTACAAATTCTGCGCTGCAATTCCATGTGTTTAGGCTATACAGAAATTGTGCTGCATGAGTCATATTCCATTTGTATTTTTAGAATATCTTTTCCATCTTAACTCTTTTCCTTTTTTTAGAAAGAAAGAAAACAGAATGAATTTGTTAATGCTAATGATGTCAGCTAAGTTTCAGATATCATCAGAATCTAATACATTCTAGGCAGATTTACTGCCAGAATAGGTTGTGGAAAGTGCATTATTGCATTCAACAAGAATTTAAATATTTATTTTGAAGGACAAATACTACAGTCTTCTAATTTTTTTTTTAAATTTCCCTTTAATTTTCATCTATGTTTTGACTTTAAAATTTGTAGTGGATGAATTATATCAAAATGTAACTTTCGCAGTTTTTTCTCCAAGGTGTTAAAGGAGTAAAGCCTGAAAACACTGACTCCAATGACTAGATCATTCCAGTCTTGTCACTTTCTGCTTAATATGGCAATTTGTACTGCAAAAATGATAAAAATTTATCTTTTTTAAGCTAAGGGAAAAAAAAAGAAGGAGACCTAGTGTGGAGATATCTGAGATTAATACTTCATATAAATCTAATGTAACCTGACACGATCTCAGAAGAATTCTGTCTTCCTGTTCCTGTTGAGAAGAAGCAAAAAATCTATAACCACAGATTTCAGAGCGTGAAAAAGAATTACTGTCTTTGTATGGATTTTGAATATACATGGATCCTGCTCTTGCAAACCTGCCCTTTAACAATAACACTTCTATTGAATGATGCCAATGATGTAGATCAAATAACAGATAAATGGCGTAAGCGATTTACTACATGATTAATTTCAGGATGAGTAAAAATTTTCCTTTTAATCTTCAACCACTAAAAAATAAAAGGCAAACATAGTACCCAAAGTGATTTTGTACCAGGAAGTGGTCACCAGCAGAAAATGTGATGAGATAGTAGAGATTCTGCACTCTTCTTGTCAAAACCAAATAAGTATATGTATAAGGAGAAGCTATACTAGCTTTAATGAAATGAGTGTCACCAGAAAACAGTGACTAAAACAAATGAGTGTATGAGTGCACACATCAGATCCTACCATTAGATTTTACTACTTGATTTTCATTGCTGCTGTCTGTTTTGTTCTTTTTCTTCTGAGAATTGCTAATCCATGTATCACTTGAGGAAAACACCACAATGGCTCCCTACCAAATTCATATATGATGAGAGTAACTGAGTTCTCTTGAGCAAGGGAAGAGTAAACAGAAGGTCACTATGACATAAAAAAAAGAAATAAATGACTAAACTTAACAAGAAGCATTTAGACCATAACTGGATATCTAAAGACTTTTGGGTAAAATAAAATAGCGGACCATAGAGAAAGTAGCCTAGGAGATAATAAGTATACATTACAATGGAGTGGTTCCTTTTGATTATTTGCATTATTTAACATATTTGTGGATTTGAGAGAAGTATACAAGAGAGAGGGACAGAGATGTATTAAAAAAATTAAATTAAACAAAGCGTTATTAGTAGTTTATAAGAATCCAACCATTTTGATCCAGGCTGTTATAACAGCATATATGAAGACAGGAGAGGAGAGGGGAGGGAAGATATAACTAACTGAAAAGCTACAGAAAATACTTTATTATATTGACCTTTTTTTGGAGAAAAACAAAGAAACAGAACACTGATATTGGACTTGAATAACCACAGAATTACTTTTCTCAGTATTATTTTCTGAAGTGATTAAAATGTAGTGAGCAGACACGAGAAGATGAATCTGTAAACACGATTTCAAATACTATGAGGTAGACAAGCATTTAAATGTATTGTTTTCTGTTGCTTTTTTCAAAATAAATGTGCAAAACGTGATAAATGAATTTAGATTTTATCATTTTACAACTGTCTCTTAAGTATAGCGTTAAAATGGGGGCAATTCCCCTTAGCAACAATACATGAAGGGAATCATTCATATAGTTATTTGGAAAAAAAAGTTGAGCTACAGAACAGTCTTTCAAATAGCAGTTGTTAGTAAAAATGAAGCCTCAGCTATTGAATTCACAGCAATTTTTTTTGGATCTTAGCTGATTACCAGAACAAGGATTGACTTCTATGTATACTCAGCTTTTCAGATTAAATTGAGCTCAACAAAATCTTGTTATTTTTACCAATTTATTTACTTTTTACAGTATAGTACTGGCCACATCTTAACACATCTTCTGAAGTTTTATATTTCTCCAAGGAAGTTTTAAGTACCATGTTTCTTACTTAGCCTGAAATTTTATTGCCTGTAAGGAAGTTGACCTTGTGTTTGTTTTCCATCATTTAGAAGCAAACTCAAAAAGCATATGGAATTCACAAGAAAAATATCCGTAAAGCTAAAGGGATAGAAACTTCTGAATTGTTATGGCATCAAAAGCAGTATTTCTTTATAGGTTTGGTGGAAAAGAAAGGGTCTTTGAATTCTCTGAACTTATGAATAGTCAATGAGTATACATGGGCTATACTACACATTAAAACCAAATATATATCATACAAGTTTATTTCTAGCCATACAGTAGAATAGTGAACACTAGAATAAAGAATTTCATTTCATGATAAAGCTTTTGTCATTTTAGCATGCTTAGTTTAATACCCATGCAAAAAATAGTGCCTATTCATATATTGTAGAAAAGAGTTATGGTTACACATAAAATTTTTCCACTTCATGAATTCAAGACAGGGACTTGAGGGATAGAGTTGAATGGAAACAAGTCTCTGCCTGAGGCAGCGGAAGAAGATCCTCCTTGTCTAGCTTGTCTTCCCAGGTGTCCTTACAAAACAGATATGGGGCAGCGACATTCGTCTGTGCTAGATGAGTCACCAAGGTCAGGCCAGCCTATCCTCTGTATCATGACCACCTCCAACAAAGATGATGAAAGGACTAGAGGTCAGGACTCATAAGGAGCAGCTGAGGATATGAGATTTGTTTAGCTTAGAGAAGAGGAGACTGGTGGGTGTCCTCACTACTGTCTGCAACTTCTTCATGAGGGGGATCAGAGAAAGAGGTCCAGATCTCTTCTTTTTGGTATTCAGTGATGTGACATGGGGGAATGGCTTAAAGCTGTGTCTGGGGAAGTTCAGATAGGATGTTGGGAAAAAGTTCTTCAGTGAGGGACTTGTCAAGCACTAACAAGCTCCCCAGGGAAGTGGTCATGGCCCCAACCCTGCTGATGTTCAAGAAATGTTTGGACAATACTCTTCAACATATGGTTTAACTTTTAGTTTGTCCTGTGTGGAGTCAGGAATTGGACTTAATGATCCTCCTGGATACCTTCCAATTCAGGATATTCTATGATTCTATGATTCTAAAATGAATGATATGGCCAGGCTCACAGAGCTCACATCTCATCTTGTCAACTTTGTAAGCTGGGTGAAAGAACCTCTTCTGTCTCCACACCCTCTTCACCGAGTAGAACTTAGTATTTACTAGTATTACATTACTAAATATAGGTAATAAGCATATTTGTTTTTTGCTTCCTTGATTGAAGTTGTGGCTGGAAAAGAAAAATGTCTCAGAGTCTAAAATACGTTAGCTTATACGTTGTACTTATCTTGATCTCTGTAAAGGAAAAAGTTTTAATGTGACCTCACAGGTCCACACCACTCAGTTGATAGATGGTGGTAATCTCATTTTAACAACACTGGGAACAAGGATCATTTTCATCCCAAGATCTCTGGTTTTGAAATAGATACTGTAGTTTGAAAAACAAACTAACCAAAAAACCAAAAGACAGTCAAGCACTGCTTCAAAAATAATGACGTTACTTGAAAAATGTCCAGAATCAATTTACTTTTCATTTTATGTATTAGTAGGGGGAGACCTTGTTCAGTACCATGTACAGGATACCTATATATTCTCCTTAACAGACTTTGCAGACTCTGCTCTTACTTAACCTTTTAAGTAACAGTCCAGCATCACTTCTCGTGCCACAAGGTAAGTAACAGACTACAATGGGAGTGATGTTGCTTTTTCTCTTCCATTAACCCAGACAATTTATCTCATAATGTCCACTACATACAAAACTGTCTCACACAGCTATTTAGCCCATATTTAAATTATTTCTTTCCCATACCTTTCTGAACAAAAGATATACTCATTATGTGTTTTCCTGTTTTCATTTAGTGGTTTTTACAATAGAAAATATTTAAAAGGTCCTTTAATCCTCATGCTTCATTGGACAAGCTGAACCAGAGCTAAAGTCAAAAAGATGTTTCTCAAAATGATCTGACATTAACTTCAGTTGAGTTACTGTCATTTATTTGTTGGTCTTGCTCCGAAGCAAGTGATATAACACTTCAGGAAAATAGGATTACTGTTCTAAGTTATCTAAGTGATATAATTTTAAAATTATAGAGCAGGCTTCTGAATACAGATATTTGATTAGTTTGTTACACATGTTGAGGGCCAGTGCTTTTTATATTGTATTCTTTTAATAAGTCAAGTGCCATTTTTATTAATTATCTTCTTTCCTTGCTTCTTAGATTGGTATAAGCTAACACTTGCTTTAATGAAGACAATTGTGTTAAAGCAGACGAAGATCTGGTCTGATGAGTCTAGATAAGGCCAAAATGCAAAAAATCTTTCTATACAGAAGGTACTTTGGTGAGATACCTAGAATCTGATCATAATCTCCTCTCTTACCCTTTTTAACCAAAGAAGAAAATAATAATTTTAAAGTGATATTTGTAGTTACAAGGCTTATGATTCAGGTACTTCCAGTACTTAATAAAGCACTGAAGTCTAGAGATATCTTCAGATCTCTGCTAGAAGGGTTGTAGAAATGACAAAGACTTTTCAGAGAAGAGCATGCTGACAAACTCCAGGAGGCAACCAGCACAATTTGTGGCAAACAAGAATCATGGATCATGGAGTCTGATGGAGATCCTTGATGACAGAAGAAAAAACAAGTG
Organism: Opisthocomus hoazin; assembly: GCF_030867145.1. Classification (NCBI taxonomy): domain Eukaryota; kingdom Metazoa; phylum Chordata; class Aves; order Opisthocomiformes; family Opisthocomidae; genus Opisthocomus; species Opisthocomus hoazin. The sequence continues at coordinate 46,950,713 of NC_134414.1, read as the reverse complement.
TTGCATTCATCTTCAAAGAAGTCCAAAAGAATGGTCCAGAAATCTACAGACCAGTCAGTACCACTTCACTTTTTGGGAAAATCCTCATGCAAGTCCTCTTGAAACGTTTTCTGGGTACATGAAAGAGGCTGAGTAGTCTTCATCCTCGGAGATATTCAAAACCTTTTCAGAAAACATCCTTATCAGTCTGGTATGACATCATACTTGAGCCTGCTTTCAACTTGAGGTTGCCCTGATCTGCATTCTATTATGTATTATGCTAGGATCGTATGATCCTATGTTATGAATTGGATATAAAGAAAAAGAAACGACACAACAACCATGTCCAGTGGTGGAATGGTTTCCAGAGAGGCTGTCAAATCTCTGTCACTGTGTGTACATAGAAGTTTCCTGGACAAGGATGTAAGCAGCATGATCAATTTTTGGAATTAACTTCACTTTGATCAAAGAGTTGAATGAGATGGATTTCCAGAGGTCCTTTCCAACATGAATTACTGTATGACCCCATGATTCAAAAATAGATGAGATATACCTCTAAACCATTAAAAACACCCACTTTAATAAGAAAAAGCTCCAAGTCTAAAACTGACATTCCTAAAACTCCAGATCAGCAACAACCTAATCCTGGAAATACTGGAAGTCTGAATATGCTTTTCAGCACCAAAGTTTCTTGAGTGCCTAAAGTTTCCACGGATGCATACGTCATGAAAGGGCAGAACAGCTCAACATTAGTTCAGGATTCAGTCCAATTAGACTTAGTAAAACTGTTATTACCTCACCCTTATCACATGAGCAACTCAAACTGACAGGCATTTTTAGGAAATAACCAGTGGAAGGGGCTACAAATGAAGCTTAGGGACAAATCTCACCTGCTTGTAGATGAGACGATGGACTTTCATTTTGTCCTTTATCTTCCTTCTACTGCCGTCATTAAGAAGGGAGCAAGAGGTGCAATCTTCTCCTCAGGATTCGGTTCATCTTCTAGAGAATTGTCTATATGAAAGTTTATTACTATTCCACAAATAAATAGTACCTTCTGAATATCTGTCAAAGATGTACTTCTTTGTATAAAACAACAGAAAATTCTTAGGCTAAAGAAAACAAGCAGAAGGGTCAGAGCTCGCTAGTTGATAACAGTGGTACTTGAGAGCGAGGAGACACTGTCTCTGAGCTTTGACATAAAAATTGTTCTAGGAAAAAGAGGTTTGAATCTTCACTGGGTAAAGAAAAGGAAAGATTCCAAAGACAGCTTGTTGCTCTGACCACAGCGTTCTTTCATGTGTTGGCAATACTACTGCTGATTTTTTTAGCGAACTTTTGCCATTTTCCTGAAGAAATTGGATTGGTATCAATGTTCAGGAAACGATTCCGGGCAACTAATTTTACACAAATGAAGACAGCAGAAAAGAAAACCTTTGGAGTGGAGTGGAACACTAACATCTCAAGGTTTACCGATTTTCATGTCAAGCTTAGGAAGATCCCAGTTTGACATAATTATCTGAATTGGCTTCCTGATCAATGAACCATTTTTAGTTTTTTGGTTGTTTCTTTGGTCTTGTGTTTTACTTCTTCTCATTCCCCTCCCCCCTCTGCTCCCGCCCTCTTGTGGATGGTTTCTAATAATGTGGATTACATCTTTGCATGAATCACCTAAAAATAGGTACAGAAAAAATATAATTATAATAACAACAGCAACAACAATAATAATAATACTAAAAAGCCAATAATAATCATAGTAGTAATAAAACTTACAACACTATGATGTAATTTCTAATATACCATACTACACTGAGAAACACGTAGAGCACTGCTGAACAGTAGCACTAATATGCAATGAAAGATTTTAACCTTAGAGAAGCTTTCCCAGAACTCTCGTTACTAGCTTTCATGATTCCCCAGTCTCACCTAACTCCTTATCAAAGTTATCTGCAAACCAGATAAACTCTGAACAGAATATTCTGAACGTACAATAAATGTGAAGCTTGCCAATATATCTCCATAACCATTGTAATTACCTTAAATTCTACAACAGATACATCAGAATCAATAGACGCTACAAATAAGTATCCTGAAACATAAAACTTCATCCAATGTACCAAAAACCCTTACTTTATAGGTAAATGAAAGTGAACAGCCATTGCAAACCAGGAAAAGATTAGCAAGATGGTCAGTAGAGTGACTGTCTCTCTTTTTCACAGACCATCTGTCCTATTTCTGACCTTAGGGAAAGGTGAGAAAAACATTCAGAAGATAAGCTTAGAAAGTTAAATTCATAAATCCAGAAGATATTGAAAATGAAGGATTCAAAAAAAAAAGGTCATCTGGAACATAATAATTTTCTTCATAAGCAATTTGAAGCCTGTTTGTGTTACACAGGTGACAATTACTTTGCATTATGAGACCTAACAATCTCCTTACCTCCCCTTCTGCAATCAATATTCCCTTCCTGTTCTACCACCCATTTCTCTCAAATTGTTTATTCATTTATTAATTATTTAATATAATTAAATGAAACTAAGAACAATATTTCTTATCTTGAGGTTTACTGTTCATGTTTCAGATCTGAGGAAGGACCTGGATACAGAAAGCTTGTCCATTTTCTCCTAACGTGTTATTTATTTAACAAAAGACAATATTTTTGTCTACTGATCTTGTTTGATTTGTATCTTTGGGATCATCACTGCAGCACTACCATTGCAGCCACTTTTCGTGGCAGGATATGTGTCCTTAGCATAGGGCTGTAGATTTTCACCTAAGACCAGGAAATGAAGGATCAGAATTTCCAAAGCTCCACACAGCAGGACTGAAGTGATCTGGTCCTAACCTTTTATTTTCCTATTTTTTTCATTATTATGTATAGATAAGATTATAAACTGGATGCTCTGCATTAACTATCTGCGAATTTGGATGGATGCTGTGGAGAGCTAATGTTAGATTGTGGTTCTCGATTTTATCTTGTACATCCTAGGAGGGACGAGAATTTTCCTCTCTGGTAGTAAGTAAGTTTTATATTCCTCTGAGGTATATATTGGCTGGAGTTGTCCTTTAAACAGCTGGACAGGATTCATTACTACCAGCTTTCTCTTTATATACATAGTTTTCACAGGCACAATGCAAGATAGTAGCCCTGCCGTAATCATATTCAGATCGGATGTGAATTATTGTATTACTATAGCAACTCCTAAAGCAGTTCCTTGCTGAAAAAAATTGGGAAAGTAAATGTTGCTGTATTTAAACACAGAAGAATGTGAAAGAAACTGTAAGACAGAGTTTAAAACCAGTTAGGACAATAAGATATTAATAGGAATAACCTGCTCTTCTGCTATATGCCAAGGAGTAAGAAATAATATCTAAAGAAATTTAAATAGCTGCAGTTTATATGCTACAGAAAAAGATTTTAAAACAGGAAAGAATATAATCTGTATAAATGAAGTTGCTTATTTTCTGCTATTTCCTTTTTCCCTCTTAAAAGCCCTCTAAGTTATTTCACCCCACCACACGTTTTTCTTGTTTTGACTTTCCAAACTTGTTAAATATAACAAATCACTATATTCTGAACAAGAAGACTGTTTTATACCCAGTTTTTGTTTAAATTTTCTAATAACAAGGCTCAAAATCTTTAATGCTGTCATATCTGGTGATTCAGTTAATTATTCACTTGAAGCATTGACTTCTGGCACAGCAACTTCCTCATAAACTAATGAAAAAGCGGTTAAATTGGAAAAATGTTTTTTCCCAAGAAACATGAATAATGATGATCCCTATCTCAGTGTGAGCAGAAAGAAGCTCTCTCTTTGACCTGGAACATTTTAAAAATTGCTATTTTGAGCATACACTTACTTTTTTTTATCCTTGTGTTTCGGTCTGAAATACAAACTTAATTTAGGGAGAAAATGCTTTCAAATGTACTGTACTAAAGCCAAGTGAGAATTCATCTACCATCCCAGGACTTAGGTGTAAAAAAAAAAGTAAAAAGCTAAGCAGAAGACAATCTACTTGACTGGTGTGTAATTAAAAGCTCTCATAGCTTAATATCAAGTAGTATTATACTCTTCCATTGCATCCAGAATTTACTGGAACAGGACCAGACTTTAGACAGCAGATGTGTTTTACTGAAACATTCACATTCATAAGCCAAATCTTGAGTAAAAAGGTTAATAATATGTGATACCTAGAAAAGGAAAGGTAAAGTGGTGAGTTCAGTTGTTATTTCATCCTGTACAGCTGGAACTCTTGCTTAAAGACTGATGGATTTATGGGCTGCTGAAGTAATCTTTGTGTACTGCAACATTCTCTGATACAAGAAACTACAAGAATGGGTCAGCTATGACTTTTATGAGTATTGTTATAGCTAAATAGAGAGCTGAGAAGTTACCTTTCTCCTAGTTAAACCTTTTTAGTAATCAATATATAGTTTTCACTGGATGACAGTTTTTGCATTTCAAACCTGACTAGTATTTCTTCCTGTACATCTTTCTGTGAATTCACCAGTTGTATATCATTCTAGCTATTAATAACTGAGGCTTAGTGATCTTTAATTTTTATAGTCTGCAAAGCAGAATAAGATACTGGTTATGTTTCTAGCATTGTAGCTTTTGTTACTCTGTATCTACTGCACTCATTGTAGCTACTGTTACTGCCATCTCTCTTACTTATAACTCAGGGATAAGGCATTTAATATAGCATTTAGAGAATAACAGGAAGTTTGTAGCATAAGACACTGAGTTGGTTTTATGTTTTATTCCTTTCTTTACTTGAAATTTTTGCTCGTGTCTGTAGGGTATTTAAAGTTGTATCTGTTTTGGCTGGATATGTAAGCTGAATGGACATACACTTCTGTTCCCTGAGTGAAAGTGGTTCAAAAGTGGTTACAAAGGTGAAATTCACCTTCAGAAAAGTCTACCACTTTCACTGAGCATAAAGTACTTTACCAGTTTTAAACTCTCCAATTAACACAAAACCAGAAGAAATTCAACTAAAAAGAAAAAAATCATGGGTTGTTAATACATCAGACTTTTTTCTTACATGATCTTTTTATTCTCATTGGTATTCATGATGATTAAATCTATTGGTTCTGTTTCTTACTCTTGGTAAGATTTTTTTTGTTGTTCTTTGATGGGGTTCTGCAGGATTTTCTAAGTTTAATGCCAAAATTCTTCCTACTTAGTAGTAGCTACCTGACCAGGGAACTTTTGTTAGGAGACCTTCTCTGCCCCTACAGTCAAACAGTGTCTTCCAGACAGCAACTGAATCCACTTAAATATAAAATCACCTTTTAGAGTAGCTATATACAATTTACACCCTACTTTTATAAATTATGTGAAGTATCTAAACTTGCCTGCTTCTCTTGTGTTGTTTTTTTTTCTTAATAACATTTGCTTAGTATCAAAATGTTAAGCAAACATGTATGTACATATCTTTCAAGTGTACATTACTGTGAATACTTACTATCTATAAAGTCAGACGTAGTATCACGAATACAAATTTTATGCTCACACCTAATTGTTTGTGAAGTTTCTCAGTGTGGTGCAGGCTTCCTGGTTCCCAACAGAAAAATCTGCATTCAGTATTAAAAAAAATAATCAGTGTACTGCTGGATTCCCATTCTGACTTTTATCCCTCACTGTGAGTGGTTGTGAGGTTTCCTTTATTTGTTTGTTGGTTTTGGTTTTTAAAGTCCTGTTTGTTCAAAGGTCAAAATAATAGTCTTTGCATAACTTAATATCACAATTGTTCACGATACAGTTGTTAAAAAAAAATAAAAATCCTAGATATTTTTACAGGTAGCTATTCTCCCTGGAAAGGAGAATATTTGGATAATATCTGTGTGGTTATTCTGATCTACATTCAAAAGTCACATTACATTTTCCAGAGTTTTTTTGTTCTGTTCCTGGCCATTGAAAATTAGAGTCAGATATGAAAACTGGTTAAAAATGGAAAAGTTTTGTTATGTCAGAAAAGGTCAAGTAGAGAAGCTTATATTTTGGCAGCATGATTAAAAAAAAAAAAAAAAGTAACCTAATAGTGAAGGAGTGGAGTTTTCTACGAAGACATTGACTAGATGTAGACAGATCTAAATACGAATATGAGAATTTCTTAAATGACATTTTATTAAAATTAATGTGAATTCCAGATCTTAAATATATTCATTTCCTGAACATAATGGACTATGTTTGTAATATCCAGACTACAGTGCTCAGATAGATGGGCTCATACATTGTTATAATCAAATTAGAAAAAGAATATAAGTTATTTTGACCTCAGAAAAGTATTATTATCTGGTTTTAGATACCAATTATTGATCAGTTTATTAGTAAAAATTTTCTCTGAGGACTGATATAGTACATCAAAAAATACTACATATAAGTTTGACTTAATCAGAAGTTAATGCCAGATTGAAATAAAGAAAAATAAAAGAAAAAAACCCTCTTCTAAAATAACAGTAATAACTTTGATTTAATGTATAAGGTGCTGGTTTATTATCCTAGGTGAAAGATCTGTTCTTCCTGTGTCTGACTGTTTCCATCTATTATAATACATCAGATATCCTTCAGATGTTTTCTGATGTTTGCTGTTATTTCTATTTCATGACTAGCAATTTTCTTCAATTAGAAATGTATTTTGATGTCCTTTCCACAGATAAGCTTTCTCCAACTTTGAAAAAATATGAATCATCTCATCATGAAATTTAATACACCCAAGATGCATTCAAAAACCTGTGATTGCATATGACCAGGATTATTTTTTACTTAAAACTCTCATTGAGCTATACACTATTATTTATAAACTAGTTACTTAAAAAAGATCTGAGGGCATCTCAAGGTTATAGTAAGAGCAGAAAGAATGTAGGAGAGAAAAAATTCTCACTTATTTGTTTTCCTACATTTCAAATAATGTTTTATCTTCCATGGAGTTCCCTGAAGATCAGAGTGTCAGTGGCATTCCTTCTCACTGCCTTGCTTATCTGGTTCATGGGAAAAAAACCCCCAGATTTTCCTTTATGTTTCGCTATCTCCATTGCTGAATATTAAGGGAACACATTTTGATTATCTTCTCAGTAACACACCCTTGCAAAATAATCTTAAAATTAAAAAGGAAGAATAGCTTGTTAGAAGAACGATCCAATGATGATTTAACTGAACAAAACTTTGAAAAGAGAATAAAATTATTTGTCCTTAACAACACACATCAGCAAAGCATCCAGCTATGCAATTTAAGAAAAATAACCCTAAAGGCAAAGACTGTTCTTAACTAGTTAGAAAAATGTAGTCAAAATCTGGTATGTTCTCCTTTTGATTTTTAAGTTAAAACATTGTTTTTAAATACTAGTCAATGTGATTAAATTAATACCTCCTGTATGTCAAAACAATATGAAGCAAAATGACAGATATCAACATTTTTTCAAACATGGCAAAATAGATAAAATCAGTTACTATTGTTTCAATTAACTGCAAAGCATCCAGGAAAGATGATCACTTGTTTGGAGGAAATAGATTTTAAAAAATCTCCCAGTTTCCTAACTGTGAGCTCAGTCCTGTCAACATCAAAATCAGATGAAATATTTTCCTGGAAAAGATTGGAAGATCAGTTTTTCCTTGTTTCATCTATATTTCCTGTTTTCTGCCAGTATTTTTCAATGTATGAGCACAGTTTCATAATTAATGCATGTGGCTGAGAGCCAGGGACTTGTTTTATTGGTTTTTTTTTGAGCAGAATCTAATCCCATAGTATTTTTTTACTTACTTTTTACTCTTGTAATACAGTTTTCAGCATCATTCCCTTAAACATTACTTGAATCTCTCTCAAGTGTCATGAACCAAACTTTTGCTGAAATTAGAACCTCAAAACGAAGACCTTCTGTCCATCTTGCATTACCTTTTAGATCCCTCATTAGAAATGAACTGATTTTAATTAATTACTTATTCTGGGGAACACTGGACAACTACTCGTAGGTTAATTATATTTTTCCACATCATGTGAAATACAACCTGCATTTATGTTTAACTTTTTTCTGAAAGGGCAATAGAGTTGTTCAGAATTTATATATTATTCCGTAAAAAAGCAATGATAGTTAGGTTTTCATTTAAATCAATTCTTCTTTTCTTTTCAAATACCTTGCAACTCTATTTACTCGTTTGATTCCTTAATTTCAAAAAAATTGGGTAAGTAGAAACCTATACCATAAGCATTTTCATGCTTTTCAAAATTCTTTAGGTAAAGAATGAAGCTTTCCAGTAGGTCAGTCCCTAGCCTGTGCTAGTGTATGGGGTTATTCCTCCTCAGGTGCAGGACCCTACACCTGCTTTTGTTGAATATCATCAGGTTCCTCTCTGCCCAACTCTCTTATCTGTCCAGGTCTCGCTGAGTATACTTTTTTCAGTTTTTGTTTTTTTTTTTTTTTTCTTTAAAGTATTTGATCTTTGCTCTTTTCAACCCATTTTAACTCACTCTTTGTTGCAGTTTTCAGTTTCCAGCTTCCTTTCCAGCTAGTCTACTTTACTGAGTGAACTGATTTTTTTGTGTATTTCTTTTTCTGTACAGAGGCTACTGATACCAGCACAGCTTGGTTTTCTGGTTCAACTGCAGTACCTGTTGCCAGGGTTGGAGTAGCCGTAGTGCCTGTTGGTCTGTTTTCCCTCTCTTCCTCCAGAGGTTGCTGCATAAAATCAAGCAGTGTTTGGCAGATTCTGGCCAGAGCTCAGCACAGTGCAGTAAGATGTACCTCTTTGGAATAGCCACAGCATTTTCCTTGCAAATATTCATTCACTTTATTAGGGTCCTATAGTTGTTTAGAAGTGAATTTCCAAACCACTGGAGGTGAGAAGTTCTCTAGATACCTGCTCGTCTTCATCTACATGCCATGCCATCTAAGACTATCCAGCCTTGGGGCAGATCTCTGGGTGGTATTCTGAAAAAAAATTTTTTGCAATCCTGAACAATACCTGAAACCCATTCAGGAGACATAGCAATACAAACATGCTAGCTTGAACATCCCGAGGTTATTTAAAATTCTCGTGAGCTGTTATATCTAGCCTGAAGGAGAAAGAGGAGGTGAAAGAGCAGCGGAAAGTATCCCCCCTCTGTGTTCCCCTTTGACTGAGTGTGAGTATTAATATATTGTAAGAGATGGTGCCTGAGGTACGGGCATGACAGCAATGCTGCATACAAAGACTAGCTTAACCTACACTCAGTGACGTTATCGTATCGTAAATCAATATTACATAGTGCAGCAAGACCATAATCCCGATCCTTCTCTCAGAGGTCATAAACAGCACTGCAGAGAATACATAGTGCATATAAGATTTTACAGAACACTACCATGTGACCAAATAAAACAACATCATGACCAATGACTATCAAACTAATATAGTAAACATGTATAACAAATTCTAACTATTTTGTTTTAATATCTTCTGGTCAGATCTGTCTTTATCCCAAACCTTCATGCCCCAAGTTGTGTGCCAAAAAGAACTGCTGATACTTAGCCCCAGCCAGAAAAAAAGAACAATGTTACTGCTTGCTCACTCCTTCTCTCTCGGTGGGATGGGGGAGAGAATTGGAAGAAAAAGTCAAAACTCCTGGGTTCAGATAAAGACAGTTTAACAGAACAGCAAAGGAGGAGGAAAATAACAACAATAATACTGAAAAAAAAAATGCAGAAAGCAAGAGATACACAGTGCAATTTATTCGTCGCCAATGCCCAGACAGATCCCAAGCAGCGATCCGCCTCCCCAGCCAGCTAACCGAGCTATACACAGAGCATGCCATCACAATGGTATCAAATATCCTGTTTGGCTAGTTTGTGTCAGCCATCCTGGCTGTATCCCTTCCCAGCTTCCTGTGAAAATTAAGTCTATCCTAGCCAAAACCAGGACACAAAATCAGTTTGACTGTAAACAACCTGTGCATGGGTATGAAGTTTCCTAAAGCATATGAATGAAGGAGAGTCAAGGTTCATACGCAGGATCAGGTTTGATCATGAGATTCAAGCTACTAAGCAGGTTTTCACCTGTACTATGGATTTATTCAGCAGGACTTATTAATGTTGAAGCATATTATTACGGTTATTGTTATACACTTGTCAGGTCTTGCAGTTTTACACCCTAGGCACTGTACGGTTGCATTAGAAAACATACACGGCACCAAGTTGTCTAAATCCTGCTACATCCACTTAGATCCCATATAGAAACTTAAAATTCTGACTCTTTTGTCATTCTGCAGGTTATTCTGTTTAGATACAGTAGATAAAGTAGTCAAAAAGGAACCTGAGTATGCCCAGATTTCTGTTGACCTGTGGCCATGTTGTTATCACTGGTCACAGCCACAAGCTTTATCTCAGTTTAATAACACCGACTGCAGGACTTGGCAAGGTTTTTCAGATTGTCCTTTCTTGAGACAACAAAGTAATCTAATGAACAGGTGACAAATGCCTCTCTTCTTTTAGCTGTACCTTAGCTTTTTGCAATTATCTGGTTTTACCCTTAAAATATGCCATATATGGTAAAGCTTTAACAAAACAGTAATTGTTGTACAATTGAAGTCTTGGACCAACAAGAAAGACGTGACAACAGCAGACTGAAAATGTGGAAAGTAACTTGGAGAGGACCTAAGATAGAGGGGGAAGAAACTCTCACCATCAAAGGCCTTCTTCCAGCAAAAAAGCAGAGGGCACTGATGACTCAGTGTAACCTCTTATCTGTGGGAGCCAGACCTTGACCTCAGGTTGAGGGTACTTGAAAGAGTGAGCATCACATCACAGATATTAGGCAGATATTAGGAGGTTTGTACATAATAATTGCAACTGTATTACTAATAAGAAATAGTTGCAACAGGTGGATAATTTGGATGAGTGTTAGGGTAATGGTAATCAGACCATTAAGACCTTTCAGATTTGATTTTTATTAGACTAAAGTTAAATTTTCACTTATGCACTTGATATAGTACAACAGTTTTAGAAGCATGCAACTTTTGAAGCAGGTATGTATTTTCTGTAAGATTGTTATTAAGCAGTAAGCAAATGAAATTGCATGAAGGGATTCAGAATTTTATATCTTCCTCTCCTTCAGGTAAATCCTCTGGCAAAATTTGGCTTTTATCTGTTTCTCTGTTCCTAAATACCTCTGGTCCTATCATCCCAGGGCAGAAGAGCTAAACCTAGTCTTTCTCAGCCTTAGAGATTAGAAGCTAGACTCTTACTTCATGACTATATGCTTTCACTCTACAATTATTGCATAAAAAAACCAAAAGGAGTTGTGCTTGTCCATCTTGTACCTGTGTCCTAGGAGGGCTGAGATCCCAAATGGATGTGTATTCCTGTGATTCTCCGTACTTTAAGAGGAAGAAGTAGACACAGAACACAAGCAGCATTCTCTGAAGGCATTGAAAGGACAAGTGCATTCCTTGGCAAGTCAAAAATAATGTGAATTGATTTATTCACCCCTGCATATCCTCAGAGTTTTCTGCCTGTTCATTGACTGCATAGGGAATTCATTCAGTTAGATCCAACAGGCTGTACCACCTCCTGTAGGACTGAGAGCCTAAAACTCTAGTGGGGCATTCTTCCTCCTATGAATGTTTTCAATGGAAGAGATAATGTTCTCGATTATATCTATCAGAAAGAACAGATTTGCATTATGAATACTCTACCTGCAAGGATCCAGAGATGTTTAAACTTAGTTCTCATTCTCATTGCAGTCAGTCACGCAGATCAAGAGCATGCTGTTTTCTCTTAGTTATAATCATTGTCACACAAGTGAGGTAAGATAATTTTATTGCCTCATATATGCTACGAATTATAACAGTGTACTTCTACATTGACCTTTATAGTATTCTGTTCTTTGACTGGCTGGATGTTCAAATAATCTTCCTGTTTATAGCCTCACCAAGCTACACATTAGACTCTGTGCAAGTTCAGATAATCATAGAATCATAAAATCATAGAATACTTAGGATTGGAAGCGACCTTTAGAGGTCATATAGCCCAACTCCCCTGCAGTGGGCAGGGACCTATTCAACTACACCATGTTGCTCAGAGTCCTGTCCAACATAGCCTCGCACGTTTCTAGGGATGGGGCCTCCACTGCCTCTCTGAGCAACCTGTGCCAGTGTTTCACCACCCTCAGTGTTGTGATAGTGCAGCCCCCCCTCACACCTTGCAATCTCAGAACCAGCCAGCATTGTATTCTTGCTTGCATTTCAAGAATAGTTAGTTGGTACGCAGGATTGCGTCATGTCGATTGTAACAAAATTACTGATGCCTAGAGTCAGTCATCTTGAGACCCTATAAACAGTGGTAGCAAGGAAGGCCCTTTGAGATCTTCTGGTCTGCAGAGCAAGGCACCCAGTAGCTCCCTCTGAGTGAGACACTTATCAGAGTAACTCATGACCTATTTGTGCTTACCTGCTTGAGATTCTACCTTTGCCTGTTGAGAAAGCATTCGACTGGAAGTGAGTATTTCACTGAACTTCAGGGGAATTTGTACGACTGCATATGTGTATGTGAATTGATTCAAAACATAATATTCTTCTACTGCGACTGTAATAGCAAATTCTTTCTAATCACTCCGTAAATGCTAAGTTAACTAGTGATTAATAGCTGCTAAATCCATGTGGTTCTGTCTCTCTTTAAACAGTGAACACACCCTGGATTGCTACTAAGCATATTCCTTAGACATAAACCCTTGTGCTCTAAGGCTGGTTCTGGATCCAGCCACACCTAGGCTCCTCTCTGAGAAGGAGTTTAGAAAACAAGGGGGTCCAGTCCAAACCTGGTGATTCAACGGGATAGTCTCCGTACCCCCTTACAATTTTCTTCCACTCTGTATAAACCATTTTCTATTCAAACAACTTTTATATTCCATTCATTTGGTAAGTAACAGAGCGAATCTTGCCAATGAACTTTGTAAGATCACATTTTCTAAATTTTCAGTAAAATCTTTTCCTGCAAAACCTTTGAGCAATCGTTTAAGTGACCTAACCACTCATTTACGACAAGCGTAAAAAATTTCTTCTTTATATCCAGTCTAAATCTACCCTTCCTTTTTTTAAAACTGTTACTCCTTGTCCTGTCATAACAAGTCTTGCTAAGAAGATTGTACCCATCTGTCCTACAGGCCCCCTTTAAATACTGAAAGGCTGCAATCAGGTCTCCATGCAGCCTTCTCCAGGCTGAACATCCCCCTCTCTCTTACCTTTACTTATAGGAGAGGTGCTCCAGCCCTCGGGTAATTTTTGTGGCCCTCGTCTGGACCTAGTCCAACAGCTCCATGCCTTTCTTGTGCTGAGGGCTCCAGAGTTGGATGCAGGACTCCAGGTGGGATCTTCCCAGAGCGGAGTAGAGGGGCAGAATAACCTCCTTCGACCTGTTGGCCATGTTTCTTTTGATGAAGCCCAGTATACAGTTGCCCTTCTGGGATGCGAGAGCATGTTGGCTCCTGTCCAGCTTTTCATCCACCAGTACCTCCAAGTCCTTCTTGGCAGGGCTGCTCTCAATCTCTTCATGCCCCAGCCTGTAATGATACAGATGGTTGCCCTGACCCACATGGAGGATCTTGCTCTTGATCTTGTTGAACCTCATGAGGTTCACAAAAGCCCATTCCTTGATCTTTTTGAGGTCCCTCTGGACAGAATCCTGTTCTTCTGGCGTGTCAGAAGGACAGTAGAAACAGATACTAAGTGCCTCTATCAAATCTGTCAGGGCAGACAGAAGTACAAAGCAAAGAATTGACATAGACTGTAAATCAGTTTCTTCCCCAGTTACTAACTTCCACATTATTCTCAAATATTTGCATCCTGCTCTAATGTATACCTGAAATATGCTTCATGATATTGCAAAGAAAAGAAACTTGTATGTTGTCTTCGAGATTTGTTTCATATATGGCTGCTTGATAAATGAATATAAGTTAAATAGAAAGTCAAAGTAATTATTCTGCTGGTTTTTAATACAGTAAAAAAGAGAACAAAATATGTTTCCATCTAAAGATATTTGGTTTTGAGTCTAGTTTCAAAGCAGGAAGACTTCCCACTTGTGTATGGTAAAATGGCAACTTCTCTTGGCTGAACTTTTTGAAACAAATCCTTAAGACATGTTTTAAATTACTTTATATAACTGCCTAGACCATTTAGTAATTGCTTATCAGTCCTATTTATTTTAAATAAATCCCCAGATGATTCTGCTTTTTTTATGTAAGAACTATTCTTGTTATCTGAAGTTGCACTGTTTAGTCTTATGTCTATTTTTCTTATAATGAAAGACTATTCCTATAATTCATTAAAAAGCTCCAATCTATTTTAATCCTAGCAGTACCATCACAAAATTTTTAGCGTTGTTTTACATTTTTTGTTCTTGTGTTGATTTTCTTAATTTTTTGTTGCTTTGTTCTGCGATTCTGTAACTTAAAATTGTGGTCATTTGAGAAATTCTCTTGTCTTCCAAGAAAAATTTCTATACTATCAGATTTGATATATCTTTTTGTAGATAATTTAATTAAGACTTGTATTAAAGAACATGAAGCTAATGACATAATGTCCATATGTGTCTTTGAAAATATTTCTAGAGAGTAGCTTATCAAATTATGAGGTTCAGCATAGTCACAAACTCAGCACCAAATTGGTTTTATTTAAGCCGAGAAGATCTGTAATACAACACATTTTCCAGAGTTGCTGGTAGCTTAAGGTCTTGCAGAAACTCATGGTAAAGGAAATATCAGGAACTCCTTTTTTTCTGAGTGAAGGAGAGACAAAAGACATACACATTTTATTAACAAGTAGGATAGAAGGTCAGCCAGAAAGAAAAGCAACAACAACAAAAACACCCTCAACCTAACATCCATGTAATTACAATGGAAAGCTTTAAATAGATTTTTTAAAAATGTTTGTGAGAGGACTCAAAAAGAATCTAGAGATGATAAAAGAGGATGTGATGCAATTTCTTGTTTGCCTAGTTTCTGGTACAGTCCACAAGTGACAGAGGCAGTGATGAAGCAAACAAGGGGGCTTTAACGTCTGCAACTTACACTTTTGTTATTTAGTTTTTTTGTCAGATATCAGCATTGGAGAGAGGTTAGATGCCTATTCAGATTTTTGAGAAATTAAACATATACAATTTTTAAATTTCAGTTGTTTTGTTTGGGGGGATTTTGTGCAAATTTTCTGTGTTCTTATGAATATGTGTATGTTTCTCCATATCCCTTATGTTACAAATTCAAAAGGCAATATTAGTATTCATGTGTATTACGGTGTTAGTTCTTAAATATTAGCAGTAATTCAAAAAAATTATCTGCAACCTGAAAGAGGCCATGCTACTTCCACATCACGGTGTGTTGTGGGTTTGTTTTGCAAGGTTTTGGTAGCGGGCCGGGGCGGGGCTATGGGGGTGACTTCTGTGAGAAGTTGCTAGAAGCTTCCCCCATGTCTGACAGAGCCAATGTCAGCCAGCTCTAAGATGGATCTGCTGCTGTCCAAGGCCAAGCCAATCAGCAACGGTGGTAGCTCCTTTGGGATAACATATTTTAAGAAGGGGAAAAAAACCTGAGGGGAAGCAGCAGTCAAGAGAGAGGATTGAGACGATGTGAGAGAAAAAACTCTGCAGACATCAAAGTCAGTGAAGAAGGAGGGGGAAGAGGTGCCTGTTCCTGAAGGACTGCACCCCATGGAAGGGACCCATGCTGGGGCAGTTCGTGAAGAGCTGCACCCTGTGGGAAAGACTCACGTTGGAGAAGTTTATGGAGAACTGTCTCCCATGAGAGGGACCTCACGCTGGAGCAGGGAAGAGTGTGAGGAGTCCTCCTCCTGAGGAGGAAGGAGAGTCAGAGACAATATGTGATGAACTGACCACAACCCCCATTCCCTGTCCTTCTGCACTGCTCGGAGGGAGGAGGTAGAGAAACAGGAGTGAAGTTGAGCCCAGGAAGAAGGGAGGAGTTTTAAGAAGTTTTAAGATTTAGTTTTATTTCTCATTGTCCTACTTTGATTTGATTGGTGACAAATTAAACTTCCTTTTCTCCCCAAGTTCAGTCTGTTTTGTCAGTGACAGTAATTCGTGAATGATCTCTCCCTGTCTTTATCTCGGCTCTTGAGCCTTTCATCATATTTCATCTACCCTGTCCAGATGGGGAGGGGGAGTGATAGAGCGGTTTTGGTGGGTACCTGTCATTTATCCAGGCCAAGCCAAAACACTATGCAAGAAAGAAAATAATGTAGGACTGTGATTTCAGAGAATAAAATATTCCCAGAAAAAGAAAGAAACAGAAGTTGACACAGTCTTAAAGAAAGAGAGTCTATAAAAAAGACTTCTTTCTTTGCCCAGGAAAGTCACTACGTAATAAGTCAGATTGTTCTGTTCTCACCAGGTTCTGCCATACTCAAAGCTTTAATTTAAAGTTATGAGAGGAGCAATACTTCTTAAGGCACTTTGCACAAATATATGCATAGTTTACTTATAGTGTTAATATGCTGGAAATTAATGGAATAGTTAATTAATCTTGTGTCATAAAGTTATTGTATTGGCTAGATAAAGGAAGTGTAAGAGAGAGAGAGGAAGCAAGAATCCAGCTATCATTCTTTAAGGACCTTTCACAATTGAAGAACCAGATGAAGGGGAAGCTGAGAAAGAAACGAATGAAGATACTTCAAAACTCAGAAATGAAGCCATATATAGATGAGAGAAGAAAGGTGGAGTAATTTCTGAATTCTTCTCACCTTTGAATGGAGACTGTACAGTGATAAAAGGGAAACTGAGGTACTGGACTGTGTATACCTATGTTTTGTTGTTTTGCTATGTTCTCTAGCCACCTAAAGAATTTTAGAAGAAACTTGGGACCACTTGTAAAAACACAATGTTTTTCTTCACTTGTTGCATATCATTGTAATTTACAGTTCATCATGCCAGCATTCTGAGAACGGTTTTTTGGGTAACTTTGTGCCTGTGGAGGGAGTTGTGAAAAAGATCTGAAACAGTGATTGCACTTTATGGATAGCCTATGTGAAATTTATTTCATGTAACTTTAGAAGGCTGTAGCCTGGTTTCCCTCATAATTCATTCACAGAACAAATATTTCCAGCTTAACGTGCCATATTTTAATCTTCTCCAATTCATCTGTGCCTGGAGGAAGGGACAGAGCTAAGGCAAGCAACACTCTACTGTATGTCATACTCTAGCTTGATGAGTTTGGGCCTAGAGGATAGGACTCACATAGAAAACTTTACTAAGTGTGGCTCGCTATAAGGTTTTCTCTGAAAGGTTAAAGCAGTCAGCATTGCCTGTAGTGCATTTAGTGGAAAGGAGTATGAGAGACTCTTGAGAATATCACTGAGTCTTGTGCTGTAAACACTGTAACATCACCTCTATATGAAATAAGCTTTTCTGATACAATGATTCAGGAACACTCATAAGCATGACGTGGTTGACATCTTATTCGAAATGCGTATTTCGAAAGTATTTTATGTAAACAAAATACTGGACATGATGCAGTTATAAGATTATTCAGTTTCATATTTATCATAGTTTTTCTTTGAATATTGAATGATGAGATTAAAATAAACAGAGCTAAATTTCTTTCTTCTACTGCTGGGATTTTTTTTACTAAGTGTTTGTAGCTAATATCGATGTTTTAATTCTGAGAACAGTTTCAGAGGATTCATTGTCTTTTGAGATAATGTAACTCCCTATGACACTACGAATGTCATACATACACAAAGAAACTATTTTTCTTCTAATTTTTGTAATGAGAAAGTAATTATTTCTTCAATTTCCTGTCCTGGGATTCCTTTTTTCTTTCACTCTTCTTCATTATTTCTTTGTCTTGTAATAAAATATATTTGGGCCAATGCTTGCCATTTCCCCTAAAGGTGATTATATCTGGTTACAGAAAACTGTTTTGTGTTAAAGACACAGTAAGATCAATTTGGGCTGTATTTGTACTATTAGGCTCCTGCTATGCACTCCTAGATTCTGATCCCCTGATTGTCCACTGAGGAAGGAGTGTGTCATAGTTCTTTTACATATGTGTACCTGAGGAAACAGAATGAGATGTAGCTGTGTGATGCAGGAAGGAGAGAGATAAAATTGATGATGAAAGCACTACTGTGCATCTGTTAGAGAATGTGGGGTCAGGACATGGCTGGAGAGGATGATATGAGCTCAGAAGCTTTTCCATACCTGGCAGCTTGGATATGGTATTCCAGACTCTGGCCACAGATATTTTGAGTCTTTAACTACTGGCACAGAAAAGGTGTTGAAGTTTACAGACAGAAATAAAAGACTGAAGGATACCCTACAATATTTTCTTAAGTTTAGTTAATGCTTAGTATCTGAATAGAGAGGGAAGGTGCACCAGTGTGTTCCTCTGTGAAGAAAAAATTTACTGGTGCTCTCCTATTAACATTCTGATAGAAATGTAATAGGTTATCATAGCAGTTCAAAGCAGCAAAACATTTACCCCTTAGAAGCAAACAGAGCCTCTGGCTTCCTGTGGTTCATTGTCCACCACTTCGGAATTTAGAATCCAAACAAAGATTGTTAATATTGAAACAGGGTGAAATGCATTTTCTAGTGATTAGACTAAAATATTTAACAATTCCTCTGGCTTTAAATTCTAAAATTCTATTAAAGTCATTTTTCCAGCTAGTGCAGCATGGTCTTTCCAAAAGTGAAATATTATTAATGTCTTCAGAAGGAGGAATAGTTAACTAAGACCGAATCTAACAAATTGTTTATTATTCTGTGTATCAGGGAAAAAAATGTGTTTTCAGCTCCAGTAGGAAAGTGAATTTTCTCTTCATTCAAGATAATTAATTACTTTTAGTTCGGTAAGTTACCAGATAATATGTGTTTGTTCCAAACCCAGCCAAGATGGCCTTTTAAAGAATTCTGTACTATTGCATTTCATCTGTATTGCATCAAAATATTGTTTATGCTATCTTTATTTACATATAATTCCCTTAATTTACTGATCCTTTACAGCATGTCATAGTACTTCATTAAAAAGAAAACATTTAACATCATACAATTCACATACTTTGACTATGAACTTTGAACAATGATAAAGATTAAGGACGAGTTAATGATATCTGCTCTTCACTTCTGGAGGATCTCTCATCAGTAGAAGACCAAGTGCTGTATAGGACTTGTTCATTCCACCGGTGACAGTGGTAGGTGTTAGTAAGGTTCACTTCAACTACCACTGAAATGCTGCAAGTGGTCAACAACACATATAGACATTACATGAAAAAACTGAAGCAGCAAGCCTAGAAGAATAGCATATTCAATTGAAACCCAAGGAAAAGTAGGTAGGCAGAGCATAATTACCTACGCTGGAATGAAGCCTTGACAGCAGAAACTAGTCAAATTAAGTGCACTATGGGATATGATGTTGCCTGATTCTGCATACTCATACAAAACAGTAGAATGTCAAGTGGCACTAAACTCCTTACCAGCAACCAATTGAGGACGATTACTCCTTGTCCTGTCACAACAGGCCTTGTTAAAAGATTTGCCCCATCTTTCCAATAGGCACCTGTTAAGTACTGAAAGGCCACAATAAGGTTGCAGCCTTCTCTTCTCCAGGCTGGACAGCCCCAACTCTCTCAGCCTGTCCTTGTAGGTGAGGTGCTCCAGCCCTCTGATCACTTTTGTTGTCCTCCTCTAGAACTGCTCCAACATCTTTGTGTCCTCTGGATGCGAACTTACAACCAATTTCTTATCCACCGAACAGTCCACCAATCAAATCTGTATCTCCCCAAAGTAGAGAGAAGAATGTTGTGAGGGACTGTGTTGAAGGCTTTACAGAAGTCCAGATAGATCATAACATAGTTCTTCCCTTGTCCACTGCTGTAGTCACGTCATCATAGAAAGCCACTAGGTTTGTCAGGCAGGACTTGCCCTTGGTGAAGCCATGCTGGCTGTCTCAAATCACTTCTTTGTCCTCCTCGTGCCTTAGCACAGCTTCTAGAAGGATCTCTTCCATGATCTTCCCAGGCACAGAGGTGAGGCTGAGAGCCTGGTAGTTCCCAGAGTCCTCCTTTCTACCCTTTTCAAAAAAGGACACAATGTTTCCCTTCTTCCGGTCACCAGGAACTTCACCTGACTGCCATGACTTTTCAAATATGATGGAGAGTGGCGTGGCAACTAGATCAACAAATTCCCTCAGGACTCTGGGACACATCTTGTCAGGTCTCATAGAATTATGTATGTTCAGGCTCCTCAGGTGGTCACGAACCTGATCATCTCCTACAGTGGGAGGGGCTTTGCCCCCCTTTGGTCCCCATCTTGCAGTCTATCAACTCGGGAGGGCAAGGACTGAGGTTGGCAGTGAAGAATGAGGCAAACAAGGTGTTGAATACGTCAGCCTTCTCCTTGGCTATTGATACTAGGTCACCATTCTTGTTCTTTGGGAGGGGGTACACTTTCTTTAACCTTCCTTTTCTGGCTGACATACCTGTAGAAGCTCTTTTTGGTATTCTTTTCATCCCTTGCCAAGTTCAGATCCATCTGCACCTTGGCCCTCCTGACCCAATCCCTACATAACTGGGCAGCATCTCTATACTCTTCCCAAGATACCCATCCCTGCTTCCATTGCCTGTGCAGTTCCCTCTTGCTCTTTAGTTTGACCAGCAGGTCTTGACTCAGCCATGCTGGTCTCTTGTCTTCCTTGAACGATTTCTTACACCTGGGGACTGAGAAGTCTTGTGCTCTATGGAAAGCGTCCTTAAAGATCTGCCAGCTCTGTTTTTGCTCCTTTTGCTATGAGGGCAGTTTCCCAAGGGGTCCTATTGACTAACTCCTTGAAAAGCTGGAATTTGACTTTCCTAAAATTTAGGGTCCTGACTATGCTCCTCACCTTTTCTATATACCTCAGGAATGCGAACTCCACCAGTGCATGATCACTGCAGCCCAGGCTGCCTTCAGTTTTGATGTCACCAGTTATCATCCTTCTGTTGGTGACCAACAGGTCCAGTATCGCATCCCTTTGGGTAGAGCTTTCTACTACCTGACTGAGGAAGTTATCCTCAATGCATTCCGGGAATCTACAGCTCGGCATGTTGCTTCTCCAGCAGATATCAGAGTGGTTGAAGTCCCTCAGCAGGAAGAGAGACTGCAAACACGAAGCCTCCTGGAGCTAGAGGAAGAAGGCTTCATCAACAGGCTCCCCTTGATCTGGCAGCCTGTAGTAGACACCCACGACTAGGTTCCCTTTGTTGCCTCTGTCCCTGATTCTTACCCATAGACTTTCGACCTGCTCATGACTATTCTTCAGGGACAGCCCTTCACAATGTACTGATTTCTTGATGTAGAGGGCATTGCCTCCACCCCACTTTCCCCGCCTGTCCCTTCTGAACAGCCTGTAGCCATCAATAGGCACTCTTCAGTCATCACATTTATCCCATGAGGTTTCAGTAATGGCGATAAGGTCATAGCTGTCTAGCAGCATGGTAGCTTGCAACTACTCCTGTTTGTTTCCCATACTGCATGCATTCATGTAGAGGCATTTCATGTGGGCTGTTGGCTGTGTCATAGTCTTAGCGGAACACCCCTTGTTTCCCTTGGGGTGTTTCATGTAAACTTTCTTGTTGTCTCCTAATACCTCAGGAGCTCCCAGCTCATCTCTGCAAGTCTTCAACTGTGTTGCAGTGTCCCCAGCATGCCTCTGGGCAACAGACTGAGGGCCCATACTAGCACCCCGTCCCTCTAACCATTGTGTGTCACCCCACAGTTTGTCACCAGCAAGCCTGACTTAATTCCCTCTTTATTCAGTAGAAGCATCTCTCCCTCTCTCTCTCATTTCTCATTAAATCTGAATATCTTACTACATACCTAGCCTTTACGTGGCTACTATTAGAAAAGAAGAACTACCAGCTGCTGCGGGACTGACCTCTTTTGAAGGTCTTGCAATATATGTTAAAAAAAAAAAAAAAAGAAAAAAAGAAAGAAAAAAAAACTCAAGACGGCTAGAGTACCAAATAACTGACTTCAGGTCATCTTTGTGAGCGGTAAGAAAGCCTAGATTACATGTACACTGCCAATACAGTGTGCTGTATCTTGAGTGCTTCAGTTTTACTGTGTGTGGATTGAGAGAAGAGGGAATTTCCATGGTTAATCCTGTTTAAAAGGGCAGCTTCTTTGTTCCTAATAACTTCATTTTTAATAATTCGTCACATGACAATAAAACATGCTCAGTGTTTATCTGTCCTGGAAACCATAGGCTCAAGAGCATCACTCTTCAAATACAGAGAGTGTTGTTTAGTATTGCATGTTAAAAAAAAAAAAAGTTTATCTCAATTCTGTGCTCACTTTACAGAAATCCATATTAAAAAAAAAGCATGATTAAATGTAGTGTTCATCCTTGCAATATGCAATACCCTTACAGGTAGAGAGGTCAACAATTAAATAGACATGGTACTTACTTGACACCACTGGATACTCATTCATTGAAATGTGATCCAAGAGCAGATTGAAGATACACACACTGTTGTTACTCAGACTGCAGTAGCTGGCAAAGTTGTTTTAGATTTCATAACAAGTGAAATTATTACAGCTTGTAACGTAAAGTGAAGCACATGGAAAGAGAAGTTCCCAATTTCATATTTAAACTTCACACTTTAAGAATTAATAGTTCTAAGCTACTACCCAGTAGCAAGATGTTGGAGTTATTGATGAAAATGCCATCTGGAAATGGTTGGAATCTAAGATTTTCATTGGGTAAGAAAGAGGCAGTTCTTAAACAGAGGGAGAGAAAGAAGAGAATTCTCTGAAAAACAAGTTTAAAGGACAAGTAGACAGTGGAAGAAACAGGAACAAACACTGTAATGGAAACATTAAAAGGGCTATAATTCTAGAAGAGTACGTTTAACAAGGTTGAAGACAGCTAGCCAGGAACTGAAAGAATGAAGTACCTGAAATTAGAAAATAATCACTAAACAAAAAATTACTTTGGACAGAGTAATTTGATTAAAGCATAAAGTACAGAATTTGCTTCTGGGAAGCAAGTGGATATCGTTGACCGAAAGAAGCTCTATATGGACATTATGGTAAAGATTTCAGTAACGGTAAAAAGAATTAAAATAGAAAAAGAAGTAAAAAATCTGTGAGTTTTTAAGATTGCAAAGAGTATACTGTGTTTTCAGTTTGAGGAGAAATAGTCATTAGAGCAAGAAAGTGGTAAAGACAATGGCAGATGATTACAAAAAATACCTGCATCTGAATCAGTGGAGGAAGAATATTCTAGAAGACAAACAGAAGATGAGTTAAAGAAGAGAACATAGTCACAATGTTTATCGTATATTTAGAAAGACAAGTATTGAAGGAAAAGGGGAGTCAAAGGAAATCTAAGTACGAAAAACTGAAAAGGAGGGAAAAATGGCTGGAACAAGTTATACAATTTTGTTGAGTTAGAGAAGCAGGAATGTTGAGAGAAAAAGATGATGAACAAGAAGAAAAATAATACAACCTCTTTTTGTAATTTCTAACAGACATCCTTTTCAATATGTGATTTTATTTAAAAGACATTGGCATAAATGTTCAAAATTGAAAAAACTAGCTGGAAGTGTATCTGTTTAGCACAGATGTAAGATGATTTTTGTGATTCAAGAAACCGTATGGTTCACTATTGAATCACATCCGCATATGCGCACAGCATTTTCAAACCCCATAAAAAGAAGTTTTCTAAGAATGATCTGTGGTCATATTCCACTGACATTGCGTCTGCTTATGGTGGCTTATTTTTTTACTTTTCTTGATTATACATGTATGTAACATTTCTGTGAAAGCATTCTGAGTATTATCAAGAGCTTCTGATAAAGAATTAATGCTTTGATATCATGTTGAAAATATGTTTCACGGGACTGACCCAAAAAACCCCCCAAAAAAACTCAACAACTCACAAAATTTATTAAAAACATTACAAATTTAATATGTGGTTTTTTTCATAAAGTAAATTCAGTGTTTAAACACATGCCAGAAGTCTGTACCTCCTGCTTAGTGTAAAAAATTGCTTAACTCAACACAAAGTCTAGATAGCAAAAAGCAGGTGTAAAGAGTCTTATAGAGGAAATGTGACTTAATCCCTAGTGTTCATACCATCTGCAAGAGCTGAATGACTATGAGTATTAGATGTGCATTGGGACTTTGCTCAAACACAAAAGCTAGGCTTGAGTTACCATGCACATAAGTCTGTACTCCCTGGTTTTCAAAGTCTGATATTTGTCTAGACAGAAGTTTCCCAAAGTATGTACAGAGCCACCTTCATTTTGCACAAACAGTATTTTTTGTTAGTTAGTTTTGTTTGAGAGTAGAATCTAGACTGTGAATAAAACTGTTCGTGCACAGGATTAGAAATTTTTTGCATTCAAGATAAGAAATCTCACTATATTTATGTTGTGCAGTATTAGGTCAACTTATGGTGCATGTAAATTAAATGCAATGTTATTATTATTACTGATTGCTGGTCCTTCTTGAGGACTTTGAGTCCTAAAATTAAACTTGACAATACAGATAAAATAATAACAATTTTAAAGATTCATTGACTTGAAATGAACTATCATAATTATATCCGTTGAGAATGTGTTTCCTCTTCTCCCAATTAATGCTGGTGTTAGAGGACTGTTATAGTCTTCCATCACTAATTTCTGTTTTCAGAAATGCCATCTGTGTTGTCATTGTGCAAATCACATTTGGCATCTTTCACTGCTTTCTGCTTAGAAGTCAGTGAGCTGAAAGGAGCTCGAATAGGCAAAACAAAGAATCCAAGGACAGAGATTAGAAAAGCAAGGAAGACTTTTCTGTGTAAGTGCGAGACGGGGAGAATCTTGTTAGATTAGAGTTGGAGTTGTAGAGCCTTTTCGCAGTAACACCACAAGTGCCGCACAGATGCCTTTATGCAGCAAGGTGAACAAAATAAAACTGAGTTGCAATGGTAATGGCTGCATCACCCTAATAAATCCTAAGACCTTCAGACTCATACTCAGATAACGATGTTACAGCTACAGTTATGGCTTATTTATTTAACCAAGGGCAAAGTTGTTGAGACACAGTTTTATTTTCAAGAAAGGCCTGACAAGGCAGGTGGCAGTAACAGCACAGGAAAAATGAACTTCTTCGCTAGACAGCCAATACAAAATAAAGCACAGCTCAGGAGGACAGAGTGTGTGCTCTTAAAAGGAAACATAAACCAATGAAATGAAATACCTACTGAGCATTAATAAACCCATTAGTGAACATTAATAAAATAAAAAGTCTCACTCCTTTACAGCCCCAGGATTCAGCAGCTCCAGTCTCCATGAACTATTTAGTGGAACTAGAAGAATGATTTGAGGGGGAGAGCTGGGAAAAGAGTAAATCAGTAGGTACATTTTGGTTAATGGGCAGGGGCTGAATATAGCTAAGGGCTGAATCAGCTGAAGTGAAGGTTGGAATGAGTCTATGAGGAAATTAATAATTCTGTATATAAGAGGGGTTTCAATACCATGCAGTAAATAACACCTAGGGACACACACTGAACAATGAGGATGAAACAAATCATCGAATAGCTGCAGCATCCTGAGTCACCGTCCTTCCTGCTTGAATGAGATGGGGGTGAGATAGAAAAAAAAGTCTGTAATTAAATACTGTATCAGAATAAGACAGTATCAAGGTTGCATCGTTCCTTATTTGAGGTTCCCACACCAGTCTATTTGTCTTCCTAATCCTAACTGGGTTTCATCCATGTTAGACTTAATGATTTCTCTCTCCTTTATTTCTCCTTGCTATCTCCAGTCCCTTCTCTGTGCTTTTCAACTTCCCAGAGTTTATCTTTTCTATCATCTAACTCAGGTACATCTTCTCCTTCCAAATCCAGCTGCATTCAGTACTAAGGGACTGTATTCATATTTCCTGATTAGTCCTCCAACATCACAACCATTGTCTGTTCAAGAGAGAGTCATACAAGCAATTGCACAGAATTGATCTCACTTGTTCAATGAATGAGTTCTTTCCTCCCCTGCACATCATCCTTTCATGATTGCCAGGAATTAAAAACATAAATTTTATCAAAGATATGATCGATAGACAATATCTATCACCCAAATGCCATTGGAAATTCCCTAATAACTGGGATAGAACTGCATATTAATAATAACTTATAAATGTTTAAGACATTTATTTTAGTGCATATACTGCAACTCTCACAAGAGTAATAGAAAGACACTTCTGCTGTTGGCTGTAGTGGTGGCTAGCGTCACACTGGTAAGTTTAAACATAATTGGCAACATAGAATGAAATCTGACTTCAGAGAGACCTAAATTTCACACACACAAAAATTAATCTTTCCATAGATTTTTGGAAGCAATACTTTTCACTGTGTAACTTAGTATAGTCAAAACCAGGTATTTCCAAAGAAAGACAGAGGGTGGGAAACAACCATATGAAATTAAATAATCTTCTCTTTTAAAAACACATATGTACATGTTCTTTATTGATGAGGAAAATGAAGTCTTCTGTTTTTATTGAGTGTTTCAGTGATTTTTTTCATACTGTTGCAGTCTTGAAAGTAATTTCTGTACTAGCAAGGATTAGTACTGTTTGATTTGATGATCACCTGCTTTTATTAAAATTTCAGTTAGATCTGATGAAATGATTTAAGAACACAGAGGAGAACTGGGTTTAATACATGCATAGGTCTTTTTGCTTTTTAGTTTGGAATTTTTTACCCTTTAACAATGCTTTTGGGTCAATCTGTTATAAAATATAGTGCATGGTGCTACAGTCCAAAGTACTCACATTGCTGTTCATTATGTGCTCAATGTCTTTTTCTGAGTCCAGATTCCTTGTAATTCCTATCAAAGGCAACACAAATTCACTCCTTAACTTAAATAACTGTTAGAAGGGGGACACAGATCATGCTAAGTGTGGTCTGGGTTTTTATTTGTCCTTAGGTATCTTTCTTAGGCTAAGAATCATCTTGTCTACCAGTAGATATTTAAAAGTTAGAAACTGTCCTGGGTTTGGCCAGGACAGGGTTAATTTTCACCAGAAGCCAGAGGGGACACAGCCGGGCTGGTTGACCCAAACTGGTCAAAAAAACAG
This sequence comes from Opisthocomus hoazin, assembly GCF_030867145.1. NCBI lineage: Eukaryota > Metazoa > Chordata > Aves > Opisthocomiformes > Opisthocomidae > Opisthocomus > Opisthocomus hoazin. The sequence goes on along the minus strand of NC_134414.1, from coordinate 46,923,658 downwards.
GATATTCGATACCATGTGCTGTCATGCTGGGTTCCAGGGCGGGTAGCTGGCCAGGAGGAAATTAATCCCAGCTTGGGAGCGTGCTGGGCACCAGACGGTGAGAGTTGGTCTGTGCATTTCGCTGTTTGTTTTGCATATTCTCCTTATCAGTATTATTGTTGTTACTGTTTGCTTCATTTGCTTCATTTGCTGCTAAACTGCCCTTATCCCGATCCACGAGTTTTTGCCTTTTTCTTTCCATTCTCCTCCCCACCCCAATGGGGGGAGGGGTAACAGAGCAACTGTGTGGTCCTTTGTTGCTGACCACGGACCAAAACTATAACAAAGTTCTAGCCTGAGTCAAGTATATAGAGCTGTATTCAGAGTTATATATTCTATTATATGCATAGATTATCATTATAGTTTTGGGGAGTTACTGATTTCTATTAGACATTTAATTTGTTCCCGCAATATCCTCTATTGTCTTCACTGCATTGTAAGATAATAACTAGCCCATGCATAAACATCTAACTTCAAGATGAATTTCATGAAATAAATCGCATTCCTCAAATTGTAATTTCTGTCTACAAAACTTTAATGAAGTATTTACTAGAAACAGTACTAAAGGGTATGATAGAATATTTGATATTATTTTTTTCCTATAGCTTTCAAAAATGTGGTAGCATATTTCTTATTACTTAATGGTAATAAAATAAACAAAAAAAATTGATAAAAAGTAAACAAACAGTTTTCCTACACAGCAAAAATTCTTCCTTAGGCAAAAGTCAGTTTTAGGCAAAGCATGGCATATCTAATAAAGCATAGCAAACAAGTCAGTTTGAAACACATTTTAGAAACATTTGTTTTTCTCTATTTTATAATGGTATTATAGTAAGTAAATTAACAGTCTATTAAAATGCATGCAATGTTACAAAATTTAATAATTTGTTTAATACTATTATATTTTTATTCACTCAAGTAAAATGAAAAATGCTTATAAACCTGTATAATAATGAGTGTGAATGAATAAATATGCCTTGCCTGATTTCTTACATGTGGGAATCGAGAGTTCTTGTGCTCTAACAACAATGTTCTTTTAGAGCTCTGATCAGTTCCTTTCTCTCTAAGGGAAGTTTCCCAGTGGGTTCCACCCACTGATTACTTAAATAAATGAAAGTCTGTGATCCTAAAATTCAGGGTCCCGACTCTACTCTTCACCTGGCCCATGTCGCTTCAGACTGTGAGTTCCACTATAATCTGCTCACTGTAGACCAGTCTGGCACCAATTTTGTCCTCTTTAATTAGTTCAGCAACCTATGTAAGCAATAGGTCTAGTAATGCTTCTTCACTGGTTAGGCAGTCTATCACCTGGATTAAGAAAATATGCTCAACACACTCCAAGAGTCTCCTGGACTGCTTACTGCTTCTTGTGCAGCTCTCCATCATTTTTGTACGGTCATAGAGAACAGGAGAAGTGCCTGAGGACTGGAGAAAGGCCAATGTCACTCCAATCTTCAAAACGGGCAAGAAGGAGGACCCAGGGAACTACAGGCCGGTCAGTCTCACCTCCATCCCTGGAAAGGTGATGGTACAATTCATTCCGGATGTCATCTCTAAGCAAGTGGAGGAATCGGGAGTAGTCAACAGAGATTCACCAAGAAGAATTAATGCTTGACCAAGCTGATAGCTTTCTATGATGGCGTGACTGGCTGGGTAGATGAGGGGAGAACAGTGGGTGTAGTCTACTTCGACTTCAGCAAGGCTTTTGACACTGTCTCCCATAACATTCTCCTAGGCAAGCTCAGGAAGTGTGGACTAGATGAGTACTCAGTGAGGTGCACTGAGAACTAGCTGAATGACAGATCTCAGAGGATTGTAATCAGCGGTGCTGAGTCTTAGTTGGAGGCCTGTAACTAGTGGTGTTCCCAAGGCATCAGTGTTTAGCTCAGTCTTGTTCAACTCGTTCATCAATGACCTGGATGAAGAATTGGAGTGTACCTTCAGCAAGTTTGCTGGTGATGACACAAAAGTGGGAGGAGTGGTGGATACACCAGAAGGCTGTGCTGCCATTCAGTGAGACCTGGACAGGCTGGAGAGTTGGGCAGAGAGGAACCTGATGAAGTTCCAAAAGCCCAAATGCAGGGTCCCGCACCTGGGGAGGAACAACCCCATGCACCAGTACAGGCTTGGGGTGGACCTGCTGGAGAGCAGCTGTGCGGAGAGGGACCTGGGTGTCCTGGTGGATGACAGGTTAACCATGAGCCAGCAGTGTGCCCTGGCTGCCAAGAAGGCCAATGGCATTCTGGGGTGCATTAGGAGGAGTGTACCCATCAGGTGGAGGGAGGTTCTCCTCCCCCTCTACTCTGCCCTAGTGAGGCCCCATCTGGAGTACTGTGTCCAGTTCTGGGCTCAAGAAAGATGAGCAGCTGCTGGAGGGAGTCCAGCAGAGGGCTACGAGGATGGTGACGGGACTCGAGCATCTGTCCTATGAGGAAAAGCTGAGGGAGTAGGGCTTGTTCAGCCTGATGAAGAGAAGGCTACGAGGGCATCTTATAAATGCCTATAAATATCTCAGGGGTGGGTGTCAGGAGGATGGGGTCAGACTCTTTTCAGTGGTGTTCAAGGACAGGACAAGGACACAACGGGCACAAACTGAAGCATAGGAATATCCATCTGAACATGAGGAAGATCTTCCCTCTGAGGGTGATGGAGCCCTGGAACAGGTTGTCCAGGGAGGTTGTGGAGTCTCCTTCTCTGGAGATATTCAAGACCTGACTGGACAAGGTCCTGTGCAGCCTGCTGTAGGTGACCCTGCCTCATCAGGGGGGGTTGTACTAGATGACCCACAGCGATCCAACCCCTAATATTCTATAACATTTTATAACATTTTTTTAGACAGCCAATATAGCTTCAGAAAGGGCAATTCCTGCCTGAACAACCTAATGGCCTTCTGTGAAGGTGTGACTACATCAGTGGACAAGGGAAGAGCTACAGATATCATCTACCTGAGTTTCTGTAAGGCCTTTTATACAGTCCCCCACAACATTCTTGCTGTAAAGTTGAGGAGGATGGACTATTAAATGGATAAGGAACTAGCTGCATGGCTGCATCCGAAGAGATACAAGTCAATGGCTCAGTGTCCTAGTGGAAACCAGTAGCGTGTTGTGTCCCTGAAGGTTCAGTACTGGGATCGATGCTATTCAATATCTTCGTTACTGACATAGACAGTGGGTTTGAGTGCACTCAGAGCAAGTTTGCAGAAGACATTAAACTGTGAGGTGCAGTTGATGCACTAGAAGGAAGGGATACCATCCAGTGGGACTGTGACGGGCTTGACGAGTGGGCCCATTCAAACCTCATGAAGTTCCACAAGACCAAGTGCGATGTCCTGCACATGGATCAGGTGCACCTAGACAATCACCTGTATCAGTACGGGTTGGGAGATGAGTGGATGGAGAGAAGCCCTACAGAGAAGGATTTTGAAATACTGGTGGGTGAAAAATTGGACATGAGCCAGCAATGGGATCTTCCAGCCCAAAAAGCTAATTATATCCCCAGTGCGTAAAAAGAGGCAGCAAGTCAAAGGTCGCCATTCCCCTGCTCTATTCTGCTCTTGTGAGACCCCACCTGGAGTTCTGCATCCAGTTCTGGACCCCCAGCACAAGAAAGGCATGGACCTGTTAGAATGAGTCCAGAGGAGAGCTATGAAAATGGTCAGAGGGCTGGAACACCTCTCCCATACGGAAAAGCTGAGAGAGTTGGGGTAGTTCATAGAATCATAGATTCATAGAGTTGTAGAATCATAGAATGATATGGATTGGAAGAGACCTTAAAGATCATCTAGTTTCAAACCCCCTGCCATAAGCAGGGACACCTTCCACTATACCTCTTCACTCAAAGCCCCATCCAACCTGGCCTTGAAAAATTCCAGGGAGGGACCATCCACAGCTTCTCTGGGCAACCTCTTCCAGTGCCTCACAACCCTCACAGTGAAGAATTTCTTCCATCTGTCTGGACTAAATATACCTGGATCTGGTCTGGAACACCTCTAATCACTTTTGTGACCCTCCTCTGGACCTACTCTAACAGGTCCATGTCTTTCCTGTGATGAGGGCTCCAGAGCTGGATGCAGGACTCCAGGTGGGATTTCCCCAGAGCAGAGCAGAGAAGCAGAATTACCTCCCTTGACCTGCTGGCCCTGTTTCTTTAGATGCACCCCAGGAGACACTTGGCCTTCTGGACTGCAAGCGTACATTTCCGGGTCGTATTGAGCTTGTCATCAATCAACACCCCCAAGTCCTTCTCCTCAGGGCTGCTCTCAACCCACTCAATCCCACTGTCCATGTCGCTAACAAAGATATTAAACAGGACCAGCCCAATACTGACTACTAAGGAACACCACTCATCACTGTTTTCCACTTGGACATCAAGCCATTGACCATAACTCTTTGTGTGTGGCCATCCAGCCGATTCATTATACACCGAGTGGCCCATCCATCAAATCCATGTCCCTCCACTTCAGTGACAAAGATCTTGTATGGGACAGTGTCTCAGTTCACCCTGCAGAAGTTGTTGCGGAGACCTTATTGTGGCTATTTAATATTTAAATAGGGATCATAGGAAAGGTGGAGAGAGACGTTTTTATGAAGGTCTGTAGTGATATGGCAAGGGCTCATGGTTTTAAACTGAAAGAGGGTAGGTTTAGTTTAGGTTTGCCATAGGTGTCCCAGAGAATTTGAGTATACCCCTTTCCTAGAAGTGTTCAAGAAGACGTTGGATGGGTCTTTGAGCAACCTGATCTGTTGAAATATGTCTATGCACATTGCACGTGGTGTGGACTAGATGACTTTTAAAGGTCCCTTCCAACCCAACACTTTCTTTGTATCTATGATTACATGTTTTAGAAACATAAGTAGCACGGAAGCTACTGAAGGTGAAGGGCTCTGGAGCAGAGGCTTGCACGGAGGAACCCTTTCTCCAGTGGCAAAATCGCAGCGGTGAGGCGGCAAAAGCACCAAGAGACAGAGCAGACCCCAGCCCCCCCCTCCAGAAAGGGAAAGTGGGAGGTGCCAACGAGCTGCAGCTCTGACTCAGCAGGGGTGGAATCGAGTGTGAGAGCGGCCAAACACCCGCACCTATAAGACAAGCCCCAAGTGAGCACGAGCGACCAGGAGTGCGGGCAAACAGAGGCGGCAAACAGAGGCGGCGCAGAAGCCCGGGAGCGGTGCAGCAGTTTGCACGGCAGTTCGCGCAGGCTGGGCAAGCAGGGAAACTGACCGGGCAGGATGTAGTCGCCCCTCCTGGCTACTCAAGTAGTGGGCATCGCCCATCCAGGAGATATCTAAGTATGGTTAGTACCCGTGGGAAAGCTGTTGCTCAAAGGAGTGTGGGGACCCAGACAGAGGCCCCATGCAAGAACGCGGGTGTCCAGGTCTCTGGCTGCAGGGAGTGCCTGAGCCTGGCGCTCGTACCGGCGGACAGCAGAGACAACAGCTGTGTTCGGTGCGAGCAGGTGAACGACCTGCTCAGCCTGGTGGCAGAGCTGAAAGAGGAAGTGGAGAGGTTGAGGAGCATCCAGGAGTGTGAGAGAGACATCGACTGGTGGAGCTGCTCCCTTCGCTCCCTGAGGCAGAGGTAGCAGGAGGCGGCTCCACGAAAAGCAGAGAAACCCCTACCCTCTTGCCATCGAGCAGAAAGAGGGGGCCTAAGAGATGGGGGGGAATGGAAATGGGTCCCTGCTCGGGGTGGAAAACGACTCCCCTCCCGGCCTCCCTCACCTGCCCAGTTGCCCTGAAGCAACAGATATGGGGCTCTGGAATGTGAGGGACCGGCCACAGAAGATGTGGGTGAAGGTGAAGCTCCATCCAGGGGGTTGCCCAGGACAAGTCAGACAGCCCCACGTATTATGACTGCCTTGGCTAAGAAAAAAAGGAAGGTACTTGTCATAGGTGATTCCCTTTTCAGGGGAACAGAGGGTCCGATCTGCAGACCGGACCCATCCTGCAGGGAAGTCTGCTGCCTCCCTGGGGCCCGGGTTAGGGATGTTGCGAAGAAACTCCCTGGTCTGGTGCAACCTTCTGATTACTACCCCCTCTTGGTAATGCAGGTTGGCGGGGACGAGATAGCGGAGAGAAGTCCCAAGGCCATCAAAAGGGACTTCAGGGCACTGGGGCGACTGGTTGAGGGATCAGGGGTGCAGGTGGTGTTTACCTCCATCCCATCAGCGGCAGGGAACAACACTGAAAGGGGCAGGAAACATTACCTGCTTAACAAATGGCTCAGGGACTGGTGCCATCAGTCAAATTTTGGCTTCTTTGACCACAGGGAGGTGTACAAAGTACCCGGCCTGCTGGTGACAGACGGAGTTCAGCTGTCTCACAGTGGAAAAAGGATTCTTGGCCACGAGCTGGCCGGGCTCATTGAGAGGGCTTTAAACTAGGTTCGAAGGGGGAAGGGGACATTGCCCTGCTCACTAAGGATGAGCCCAGGCATGGTGTGTCAGGGTCAGGGGTGAGATGGACAGCCCAGCTCAAGTATGTCTAGACCAATGCACGTAGCATGTTCAATAAACAGGAGGAGCTGGAAGCCATTATACAGCAGCACAGCTATGACTTGGTCGCCATCACAGAAATGTGGTGGGACAAATCGCATGACTGGCATGCTGTCATGGATGGCTACAGACTCTTTAGGAAAGACAGGCCAACAAGGAGGTGTGGTGCAGTTGCTCTGTATGTGAGGGAGTAACTGGAATACATTGAGCTTTGCCTGGGGGCTGATGAGGAACGAGTTGAGAGTTTATGGATTAGAACTAAAGGACAGGCTCATAAGGGTGACATTACGGTGGGTGTGTAATACAGGCCACCTGACCACGTAGAGGAAGTTGATGAGGCCTTCTACAGGCAGCTGCAAGTAGCCTCACAATCACAGGCCCTTGTTCTCATGGGGGACTTCAATCACCCTGATATCAGGTGGGAAGACCATACAGCTAGGCAGGCGCAATCCAGGAGGTTCCTACAGAGCATCGATGATAACTTTCTGATGCAAGTGGTGGAGGAACCAACAAGGAAAGGCACTCTGCTGGACCTTGTATTAACAAACAAGGAGGGACTGGTGGAGGACTTGAAGGTCGGAGGTAGACTCGGCTGCGGTGAACATGAAATGATCGAGTTCAGGATCCTGCGTGGAGGAAGCAGGGCGATAAGTAGGATCAAAACCTTGGATCTCAGGAGGGCTAACTTTTGCATCTTCAAGGAGCTACTGGGAGGAATCCTGTGGATCAGGGCTCTCGAAGGCAGGGGGGTCCAAGAGTGCTGGTCGCTCTTTAAACATCACTTCCTCCATGCTCAGGAGCGGTGCATCCCCCTGAGAAAGAAATCTAGAAAAGGAGGTAGGAGACCAGCATGGTTGAAGAAGGAGCTTCTAGTGGAGATCAGGTGGAAGAGAAAGGTCCATGGAATGTGGAAAGAGGAATAGACCACTTGGGAAGAATACAGGAATGTGGTCAGAGCATGCAGGGATGCGACGAGGAAGGCCAAGGCCCACCTGAAATTGAAGCTGGAAAGGCATGTCAAAAACAACAAGAAAGGCTTCTTCAACTACATCAGCAGCAACTGGAAGACTAGGGATAATGTGGGGCCACTGCTGAATGAGGCGGGTGTCCTGGTGACGGAGGACGCAGAGAAGGCAGAGCTACTGAATGCCTTCTTTGCTTCAGTCTTCAGTGCCAAGGGAGGCCCTCAGTAATCACAGGCCCTGGAGGCAACAGAGGAAGCCCACAGAGAGGATGACTTTCCCATGTTCAAGGAGGACTGTGTGAGGGATTGCTTAAGCGATCTGGACGTCCACAAATCCATGGGCCCCAAAGGAATGCACCCACAAGTGCTGAGGGAGCTGGCGGATATCATTGCTGAGCTACTCTCCATCATCTTTGAGAGGTCCTGGAGGACAGGAGAGGTGCCTGAGGACTGGAGAAAGGCCAATGTCACTCCAATCTTCAAAAAGGGCAAGAAGGAGGACCCAGGAAACTACAGGCCGATCAGCCTCACCTCCATCCCGGGAAAGGTGATTTAACATTTTATCCTGGAGGTCATCATCAAGCAAGTGAAGGAAAAGAAGGTTATCAGGAGTAGTCAGCATGAATTCACCAAGGCGAAATCATGCCTGACCAATCTAATAGCTTTCTACGATGGCATGACTGGCTGGGTACATGAGGGGAGAGCCATGCATGTTGTCTACCTTGACTTCAGAAATGCTTTCGACACTGTCTCCCATGACATCATCCTAGGGAAGCTCAGCAAATGTGGGCTGGATGAGTGGTCAGTGAGATGGATTGAAAACTGGCTGAATGGCCGAACTCAGAGGGTTGTCATCAGCGGCGCTGAGTCTAGTTGGAGGCTGGTAAGAAGTGGTGTCCCCCAGGGGTAAGTATTGGGCCCAACCTTATTTAACTTCTTCATTAATGACCTGGATGAAGAGTTAGATTGCACCCTCAGCAAGTTTGCTCACGACACAAAACTGGGAGGAGTCGTGGATACACCAGAAGGCTGTGCTACCATTCAGCGTGACCTGGACAGGCTGGAAAGTTGGGCAGAGAGTAACCTGATGAGATTCATGAAGGACAAGTGCTGGGTCCTGCACCTGGGGAGGAATAACCCCATGCATCAGTACAGGCTTGGGGTGGACCTGCTTCAGATCAACTCTACGGAGAGGGACCTGGGTGTCCTGGTGGACGACAAGTTAACCATCAGCCAGCAGTGTGCCCTGGCTGCCAAGAAAGCTAATGAAATCCTGGGATGCATTAGGAGGAGTGTGGTCAGCAGGTCGAGGGATGTTCTCCCTCCCCTCTACACTGCCCTAGTGAGGCCCCATCTGGAGTACTATGTCCAGTTCTGGGCTCCCCACTTCAAGAAAGATGAGGAGCTACTGGAATGAGTCCAACAGAAGGCTACGAGGATGATGAGGGGACTGGAGTATCTCTCCTAGGAGGAAAGGCTGAAGGAGCTGGGTTTGTTCAGCCTGAAGAAGAGAAGGCTGCGAGGGGACGTAATAAATATTTATAAATATCTGAAGGGTGGGTGTCAAGAGGATGGGGCCAAGCTCTTTTCAGTGGTGCCCAGTGACAGGATAAGGGGCAATGGGCACAAACTGAAGCACAGGAAGTTCCGTCTGAACATGAGGAAGAACTTTTTCCCTCTGAGGGTGATGGAGCACTGGAACAGGCTGCCCATGGAGTTTGTGTAGTCTTCTTCTCTGGAGATATTCAAGACCTGCCTGGACAAGGTCCTCTGCAGCCTGCTGTAGGTGACGCTGCTTTAGCAGGGGATTTGGACTAGATGACCCACAGAGGTCCCTTCCAACCCCTACTATTCTGTGATTCTGTGAAAACACAAACATTAAAAAATAGCACACTTTCAGCATTAGCTCATTGATTCCATAATTTCCATTCCAAATGCAATGGATTCATTCCATTCCTGCAGTTACTAAGCATAACTCGTTTTTTCTGTCATGACAGGGGTTTAATTTTCCCCAGGTAAGCATTTAAAGAGGGCTTTCTCTGACCCTTTCATCTTTGGATCTTGGTAAAGTTTTTAGAGAAGGCTGCCTTCAGCTTTTCAGGGCTTGGGTTCTGACTAAAATGTTTAAAGTAGCCAATTTTTCATTAAGAGAATGTTCTGTGCTGGCACAATGAAAGAATTGTTATCTAAGTTAACACACTGTGGAAAATGTGACTCTAGAATACATATCTTCCTGTATTCTTCATCTACAGAGTAAAATCTGGGAATTTCATGGGAGTACAGCGGAATAGGGTAGATGATAGGCAAAAATTCTGTGAAAAGTTATGGGTATAGCAAAAATACTTGCACACAGCATTCAAAAGAAGCAAAACACTTATTATCTAAACTGGGGAAATTTAATTTATTTGCCTTAGAGAATACAATTTCTGGAGAATTACTGAAATGTTTCACAGTATCAGAACTTCAACAGACCTGCTTAGAAAGCCTACATGACTACAGTTTTTCCCTAAGTGTGGAACTCTTGTGCCTGAATGAGAAGTTTTATGAATCAGTCTACTTCTTTCTTTCTCTTTCTTCCTTCTATCAAATGGCTCTTGCATTACTAACATAAATAAAATGGCATAAGGAGTTACTGAAAAATTGGCCACAGAATCCTAGGCACACCAATTATTCATAATGATAGCCTTTGCTGGATTATTTCTATCTCTAGCCATATGTCTACCTGTCTACAGGCCGGTTGCCTATCCTGTGTCAGTATGTAGCGCAAATTCACTACAATTTACATCTTCTGATTTTGCCAGACTTAGTAAACAGCCCAAGACAGATGCTGCAGAAATCAGCATCTGTTTAATTTCCCAGATCTCTCTTATTACTCTTTCTCAGTCAAAACAAAGCGGGGAAGATGAGGAAACAATTTTATATGCTTATTGCATGTGCATGCTTCCTAACAGAAAATTCAAAGGAAAATATTGATAAGAACTTAAGCTTTATTACATTTGTTGTTAGCCAATTTCTTTGCCTCTTCTCAGTGTTTGTGATAGGATTATAATGCTGTTAGAAGTCTGAGTAAGAAAAAGTCATGATAGGGGCCCTGAACAGCCATTCAGGATAGAGCTGAGAATATGTTTCAATTATGGAATGTGCTAACTTTTAAAAATTTGTGTTAAAACATTGAATACACAAGTAGATTTCCACTGTCCTAAGTATTGAAAGAGAACAGTTCAAACTTGAAAAGAATCAGACCCTGTTAAGTTTAACAAATCAAGATTTCAACTCCTTCAATTAGATGTGCTCTCTGTTCCTACTTCTGAGAATAAGCAGTTAGTGAATTGTGCACAACTAATTTAGTAGAATACTTAAAAGGTGGATATTTCTACATATTTCTAAGATAGGGCTTTTATCTGAGAGGAGCTGGGAGAGGAATATTTCTTATGGTTCCTCTGGTATGCCATATACCATCTACTGTTCTAGTGTCATTAAAAAACAAACAAGCAAACAAACAAACAAAAAAACACAGACTAAAGCAGAGTAGTAGGAGATAAGACTTTGCATTTGTCTGATTTTATTAACATTTTTCCACCAATGGTTTGTTAATGCAGCTGTTCTGCCAACCAGTTAGGTTGGCAAGAGTGCATAACGGAAAAAGATGTTTTGTCATTATGTCATGTAGTTCTTCTAGGAGTGGGATTATGGAGAGGGACAGTAGTAAATATAAAAAAAAACCAACAAACAAACCACCACCACCAAATAACCTTACTGGTGAATTAAAAACAAGCTAATTCACCTGATTAAGTGTTTCCAGATGGGCAGTGAAATGTATCTGGCAATACTAAATCAATAAAAAAAGTTCCACTTATCCCTATCGAGTATTCCTCTTGCAGTAGTTCACTTGAGTTTGTATAGCATTAAAAAGTCACATTTTTTTAAAAGAATTATTTCAAAAACTGGTAAAACACAAAAATTGTAGGTTAAACTATGTCTTTGGATGGATGGAGTCACCAGCAAAGCCTGGAACTGGGTATATTAGCCTGATGATCACTGCACAGTGAAACCTATGAATGTTTCTGTTGGATTAAGTTCCACTAGCAGACAAAGTGTTGTTATTTTAGATGCCCCAGAGTATCCAGCCTCGCCTCTGTGTGCCACTCCAGAAAGTCAGGGGCCCTGCATCGTAGTTAGTAAACTGACATGAAAGTCTCAGATAGTCTTAGCATACGAAAAGATACTGTATGTCTAAGTTTGGAGAACTGTACGATTTCCAGAGACAGCTTTTTCTCTTTAATTATTATCAGGAGATGTACTTCTTGTCTGCCGAATGTAGCAGAAAACACTCAAACACTGTAACACTTTTGTTATTAAAAGAAGATTGCAGTCCCCAAGGTAACTTTAAAGCATTTTTACAATAATTTATGAAGTGCTGTAGTAATTTCTATATAATAATGATGTTTAATGGGTTATAGTTATAGAATAACAACCTAATCTAAAATGCATTATGTATATAGCCTAAAGAGGCTTTCAGTACCATTATACAACAGATGTCATGATCTGTCCTGTCACTAATTGCTTAAAAGAGTTAATGTTTTCTGACATGTTTCGTGTGGCCACACGACATGCAAATTGCAACTCTTAGCATTTCTTTGATTGAGAAATAGTTACTATTTCCTGAATTATGTATGAATGTTCTTTTTACCTACGGAAATTTTAAGACAACATAACAGCGGTACTTAGCACCCATAGTAAGATCACAAACTGGTTACCCTGGCAGAACTCCCTGGAAATGTATTCAGAACTTTATAGTATTAGATTTTGTGAACTGCATTAGGCTCAGCTCTCAGTCAACACCCCCCAGTTACATCTCACGGGTGGTGCTTTACCTTCAAATGAACCCTATGAAGCCACTAGTAAAAAGGCAGTAGAAACTTAAGGCATCAATTATCCAGCACTACAAAGTGCTTAAAAGTGACTTTAATACATAGATAGATCATTTAGAACTGAGATTTAAAGCTCAGTGTGCCCAATTTAAGCAAAATGTACTACACATTGGGAAGAAAAGCCTCTACGTATGATATTGAATGGTCAGAGATTTAGACTAGAAATAAAAGACTTACTTAACAGATAAAGGACACTACGTTTCTGTGGGTGGGAGTGCCTTTTCCAAGGCAAATATTCTGGAATAAATTAAGGCTCCTAAAAGCCCTATATATGGACAGATATATGGCTACTTATCACAAGACTGTAGGAAAATAAAGTAACTGAAGAAGCTGGATTATTCCTATATTCAAATTCATTAGCTCCTCCGGATACTCAGCAAACATCAAGAAATAAGAGAAAAATCCTCAGAACAAGAGCAGAGCTGATCTTAAAAGGTCTTCCACAGCCCCAGGGAAGCATCAGTCTTGTACACCGTGTTCTTCTGTGTTGTTATTATAATCAAGATAGAAAGCCACCAGCATTCTCTGACTGAATGTTTCCCCATCCTGATTGTGCATGGCTATGCTGAGCGGTGTTAGTAAGCTTCCAGCTCTTCAGAGGAAGAGGGAGGATCTAACTCCACCTGAAAGTTTAAACTAGCCCTTTGTTCCAATGCCACCTTGTTCTCTATTAACTGTGAAATAGCAATTATTCTCATGGATGTATTAAATCATGTATACGTGACTGAAAATCTTGTCTGTTTATAGTTTTTTGGAAGTACTTGGAAGCGAAGTGATTTAATATGACACTGTAGATACCTGTACTAAGTAAAAGCAGCAAAAAAAGAGGTGAAAAGTAAAGCTATTATGTCCGTCTAAAGACAGTCACTTGTGTGTAAAGGAATAGAAAATTCAAAAGTTCTTTTTATGAACCTTGGTTAAAAGTGACCACTGTTGGCTGAATTCTGCTTCTTTTACCAAGGGTATATTAAACATAACAGCATGCACAGGGCAGTGAACTTAAAAAAGTGTATATTTTCTGTCCAGGTAGATCTCAGTAGGTCATCACTTTATATTTACTCTTTTTCCTCTGCTGCACAAAATTTACTTTTGGAAAGAGATCTGTATTGCTCAGACAGTAATCGTTTCTGGATCTTCAAAAATACTTTGGACATCAGCACCATCTAAAAGTAGTTTTGGAGAAAATATTTGTGAATACTCTGAATAGGTGTTGCTTGTAGTCTAATTTTAGCTAATAAAATCTTTACTTAATATCTACACCACACATGCCTGTTAGTGGAAATGAACCACTAGATGACATGCAGAAAGTACTCCTATACGCACTTTACCTATGCATCTGCTTTAACTGTGCACGACAAAGAAAGTTGTCTCTTCAAAGATAGTTTTATAACATGGCATTCAGATTACTGAAAAAAAAATTTCCTAGTCAGTTTTGGAAATGTACTAGCAAATTCTGGTTTTGATGATGTCTAAAAAATCACAGGACTGCAATACCAACATGTGAAAGTACTAGGTGAAAGCCATGCAGAAATTAACTGAACATGGTTCAACTTCTATCCCTTTAATGGCACATTTTACAGTGTTTTCAGCCCTCATGTTTTCTTCTTTCTCAAGAGGATAAGACTCTAGGCACCAAGCAATATACTCTTCTTTCAAATCTTCTTTACCTGGTAGACTTTAATATGGGCAGAGAAAACTCCTAGTGCATTCAGAAAATCTTGGCAAAATAAAATGTGATTAAGTTTAATTAATGTAAGGATAATATCTTTTAAATTCTACGTTAACAAGTAAATTCTAGTATTGTTTGAAATTTCTTTCAAATATATATATTCTGGAGAAGGTTTTACACAGAACATGTCAGCAGAAGATTGTCATTTTACCAGAAACCTAGCTGTGTTTCCAGCACCCTGCAAATGCTGCTAGTCCAGCTTGGATTTATTCACTGTCAGTGACTTTGATCAGAATTGAATTAATATTGAGAAAGAAAAATCAGGATTGAAGATTCCATTAATCAGAAGAAAAGGAACATTCCTGAACATGACATTAAAGTTAGATTCTTTAGTCAATTGACCAATAAATGTTATTTTGTAAGGTGTAATACTCCAGTGATATCAGCATTGATAACCTAGTTTCTCTCCTACTCACTTCTTTACATTGCCATATTGGTGGTCACTATTTCAGATATTCTTGGATGGTACTAATATTACTGTACTTAACAGCACAGAGGTCTTTGTGAAAGTTAAATGAAACTGGCCATAAATTGAAAAACACTGGGAAAAATATAATATTTCACATTCAAATACATTCTGTTTTTAAAGACATGCATCAGAAATACATTATTTAGTAAATAATACTTTAACAAGTCAAAGAAAACTAGGCATTTTTGTCATTGTTTAAACTGCTAAATATCACTAGGTAACTGAAGTCTATAAATACAAAGTTATAGAAAAATGAAGATTAAAAATAATGGAGTATGACATGGAGAAGCATTAGATCAGAGGACTGATTTTTGAAATGGGTCTTTATCTTTTTTCCCACAAAAGATGTTAGTTGGGAATCCATTTATGTAACAAGAAATAATGTACAGTTTTAACACAGAAAATGATCAAGAGATAGGAGACCAAATGGAATAAACAGAGTAATGCCAAATGATAAAATTTTAAAATTTACCATAGACGTATAGATCTGTTAAAACTAAAGAAGACTATAAAAATATTTTAAAGACCTGAAGGAAATAAAGCTGAATTAATAACTTATTATCTAGTGAAATATAATGTATAGATGAAGGAAAATATAGTGACAGATACATTTTTTAGCTACTGAGCTTAAATTCAATAGGTTGGCTCAAAAATAATTGGTCGACATAGCAGAAATCTCTCTTAAGCATGCAGCAATAATCAAGCAATTAAACATGCTTCTAATGCTTACAAAATGCTTATTGAATTGTCTTCACAATTATACTTTCTGTAATACATGCTATTATAGATGCTATTATAGATGTTCATCATATAGAGATCACGCATTTATTAGAGCATGAAACTGAATATTTAAATTTTAAGAGATAATTCAGAGTGACTGATCAGGCAAATTGTGGAGCTACGGTGAGGAGAAGCTTGGATAACAAGTCCTGGGCCTCTGTTCACAGAATTACAGAATCACAGAGTGGTTGACATTAGACTGGACCTCTGCAGGTCATTTGTTCCAACTCCCCGGCTCAGGCTGGGTATCCTAGAGCCAGTTGTCCAGGACAATCTCCAGACATCTTTTGAATGTGTCCAAGGATGAAGATGCCACAACCTCCTGGGGCAACATGGTCTTGGAAGGCAGTTTTTGTTCCAAGACTCCGTTCAAGCAATTGGTCTTCAGTCCCTTCTGTAGACGCTGAGGGCTTTTCACAGCTTCAGAGGCCAAATTACCTGTTCCCACTCCCCTCAGCAGGCTTTCAAACCTTTCTGACTTGTTAGACAACATATGGACTCCTGATTTTCCTCACTGTTTATTTTTTAACTTTCTTCCTGGTCCTGTTTGGCCTTCTTTAACTAAAACAAAGTGTAGGTGTTACTCTGGGGAAAGTTCTTCCAAGGATCAGCTTCCAGAAGGCACTGTGAACAGGAACACTTTTGTATGATTCTCTCTGTCTATGAAAACCTCCAGTGCTGGTCTCTGATCTTACATCCTCAAAGGCAACTGTGGACCCTCATCCTACACACCAGAGTTCCCTTAGGTTCATACTGCAGAAACACTCCTCTCATGAACTGCAAGAAAAAGCCATCACTAACTTTCAAACATATTGAACAGGCACAAAAAAGGACAAAAAATTTTCAAGCAGCCAGGGATCAGGTTAGGAAAGCTAAAGCCCTGATGGAATTAAATCTGGCCAGGGACATCAAGGGCAACAAGAAAAGCTTCTGCAGGTAAGTCAGTTATAAAAGGAAGGCTAGGGAAAATGTAGGCTCTCTCTGGAAGGAAACAGATGCATTACCCAGGACACGGAGAAGGCTGAGATACTGAATAAATTTTTTTCCTCAGTCTTCACTGGCAAGTGCTCCAGCCACACTGCCCAAGTTGCAGCAGGCAAAGACAGGGACTGGGAGAATGAAGAACTGCCCACTGTAGGAGAAGACCAGTTTCAAGACTATCCAAGGAACCTGAAGATGCACAAGTACATGGGACGTGATAAGGTGGATCCGCGGGTCCTGAGGGAACTGGCGAATGAAGTAGATAAGACACTATCCATCATATTTGAGAAGTCGTGGCAGTCCATTGAAGTTCCCACTGACTGGAAAAGGGGAAACATAACCCTGTTTTTAAAAAGGGAGAAAAGGAATACCCGGGGAACTACAGGCCAGTCGGTCTCACCTCTATGCCCGGTAAGACCATGGAGCAGATCGTCCTGGAAACTATGCTAAGGCACATGGAAAATAAGGAGGTAATTGGTGACAGCCAGCACAGCTTCACTAAGGGCAAATTGTGCCTGACAAGTTTGGTGGCCTTCTACGATGGGGTTACTGCACTGGTGGATAAAGGAAGTGTAACTGGTGTCATCTACCAGGACTTGAGCAAAACATTTGACATTGTCCTGCATAGCATCCTCGTCACTAAATTGGAGACACATGGATTTAACGGATGGACCACTCAGTGGATAATGAATTGGCTGGATGGTTGCACTGAAAGAGTTGCTGTTAATGGCTCGATGTCCAAGTAGAGACCAGTGACAAGTGGCCTTCCTCAGGGGTCGGTATCAGGACTGGTGGTGTTTAAAATCTTTGTCAGTGACATGGACAGTGGGACTGAGTGCACCCTCAGCAAATTTGCTGATGGCACCAAGCTGCGTGGTGCAGTCAACACACTGGAGGGAAGGGATGCCATCTAAAGGGACCTTGACAGGCTTGAGAGGTGGGCCCATATGAAATTTAAGCAGGTCAAGCACAAGGTCCTTCACATGGGTTGGGGCAATCCCAAGCACAAATACAGGCTGGGCAGAGAAAGGATTGAGAGCTCCTCTGAGGATAAGTGCCACAAAAATGGTCTGAGGGCTGGGACTCCTCTCCTGTGAGGACAGGCTGAGAGAGTTGAGGCTTTTCAACCTGCACAAGAGAAGGCATTGGGGAGAACTTATTGTAGTCTTCCAGTACCCAAAGGGGGCCTACAAGAAAGCTGCAGTGCAACTTTTTACAAGGCATTTAGTGACAGGACAAGAGCTAATGGCTTTACACTAAAAGAAGGTACATTTAGATTAGATAGATGAAAAAATTTCTTTGCTATGAGGGTGTGAGGCACTGGAACAGGTTGCCCAGAGAAGTTGTGGATGGTCCCTCCCTGGAAGTGTTCAAGGTCAGGTTGGATGGGTCTTTGAGCGAAGTGGTGTAGTGGAAGATGTCCCTGCCCATGCAGGGGTGTTGGAACTAGATGATCTTTAAGGTCCCTTCCAACCCAAAACATTCTATGAATCTACAATTCTATGATTCTGTGATTACTCCATGAGAAAATAATAATCCCTTTATTAAATATGTGTAGAGAATACTTTAAAAATATTTCATATATTAAGTCATTTTCTGATCTGGATCTACTGAAGTCTAGTTTAGCATGTATTTGTGTCTCTTGGCTGATTGTCTTCTTACCTGAATTACATTACCATCTAGTGTTAACCCTGCACATACGCAAAATCTGTATCTGCAGTGTATTCTGTCAGACTTCACGCTGCTATGTTCAGCTGTGAAACCAGCAAGACCACAAATTATTAGAGGTTTTTCTCCTTTATTTAGCCATCTGCTATAAAACTTCTAGAAACGCAATTGCCTCAGAGACATCAGTTTTTCTGCCACATTAAACTGAAATCAGTCAATGGATCCAAAACCTATGGTTAAGAATGAGACACATTCACAGAGAGTAAATAATTACATACATGTTGCTTTGCAGGAAACCTGGTTAAATTGCTGTTTTCCTTGTGTTTTCTCTAATATTTAACTAGATGTAATCATATAATGCATAGCTGGGATATTGAATAGTACTCCTCTCTAGCTAAAATTTATTTTTATGAAATTTGTAAATTTAATAATTTCTGAGACTTCTACATCTCTGTCATATTCAGATGTTACACACAAAGATTAAAAGTTACAACTGTACAGCTTAGCAATATTGATTAAAATGATCAAATTTACTCCTGTGCAAAATTTCAAAAGCTGTTAACTACATTGGACACATACGCAAACACACAAGCAGAGATTCAATTGCTTCTGAAAGAAATCAAAATAAGAATACACAAATTTATATACATAAGTTATATTGGTGGGCCCCATTAAACTTTTTACTCTTCTTTTATTGCTTAAGTAAGGTTTAACTGAAAATGCGAGCAATTATTGAATTGAATTAGTTTAAAGATAACATTTTAGCTACCTTTTTTCTCTCTAATGTTGCATGGTATTTATTAAGACCATCATTTGCTCCCAACAAAGGAAAATATTGTAGAGAAGAAGAAAATACGTGAAGTAGATTACTAGGACAGAAAAAGAAGGTCACCGTTCTCTGTGTGTAAATAAGTCTTTAAAACCAGATGCATTTCACATAGAGTGATTTATTTATTTTTAGTTTTTTAGTGCAGACTTTTAAAATATTATTCCTCTGAAGCTTCTGCAATTCTGATTATGTGAAGGAAGACAGGAAACAATCTTTACAGTGGCATTAGTTTTGTCATATACTTGTCTGCTTGGAAGGATTTAATAATCCTTTGATATCATAAGATGTTTGTTGACATCAATGGTGTTTCCAGAAATCACGAAAATAACATACACTGTCTCCAAAGTTAGACCACGCACAAGAATCCAACCTTTGAAATACAATATTGAAAAATGTATGGTTGCTTGGAAAGAGGTCCCAATAGGGCACAAATGCCAATATTTACATCTAAATACAAATGTTCAACAGATGGTAAGCTGAATAATGTACACCTGGAACTATGGCACTATGTAGGGAAAAAAGTACATGACAGAGTTTCCAAACACAAGTAGAAAAGAGGAATATTAACAAGGTATGTTGGAACAACAGTGAAACAAGTTCAGCCTGAATCATACTATTCAGGTTTCCAGCTGCAGAAAATAAAAGGACTCTACTGAAATAATTTTGTCTAAAATTTACAGCATGACTTTGTATACAACATTTGACATTTTACTTCACGACCTTCCTTTGCTGTTAGTTGGATTGTTCTGCTGTAAATTGTATCAAAGTTATTTTTCCATGAATATTTATTTCACTTTCCTTCACTTATAGTGTAGAAATTGCAAGATATGGAAATATGAAGTCTTTCCATTCACTTTTTTTTAGCTGAAGTAAGCAAAAATAATTTCATCATTAGAGAGATATAAACATATATATGATATACAGCAGATTTTGAATTTTATCAACAATGAGAAACAACATGAAATAATACACAAAAATTAAGCTGCCTTGCCAAACAGTAGTGCTACAGGTCCATGTATCCCAGTGTGAAGTAAGATTTTTTTTTTTTTTTTTAACTTTCTGGCTCCACTTTTCTTGTTCTTCCACAAATCCCAGTATTATGTACTAGCTCTAGCAATCATGCTTAGAAGTTATGAGTGAGAGTGGCTTGTAGGACAGGTTGTAAAGAGTCAAATAGCAGCTAATCTCTATGCTTCCTCATGAACTGGACTCAAAGGAAAAAGTCAGGCCATAAACTTACTCATACAGTTACTCATTGCTATAATAAACTACTAAATAAATGCAAGCTCTGCAGCAAATAGCAGCATAACATAGAATTGAATCTGGTCATCTTACCATTGAGGAGGAGAGCCTTTAAGAAAACCTCTCATCTTGTGCAGTCTCATCTGAGGCAAATAGGTTTTAGGACTCCTTCATTGGATCTTCCCACTGTAGCATAAAATTTGCCTAGATGGAGATATAATATGACATAAACACTTAAACAACTCAAATAAATTAGTATACTGCCCTTAAAGCACGGTTATAATTTACACTCGCAATATATCTAGGCAGCTGGCACGGACAGTCATAATTTGTCATTATGGTTCTTTTTATTGTTATCCAAATTCCAAAAAATGTGCTTAGTATTTTGCAGAACAAAAGTACACATGGTTGTATTCAGAGCCATACTTTCACATATGCAACCAAATAGTTGGCAGTGAAAATACATAGATTAATTTCAAAAGTATAGTGTCAAACTTTTTGATTGTGACTTGAATTGTTAAGTATACTTTTCTGAAAGGAACACAGTAATATGTGATTAAATTAGAGATTTTAAAGGTGATGCAAAAGATCATGTATTCTGTGGTGGGAAACAGGAAAAGCACAGTAGTTTTTCTTCAAATGTAGCTATTCATAGAATCATAGAATCATAGAATGGTAAGGGTTGGAAGGGACCTTAAAGATCATTTAGTTCCAACACCCCTGCCATGAGCAGGGACATCTTCCACTAGACCAGGGTACTCAGAGCTCCATCCAGCCTAGCCTTGAACACTTCTAGGGAGGGAGCATCCACAGCTTCTCTGGGCAACCTGTTCCAGTGTTTCACCACCCTCGATGACCTCCAGAATTCGCTTCCAACCTCAACCAATATGTGATTCTCAATCCATCTCACTGGGCTGGGCTCAGTACTGACCTCTGGCGCACACCACTAGTTACAGGCCTCCAACTAGACTCAGTGCTTCTGATGACAACGCTCTGAGTTCTGCCATTCAGCCAGTCCTCAATCTACCTCACCGACCACTCATCCAGTCCACACTACCTGGGCTTCCCTAGGAGGATATTATGGGAGATTGTGTCGAAAGCCTTGGGGAAGTCGAGGTAGACAACATCCATGGCTCTCCCCTCATCCACCCAGCCAGTCATGGTATCCTAGAGAGATATCAGATTGGTCAGGTACGATATCCCCTTGGTGAATCCATGCTGACTACTCCTTATAACCTTCTTTTCTTCCACTTGCTTGATGATGACCTCCAGAATGAGTTGCTCCATCACCTTTCCCGGGATGGAGGTGAGGCTGATCGGCCTGTAGTTCCCTGGGTCCTCTTTCTTGCCCTTTTTGAAGATTGGAGTGACATTGGCCTTTCTCCAGTCCTCGGGCACCTCTCCTGTCCTCCAGGACCTCTCAAAGATGATGGAGAGTGGCTCATCAATGACATCTGCCAGCTCCCTCAGCACTCGTGGGTGCATTCCATTGGGGCCCATGGATTTGTGAGCGTCCAGATCACTTAAGCAATCCTTCATGCATTCCTCCTCAACCAAGGGAAAGTCATCCTCTCTGTGGGCTTCTGTGGACTTCTGTGACCTGTGACGAGCCCCTGTTGAAAAATGTTGTTTCCTGAAGAAACAGAAGCCTGTAAGAAGGACATATGTTGGAAGAGAGGAAAAGTGTGAGGAAGGAGCAGCAGAGATGAACTGTCACAGACTGACTACAACCCCCATTCCCCAACTCTCTTGCACTGATGGGGGGAGAGAGAGGTACAGGAGTCAGGGGGGAAAGAATGAAATTGAGTCGGGGAAAAAAGGGGCTGTGATTGGGAGAAAATGTTTTAATTTTTTTCTTTGTTTCTTACCATCTAATTCTGCTTTAATTAGCAATAAACTAAATTATTTTTCTCAAAATTCAGTCTGTTTTCCCTCTGATGGCAATCATTAAATGATCTCCCTGTTTTTATCTTGGCCCGTAAGATTTTTAGACTTTTTTTTTCCCACCTGTCCTATTGAGGAAGAGGACTGAGAGAGCAGCTGAGTCGTTGTCTAGCAGCTGGCCAAGGTCAGCCCATCACAAAGGGAAAATGAAATTAAATTGCGCATATTGTAAACTTCATTAATGTTGTTGCACCCTAGAGAGTGCAATATAAGGTTATCTAAACTCAGCAATAAACTGTTTCTTCTACTTTATTTATAACTGAAGGGAGCTGTATGTTAGTAGTTACCAAGCTTTTTTTGTCTATCATGATCAATGTTTAAACAGAAAACATGAAAAGCTGTTTAATTATATGCCCACACTGTTGGTTGTGGTATACTGCAGGAGGATTTGGAAAGAAGCATTACGAGAGAGATTGCTAGACAAGAATCTCATCAAGTCAGGAACTAGTATTTGTCTTCTAACTCTCTCTGATGACTAGGAGTAAAGTAATAATATATTTCTATATCTTATAATAGGAATATAAATATACCTTTGATTTTTTAGTACTAAACTTCTACATCTAAGTATGGAAAGAACCTTACAGATACTAAATAGAATTATGATGATGATTCCTTATGCACTGTGAACTCCTGATGCTATGATAATTTAATAGGCAATGAGAATAAAGAGGATCCTTTTCATCTGTTCTGTCCAGCAGATTCTTGAGGAAAAAATTTCCTGTCCTGTAGTCTTTGAGGACTGCTGTTCTGCAAGAATTTACAGGGATCAATAGCTGACTTACTTTGTTTACCTAATAGCTGTAAACATACTGAAAGCAGGAGATGATGCAGAAAGACATGATTGTACAGTTTCGCTTAGTCTTCAGATGAGACATACAGCAAAAAAGGAATTCACAGAAACGGTTACTGAGTAGAGAATTGCATAAGCAAATAAGTGGGAAATGGTAAGAAGAGGAAAATCAAGGTGATTAACAAGTTGTAAGTAAACTTTTTGAGAATGATACCCACAAATATTCTCTTGCACCCAGACACCTAACCTTGGACTATATTTTATAATGAAAAAAAAAGAAAAAATAGATTATTGCAGTTAATTAAATAAAGAATATTATTGGAAACTAGAAATCTGTTGTTGCACTTTCTTACCCCAGGAGATGTGAACACAGATCTGCTATAGGAAAACCATC
Source organism: Opisthocomus hoazin (assembly GCF_030867145.1). Taxonomy (NCBI): domain Eukaryota; kingdom Metazoa; phylum Chordata; class Aves; order Opisthocomiformes; family Opisthocomidae; genus Opisthocomus; species Opisthocomus hoazin. Next base: position 46,900,408 of record NC_134414.1, on the reverse strand, counting down.
CTGATAGGACTTAAAGTTGATCTTTTTCTCTCTGATCTGCACAGTTGGGTGTAATTGATATTCAAATTAACTAATACAAAGCGGACAGGTTTATAAGCAGACTTTGAATGTATCTTATTCCAGAATACCCAAAAGACCGAAATCAAGCATATTCCTCTGGGATAAGACCTATGTGCATTGCTACACTAAACCACATGGGGGAAAGGAATTACTTCAGCCAGTTTTAGGTTTATACAACACAGGGACGTGATTCAGTTGCTTGAATATAGGACTCTAAAATAATTCCAGTCTAAAGTAGATGTAATTTCATAATTTGAACAAATTTTCAGATACCGCTGACTGTAACAACTAAAACGTTAATTCAATTGCCTACAATAGGCACTTAGCATCTTTTGAAACATCATGGGCTGTCCTGTCCCACCTCTACCCCAAGCTGTGTGGTGCTTTACTATCAACTTGGTCCCTCTCCTTTCTCACTCGAGTGGGGAGAGAGAAAAAAAATAGAAAGAACATAAAAAAGCTCATGGGTACAGATAAAAACAGGAATTACCTTGGCAGGTAAAAGGGGCCACATACTCTTCTGATTAGTTCGGAGGTGTCAATGCAGCTGATGGGCACCCTCAGCAAGTTTGCTGATGACACTGAGCTGTGTGGTGCAATTGACACACAAGAGGGAAGGGATGCCATCCAGAAAGACCTGAACAAGCTTGAGAAGTGGGCCTGTGAGAATCTTATGAGATACAAGAAGGCCAAATACAAGATCCTGGACAAGGGTCAGGGCAATCCCAAGCACAAATACAGGCTGGACGGAGAATGGATTGAGAGCAGCCCTGAGGAGAAGGACTTGGGGGTGTTGATTGATGACAAGCTCAATACAACCTGGCAATGTATGATTGCAGCCCAGAAGGCCACGCGTCTCCTGGGCTGCATCTAAAGAACCTGGGCCAGTAGGTCGAGGGAGGTGATTCTGCTTCTCTACTCTGCTCTGGGGAGACCCCACCTGGAGTCCTGCGTCTAGCTCTGGAGCCCTCATCACAGGAAAGACATGGACCTGTTGGAGTAGGTCCAGAGGAGGGCCACAAAAGTGATCAGAGGTCTGGAACACCTCTCCTATGAGGAAAGGCTGAGAGAGTTGTGGCTCTTCAGCCTGCACAAGAGAAGGCATTGGGGAGAACTTGTAGTAGCTTTCCAGTACCTGAAGAGGGTCTACAAGAAAGCTGCAATGCGACTTCTTACTAGGGCGTGTAGTGATAGGATAGGGGGTAATGTCTTCAAGCTAAAAGAGGGTAGATTTAGACTAGACAGATGGAAGAAATTCTTCACTGTGAGGGCTGTGAGGCACTGGAAGAGGTTGCCCAGAGAAGCTGTGGATGCCCCCTCCCTGGAAGTGTTCAAGGCCAGGTTGGACGGGGCTTTGAGTTAAGTGGTGTAGTGGAAGGTGTCCCTGCTTATGACAGGGGGGATGAAACTAGATGATCTTTAAGGTCCATTCCAATTCATATCATTCTATGATTCTACAGTTCTATGATCCGAGTACAGGAATTGATAGAATGATTCAAATAAACACTGATTATCATTTTTTTGACGAATAAAAGTGCACTGCTTGTCAGACAATGAATTGCTACTGTTCTATCTAACTCCACACTTAGAATTCTTAGGTTTCCCTGATTCTTTTCTTTCTAATGAGCAATGCAAATTCCCCTCAATCACTTACAGAGAAATAATTATTTACATAAAATCTGTCCTAGTATATCTGGTGTGGTATTCTTACAAGAAAAATGTTACTTTTGGTGCTCTTTGTGCTAAGGATTTAAATTATATTCTATGCAGTACTGACACCAGCTTCCATTATTAATTATTTGATACTGTATATAGACAGACACTAACTTTTCTGTCTTTTAGAGATGGGAAGAGTGAGGCACAAAAATAGGAATGTCTTGGTCCGTATTATTCAACTTATTTAGCACCTCAGCAGTACAGGCAGCGCCCTAGTGCAGTATTATACTTCTTATCATAAAGGAAGAAGTTGCTTAAGCAAACACCTTAAGTTCCTGCAGTCCCATAAAAAAACAGTCAGCAGGGTGAAAAAAAGGAAGAGAAAAAAAAAATAATCAAGTTTTGAAATCCTTGTGTATATAAAAAGTATTGAAAGAACTCTGTCAATATTGGCTAACTGTTAATCAGAGTTCTTACAGAAAAATAGATTTTTTTTTTCCAGTCAGTACCACTGCCTTAAAATTAAATAATAATTAATAATTAAATGTTGGGTGACAAAGAAATTTTAATAGTTATTATAGTTTTTATTCCTTGAATTACTCTAATATTTGTGCAGTTTTCAGCTCTGTAAACCTTTTTGCTGGACATTTTTTTAAGATTAAAGTAAGCGTCTTCATAAAGTGTCATTCAAAAGGAGCTGAATGGGCATGGCTAATGAGAAAAGCAGTAGCAGTGAAACCCTTGAATATGTTTAAAGATTACCTGTAGTATTTTTCAAAATTAAAAAATAACCCAAACCCAAGAAATCTTACAAAACAGAGCTCAGCTATGTTCAGTTTTCCTAGTCGTGGCATTTTGACTCAGCAGCCAGCAACTAAGCACTAGAAAACGACTCGCTCAGCCCTCCCCTCACGAAGCAGGATGGGGCGGTGAAATGGATGAAAGGTAAATAGCTACATGAAACAACAGTAATTTCAGCATCACCATCAGCACTCTGACAAGAGGAGTGACCAATGTAATCTCCAGCTCTATGAATGAGTCCACATTTTTTCAGCTAAACTTGAGCATGAATAAACATAAACCAATGCAATTAGGGAAAACAACAACTAAAAATTGCTGAAAAATACCCCTGTGATGATGAAATCAGAGCAGACAGCTGCAACTGGGGAAAGCAATTTTGAAACCCAACAGAAGCAGTGCTCTGAAAACAGTCTGCTCTGACAGAAAACAAAGCCAACAAAATCATGGGTAGGATCAGAAAGGATACCGAGTACAACACAAAGGATAATATTTAACCTTGGTCTTGCCCAAGGCTTGTGTGGGAAACTCAAGACAGAGAACAGAAACACTTTGAGGTCTCTGCAACTTCTATTCCTGGAGCAGAAATTTAACCTTTGGCTCACGTTTCTCTTCTTCTTAAAATATGATCCACTGAAAAGGGATAAAATGATAATTATGGTGATTAAAATGAACTGTGGGTTTGGAAATGTTTTAGTGTAACATGAAAAAAGTAGGAGATCAAAAGAACATGTAGATGTGTCAAACGATTGCAGGTATTTTGCTAGTTTGAACGCCAGTTCAAAACTCAATTTCCACTTCCATTTATAGAGATATAAATGTCAATAAACTTGCCTAAAATTTCACATGACTAATGAGTATTTTGTCAGCAAAAAAAAGCATCTGTACAGGAAACATTTTTATTCAGACTATAAATGTATGCATAGGATTTTACCTTAGTAGCAAGTTGTTTCCAGACATTTCCTGAAGTCAGGCCATTTTGAGATGCTTTGTACACTTTTACATTCTTCGTTGTTAACACAAAGCCTCTAAACTAACAAACACCATTCCTGTAGATACAGAGTAGGGTTTTTTTTAGCATTTAGTGCACAGTATACAGCTAGAAGATTATGGCAAACTACTTTGTCTATGATCTTTAATTGTCCCACACTGAAATGACGTGAGACCAAGCGGAGACCTGTAGCTCATTTCCTCACTTGTTTAGAACAAATTACCTAGTTGAAGAACCATCCGCTGAACCAGCAGAAGTTATGCACTTAACTGCCTTTATAAATCCAAGGCCCAGTCTTTACCGCTACAAGTCTCAAATGCAACAGAACACTGTGTCACCAAGATGTCATATAAATATTTAACAGCTTATAAATGTGCAACACAAAAAACAAAATCAAACATTTCTTTAATGTTTTTTTGTGCAAGGTATCTATTTACTGGCTAATGACTAATCACTGTAGTTTTTTGTCTTGTAGTTTCCATTTTAAAAACCCACTTCATTAAACATCCAGCAAAGATTTTTCTCTTGTCCTGACATAATATTGTCAGATGCAAGGGACTGTAGTTCTTGTGACAAAGTGGACCTGTCTGTAATAAATCACCTGGAAATTCTCTTTTTCTACAGATTCTGACACAATTTTTCCAGGAAGCCTTTCTCAGGTAATCTTCTCAATTTGTATGACTTCTGTAGCTACAACCGACCTGCAGTTGTCACCTTACGGCAGCATTTCAGACAAAAAGTGTTCTACTCTCACAACTATCTTACTGGAAAAAGTGAAGAGATCTGCTTTTCACTTTGTTAAAAATGGAACCAGAAACTAATTAAAAAAGGCATAAGACCAACTTTAAGAATGTTAGAGTTTAGTTTCATCTTAGAAGTGGATCAAATAAAAGTTAGATGCAGAATAATTTAAGGAATTAAGGGACATGATAATGACTTATAGAAAAATTACATGGGAGAAGCAGAAAAGAAATTACTATACTAAAAGATTAAATAGAGAAAGAGAAGGATTGTGTAATACACCAGGATTGTGTAACATTTAGAATACTGCTGAAATGCCGTAACTTGGAGTGCTAGAGAACTCACCATTACAACTGCTAGAACAGATTTTTCAACTTCCTTTCCTCTGTCCCAGAACAGTCAGTCCAACAAGCTAGAACTCTATCCTAGGATAGGTAGCAAAAAAGTTGCAGATCTTTTTATCTTCCTTGTTCTGAGGTTAAGTTTAAGATTCAGTAGCAGAAGTTGAAGGCAGGACAGAGGTGAGTCACAATGCATAGGGTGGGAGACAAAAAGAAATAGCAGTTCCAATGACAGAAACTAGTTCCTAGAAGAAACTGGTAAACTGCACTGAGTGCACTGAGACCTGTGGTAGCTGAGGTCTTTCTTGTACTCAGGGACCCCAGCGAAAATACTTAGAATTTCTTTCGGTTGTAAGAGGGGTTGGGTAGAAGTCTTTCCAAATTGTTGCAATATGATGAAATACTTGTTACTGAACTCTGATACATATTTAGTGTGTTGAACATGAGTATTAGATAGTTGTCTTACTTATCACTGCAGTAACAAAATTGAGGTTTTGCATTTAAATCCTTCCCTGCAACTTATTTTGTTGTACACTTTTTCTGAGTCTCCTAATTAGTGTCAAAACTATGAAACTGTATTCCTTTCTCGTAATGACTATGCTCACTATATTGATTAGCATTACATGATTACATAAGGTATGATCATGCACATTCTATTGATTATTTTTCTGTGCAACAACAGTTTTTCAGGCACAATATGTTTCACATAAAAAGTAGTTGAAGGAGTCTTTTTTTATGAAATGTAATTGAAGATTTTGATTTGTTTTTCTTTTTTTTGTTATAAGAGTGAAAAAAAATGTAGGGATTTTACACCAATTTTGAAGGGTTGTTCTGCTGTAGCATTTTTCCAGAGGTAATGATGGAAACTGAAAAAAAAAAAAAATAAAACTTACATATGTTAGAATATCTTTAAGTTAAAAAATTGTTGAAAATATAAAAATTAAAAAAAATACTGGGTTTTTTTTTTTTTTTTCATATATATTTTAAAATGTTGGTTTTAGGGATACCAGAAACATTTCCTTTTTCCAGGTAAATCTCAGTTTGCATTTCAAGGTAATTTAAGGTTTATTGTTGAAAAGACATTCAATATTTATTTATGGAACACTCGTAAACCATATGTAATGCATTTTTCCCTGTATTTGACCACACAAGCATTTAGCCTTAGAAACCAAATATACACTGAAATGTATATTATTCTAGACCACCAATCACCTTTTAGGTTTTTAAGTGCACAAACTTTAAGGCCGGAAGTAATCAGTAGACTATCTCACCCTTTCCCGACGAATAAATAGTACAAATGAGTACAGAATGATAAGACTCCAGAATGGCATGAGTGAAGTCTGTAATTCTTTCTTTCTACTTCTGTTTCATCCATTCTTCTAGGGAGATCTCAGGACTGCAGTCTATTTTAAAATATTCTTCACTGATTCAGGACTTGAAGCATGGCTATCTTGTTAAAATGTCTGTAACTGAAATTAATTTTCACTTCTAATTGCACAATATAGAAAATATCAATTTGTTAATTATAAATTTATAATAACTATATTCCGTGTTTTTCAGAATGGCTGTAGAAATGAGAAATGTATATATCTGACAGGTTACACTCAATATATTTATATGTATTTTTGAGTAATAGATGTTACATTAAAGATGTTCACTGTGTATTCGGATTTCTCATAATTTACTGCTATGTCTAATTTTTGCTAATAGCATCAAACAACTCTATCCACAAGCAAGCACTCTTGCTGTTTGTGCTGAGCAAATGGAAAGCAAGCAAACAAAACTCCAAAAAAAGCATCTAATCCCAGGGTATCATGAACTGAAACATGAGAAGGAGACACAAAAAGGCAAGCAAGAAGTTAGTGAAAACTAGGAAGGAAATTTTCATATAATAGTAGGCAGTAGACTTTAGGAAACAGTTAACTTAGTATACAATTGTTTTTTGCATTTTTGGATTTCAAAGGAGTGAGATCATTCTAGATGTTTACAAGGTCCTTCCTTCACTGTCAAGGGCAGAATAAAAAAAATAAACTGTGGATCCTACTTATAATCTAAGTGAACAATGTTCGTATAGAAAAGGTCAGTCAATTTTTTGATGACTTGTGAAGGGAAGGGTAGGAATAACAGTCTTGTATTCATTTCAATTCTATGTGTTGTATGAAAAGAACTCAAAGGAGGGATATACTGCTATTGTTAGTATTGTTTATTACATTGTGAATTTTCAGTTTGTTTCCATAAATTCTGCTAGAAGTAGGAACTTCCTTTCAAATGAATGCAATATTTTGTGTAATTGGAAGTAATACCTACTCTACCTTGCCATACCTTTGTAAGAAAATTAAGGAAAATGGAATTAAATGGCTGCAGAATGTTGCAATTTCTTTTCTCCCACTGTTGATACTGCTTGGCAAGAAAAGAAAAATGTGAGGATGTCAGACCCATTTTCTCATTGGCCTACTGAGAAACAGATGTTAAAGGGTTCAGCTGGTTAATTTTTTAGCCAGCAGACATTGTTGCAATTTGACTAGCAGGCGTAGAAAGTAACAATGAAAAAAATTAATAACTATAGATCAGCTTTATTGGCTGGAAGGTTATCAGTACCCTGGGATGATCAGCAATACACTTTCATAGGAAACTGATCGAGTAAATAATTTGGGGGTTATTTTATTTCAGTAAATTCAACCCAAAATAAGAAGAATCAAAATAAAAATAATAACTTATTTCAATCAGATGTTTTTTTTTAAATAAAACAGAGATAGTAGATGGTGTCCTGTGCTAATTAATGATGCTACTCAAATGTCTTACTGTCATGAAAGACCAAAAAGAAGCATATTCTCACAAATAAGTCATTTCAATAGGGCTCAAGTAACTTTGTACTTCTTGATTTGTGTAGATAGTAAAGAAGATATAGAAAATGGTTTCTAATTCTTCCATTTCAAGTCTACACTAATTTCTGTTGAAGTCACTTTGAAACATCTGAAACCAGAAATAGATTTTGTTTTGAAATGTATAATAATATTCTAAATTTCAAGGTCTGACTAATATTTTCAGAAGATATCTGCACATTTGGAAATTCTTTATAAGGAAGTGCACACACACAGTTTTAGGAAACTGCAGAAGAAGACTGGATTCTCTAGGTAGAGGGATGAGCTGGAGCCAGTGGTAAATCTTGCCAGGTTCATAGCCTCCAGCTTTCTTTGCGCTCAGTTCAAGACTTAGGGGGAAAGAGGAAGGAATCTTGATGCATCTATATGTCTCACCCCAATAAGGTCAGAACAAGGCCAGGGCATATACTCAGACCAGACCAGAAAGCCTGAAAGTATTCCAAGACAGTCGTAGGGAAGTACCCTGGGTTTATCAGTTCCAAAGATTAAGATGACTCTTTTTTCACTTTGAAATTATTATATTTCTTCGCTAAAACTTTGGAGTCATAAATAAATCTGAAAATAGAGTCTTCTTTGAAATTAGGTGCAGCAATGAGCCTTTTCATAGTTAGAAAATACAGAATGCTGAGAATAATGTGCAGCAATTATGTACGGCAGTACTTAAAAGCATTTTATTAACATTTCATCCACTTCTAGAATTGCTTTTACATCCTCTACCAGCACTAAAAAATAAAAATAAAACCTGTACCTATTAAATTACATATTCTCAATTTGCTCTTCTATTAAATGGTCCGGAAAAAAAATACTTAATACAAAGGAAAAAATTAAAATGAAACATTCATAAAAATTAAAACAAAATCCACATCCACAATCTGGCTGTACTGAAGACTTGATGAACTATTTTGAAAGTAAACAAGCTCTGTTTCTAGCAGACCGGCTAAGTGAATGCATTGCAGAATTAAGGACGTGTTATTTAGGAAAGGTGAACTGTAAAATACTAAATGCACTAAAGCACACTGTAATGTGCTTTGGGTAATTGATCCAGGGCTATTAGTTCCGTGTAACCAACTTCAGAACCATAAAACAACCAGATTTAAATTAAGAATAAATCTGGAGAAGCTAAGTAATGAATAAATAATTTGCCTCTAAATATTACTTGTGATAATACTTTAAAATCTTTCAAAAAAAAGGTGATCTGGAAAATCAAAAGTAGGAGTTCCATGTTAGGAAAAAACCCAAGCTATGCAGTTAACTGACATGTGAGTATTTATTTTTTTCTAGGTAAATAATTTTGGTCAGTGCTACAGAGATTAGACTTGTGATTTTTTATCATCTCTAAATGTTCTAATTTGTACCTAAGGTAAAATAGTTAAATTTAATATTTACAAATACATTCCTTTCTAAATATATTTAGGGCCACATGCATACATGATATGAAACAATGTGACTACACGGTTCAGTGGAGCAATGCAAGCTTCGTACTCAGCATCTTTCACAAAGTTCTGAGTTTACTGTCATTGTCTGAATTAAATAAAAAATTTAGTCTTAACCTTCCCTGTAATGGATTTCATGAGCTATTTTTTAAGTTTTTTTTATAGGTTTCTGTTTTCTTCTAATCTTAATTGATTTTCCTGATTGCTTTCCATAGCTGTAGTTACTCTAATTAAATTCCATGATGATCTAATTAAGATGTTCTAGTTGATCGTTATCTGTAGTAGTTGTTTTCTTTCTAAAGGTACTTTGTGTAAGAAAGCTTTAATCATTTGTAGGGTCTTGTGGATCCTGATCTCTACTTCCTCCAATTTAACCTTCCTTCCAGACTATTTTTCGTTTTGATTTAGGATCTCAAAGTACTGAAGTAATTTACAGCTTCTGTTACCTGCCCTTCAAAGACTGACAGTAGTGATCTCACAGAAAAATGCCAGCTCTGTTACAACAGCAGATTCCTGGGGTTTTGCAACTGAAGTTTTGGCAAAAAAATTAGGCAGGATTCAGTGTTTAATTGTATTTTAAGTGTATATTCAGCAAACTTCAAGATTTCTTACGTCTGGAATAGGCTTTAAAACACTGTAGTGGGTTAAAAAATATTGCCTTTTAAAATGGATATTAATACAATTTAAGGACTTTTTGATGCGATATTTGTATAGTACAAGAATGATTGTGACAGCTGTGCAAATGTTGTGCTTCTATTTCCATGCAGAAAATCCATAGAATAAAAGAAGGGAATAGCATTCAGTAGAATAATTCTTGAGAATTTCAAGTCTATATCACTGGTTAATTCATAACACAGAGCACTACCTCTGCCAATCTAATGCTACTGCAATGTGATCTAGTGGGTGGCCAGGACTGGGAGAAGCACAGTGCTATGTAACTATTAATTAACTCTTGGGCTGCCTTTTGATCTGAACTAGCTAGTCCAACAAGACTGCGGATATTTCTAGAGACAGATCACTGCAAGCACCACTTTAAACAGGCAACATCAGTGAAACTACATTTGATGTAGGATTCTTCACCTTCCAAAATCTTTAAGACTGTCTTCCAACACTATCATAATAGTTGTTGTGTCCTGAAGCCTCAACCTTCTCCCAAATTCATTTGCCACAGACTGGGAGGCAAAGGCATGACTTAAAGCTGCCATTCTTGAGGTTTTCATCCAAATCATAACTGAGTCCACAGAATAAGTCCACTTGAACTGTTATGTAACACGTATATTACAGGCTGGCAGTTCTACTTACAAAGGTCAAGTATTACTAATGTAGCCAGCCTGCTTTAAAGTGGATGCCAGGTATTCTGTACCTTTTAGCCTGAGGACTGGGGACCTTTCCTCGGGACAGAGTCATTTAGCAGTGTGTGTCTAAACTCATTTATGAATTCACCCATAACAACTAGTTTTATAACATTTACTGGCATAGCAAAAATGCTTGTATTTTAAGGGCAGAGACTTTCTGTTACAGAAATGCTGAAAGCCACACTGTAGTAGCAAGTATAACTATTATCTGCAGCAATATAGATTCACTTAAAATTATCAGAAGTATTGCCATAATATTTTGCAATTTCATCTGACAGCAGAAGTATCTAACCATATTAAAAAAAAAATAAAAATTGAAAAATATTTTTAAAGACTCTCATTGAATCTGACACTTCTGTGTGTCACGCATCATTATGCATGCATAATGATGTACCCCTGTGATAAACTAAGAACAATTATATGAAAAGAAATATAACTTACTTCTGAAATCTATCACTCATTACCTCTCTTGTCTTTTTGTCCCCATTGATTATAAAAATTAAATATTAATGTAAGATTCTATTTCCCTTTCTAAGTTACACCTACATGAGCCCTCTTACTGACATCATTTGGTCTTAAACTCGAACCAATATGGAATATGAATGTACATGTCATCAAATATTAAGGATAGAATTCTCAGATTATAACTTTATTTCCACACATTATTTGAACCTCTGGTTTTCTGAAAAATAAAGAAATAAGAAATAATTTTCTCCATTTAATGTTCAGAAAAGACATTTTTAACAAATATAGAGGGAAATTAAACTCCAGACTGTATACACTGACAGATGTCTAAATGTGTCTACAAAGATGCCCTAGGATATCAACTTCACAGAATTACAGAATCACAGAATGGTGGGGTTTGGAAGGGACCTCTGTGGGTCATCTAGTCCAAACCCCCCGCTAAAGCAGCGTCACCTACAGCAGGCTGCAGAGGACTGCGTCCAGGCGGGTCTTGAATATCTCCAGAGAAGGAGAATCCACAACATCCATGTGCAGCCTGTTTCCGGGCTCCGTCACCCTCAGAGGGAAGAAATTCTTCCTCATGTTCAGACGGAAACTCCTGTGCTTCAGTTTGTGCCCATTGCCCCTTGTCCTGTCACTGAGCACCACTGAAAAGAGTTTGGCCCCATCCTCCTGACACCCACCCTTCAGATATTTAGAAGTATACATTAGGTCCCCTCGCAGCCTTCTCTTCTTCAGGCTGAACAAGCCCAGCTCCCTCAGCCTCTCCTCGTAGGAGAGATACTCCAGTCCCCTCACCATCCTCGTAGCCCTCTGCTGGACACTCTCCAGCAGCTTCTCATTTTTCTTGAAGTGGGGAGCCCAGAACTGGACACAGTACTCCAGATGAGGCCTTACTAGGGCAGTGTAGAGGGGAAGGAGAACCTCCCTCGACCTGCTGGCCACACGCCTCCTAATGCATCCCAAGATCCCGTTAGCTTTCTTGGCAGCCAGGACACACTGCTGGCTCAGGGTCAACTTGTCGTCCACCAGGACACCCAGGCCCCTCTCCACAGAGCTGCTCTCCAGCAGGTCCACCCCAAGCCTGTACTGGTGCATGGGGTTGTTTCTCCCCAGGTGCAGGATCCTGCATTTGCCCTTGTTGAACCTCATCAGGTTCCTCTCTGCCCAACTTTCCAGCCTGTCCAGGACACGCTGAATGACAGCACAGCCTTCTGGTGTGTCTACCACTCCTCCCAGTTTGGTGTCATCAGCAAATTTGCTGAGGGTACATTCTAACTCTTCATCTAGGTCATTGATGAAGAAGTTAAACAAGGCTGGGCTCAGTACTGACCTCTGGGGGACACCACTAGTTACCGGCCTCCAACTAGACTCAGGGTCGCTGATGACAACCCTCTGAGCTCTGACATTCAGCCAGTTTTCAATTCACCCCACCGACTACTCATGCAGTCCACACTTCCTCAGCTTCCCTAGGAGGATATTCTAGGAGACAGTGTCAAAAGCTTTCCTGAAGTCAAGGTGGATAACATCCAGGGCTCTCCCTTCATCCATCCAGCCAGCCATGGTATCGTAGAGAGCTATTAGATTGGTCAGGTATGATTTCCCCTTAGTGAATCCATGCTGACTACTCGTGATAACCTTCTTTTCCTCCACTTGCTTGATGATGACCTCCAGGATAAGATGTTAAATCACCTTTCCCGGGATGGAGGTGAGGCTGACCGGCCTGTAGTTCCCTGGGTCCTCCTTCTTGCCCTTTTTGAAGATTGGAGTGACATTGGCTTTCTCCAGTCCTCGGGCGCCTCTCCTGTCCTCCAGGACCTCTCAAAGATGATGGAGAGTAGCTCAGCAATAACATCCGCCAGCTCCCTCAGCACTTATGGGTGCATTCCATTGGGGCCCATGGATTTGTGGGCGTCCAGATTGCTTAAGCGATCCCTCACACAGTCCTCCTCGACCAAGGGAAAGTCATTCTCTCTGTGGGCTTCCTCTGTTGCCTCCGGGGCCTGGGATTCCTGAGGCAATCCTTAATCGTCTAAAGGTGTTCTAAATGAGGACAGGTGTTTTAAAAGTTCTTAGTCATAACTGCCAGTTCCGTTAGGAATTTTCAGGCACCAAGAGGCAAATAGAACACATAGTCAAGAAGTCATGACTCAGTTGCTGACATGTAAGAGCCCAGAGAAGCCCTAAAATATGCAACCCATGCCCCATGGTGCTGGAAGGTAAAAAACAGGATCTTTGGAAGACATGAACCTTTTATAGAGCCAACTGGACTTAAGTGGATTAGTCTAGAGCTTTTAAAATGATGATAGGTTTCTAAGTTTAGGCAACTGAACACCAGTTTATGATGTTTGTAACAGTGCTAAAAAGCTACCTAAGTGTAGGAAACTGAATTAAGCCTAGGAGAATTTGAAGACCTCATCTGCTGACTAAACTCAGAGTCTTGATTCAGCACCTGAGACATTTACATGGTTTGACAGATCTTAGAATATCTGGACTGTTCTTCACGTGCCAATCCAGGGAGACAGGGACCACCTACAAGTCAGACTGCCTTAAGAAGAAGGCTCTGATATCCTATGGCATCCTGGGTGGCTTTTGTGTTTAGACCATTAATCAAGTATTTTTAAGTTCTGTTTGAAGTAACTATAGCTATCATGCAAATCTGGCAGCTATACATTTAGATTTATGTACACATGTTCTGGAGTTGAATCCCACCCATGGTGTTTTTGCACATTGAAGTCATGCATGTTTGAGGATACTGAATTAATTTTACTTTGGTAAAAAGTAAGTTGCTGTGAGATTATTTTTGAAGTGTGGTAGGAGGTAACATTTGCTATGAGAAGCAGAAGGAGAATCTGGTTAATAATTTTCTTTAAACTGTAGTGTGGGTGTTTTTTCAAAACAATGTACAAGATAATTACAATCCATTAGATATTCTTCCTTTTTCCTTGTAATATTGCTGTGTGTAGTGTTTTAGAATAAAAAGACTTTACATAAAACATTAAATAAAGTTGATATGGACAACATATAATTTCAATGTGTCGATTAACAGTGGTAGTGCACTTATTGTAAACTTAGAACTAATTACACCACAATGTACATGTATGTAAAGCCATGAACCTATTGTCACATGTCTACTGAAAACCATGTACCCCATCTAAAAGTGATATGAAGATGCAAAAAAATAGGAGGCAGTATTCCTCAGGTCAGAATGGCACAGTATCACACGGTGCTTGCTTTGCTGGATAGAGCAGATTGGCTTCACATTCAGGTAGTGTGATTCTGACAAGCATTCTCACCTGAAGCCCCAAGCAGTGAGGCAAGGTCTTCTGATTATCTTAATTTTATGGTTTTCAGAATGTTTTACAGATGCTTTCTGTATTAGTAAAATGCGTGGTCTGTTTCTGTAGGCTTTCCTCTGTATATATCTCTATTTTTAGATATTAGCAATTCAATGAGAGCATGATTTTCATCTGCATAAAATTAGGCATGGTATTCATTTTCGCTTCACCTTAAATAGCTGTTAGTACGGAAATGATCTGAAATTCAAAAGTATGTCTTGAATTTAATCTTCTAGACTTACAAAGATGAGTTTTAAATATGATTATGAAAAAATGAAACATGGGAGAACATTAATTTAACATATACACTATCAGATTGCAAAGTTGTTTCCATCAATCTCTTCTGCTTGAGCCAAATAACAAAAAAAATGTTGAAATGTGTGATGTATGTTACTATCATTTTAATTATGTTAGTGTCAACTTTCATATGATGTTAATAAGCATTTCTATTTATATAGTACATTTACAGGAACTCATTCATTCACTAAGTTTTAGAACTAAATCCAATGTAAAAAACATCTCTGTTGTGTAGAATGTATAATACACAGGGTAACAGAAGAAAATCACGAGCTGAAATTTCTGCAGGAATCTTACATTTGTGTGCAATTACCTCATAATTTACACAGCAAATTTCCAAAAAGTTCCAAATGGTCTCTAGCTGAGCTTTAACTGCTTGTATACCAGACTGATACACTGAAAGAAACTAGATCAAAAGCATCACAAACATTGCAAGGCACGGAATATCCCTTCAGCCAGTTGGAGTCAGTTGTCCCAGCTGTGTCTCCTCCCAACTTCTTGCTCATCCCTAGCCTGCTTGCTGAAGGGGAAGAGTGGTATAAAAAGAAAACCTCTCCAACAATAGCCAAAACACTGGTGTGTTATCAACACTGTTTTAGCCACAAATCCAAAACACAGCACCTCATGTGTTGCTCTGAAAATTAATTCCATCCCAGACAGACCCAGTACACTCATGTTCAATTAAAATGAGAGAAAATAACAAGCATGAGTCACAGAGGACAGAGACAAAGAGAGTTGGCTATGTGTCTTGGCTTTGGCTGGGCTAGGGTTAGTTTTCTGCATAGTAGCTAGTACGTGGCTATGTTTTGGATTTGTCCTGAAAACAGTGTTCATAATATAGAGATGCTTTTGTTATTGCTGAGCAGTGCCTACACAGAGTCAAGGCCTTTTCTGCTTCTCACACCATCGCACCAGTGAGTAGGCTGGAGGCACCCTATAAGCTGGAAGAGGACACAGCTGCAACAGCTCACCTGACCAAAGGGATATTCCATGCCGTATGACATCATGCTCTGCATATAAACTGAGGGGAAGAAGGAGGAAGGGGAGGATGTTTGGAGTGATGGTGTTTGTCTTCCCAAGTAACAATTACATGTGATGGAGCCCTGCTTTCCTGTAGGTGGTTAAACACCTGCCTGCCAGTCAGAAGTGGTGAAGGAATTCATTATTATGCTTTGCTTGCATGCATGGTTTTTACTTTATCTATTAAATTATCTTTATCTCAGCTCACGAGTTTTCTCACTGTTATTCTTCTGATTCTCTCCCCCATCCCACTGCAGGAGGAGTGAGCAAGTGGCTATGTGCTACTTAGTTGCTGGAAGGCGTTAAACCATGACATTATGACACGAGTGGAACTCCTCTCACACAGTTTTAGTTGCATGTTTAGGCTAAGATAATTTTCCAGAATATCTTTTTAATCTAGAGAGAGGCAACACCAAGGTAAAAAATAGTCATAGCCTACATATAACAACTGTCCTGTGGAGTTGGGTGTCTTTCTTAATTCGTTATACAGGTAGTCTAATGGAAGAATTCATCCCATGTAATACAGACAACTAAGGTCCTTATGCTTGCTTCAATGTAATCAGAAAGATAAAATCACTGTCACAAAAAAAATCTTAGGTAGCATTTTAAGAAGAAATGGATCACATCCTGCAAGAATTTATTTAACTGCTGCATAAAATTTGACCATGAGAATTTAGACTTACATATTTAATTTGTATAAATTAGGAATTAGAAGAAATTATTCCCACTCTAGGTAATTACGAGAGACTATATTTAGATTTCAGATAGTTATCAAGACCCAGTGTTCTTGCTTCTTAAGAATAATAACTTTCTAACCTAGTCTAAATAAGTGACGAAAGGAAAATCCCAGTTCATCAGTATTATAGTTGAAATACAATGACTTGATTTTGTATTTACTGAAATCCCTGTTTAAGTCTGAGGGATCATGCAAAAACTACTAAAACACACGCACGTATTATTGAAAAATCTTCCTGTTGTAGCAAAATTCCCAGTGCTTATACCTATAGGAGGTATTTTTCAACCTTTTTTAGGAACACATATGCAGATGAAACCTTGACCATGTCAGATCACTGGGTTTTGCCTCTGACTTCTGAAAATCTGCATAATCTGCATAAAGATGGGAAAACATCAGTCCAGACGAGTTCTACTGGGTGGAGGGGAATCTTAATGCAGTATAAATCATGTCTGATCATCCTGACTGTCCTATGTGATTAAATGACCAGGTTCATAGGCGAGAGGAGAGTAGGCGATATCTTTTGCTTCAGTTTTAGCAAGGCTTTTGACACAGTCTCCCACAACATCCTTGTATCAAAGTTAGTACATTATGGCTGGGCAAACAACCAGATAAACAATAAATAGGTTGGATGATCAAGCTCAGAAGTTTGTGGTTAATAGATCATTCTCCAAACAGAGGAGTATTTGGTCTGCACACATGGAACTGTACCAACAGGCTGGAAGAAGGAGATGGTATTAAACTGATGAAACTCAACGATAACAGATGTGGAGTCCTGCCCCTGAGAAGGGAGACCCTGGCATTGTTACAGGTTGGGGGTCCGAGGGGCTGGTGTTCAGGTCTGAGGAAAACTGCCTTGGGGGCAGTGAACTGAAAATGAGCAAGCAGAGCATCCCGTCAGCAAAGGTGGCGAACAGCATCTAGGACTGTGTTAAACAGATTACAGACAGCAGATCAAGGAAAGTCATTATCATCCTCTACTCATAACACTCATTAGACCACATCTGTAATGAAGCATCTAGCTGCGAGCCTGCTGAGTACAGCAAAGTCATAAATAAACTGGAGCAGGTTCAGCAGACGGCTACCAGGACGGTCAGGGCTGGAGCACTAGTGCAGAGGTTGATAGACAGGGGCTCATTCAGCCTGGAGAACAGACAGCTTCAATGGGACCTAACAGCAGCTCTCCAGTAACTATAGGGGGCTGATAGAGGAGTCGGACCCAGGCTCTTCGTAGCCATGCATGGTGGGAGGGTTAGAGGTAACAGGCTTAAGATGAAATAAGACAGTTAGACTGGGTATAAGTAGTAATATTTTTTCTGAAGAGGATAATCAGTCAGTGGATCATGTAACACGTAGAGATTTTGCAGTCTCTAGCTTGGGAGATATTCTAGACCTCACTTTATAAAGCCCTGAATAAGTAAGTTTGACCTCACAGATGGACCTGCTCTGAGCAGGAGGTTGGCCTAGATCTCTCCCAGCCCAAATTATCTTCCTATCCTAAAAATTACTTACATTTGCTCCTTTAGGTGCAGCTCTTAATACAGTTTATCTGGAGATTTTTAACAGCATCCAGAGGAAATGTTTATATGTGAGTAATTACTAATAATTTTCTGCCTCTCCTTTGAGAGAAAGACTAAAATATTATTGTGAAACAGAAGTTATTCTTTCTGTTGAGTAAAATTTGTTACATTGAATATCATTATTCCTTTTCAACTGAATTACTTGCTAAATAGGTTACCCTTTCAGAGACTATAATTTTTTTGTAATTTTATGTAAATTTCAGTGCTATGTTTTGAGTCATTGTACATAAATTTTGGAGATAACTGAAGTGAGCTTGAGGATTAAACCCTTTTCAATATAAAGTAAGATGACTACTTAATACCGAAGTTTGAGGCAACTCACCTTAAAAGTTACCAGCCTAATATGGGTAGTAGTAATATACCTACAAGATATATTATATATGTATATTGCAGATACCTAAAACCAGCTGAGATTATTACAATCTGAATGTTCTTCTGCTAATGAATTATTAGTAGGATTGAAATGCACACAGCTTAATGGAAAAACTAGGAAATACTCTAGGATTAATATCAGAGAGTTTCAGTTCCATTATAAGGTGGCATATTTTCATTTGTGATCTGACCTTGGGAAAGAATTCAGTGGTTCAGTAAGCTTACAAAGTACTGTAGGAAAACAAATTTGAAAAAGATAACCTGAATAATAGACTTTAATCAAGAATGCACTCTATCACAAATAATTTTTCCTCATAAGAATTTGTTTGTGTGCCATTTGCAACACTCCTGAAATTAAAACTGAGTAAGGAAGATCATTTCCCATAATGTGAAGTATCCACTAAAATGATGCTCTGATTCAGAGTTTGTCCTTTTTGTAGCACATGACAAATAATAACGTATGTAGCTACTAATAGTGTTTAGAATAACCATGTATTGGTACTTTTCATAGATATTCTGCAAGATGTTTTGTTGTTAATTAAACAACAAAAGTGTTGTTGTTTTGACACTGTCTCCCATAACATCCTCATAGGCAAGCTCAGGAAGTGTGGGCTGGATGAGTGGTCAGTGAGGTGGATTGAGAACTGGCTGAATGGCCGAACTCAGAGGGCTGTCATCAGAAGCACTGAGTCTAGTTGGAGGCCGGTAACTAGTGGTGTCCCCCAGGGGTAAGTACTGGGCCCAGCCTTACTCAACTTCTTCATTAATGACCTGGATGAAGAGTTAGAGTGCACCCTCAGCAAGTTTGCTGATGACACAAAACTGGGAGGAGTCGTGGATACACCAGAAGGCTGTGCTGCCATTCAGCGAGACCTGGACAGGCTGGAGAGTTGGGCAGAGAGGAACCTGATGAGGTTCATCAAGGGCAAATGCAGGGTCCTGCACCTGGGGAGGAACAACCCCATGCACCAGTACAGGCTTGGGACGGACTTGCTGGAGAGCAGCTCTGTGGAGAGGGACCTTGGTGTCCTGGTGGATGACAAGTTGACCATGAGTCAGCGGTGTGCCTTGGCTACCAAGAAGGCCAATGGGATCCTGGGATGCATTAGGAGGATTGTGGCCAGCAGGTCGAGGGAGGTTCTTCTCCCCCTCTACTCTGCCCCAGTGAGGCTCCATCCAGAATACTGTGTCCAGTTCTAGGCTCCCCGGTTTAAGAAAGATGAGGAACTACGGGAGGGAGTCCAGCGGAGGGCTACGAGGATGGTGAGGGGACTGGAGCATCTCTCCTACGATGAAAGGCTGAGGGAGCTGGGCTTGTTCAGCTTGAAGAAGAGAAGGCTGAGAGAGGATCTTATAAATGCTTATAAACATCTGAAGGGTTGGTGTCAGGAGGATGAGGCCAAACTCTTTTCATTGGTGCCCAGCAGAAGGACAAGGGGCAACGGACAGAAACTGAAGCACAGGAAGTTCCGTCTGAACATGAGGAAGAACTTCCCTCTGAGGGTGATGGAGCATTGGAACAGGCTGCCCGGGAGGGTGTGGTTTCTCCTTCTCTGAAGATATTCATGACTCGCCTGTACACCGTCCTCTGCAGCCTGCTGCAGTTGACCCTGCTTCGGCAGGGGGGTTGGACTAGATGATCCACAGAGGTCCCATCCAACCCCCAACATTCTGTGATTCTGTGATTCTGTGATTCAATAAAATACACAATTAAGATAGCTTTCTGAAAACTAGAAGTTTAGAAAATTTGAATATTTGAGGAAATTTTTAATAACTTTTACTGGTATTGAACTAGTATCCTAGATAAATTAAAAATCAGGAAGTGAATAATAACACAAATTTACAAATTCTATCCACTTTCTGAACATGATTACATGAGTTCATCTTCCAGTATTTCACACTCTAAATTTGGAATTTCTTTTTTTCTAAATTAATGTCTTGCAGAGCTTTAGTCTACTTAGTCCATTAATTATGTTATATATATGTCAAGTGGAAATTAAAAAGCTGAAAATTTGTTTTGTCTCCAGTTTCACTATTTATATTCTTGTTCTAGTAATTAAGGCATGAGAGCCAGACTTTATTGCTTTTGCTAGTATGCATTAAAATTTCAAAGTGTTAGCACTGCAGAAATGTGATTTTGCCAATCCTAATATGCAACCCACATCATTGTAATGTAATCTCTGTACTTCTTTATCTTAATATCATTAATGAGTGTAATAAAGATATTTCATACATATCTTTCGATTCTAATGACACAAAACTAATCAATCAGCATTGTGTAAATATCAGCATTAGATATCATGTAATTAGATAAACTATTTTTCTTTCCTTACAGCTTTGAGCTGCTATCAGGCAGTTAAAATGGATTTGCTTGTAAATTTATACAGCTTCAATAATTTTAGTATGTTAACTGGTTTAAAGCTTGTAAAATAAAATAATGAAGACTGGGAAATTGGATGTTGTGAAATCTGACCTGTTTAGTTTGATGATATTAATAATTAAAAATAGCTTTTTGAGGAACTGAAGTGTGACAGCTTCCTGTTTATTTGTGTCAGCTCTCATGTAGCTATATTGTACATCAGCCTTAAGAAAAACTGTGAGTCTATTGCTAAAGTACCTTAAACTAAGCATATATTAATTTATTTTTTTCTCATAAAAGTATTACTGAAGGATATTCCACCCACTACTCCTTTTACATAAAACATTTTAAAAATATGAATAGCACACTGTTATTTTTTAGATTAGCTACAGCTAGAAGATGGTTCAACACTCTTACGTGGAATCTGTAGATTACAATTAGGTTTATTCTAATTCAGATTCTAATTTATCTAAGACATGTACAAATAATGAAATAAGGATTGTCATTTGTGCAAATGTCCCACATACTATTCTACCATTTAAAAGATAATTAAACTTTAAAATAAATCTCTTGTTGTATAAAAAAGACCAATGAAGAAGTATCTGCCAAATGAATCCCACTAAAGATATTGAAGAAAGTTGTTATGAAATCATTTGAAATCACAGCTGACAAAATTGACAACTATGAAAAGCTGAGTAGGTTTTAAACTTCATAAATCTGAGTAAGAAATAATGAGAATTGGTTGGTATAACATGGAACAAAATGAATTTAGCTGAAAATCTATTTAAATTTCATTCTGATTACCAAATTGCCTTGGATTTGGCCATTAAGTGCTGTATCAATTTGATTGTTTGTTGTTCCACTATATAGAAAGAATTTTTAATATAGTCATTCCTTCTGGGTATCTAAAATCCTTGTTCTTTGAGGATTTTTTTTTTTCCTAAGGTGAAATGTGATTATTATATGCATGCAGTCACAGCCACATATCATAATTATTGCTTCTAGTATAAATATCAGACCTTTTAACCCTAGCTACAGACTGAAAATTTGAATACAAGGTTAGTGCATGTTGTGAAGGCAAAAAACAAGACAACCTTGCAATTGAGGACTGTCCTCTTATATAAGCTTTTGGGTATTTTTTGACTAGCCTTTTATTTTGCTATTTATCTTGCTCATTCCCCATTTCCTTATGCTGTATCTGTTAGTGTAGTCAGCCTTTTGTACCTGTTAAGGAAGTTGTCAGAAGGGAAGCTAGCATTTTTACAACCAAAAAAAGATTATTGAAGAAACAAGGTTTTTTTGTTGTCGGGACAGACTCTTGAGGCCTCTTGCAACAATTACCATGCCCTTCCTATTAATGAATTGACCTGGCACTTGTAACTATGTATGCTACAAAATACTCTTCTATTTGAGACAGTGGTTGCAGTGAGTGTTAATAATTAACTGAAGAAGTGATTCTTTTGCCCAGATGGTTATTTATATGCAGAGTGTTCTCACAGAATAATTTATAATAGTTCATTCTGTTAAAACAAAAATATTAATAATTCTTTCATACATGGAAAAAGACAAAACTCTTTAATAAATGAGGGACCCTCAATTAATTTTCTCAGTCCTAATTACAGTACTAAGGCTATATCTAACTAAATGTAGAGTTCCTAAGAGAGGGACTAAAGTAAAGCTGAGGTGTCTGAAACAGTAATTTAAAAAATTCCTGTAGGAAAACCTGAACATTTTTGGAAGGTGACTCTATCTGTTGGGGCATAGTTCACAAAATATGCTTTAATGTAGGAACTTGACAGATAAAGAGAGAGTTCTAGCTATGCCTGTATCTTCTAGGGGCCTTTGTAAACTACAGAAAACTTTTTCCAGAGACCAGGAGGCTTGTAGGAACTAAGCAACCCTCTAACAAATAACCTTCTATAGGCTTAGTTAGCTATTGTTAGTGGCCTCTGTTAGTAACAATCAGTTTAATAGTCATTGCTGTTACATTGTATAAAAACTCAAGGAGATACAGATGTGGCCAATAAGTGCAAAATCAAAGTCCAGAGCTCTTCAGACTGTAGCCTTTGCACGTACGTCTCTATCCTGAGAACTTCCTAATCACACGAAACACTTGAAAATTTCCAACTCTACTTGAACATTAACTCATGAAAGATTCACTGAACTAGAGATAGAATACAAGCAACTTACTGCTCAGGGTCTTCAGGTGGAAAAATAACATCCAGTGTTCTGGTCTTTGTTTCTAATGTTGTTTCTATTTTCTTATATTTAACTAGCGTGTAATGTAAAATACAAAAGTAGTATTAGGAATAGGTAGAATCATAGAATCACAGAATCATAGAGTGAGAACAAAAGGCCACAATATGTAACAAAAAGCATGCCTGATACTTTACAGGCAAATGGCATGAACACAGGAGTAGTTAGTTTTACATTTTTTTTTTCTTTTTCTTTTTTTATTCGTTAGACAAAAGGACATCTTGTGAATTGACTAGTTAAAATTAAGAAAAGAATTCAAAACAGAATTTATGAAAGTATTCAAATCAATAATTTAAATAAAGTGAATCAAGACATCAAATAAGTTCAACAGAACATGTTACATACAAAGTTAAACCAATGGCAAAGGTGTAGAAGGCGTACTGATGAATTAGAAGACTACAGCATATGAATTCTTACTGAATTCTCTGCTCTCAGTGAATTCTGTGGTGGAGACACTTTAACAGAGTTCGGATGCCTTCCAGATTATACGGCAGAGGAACCAGAAAAAATAAATTAAAAAAAACAAACCCAACCAAACAAACCCAGAAACCCCACGAACCTCCAAAAATTAGAAATGCAGGACTGGACTAAATAGACAAGCCAGAAGCTAGTAAGTCTTCAGGGCTGAACAGCATTCAACTAAGCAACGTGACAGACAGTGAAAAAATAAATTCTATTACAGAATACAGATTCATAGAACAGTTTGGGTCGGAAGGGACCTTTAAATGCCATTTAATTTAAACCCTTCTGCAATGAGGTGGGGCATCTTCAACTAGATCAGGTTGCTCAGAGACCCATTCAACCTGACCTTGAATGTTTCCAGGGACGGGCCTCTACTACCTCTCTGGGAAACCTGTTCAAGTGTTTCACCACCTTCATTGTAAAAAATTTCTTCTTTAAAGCCTGTCTAAATCTATCCTCTTTTAAAACCAACCCCTTGTCCTACTGCAACAGGCCCTGCTAACAAATTTTCCCCATCCTTCTTATAAGTCCTCTTTAAGTACTGAAAGGCTGCAATAAGGTCTCCCCGCAGCCTTCTCTTCTCCAGGCTCAACAGCCCGAACTCTCTCAGCCTATCCTCATAAAAGAGGTGTTCCAGTCCTCCGATCATTTTTTGGCCCTCCTCTGGACCTGCTGCAACAGGTCTGTGTCTTTCCTGTGCTGAGGGCTCCAGAGCTGGATGCAGGTCTCCAGGTGGGGTCTCCCCAGAGCAGAGTAGAGGGGCAGAATCTTCTCCCTCAACCTGCTGTACATGTTTCTCTTGATACAGCCCAGGATACAGTTGGGCTTCTGGGCTATGAGCACACAGTGGTGGCTCACGTCCAGCTTTTCATCCACCAGTATCCCCAAGTCCTTCTTGGCAGGGCTTCTCTCAATCCCTTCATCCCCCAGCCTGTATTGATATTGAGGATTGCCCCTACCCAGGTGCAAGACCCTGCACTTGACTTTATTGAACTTCATAAGGTTCACATGGGCCCACTTGCTAAGCTTGTCCAGGTCCCTCTGGATGGCATGCCGACCCTCAGGCATGTCTACCGCACCACTCATCTTGGTGTCATCTGCAAATTTGCTGAGGGTGCATTCGGTCCCACTTTCTATGTCACTGATGAAGATGTTAAACACTACTAGTCCCAATCCATATCTCTCCATTTTCGAGAGAAAGATGTTGTGGGGGACCGTGTCAAAGGCCTTACAGAAGTCTGGATAGACGACACCTATAGATCTTCCCTGTCCACTGATGTAGTCACATTACCGTAGAAGGCCACTAGGTTGGTCAGGCAACAGCTGCCCTTAGTGAAGCCATACTGAAGCCATCACCACAAAAAAAGTACAGTTTTGTAGACTAAACTGGGGTTTCACTTTTCTGTCTTGCTTGCATCAGATCTGTGTTCAGTTTGCAGATTTTGCCAAGATTTAATGTCTGCAGTTGCTTTAGTAAAAGGACAGAATTCCTTTTGTTTTCTGTAACAGGAATGTGGATGCCTAATACTTCTCATTCAATTCCATTTCATGAACCAAGCTCCTAAAATACAGGAACAAATCATTCAAAATCGTCTGTCTAAACATATCTGAAACTCCTAAGCTTAAAAATATTAGTCACCTTCAGCTTTTCAGATACCTAGTGTGGAAAAAGACATAGTCATTTACTATCATAGAATAATAGAATTCTAGAATGCTTTGTGTTGGAAAAGACCTAAAAGATCATCTAGTTCCAACCTCTTCGTATGATACCATCCACCTTCATTGCCTTCGCACCTTCACCAGGTTGGGCCTGAGTCCACCTATAGAGTCATAGAAGTATTTAAGCTGGAGGAGACATTCAAGATCATCAAGTCCAACCATTAACCTAAATCAGTCAATCCCATCACCAAACCA
Source organism: Opisthocomus hoazin (assembly GCF_030867145.1). Lineage (NCBI taxonomy): Eukaryota > Metazoa > Chordata > Aves > Opisthocomiformes > Opisthocomidae > Opisthocomus > Opisthocomus hoazin. The sequence continues at coordinate 46,875,355 of NC_134414.1, read as the reverse complement.
TGCCCCTAAGCTCTGCATGTATATGTCTTTTAAATACCTCCAGGGATTGTGCCTCAACCTCTTCCCTGGACAGCTTGTTCCAATGCTTTACAACTCTTTCATTGAAGAAATTTTTCCTAATATCCAATCTGAACCTTCCCTGGCGCAACTTGAGGTCATTTCCCCTTGTGTCATCACTTGTTACTTGGGAGAAGAGACTGACACCCACCTCACTACAATCTCCTTTCAGGTAGTTGTAGAGAACAATAAGGTCTCTCCTTAGCCTCCTCTTCTCCAAACTGAACAACCCCAGTTCCCTCAGCCGCTCCTCATAAGACTTGTGTTCCAGCCCCTTCACCAGCCTCATTGCCCTTCTTTGGACACGATCCAGAACGTCAATGTCTTTCTTGTAGTGAGGGGCTCAACACAGAACACAGTACTCCAGGTGCAGCCTCACCAGTGCCGAGTACAGGGGCACAATCACCTCCCTACTCCTGCTAGCCACTCTATTTCTGATACAAGCCAGGATGCTTCTGTTGTACATGTGTTTTTCTTAATCATTTCTACCAGTATAAGTTTGAAAAAACTTAGATTACCATTATACTTGAATATTCTTTGAAGGCAAACACCAGAAGTGTTATAATATATTATAATACACTCCAGAACTATTATTTTTCTTTACATTTTCATTACCTAGCTTAAAGTTACCTCAGTACAGAGCTACAAACAAATTACAGCCAAGGTCACTCACGGTCTCCACTAGTTTTGACATCCAGTGTGGCTGACAAATCTGACGGTGTTACCAAATCAAGTACCATTAACAAATCCTTCAACTAGATACAAACAATTCCCTTACCTGACAATATGACAAGACCAACATTAGTAGCAGAATGGTGCAGGACATCAGACAGATCAATTATGCATAACTATTCTGAAGAAAAAGGGGACACGTACAACTTAGTGGTGTTTCCTTCGGAGTTGTAAAGCCAGTATATGTAGGAGTCCATTTGTGCTATTATTTATTGGTAACTTTGGTCTTTCTCCAAATAGTTTCAGGTTGTGATCTCTGTTTAAACTTAATACTTTTTCCCATAGGGGGATTCTCTTTTCTGTGATTTGATCCATCAAGGTGTATTTATTTTTTAGAAGATCTAGTCATCAGTGAACCATTAATTAAGATTTATTTTTCTTCATATCCATATTGAGACTTAGAGGATATGGTTCTTTCTGAGTGAAAAAGTACGATTCCCAAGTTTTCATTGTGACAGTCTTGATCATGCATACTTTCTTATTTTATTGTTTCCAGATTTCAGAAATTCATGTTATGCAGCAAAAAATAAAAGTGCACACATCCCCACATCCAGACATAGACATATATAATTACCCTCCAGTTTCTTGTTAGTGACCTCTTCACATCTAACTTTAACATAATCAATAGCAAATATCAAACCTCTTTACTTAAATCTGTTGCACTTTTGTATTTTCCCTTGTTCAATAGTGACATGTGAGACTGAAAATGCATGTGATCATTCCCACAAGATAAAGAAAAAATACATGAAAAATTAACTCACTCATATACAGTTTGATTACTGTCACCTTTCATCATGACACATAGCATATGTTAAATCAGGTTGGAATTTTTAATCATAACCAGTAGCTGATTTGATAGGAACATACAGAAGAAAACACCACTAACACTGTATACCTTATTAGCACTACCATCCACTTAATTTTTAGAAATCACACAGTACTTTCTTGTTAAGCAAGAAAAAATGAATTGAGTAAAAAATTCTGGGACTTTATCTTAGCTTTTCCTTACATAAAATTACTACCAAATCAGAATAGTAGTGTATTTTAAACTCTTTGCACAGTCATCGTATATCCTTATCCCTGGAGCACCACTAGTACAATATCCATAAATAACTCTGAGACAGATGCAATGGTAGTTGCGGTTATGAAAGTAAATGGATCTAACCTCATAACTGATCTCACAGAACAGATAATAGTGGTAGCCACTGAATACAAATTCTGCTGTCACGACTATCAAATTTTAAAAGATTGAGCTCAGAAAACTTAATATACACAGAGAGAAGTCGCAGCATGTGACTGTTTCTTTACAAATGGTGAAACTCATCCAAGCAAGCTGCATTAGTTACTAAGAGTAGCTTTACAAATGACTGTGCCATGTTATCTCAGAAGTACTCCCTGGGGTGACAACCAACATGACTTGTAGTTTAAATAGGCCCAAGTAAAGACTGAGGCTAAATGAGTCTGATTTCATCATACTTATTTTTGAAAAATACTAAAACTAAAATAAAAGTGACCTTATTTTCCCTTCCTACAAGTACATGGGTTCGTCTGAATATTTCAGAACCGAAAAAAGTCATGCAAAGGACAGTACTATGTAATTTTTCACCCATGTTTCAAGGAACAAAAGAAATGAAAGGCTGTCACTTGCCATCAAGACCTGTACTTTTCTCCATTCATGTTCTTACCAAAGCCAAAGGTCAAAGAGTGAAAATACATTATTAATTGAATTTTGAAACTGTACAGTCTAATAAATTCAGTGAAGTGCATACAAATCATATTATCCAATGCTTCTAGAAGCTTTAATTCATTTTGCCTTACAGCTGAAGAAAAATATATGCTGATCGTAGGAGCAATAAACATTGGTAATTATGTATAAATATAGAGATTAAGTTCCAATTAACGTTCAATTTCTGTAATAATCTTATCCAAAAGTCTTTTAAGATTTTTGGTGGCACTAATGAAGACCAAGGTAATTCAAGGTAGTAAGGATTCTTGTATTTATAGGCAAAAAGTGATTATAGATCTGGGTGGTTTGAATGCGTTGAAGTACTTTAACAGAATTAAGTTTCAAAATGCATATTTCCTTTTACTTCGGAACTTTTAATGTTTCCCTATAGTATCACCATAGATTACAAGAATACTTTTTATATCGTACAGAAACACTCTACTAACCATACTGAAAGAGGATTTGTTTTTTGATTTGCATTTTATAGCAGAAAATGATCATGCTTATATCTCAGTCTTTCGTACATTTGCCAGTTCTGCTATGCTAAAAGCAAAATTCCAAATCCTGTTCCACCTAAATTCCTTTATGTTGCTGCATATTCATTACTTCAATGATCTTGAAATATTTCACATCTTATTTTATTAATAAGGAAAATAAGCTTAAATTACAGAAATACAAATTAATACAATTAACATTTCTGTATGATATTCTGCAGAAATTGTTTCACAGTAATAAAAATTGATGAAGATTATAAATATCACTCAAATTTTTGTTATTTAATTTCACACAGCTTTAACTTTTTCTAACAGGACATATTAAACAAGAAGTTACAGAATCACAGAATCACAGAATGGTAGGGATTGGAAGGGACCTCTGTGGGTCATCTAGTCCAACCCCCCTGCCAAAGCACCTACAGCAGGCTGCACAGGCGCCGTGTCCAGGCAGGTCTTGAATATCTCCAGAGAAGGAGACTCCACCACCTCCCTGAGCAGCCTTTTCCAGTGCTCCGTCACCCTCAGAGGGAAGAAGTCTATTATATCAATATACGCAATTCTTTAAATTAATGATCAAGTGCAAGAATAAGTAACTGTACAACTCCAATTGAAATCTTATACTAACTTTTACTTTCAGAATTTCTGAAGATTGTAACTCAACTACAGAAGACTCAGGATGCAAGGATAACTTGGGAGGTAGGCAGAGCCAGACGAAGTAGTATGACTACAAATGCTGTGTGCATATAAATGTGCATTCAGGGCAGTTGGAGGCAGTAGTTTTGCAGTTTATTAAAAGTAAAAACAGGAATTAGCATGTATTAAGATAAAATATTTTTATATATTAAAATGTGGTAAATTCAAAAATAATCGGAAAAAAATCATACATTATAGCTCTTGATAGAAAGAAATTTTTATATTTATGTAAGTATGACTCAATAGGTAGACTGTGTTCCTTAAGGCTACATACCTATAAATCAAAAGGAAACCTACTACCATAATAAAGGAGAATTCACTCACCACCAACAACAAAAAAAAAAGAGTAGAGAACCCTAGATTTGTGAAGACGAAATAGTTATTTGCTAATTTCTTCAAAACTGCATTCCATGGCTACAGATTTAGATTCCAAATGGCCTGATCCATCCACATCTTTCATAAAACATCTTCAAATGACAGGTAGTTTTGATACTATACTTGACTGAAAGTTTAAGCTTTTGTAATCACAAGGCCTTATAACTTTTTCAGTAAAGGGAAGACTACCCTATTGCTGTTATAAGTAAAGCAGCTATAGCACTAGTTGTGAGCCTGTTTTTCCCATTGATGAGTCAAACCACATATCTCAAAATGGATGCAGGGAAATTTGCTTTGTTATCTACCTGAATGGGAACATAAAGTGTTTGTATTTATCATATATTAAGGAAAAAAGAAGACGGGAAAAAAAGTTGTGTCTGTTTTTCTTTGCAGATATGCAAAATTACTTTCATTTTAATTTAAAATACAACTTGAATTTTCACCTAAAATGGAAATTTCAGGGAAAAAAAGATGGTTCAGCGTAAATCAAAATATATTCAGGTTTAGATGATTTAATGTATTTAATTTTATATCTATGCATACATAAGTACATATCTGTGTACAATTTTCACATTTTTTTCTAAATGTATATGCATGTATATGTAATTAGATATTTATCTTATAAGTATCTTCTCCATAATTGTATACATATGTATCAGGGATCTTTGTTTAACTATAACATTTTCTAGTAACAGTAAACTTGATATATTCTTGTAGAATATTTAGTTTGGACAATGATAAAAAAAGATGATTTTAAATATTTATGTATTTGTCTTTTCTGTATTAAATTTGTCTAGCAGTGTTAGTAGAGTTTCTCACAGTTATATGACACATATACAGAAGATCAGGGCCATAATATATGCATAATGTAAATAAAGCTATTATTGATAACAATATTCACAATTCACAATTGGAGATAATTAACAGTTACAATTAGCAGTGTATTCACATCTGAATTTACTTACTACAGGTCACCAAATATGTGAACTGAAAAACTTTGAGAATGATTTCTTTCTGTACAAGAAAGTATGCATAATTTATTCTTTATTAATATGATCACTAAGATAGTGAAGAGTTTAAAAAAAGCATATTGCTTGCTTATTTACCAGTAATGTTCAGGTAGAGAGGAAAACATTTTTTTGACCCCTCTCATTCCCTTACTGATTTCTCTTGATGCCACATCTATTTTAAAAGACTGTTGACAGGATATTACTGCCTCTCCTAACCACTGAAAAAGGATAATTTGAAAAGGATCCCAGGTGGGATGTTGGTGCTCAGAGCACAGCTCAGCCATTTTATGTTTCAGCAGATGGTTATGTCGGAGTGCAGTGAATCATGAAATTTTCATTGTGGGTTTTTTTGCTGGTTCACTCCAGAAACAGGTCAAACTGCATCAGATACAGCAGTCAACTCTTCTGGCTACTTACAATAAGGATAAAAGTTACGATTGCTTGAAATAAATTACTTTCATTGAAAGCAGTTATTGTTTGACCTTGTTCTTCAGGAATTATTTATCTGTCTATTGGCATAATTGTGTTAATGTTTTCTGGTGTTTACATGTAAATCTGTAACATATAACTTCTCGAAAGTTATTATAAAGTAACATAAATTCATTTAATGATATTCTGAATGTTAGCCAGGTGTAATTGTCATCAGATGCACCATTTCTAATTTTGGAATTACCTATGCAAATTACATAAGGAATAGTCATAAAGATAAGAGGATTATTAGATAAACATTACTTTCAGCTAGGAATAAAAATAGTGGTGTGGTTTGAGGTTTTTCGTTTAACCAAGTTGTGGCTAGAAACAGTGGTTTTCTACTGTGTGAAAATGAGTCTGTGTACTCACCCTCCTTACTTACTACTTTGACTTTTTCCAGTGTAATTAATATCATTGTTTGAAATTGTGGTACAAATTTAAGGATGAGAAAAAGATTCTGTCACATTCCTACCGGAAAAATGAAACTAAAAACTGGACACCGTCTGCTGAACACCCTGTATAATAGGTCTTGAAAGAGTGAAATATGTGGGATGCTCTTATCAGACAGAGAGATGTAAATTAAACTGAAAATAAATACACTGTTGATCTTGAGGTATGATGTTGAATTTGCTTATTTTCTTTAGCCACTAGTTCATAGTGCACTGGCTCAAAGAAAAAAGAAATTAACTGAAGAGAAAGACCACAGAAGGAGGAAAGCGGGAAACAGTGTTAAGATTACATTAATTTATTGATAGTCAATGTTATGCACTGGGTAAATCTGTTAGGATTCAATGTCTTATTAAGAAAAACATTGTTTCCTTCTTTCTAGAAGTAGTAGACAATTTTTATATATATGACAGAATTTCTTGTCACCATTATGAGCCCCTCATGACAGAAAATGATTGTGCTGTAGTGACACTCTGTGAAGAAGCAAAGAGTGAAAAGGACTGTAAAAGTGTGAGTGCATTCAGCAATTTTTTATGAAAGACTATGTAGTCCTACACAGGAAATGACCTGGTCTGGTGCTGTTGTTGCTGGTGCATCATCTTGCAGACTTTTCAGTAAAAGTTGGAGGGTATTCTGTTTCTGCTTAGAGGGTCCTAGGACTTTTTATCACTTTGGCATTTCATTGCTGCCTGTTTGCAGCTAAGAACTCAAAAGAATTGATTGGTAAATTATACTCAATCATGCATGTCTTTAGGGTGCCCTTGAAGCACTTTCTTGAGTCATCATGGCTCTTTAATCACTCCAGTTAAAAAGTACAGGGCTTTTTTTTTAAGAATGTGGTCTTCATCCATCCAAATCATCATTTCTGTTAGTCACATTGACAGAAAGTCTTGAGGGATGCTGACTATAAAAAATGGTTATACTGTGCCCTGAAATACAACAATACAGATATTATAGGTTAGTAACAGATTCATGATTACCAGGCTAGAGTTCTGTGCGGAATTCCATGGGCTATTGATAGCCAGCTGTTACAGATAGCAATGTACAATTTAGAACATGCTGTGATAGTATTAAACAGGAACTGAAAAGCAGAATGAAGATGTAGGGAAGTTTTACCTCTTCACCCTGTAATACGGAAGACTCCTGGTGAAAATAGCCTGTAAAGCAGTAAAAGTGAGATCATAATGAGTACAGAACTTTTTTAGAGTTTATCTTTTTCTTGTAAATGTGTTCTGACTCAGTGACTCAGTCACCTCTGTACGTCTTACCTAGGTTGATTACTTCAGCTTTTTGCCCAGTTGCATTACAGTAATTTTTTAAACATCTCTGACATCTTCATAGGTTCATTACAAGCTTATTTTAACTGAGTAAAATTACTGTATTTAGGATCAACAATGTGGAAAGTCTGTAATATCTTATTAACGCAATGCAGCAATGACTGTTGAGTTAACAGCTCACTTATTTTTGTGAAGGGACACATGTATAAGTTATGCTCTAGCTTGTGGTGCAATGACTTTTAATTGTGCACAAAGAAAACTAGTCTGCTTGTGCTGTTAGACACTACCAAATAGCTATTTCTCCATATACTTTACACAACTTTAAAAAGTAGATACAGAATATTGTGAGTAGAGGGAGAGAAAGGCTGGTGAGTGTTGCATGAATAAATCCAGCATCGTTATTTTTTCCTGCAATATCACTTGCAGAAGGACAGTCTCTCAGATTTCAAAAATTCCACAGTGTATTAATCTTTCAAATTTGATGATATTGGAGCCAGTACTTGGAAACGATCAGACTGCAAATTCTCATGCTCTGAAAGTGATCCAAATATAATTATTGTCCTTGAATAGAAAATGCACTGAAAACTAAGAGATCTCTCTCATGTCTGATTACTAAAGAAGAGTAATGTTACTGTATATCATATGGTAGAGGTGCCATTCTGATATTCTGAGCAGGACTGTGCATTAAACTGCCATGTTTTATTCCCACAGAGGAAACCTTGTGTTAAGAGCTTTGGAGACATTCCTTCCTTATGTATTTGTCTCACAGTAATGCCCTCAGTTTACTTCTAACAAACTCAAAAGATATCTGCTTATTGTTTAGAAGGACTTGGGTATTTGCATGCTATGTAAGTTTGGACAGACAGACAGATTCACCTTTTTCTTTTTTCCACATGTCCCTGCTTGCTTAGTCTCTGTAGGTCATGGAGCAAGCTCAAGCATTGTAATGCTGATGATCATCAGTACAGCTTAACTGGTATCTACTTACCTGGCTATGTTTTGGACCAATCCAACTTGCTCTCTTGAAAAGAAATGTGTTCTAGAAAGAATAGCTATAATCAATGTGAATGCAAGCCAGCTGGTATAAAATGGTCTTAAGGCCAGGGTTCAGTCCAAGCTAATACTTTATTCAAATGTATTGAATAAAGTACAAAAAGTACAGAAGTAGCCTGTATATTCCAGTGAAGAATACTTATGCAGGGACACTGTCACAACTTAAAGGGTTACTCAGCCTGTGGGTGTACAGAGATTGCGACCGTGGGCTCAGAGGATTCTGTAATACACAAGGACATAGAGGATTTTTTCTCTAAATTTCTATATTTTATTACAGATTAGCATAAACAGAACATAAATCATCACTAGCAAATACAATACTACAAAAGTCACCACTAGCAAGTATACCTGTGACTGATAAAGCAAATATATATATATATCAAGCTATAAAAAATTGCTGTCAGCAATCTATAACATAGTGTCAACCATCATTACAGTAGCAACCAATATTATAGCAACAACCAATAATAGCAAAAATCAAGTAGGTATATACTTTTACAAGCTACTACTAACTTATCATTAGTGAAGCAAACTTAACTAGATATATATATATGATAGTTACTTATATCACAGAATCACAGAATCACAGAATGCTAGGGGTTGGAAGGGACCTCTGTGGGTCATCTAGTCCAACCCCCCTGCTGAAGAAGCGTCTCCTACAGCAGGCTGCACAGGACGATGTCCAGAGGGGTCTTGAATATTTTCAGAGAGGGAGACTCCACAACTACTCTGTTTCAGCATTTGTCACCCTCAGAGGGAAGAAGTTGTTCCTCATATCACAGAACGTATCACAGTTCAGATGGAACTTCCCGTGCTTCAGTTTGTGCTCATGGACCCTTGTCCTGTTGCTGGGCACTGCTGAAAAGAGTTTGGCCCCATTCTTCTGACGTCCACCCTTCGGATATTTGTAAGCATTTATAAGATTCTCTCTCAGACTTCTCTTCTTCAGGCTAAACAAGCCCAGCTCCCTCAGCCTTTCCTCATAGGAGAGATGCTCCAGTCCCCTCACCATCCTCGTAGCCCTCTGCTGGACTCTCTCCAGCAGCTCCTTATTTTTCTTGATGTGGGAAGCCCAGAACTGGACAGAGTACTCCAGATGTGGCCTCACTATGGCTCCATCGACCTGCTGGCCACACTCCTCTTGATGCACCCCAGGACGGCATTGGCCTTCTTGGCAGCCAGAGCACACTGCTGGCTCATGGTCAACTTGTAGTCCACCAGGACACCCGGGTCCCTCTCCACAGAGCTGCTCTCCAGCAGGTCCGCCCCAAGCCTGTACTGATGCATAGGGTTGTTCCTCCCCAGGTGCAGGACCCTGCATTTGCCTTTGCTGAACCTCATCAGGTTCCTCTCTGCCCAACTTTCCAGCCTATCCAGGTCACGCTGAATGAGAGCACAGCCTTCTGGTGTATCCACGACTCCTCCCAGTTTGGTGTCATCAGCAAACTTGCTGAGGGTGCACTCTAACTCTTCATCCAGGTCATTGATGAAGCAGTTAAAAGAGGCTGGGCCAAGTACTGACCCCTGTGGGACACCACCACTAGTTACAGGCCTTCAACTAAACTCAGTGCTTCTGATGACACCTCACTGAGTTCTGCCGTTCAGCCAGTTCTCAATCCACCTCACTGACCACTCATCCAGCCCACACTTCCTCAGCTTCCCTAGGAGGATGTTCTGGCAGACAGTGTCAAAAGCCTTGCTGAAGTCGAGGTAGACAACATCCATTGCTCTCCCCTCATCTACCCAGCCAGTCATGTCATTGTAGAAAGCTATCAGATTGTCAGGCATGATTTCGCCTTAGTGAATCCATGCTGACTACTCCTGATAAAATTCTTTTCCTCCGCTTGCTTGATGATGACCTCCAGGAGAAGCTGCTCCATCATCTTTGCCAGGATGGAGGTGAGACTGACTGGCCTGTACTTCCCTGGGTCCTCCTTCTTGCCCTTTTTGAAGATTGGAATGACATTGGCCTTTCTCCAGTCCTCCGGCACCTCTCCTGTCCTCCAGGACCTCTCAAAGATGATGGAGAGTGGCTCAGCAATGACATTTGCCAGCTCCCTCGGCACTTATGGGTGCATTCCATTGGGGCCCATGGATCTGTGGTCGTCAAGATTGCTTAAGCACTCCCTCACACAGTCCTCCTTGACCAAGGGAAAGTCATACTCTTTGTAGGCTTCTTGTCTTGCCTCCAGGGCCTGGGATTCCTGTGGGCCTGCCTTGGTACTGAAGACTGAAGCAAAGAAGGCATTCAGTAGCTCTGCCTTCTCTGCATCCGCTGTCACCAGGACACCTGCCTCATTCAGCAGCGGCCTCACATTTTCCCTAGTCTTCCATTTGCTACTGATGTAGTTGAAGAAGTCCTTCTTGTTGTTTCTGACATCCCTTGCCAGCTTGAATTCCAGGTGTATCTTGGCCTTCCTCGTTGTATCCCTGCATGCTCTGTCCACATTCCTGTATTCTTCCCAAGTGGCCTGTCCCTCTTTCCACATTCCATGGACCTTTCTCTTCCACCTGAGCTCCACTAGAAGCTCCTTGTTTAACAATACAGATCTCCTGCCTCCTTTGGTAGATTACTTTCTCAGTGGGATGCACCGCTCCTGAGCATGGAGGAAGTGATGTTTAAAGAGTAACCAGCTCTCTTGGACCCCCTGCCTTCCAGAGCCCTGGCCCATGGGATTTCTCCAAGTAGTTCCTTGAAGAGGTCAGAGTTAGCTCTCCTGAAGTCCAAAGTTTTGATCCTACTTGTTGCACTGCTTCCTCAACGCAGGATCCTGAACTCTGCCATTTCCAATGGGGTGCTTCTGCTAGTCCTTCCTATTAAGGCTCACTTCAGCCTCCAATACACTCAGCTTTTGGCACCCCCCTGTCACTCCTGAAATGCAAATGGACTCTGACTCTTTGTAATCTGCTGGCATTAAAGTACACTGTGCACCAGTTTCCACTACAGCTTTATACTCTCGTGGATCTGACGTGCCAGGCCACCGAATCCACACCGTTCAATAAATGCGGTTGTCCCTTTCCTCCACCTGGCTGGAGGCAGGGCCCCTCTAATCTTGGTCAGAGAATTTGCTGCTCACGTGCTGTAAGAATGACTTGGAGGTCCCTTCCAGAGAACCAGAATCAAGATCAAACTGTCTACCTGGTCTGGAGAGCTGGCTGCTGGAAACTGCAGCGGCATTTTTCCTAACAGAATAACCTTTTGTGATTGCTTTACCTCGCAACTCACGCACTCGTGTCTCTAGACTTGAGGTAGGTTTTCCATCCCACTTCCTCATGTCCTCTCCGTGGTCACGCAGGTAGAACCACAGGGTACCCCAAGGTGTGTAGCCTCTGTATCCTCTCTCTTGAGCAGAGGAATGCTTACTTCTATTAGCTGAGATACTGTCCCGTACAGGTGGGGAGTAGGACATATTCTCTCTGAATTGCTGGAACTCCCTGGACAGTTTAACCACAGCTGAGATGGGGGAGGAAAAGAGACTTTCTTCATATTGCCAGAGTCAGACAGCTACTTCATCCACTGTTGGTGCCTCTTCACCTTTCCAGTCTACTACTGCCAGTGAGTTGGCATGTGAGGATGGTGCGCTCCATACAAACTTCCTCCACATGGGTCGCATGCACTGGACTTCATCTGGGTCTGTGGGTAACTGCGCGTTTTCTGGGCCACAGTGAACTATCTCCCGCACAGCTAACTCCCTCAGGTACTGCATACCCCTCTGCATATTGGTCCGTTTGCCTGTATCATGCACAATATCTTCACTGAAGGGGTACCTTTCCCTCACGCCTGACAGTAGTTCCCTCCAGCGGTTTAGGGCTTCTGCCTTTTTTCCAATGGCCTTGTCAATGCCCCCTTCTTTAGCCAGGGACCCCAGCTGCTTGACTTCCCTGCCCTCTAATTCCAAGCTGCTCGCCCCATTATCCCAGCACTGCAACAGCCAGGTGACAAAGTGATCACCTGGGTGGTGGCCGAAATCTTTCCTCATACCTCGCGGCTCGCTCAGGGACAGGGACCAGGTGATGGTCTATGTCTCTGCCTCCTTCTCCTGCTCCTGTGATGGCCCTGGCTCACTCTCATCCCTCATGGGGCAAACTGATTTCTTTGCATATTTCTTTTTCTGTACAGGGGCAACTGATATTGGCATGGGATGCTGTTCTGGTCTATCTGCAGTGCCAGCTGCAGGGCCTGGGGCAGCCCTGGTGGCTGGAGAGGCTGCAGAGATGGCTGGGGGATCTCGGGCAGCCACAGTGCCTGTCGATTTGTTTTCTCCTCCTTCCACTTTAGAGTACTGAATAGTGTTGAACAGGGCTCGGTAGGCATGGGCCAGACCCCAGCATGTTGCAGTGATTTATGTCTCTCTGGAATTCCCAGGATGGCTGCACACTTTTCCCAATTATTTTACTAGTTTGTCAGGATTCTGTAGTTGTTCAGGGGTGAGTTCCAGAAACACCGGAAGTGCCCACTGTCCTAGCTGTTTGCCCATGCTATTCCACACACCGCACCACTCATAGCTATGCAGCCGTGGGACAGATATCTGGGATATGTTTTCAACTACTTGTTTAACCCTAAACAAGACCTGAAACCCATTCAGGAGACATAACAATAGAAACATGCTGGCATGAGCATCCCACGGATACTTGAAATTCTCAAAAGCTGTTATGACTAGCCTGAAGGAGAGAGGAGGGCTGAAAGAGTGGGGGAAAGTATCCCCTCTGGTTTTCGCCATAGACTGGGTTTGATTATTAATAAATTCCAAGAGATAGCATCCAAGGTATGGAAATGACCACAGTGCTGCATGCAAATATAAGCCTAATTTCATTCCCAGTGATGTTGTTATATCATAAATTGATATTACCTAGTACAGCAAAATCATAATCCTGGTCTTTTTCCCAGCGATGATGAACAGCATCACAGTGAATGCATACTGCAAGTAAGGGTTTACTTGTGACTGGACAGCAACTTTTTGACCAGCTACTTTTTAACTAATACAATAAATGTATACAGCAAACTATAACAAAGTTGTTTTAACACATTCTGCTCATCCCTGCCATTATCCCCTCCCCACGTTAGGTGTCAAATTAATTATTATGGTTTTGGCCCATGGCTGGCAGCAAAGGACCACGTGGTCACTCTATCGACCCTCCCCCCGCTGCGGTGTGAAGGAGAAATGGAAAGAAAAAGGCAAAACTTGTGTGTCGGGATAAGGGCAGTTTAACAGTACAGCAAATGAAGATAACAGTAACAACAATAATACTGATAAGAACAATACACAAAACAACACACAGAGCAACTGTCACCGCCTCATGCCAAGCACGCTCCCGAGCCGCACCTCACTTCCTCCCCCAGCCAGCTCCCCCTCTCAGAACCAAGCATGACAGCACATGGCCATTTTGTGTCAGCCAGCGTGGCTGTGTACCCTCCTGGCTTCTGGTGAAAATTAACCCTATCCTGGCTGAACCCAGGAGAGGTATCATCAGCAAATTTATTAATGGTTCATTCAACTCCTGCATCCAGATCTTTGATAAATATATCAAACAAAACTGGCCATAGAATTGCGCCCTGAGGAATACCACTGGTGACTGGTCACCAACCAGATATAGCCCCATTCACTACAACCCTTTTAGTCCTGCCCTTCAGCCAGTTCTTCATCCAGGGCACCCTAAACTCACTTCCCACAGCTAGGCAACATGTTTAGAAGGAAGCTGTGAGGGACAGTATCAAAAGCGCTACTAAAATCCAGAAAAACTACCTCCACTGACTTCCCTTTGTCCACTAGGTGGGTGACCTTACCGTAGAAGGATTTCAAGTTAATTAAACAGTACTTTTCTTTTGTGAATCCATATTATGGGAGAGGACTATACTGTAGGTCGTATATGAGGTATGCTTCTTTCTGGAACGTTAGCTGGAAGGAAAGCAGGATACCCCAAGGAGCCTAAAGTTATATGAGGCTTGTATTTGAGAACTGAATCTTGCTGCAGCAATTCAGCGAAAAAGATTGGATTGTATTTTTAGATTAAGAACCTTGAGGAAAGATCTACAAGGAGGTGCACACATGTGAGCTAGACTTCTAAGCCTAGTAGTTATTTAGCCTAGTATCATGTGTCATAGTGTAAACAGGACATATGTGGAAGGTTTATACACCTGACTCTGGAATTACAGCTCTGAGGAAGAAAACCTTCTAGAATAGATGTTAGAGGCTTCACAATGACTCTTATGGTAGCAAACACAAATAGTTAGGCAGCTGAATCTTGCCTTTTACGTCTATTTTAGGCTGAGCTGAATAGCTTTTCAGGCTACTCCTCTGCTGGAGATCCTTCTAAACCTTTCTATAACTTACCTGATAACTACTGAAACTGTGTGGTTCATAACAGTTATTAGAGCAAGATCACAGCCCAAACTTACCCGCTAGATGACTGTCTTAGTCATAAGGCCAGCTTCCTTTTGTGTTACCATGTAATGTAAGTTCAATGACTTCTTGTCTTCTCCTGAGATGCTATTTTTCTCCATTTTCACTCCAGAGGGAAGTAATGGCTTTCAAAAAGATTTTCATGAGGTACTTTGGAATGAAGTATTATATTCATTGTGTTTAAAATCAACTGATTATTTGTGGACCTGAAGTATTTCATGGACTGCATCGTCTGACAATTGTTATGGATGTTGAACAGTCTGGGGACTACTTTTATGCATCTGCAAAAGATAGCTAGGAAGATCAAGTTGGATTTAAGTTGTCAGAGAAAGGGTTTCATTCCTCTAAAAAGCTGAAAATTCTTGTAGTTCAAGGTAATGCTATTTATATTTAAAAACTATTTAAACTTGCATCAAAATACGCTTAATATGTAGCTCTAGTACCTGAATGAAGAAAGAATCTTTTTGTTAAGTAAATTTCTATTCTTTTGTAAAAAGCAATGAGCCTTCAGAACATTCTTCAGATAATCTTCAGATTCTGTTAAAGTAAAATGACAGGAATATTTGTTCTGTGGCTTGCTTAATATACGCTATGTTCACACTGTTTTATGTGTTTGTTTCAAGGAAGAAACCTGTGGTTGGCAGGCAAATTATTCTGACTGTTTCACATATGCACTGTCCTGTGATTGCACCTTCTAAAAGCAGATTGACTAGATTTTCTTCCCACTTCACCTAGCTCTGGATCTCTTTAAGTAGGCAAAAAATTATTATTTTTCTGCATTTTGTGTGTATTTCTTTCAATACAAATTATCTGATATGATGCAAAGACTTTGTTACAGGTTTTGAGAAGCGTGTTTTAAAACATAGAAATTACATTTGGGGTTGCACAGTAAAAGTATGCAAAAGCTTCTGGAAGAGTGTTGAAGAGCTGAATAGACTAGAAAGAATGTGCTGAAACACCTCATCTACACTACTTAGTATCAATGGTACCGGAAAACTACACTTTACAGGAAGTGTACCAGATACCAGGAAGTATTTTTTTTCTATCAACATTTTTTTATCAGTCTGGGAACATGAATTTTATAGAAAAGACATCACAAGGCTGGGAAAAACAGAGTGGGTGACATTTCTTTAGTGACCTAACAGTTTCTTTCTCAAATGCAGAAAATAAATAGACATTAAATCAATATCTAATTAGAGTTTTCATAACCGCTAGAAAATACAGTACAGTAAGACAAACTGAAAAACACAGGAACATCAAAGAAAAGTATGCAAATTAACATGGAGTGAGTTTTTTATACAGAAGGGATGTTATTCTGTATTAAACTGTTCTACAGAAACATGTCAATGAAAATAGAACTTTGCCTTAGAGCTAAGTCAACAAGTTCCTTAAAAACAGACAAATCAAACTGTTACTTTTAGATCAAAATATCCTATTGATAGCATTACAAAGAAATCTATTCAGAATGTACGAAAAACAACTAGTATTTTAAATATTTGTAATACTTCATAAAGAAATAGAGTTTTTACATATGTAAAACTTTCCTAAAAATCATTATTTATGTTTTACTTACAGGTCCCAATTTTGAGTTGATTGAATACTTCTAATATTTTGTGAGAGCATTTTAACAGATAAAAATTATTTAAAAAATCTACTGTGATTAATGGGGCACCATTATCTATAAGTAAGCATCTAGAAGTCTTGAAAAAAGTAATAAAGAAAACTTCATAAGTTCCTTTATGCATTTTTTTTTCCTTTTAATATTTTATGCAGATCATCAGGGATTCAATTTTATAAAATACTGGCTAAAAGATCAGCCAACACACTCACAAATCTCATGAGATTTTTCAGTGTCAGAGAACCAGATTTCCTCAGTTTTTTTGTAGTGTTCTCTGCAATGGATTACTGTTATTGGTCACGTTAAATGTTCCATAAAATATCCTAGGGTGAAACACTTAGACAACATTTTAAGATATTGCATTCCTCCACCAACTGCAGTGATACTAGGCAAACATACAAAACCAAACTATGTTTAGTTTAATTATGAGATCTGTGCCAAAGAAGCTGCAGACTTAAAACCGAACCAAAATTAAACCAAACCAAAACTGCTGAATTGCACCAAACTCCATTTTTGCGTCTATTCACCCTGAATGAAGTTTCAGCAGAGCCAGACCAAATGAAACCATAATTAAAAACATGCTATGAAACAGCCAGCTTCAAATTCTAATCAAAAGCTATTACAAGTGAATTACCTTGTGCATAACTACATCTGTGAACTGTTAGTTATTATCAAGCTAACCATACTACTGAAACCCATAATGATTCCCATCATGGGTTACACATTCAGACATCTATTTCTTGCTCCTTCCATTCTTCAGCATTAAGCTATCAGTTTTGTGGCACTTGCCAGGAACATTGGATAGTAAATTATTATTTAATTTTTATTGAAGGAAACATCTTGGGACAAATAACTGAAAATGTATTTTTAACTCCTAGTATGTTCTACAGACGTAAAGAGTAGACTACAACAGACATTATTCTGAGTTGACAATTTCTTCTTAAGATTAAATTACAGCAAAACTGTTTGTCCTCCTTACTCCGTCTGGTTCTTTTTTTGGTTTCACTTACGAAGTCCCAAATATTGATGAATCTGCCTGAGAAAAGAAGATCACAGTTACTATTCTTGCAATGAATTAATGTGCTTGAAAATCTTGATGAAATGAAGATTTAGCCACATTAATTCTGTGTGTGAATGATACCGCTATGACTAGGATTATAATGAGCCTAGACAAAGACAGTACTAAGTTCCACTTTCTTTCACACTAAGTGCTGTTTCAACTACAAAAAATATTTAATACAACTACATATAATGTACTCTCAAATACCTATAAAAGAAAATGAATTTTTATATATTCTTTTACTTCAAAAAAGCAGTTCTGAAACTAGTCCAAATATAAATCACTAATTCTATTATTGGAGTTAAAAAATGCACAGGCATAAAGTCCAGAAAACCTTAACAACATTTTAAAGTAGATCTGACTCTAAAGGTATTTTCTGGAGATGCATGTGCAATATGTTTTATTTTGTCTTTACTTCTGTAAAAAGAGCAAGACATTAATGCTTATAGTTGAACTGTATATTCATAAAAGCACTATTTAATGCTATTCTAATTTACTTATGTTAAGAATCTACTCATTGAGTTCGAATTTCTATTCTAGCTCATAATGGGCAAAAAAATCAATATTTACACAGCTTACACTTAATATGAAATGTATTTTAAAGTATTTATGTTATTCATCATTAACTTCTTATAACCACAGAGAATAGCCATTGCCATCAAACAGTCAGAACAACATGAAGCGTGAAGTTTCCAATACTAAAAATAGAAAATCTATAGCACACAAATACTAGGGATCATTTTGGAAAGGAAAAAAAAAAAGATTTAAAAGAAGAAGAAAAGTGGCAAAGAAAAAGGGTAACAGGAAAAAAACAAGCAAGAGGACTGGAGGTACCATCAAATCCGTTTATGCATTAAGAGTTATACAGCGTTAACCTAGATCTATTACCTCCAACTTCTGCACATGCTAGTACTGATCAAGACCATTTGGCCTGTGTATGTTCTGCTCCCCTTCACAGAATTTTGTCTGTGGTGGCTAATTTATAAACTACTTCAGACACTGTTTTTACAAACATGAGAATTTAACCAGGTTTTAAGTTTCTTCAAGGAAAATATGACTGTCTAATTTTGAATGTTTATATTCAATTGCTAAAAGGTGAAGGTAATAGATGGGATCTCACTAAGCAACAGAAGCCCACACTTGTATAAAGGTACAGTTCTTGTTGCAGTAATCATTTTCTCTGCCGTACTTTAGTAGAGCAGCATTGTAGCTGTTCATAGATATAAGTGTTCCAGCTAATTTTAGGCAATTAAAACATCAAGAAATTTAGCAGAATTCTTTCATCCTCCCCCCTCCAAAGAAATCCACTGCACAAAATAAAAAAAAAAAAAAAACAGAATAAAAAACTTGTTAGTAGCAAAGATTTCAACAGAGTTACAGTGATTTGAAAACTTCTTACAGTGCATCAGTGAATTACAGGTATCATACGATGATTTGTATCATTATCTTGCACTCTGATACAAACTTGTCTGGAAAATCTCTTTGATCCCATACTTCTTTATAATCATTCCTAATTCTTTTCTGATTTTCCTAAGAAGTTTTCTTCACTCAACCTCTTTCTCCTTTCTAGGTTCATTTCTGTTGACATTGCATTACTGAGCCTGGGAGCATTTTCTGGGTTAATTGGTCCAGGTGGACTAATTTGGCATCTAATTACACAACTGTTTTTTGCTGCTACTGTGAGTTTTTCAGGGTCACACTAAGTGAACTGCATTCAGATACTTTTAAAAAAAGAATCAGGAATAATTTTTCATTATTTATTTTCTTAATCTGATGCTGACATCAGTCCAAATCCCTTTGAAGGTATTGGCTAAATTCTCATTGACTCAACTGAATGCAGAATCACGGCTGAATCACATATATAGATATAAGTTAACTGGCACATTTTAGTGCATTAAAAAGCATATGCTGCCTTTGGGATGTTTGAAATACTTGCAGAGCAGCCACTCTCCTTAGTCTCCTGCTTTTTCAAAGCATTCATAGGCAGATACCAACTCATATACACACATAATATATACACACATAGTTTCTACAATTTCAGTAGGATACTACTCTTCAAATACATATAAAGTCAGTTTTTCTAACCATTATGACCTATATGTACGGTCCTATAACAATATTCCTAGATTTTGTGAACCAATAAAGGACAGTTTTTGTCCTTAACCTATATGCACAAAGGTTAAGTATGTGCAGTGGCTGAATGTGTTTCACCAGTGACGAAAGTCAAGTGTTTTATCTGCTAATCTGTCATCCTTGATTTTGTGGCACTATTTCACACAATGTAACACTCAGAAATGTAGGCATGAAATGCACAAATCATTCTTAAATCTGCACAAAACATATTTAAAAATCTAAAACACACCGCAAGAAATCAGGTCAGGGTAAGAGGCAGTCACACTTGATTATTATTCTTACCACTTTCCTCCCATAACTACATTATTTTGTATTTACTTCTGACAGCTAGAAATTATAGGAACAAGCTATGTATTCTAACATTGGTATTACAACATTTGTATTGTGATATACTAGTTTTCTAATTACAGAGATAATAAATGCCTCAAATAGAGTCATACAAGACAAAGCAAAGAAAACAAATACTGTGAGAGGAGAATGACATAAAATAGGAAGAGAAATTATACTAGTGCTAGAGGAATAAAACAGAGAAAGAAATGGAAACACAGGAAAGGACTCAGGGGAAAAAAAATGACTACTGAAATATGCTTCTGGTCTACCATCAAGCCAAATGAACATTTTATCTGCAGCCATTCTTAAATGACCAATAAAATCTGCATGCTTGTGATATAGATGAATTTATACAAGACTCAGAGAAGATTTAGAACTTCTGAAGAAGGTGGGGTAAATTCTTGGGGTTTATTTCTTGGGTTGGTTGTTGTTTTTTTTTTTTTGTATTTGGAAATGTTTTAATGACACAAAAATCTCTGAATCAGAACCACTTCTGTAGGTTTCATTTTTGCTGTACTTCTACTGTGCAAACTATAAAGGAAAAAAAAGCCCCACTAATAAAAAAACATTAAAAATAGCTTTGGCTACAAATACCAGAATTCTCAAACCTGAGAATTTTGTGAATGTCTGCAAAAAAGCCAGTGTTTTTACAAAATGCAACAGTGTTATACATTGACTATTTATAGAGAAGCCTGACCCTTGGACATTGAAATTGTTACTTTGTGGACAGTGTAACTAACATTCAGTTCAACAGCAGTATGATGTTTCTCATCACTGAATTGATCATGCTTGCCACATGTTGTCTTCTGCATCATTGGTCAGAGAGATTAGAAGCATTTTTGTTCACAACAGCTCTTGAGCAAAGCAATCAATCAAGACAACGTGCTCATTACAGCATGAGAACCCACTTCCCTGTCTAGAGTGTCCAGACTTTAGTCTGTATACAAGGCAGCTGGGCTTAATATAGTTAATTTGTCTATAGATTTTAAAGTATTTGTAAACCTCTCAATATTACACTGAAGCAATAATTTAATGTAGGATCTCTGTCAAGTATCATGGCGTCTAAGGTGAAAAACACAACCTTTCCATCTACAGAGGTATTCTTATTCATTTTTTGTTGCCTGTGTGGTAAAATTAGACCTTTCTTTTAAGAGGATTGGCTCACTAGGCATCTTTAGAATAGGACAGGAGTTGGATAACCAAGTAACTATGTAAATATAGCTGTATATATAAGTGTGTAAATATACTTATAACAATATGAATATATGCAATATAGCACATACATATATGTGTGCATGTGTATATATAAATCACCTACTTTGCTGTAGATATGTAACTCCTATGACTGTCAAGAAAGTAGCTTTGCAGTAAGGGAGCTGGCGTTCTAGTGGACAGCAAGCCCAACAGGAGCGAGCAATGGGCCCTTGCCACAAAGAAGTATAATGATATCCAGAGCTGCACTATTCCTATGAGGGAAGGCTGGGGGAGTTGGGGTTGCTCAGCCTGGAGAAGAGAAGGCTTAGGAGAATTTCATCACGATAAGAAGAAATGAAGAAGTGGCAGCTACACTCTTCTCAGCAGTGGTCACTGACAGGACAAGTTAAAAAGCATGAAATCCATCTGAAAATAGGAAAAATCTTATTTACTGTGAAGGTGGTACACTGTAATAGGTTATCCAGAGACACTGTGAAGTCTCCATCTGTAAAGATATTCAAAATGCAGCAGCTCAGGGTCCTGAACAACCTGGTCCAGTTGACTGAACTTTCAAGGTCAAGAATTCTATAATTCTCTGATGTTCTGATTCTGTGATCCTTTGACTGCACACACAGACTTAAATTACCTGGGACAGAACACGATGGGGGGAGAGGAGGGAAGGGGCAGGATATGATTCTTGCATTCTGAAAGAAGGTTTTGAGTTGGTCGTGGCAGCCAGGTGATGTCCCTGGTGACTGGAAGAAGGGAAACAATGTGCCCATTTTTAAAAAGTGTGAAAAGGAGGATCTTGGGAACTACAGACCCCTCAGCCTCACCTATGTGCCTGGGAAGATCATGGAACAGATCCTCCTACAATCTATGTTAAAGCACATGCAGGACAGAGAGGTGATTTGATATAGCTAGCATGGCTTCACCAAGGGCAAATCCTGCCTGACCAACCTAGTGGCCTTCTATGATGAAGTAACTTCATCAGTGGATGAGAGACAAGCAACTGATGTCATCTGTCTTGACTTCTGTAAAGCCTTCAGCACAGTCCCTCACCACATCCTTGTCTCGAAATCGGAGAGATATGGGTTTGAAGGGTGGACTGTTTGGTGGATAAGGAATTGGTTGGATGGTAGCAACCAGAGGGTAGGGGTCAATGGCTCGATGTCCAAGTGGACGCCAGTGACAAGCGGTGTCCCTCAGGGGTCTGTACTGGGACAGGAGCTGTTTAATATTTTCATCATTGACATAGACAGAGAGACTGAGTGCACCCTCAGCAAGTTTGCAGATGAAATCAAGCTTAGTGGTGCAGTTGACATGCCTGAGGGATGTGATGTTATCCAGAGGGACCCAGACAACCTTGAGAAATGGGCCTGGATGAACCTCACGAAGTTCAACAAGGCCAAGTGCCGGGTCCTGCACCTGAAATGGGGCAACCCCTGCCATCAATACAGGCTGGGGGATGAAGGGATTGAGAGCAGCCCTGCCAAGAAGAACGTGGAGGTACGGGTGGACGAAAAGCTGGACACAAGCTGACAATGTGCTCTTGCAGCCCAGAAGCCCAACCATATCCTGGGCTCAAGGGAGGAGATTCTGCTACTCTGCTCTGGTGAGACCCCACCTCGAGTCCTGTGTCCAGCTCTGGACCCCTCAACATAAGAACACATGGAATTGTTGGATTGGGTCCATTTGAGGGTCACAAAAATGATCAGAGGGCTGGAACACCTCTCCTATGAGGTCAGGCTGAGAGAGTTTGGGCTGGTGAGCCTGGAGAAGAGCAGTCTGTGGGGACAGCTTACTGCAGCCTTCCAGTCTGTAAAGGGGCCCATTGGAAAGACGGGGAAAATCTTTATAGCAAGGCCTGTTGTGACAAGGCAAGCAGTAATGGTTAGAAACTAAGGGACGGTAGATTTAGACTAGATATAAGGAAGAAATTCTTGACACTGAGGGCGGTGAAAGACTGGAATGGGTTGTCCAGAGAGGCAGTGGAGGCCTCATCCCTAGAAACATTCAAGGTGAGGTTGGATGGAACTCTGAGGAAAGTAATCTAGTTAAACACATTCATGTTCACTGCAGGGGTTTTGGGCTAGATGACCTTTAAAGGTCCCTTCCAACCCTAAGCATTCTGCTATTCTGTCATTCTGTGATCACTGATGTGTTCAGATCTTCTCTTGCTCTTGCTATGGCTACAACTACATAATAATAAAAGTCCTATTTGTATCAGCATGTACTTTGCAGATGATTTAGCAATGATTTCAAAATGTCTCACCATTGGAACTTGGCTGAGTGACTGTGAGAGAAACTCTAACTGTCTCAATAGATTTAAGACATATTGTTTCATGAACTTTGCAAATCATAGCAACAGAACATACTGAATTGTTATACCAATATAGCTGGTATACAAACTTTAGTTACCAAAATAACCAGTAGGTTAAGTAACAACTGCATAACACTTTTTAGAATATCAATTTTGATTCAGATTCCTAAACTTTAACTGTAAACTTTGTGGGACTACACTTAGTGCAGTATATCTATTTTTTCTTTTATGCACCGTATTCCCTATATTATCAACAACTACAGTCCATGTCTTTTCAAAATCGAAGAGCTATAGAAGTCTTGTGCAATATAGGTCTGAGCGAGTATGAAGGTTAATACTAGTATCTGAACCAACTCAAGAGGCATTCCTGTAAAAAATGAGTGGTTAGGTAGCTCAAAAGATCACTCAAAGATTTTCTAAGAAAAGATTTTACTGAAAATTTAGAAAATGTGATTTTACAGAGTTTGTTGGCAAGGTTAACTCTATTACTTATTAAATGAATGGAGTATAAAATCAAAGGGGGGTTTGAGTAGAAAATAATTGTTACAGAATGGAAGAAAAGTGTAAGAGGGTAGGGAGAACCTCCCGTTGAGTCACCAGGTTTGGGCTGGACCCCCTTGCTTTCCAGACTCCTTCTCAGAGAGGAGCCTAGGTGCAGCCAGATCCAGAGCTGGCCGCAGACCACAACGGTTTATGTCTAAGGAATATGCTTAGCAGTAATCCAGGGTGTGTTCGCTGTTTAAAGAGAGAGAAAACCACATGGATTTAGCAGCTATTAATCACTAGTTAACTTAGCATTTACGGAGTGATTAGAAAGAATTTGCTGTTACAGTCGCAGTAAGAGAATATTATGTTTTGAATTGATTCACACACACACACACACACACACAATCATACAAATTCCCCTTGAGTTCAGTGAAATAGTCACTTCCAATCGAATGATTTCTCAACGGGCGAAGGTGGAGTCTCAAGCAGGTTGGCCTAAATAGGTCGTGAGTTACTCTGGGAAATGTCCCACTCAGAGGGAGTTACTGGGCGCCTCGCTCTGCAGACCAGAAGAGCTCAAGGGGCCTTCCTTACTACCGCTGTTTATAGGGTCTCAGGATGATTGACTTCAGGCATCAGTAATTTTCCATCCTGGTCACAATCCACATGAAGCAATCTTGATATTTGGACAGCAATTATACCATTCCAGTACTACCCAGAATGTACAGCTCTGACATTCACCAGGCAGGTGCGACTCTGGGCATTGGGAGTTCCAGGTGCATCCAGGGGAGGGCCTGATCGGCCCAACTCACTGCTCTTGCACAAACACAAGGAAGGTGCCAAGTCACTGCAATTCATTGCACACCAGCTAACTATTCCGGCAGTGCAAGCAAGAACACTAAGTTGGCTGGTTTTGGGATCGCCAGGTGTGTGTGAGGGGGGGGGGTTGCACCACCACAGTCGCAAGGCACTTCATTTACCACATTATATTTTTGATTCCTTGCAAGGTTTTTTCAGGTTAGTAATTAATTTATTTTTTTCTTGCATTATAGCGCATCTTACTGACAAATCATAAAGTCAATTATATTGAATAATTTGTACTTTTATAACACATTTGCAAAAAAAAATTGTAATAAGTGGAAATAGAAGTGTCATTCAGATGTAGTTCACCCCACTGCCCCAGCTTGCAACATTTGTATATAAAACTTCCTAACAAATGATTGCTTAAACTTTTCTTGAAGCCTTCCAAAGGAGTTCTACGTACTGCAGTACCTTGGTAAATTAAACGAATTTGAAACTTTTCTGACAGTTAATCTAAACCTCCTCTGTCATAATAGTGGACATGGACTACATTCTGTCTTCCTCCCTGGTGCGGTATTTTATGCTTTTAAATCTCCAGTCTTCTTGTCTTTCAACAGTAGGATTTTACTTCTCTCTTTGCCTTGCCTCAGAGGTCATATTTTCTAAAGTTATAACCACTTGTATACTTCCTCTGTATTTTACCCAAGTAATCTATGTTTTTTTCCCTGAAATATGGTAATAATCTTGACATAGTTTGAGACACATACTGTGTTACAGACAAAGGTCTTATATATAATTATTTTGATATTTTTAATACAAATTTATTTTTATTATATTTATACATTTACCTACAGCACAAATATTTATTTTAGATACTCTTCAATTACATGTTTTCCTAGACAGGCAAGTCAATAATTTTAGTCCTTTTTTGAAGACTGGTATCCACTGCAAAATTAAATCACTCTTTAAAATACAAAATCAGATAATAAGACTGAGGCAAAATAGGTTCGGACATGTTTTTCATAGCTGTTTCGACTTTTTTTTCAAAGAAATGTTCTCCTTGAACTCAGCAGATGGATACATAACAAAACATTTTCTACTTCATATTTTCTTTTCAGTTTTTGAAGTACGTCACCCTGATACCTCCCCTATACCAAAAACACTGTACCTCTTTCACTTTCCTTTAAAAATGTAGAGGTCGCAATATATAAAATATATCACTATAGAAATTAAGTGCAGACAAGATTGAAGGACAGACAAGAGTTAAACTTTCTACCAGGACTAAATTTTGCCATCTCTGTGACCAGGGCATATTCTAGTAAAATGGTTCCAAGGAAACATTTTTATCTTTATTACTGCTTTCATTATTATTACTATTATTGTTGTTATTAATTTCAGTGAGAACTAGAAATACATGAAAACATACCGTGAAGCTCAAGAATATTTATGTTATGTAGGCTAAGCCACCTTCAAAATATTACAGAATTTACAAAATTACAGAATCTGCAAACTTTTTTTCATAGAATCATAGAATTACAAAATGCTTTGTGTTGGAAGGGACCTTTAGAGGTCATCTAGCCCAGCCCCCCTGCAGTGAGCATGGATGTGTTCAACTAGACCAGGTTGCTCAGAGCCTGTTCAACCTGATCTTGAATGTTTCCAGGGATGGGGCATCCACTACCTCTCAGGGCAACCCATCCCAGTGTTTTACCACCCTCAATGTAGTTTTCACAGGATACAGTGTGAGTAATACTCTGTAAGGATTACAAGTCCGATATCAGTCTCTGTTTTATTGTCCTACAATTTTTTCCTGTCTGTTTCCTGTCAAGATTAGCAGTCCCGTGTTTTTGAACAGTATGTATTCCTGCCAAGATCTAGAGCCTCATACAGAGCTTACATCTGGGTAATTAAAATCTCTAATGATTAATGCATTATGCTTTGCTGTAGGTTCACTTTAATCTAAATTTATCACAAAACAGTGGGTTTGGGTTTAGTTTAAAATGTCTAGTCATAAAATGAGACATATTTTTCTTCTTGTTTTGGTTTCGGCTGCCGCCGGCAACAAAAGCGCCACACGGCCGCCCCTCCCCCCACCGGCGTGCGGAGGAGAATGAAAAGAAAGAGGCAGAAACTGGTGGGTCGGGATAAGGGCAGTTTAACAGAACAGCAAACAGAAGGAAAACAGGAACAACAATGGTACAGATAAGGAGAAAACACAACAACAAACCGTATGGCCCAGACAGCCGCTCTCCCGAAACAGGACCGGCGCCGCGCCCCCCCCAAGCCGCGCGCGCGTTCCCGCCGCGCCGCCCCCCCCCCCACCGGAACCCAGCATGACGTCACATGGTATGGAATACCGGGCTCTGTTTGGCCAGGTGGGGTCAGCCCCCACCCCCCCGACTGTGCCCCTTCCTGGAGTCCGGTGAAAATTAACCCTGTCCTGGCCAAACCCAGGACACTTCTGAACTGCATTTTATGAGTATGTATACTAGAATTTCTTCCACATTTCTCATCATCCCAAATGCCAAGTATTCCTCTATCAAACAGAATATATAAATTTCTCAGCTGTACTAACAAGTAGAATGTTTTAATGGAAAAATTTTATTACTAAAAATAATTGTATTACTGAAAAAATTACAAAACAAGAACTTCACACACATGTTATGCTCTCCAGTAACTGAATTTCTGTTTAGTGTTGCTAATCATCTTGGAAACATTAAAGCCCAAATTAAATTTATTTTCATGCTTTTAACCAGTGAACCTTCAAAGATGTCTACTTAGAAATAATTCTAAATACTAGTGGTGCCTTTAAATAAGAAAATACATCTTGCAATTTTCAACTAAATTTTATAAAAATGTTTGGAGAAGTGTTCTTCTCAAATCTTCTATAACAATATACATTGATTACAAACCTTCATCCTCTTTCAGCAATGCTGTATCAGAATTCAAAATATAACTGACCTGTGTTGAAGAGAGGTGAACATCTCTCCTCCCTTCCCTCCCCACTCCAGGCTTTCTTCTCTTAAATTACTCTTTAAGTACCAATTATTTTACCAGACATTCTATTTTTTTCTTCTTTTTGCCACTGATGGTAGTCCTACATTATTACACCGCTAAACTGCAAACCCACGTTTCAGGACTACAGACTTTTGAACTGCGAACTATTTTTTCTGTCTGTTCTGTATAAAGAAGGTATAATTACTCTTGTGAGAAGCATTATTGTTTGGGGAAACACGCTCATGTAAAGAACACTGACAAACAATGCCAAAGGCTCGGAAGAGAAAGATGTGAAATAAATACTTCATTAATTAGCCAGGATACTGTAGGGATTGAAGGCAGTTCCTACTTTGTCTGAATTAAAAATTACTTAAAATTGTTTAGTTTTTTTGTGGTTGGGATTATGTCTTTGGAAAAGTTTCACCTTTGTAAGATAACAAATTTATTGAAAAATATTCTTTATCAACCTTGCAGCTGGTTTGGTTTTGCAGAAAGCATGGAAAGAGTTCAGCCCCTTTGAGATCCACCAATTTTTACTCTGCTGGAACCAAGGTAAAGTTGACTTTGGTTTACTTCAGGGTCTTCTACGATTCTCAGAACTACTGGTATTGCGTTGATACAATGTTCCCTCAAGCAAATATTTTCAGTTTCCAACTTCAAACTCTGGAGTTGTATGAATTTTTCCCAGCATTTCTAACATTGTGTCTTCCAGTTACATGTCTTGTGCTGAAGTACAGACATACGGGATTTGGTTTGAAACAGGGCCTGAAAGTGAATTAACTGTGTTTAAACTGTTTTTACTTATGCAAATGCATATGTCTTGCATGGCTGATCTTCATGTGCGAAAGAAGTTTGGTTTGTTGGACTTACTACACATACATGAAGGATTTTGCATTTCATGCAATATAAAGTGCCTGGTCCATGAGCCCATGAAGTTTCCAGTACCTTCCTGGATCTTAAGATCACCTCATCTTTTTTTCTGAACCCATTGTTTTGCAAGGCTTATAAATTGATTTAATAAGCTCAGTTATCTAAAACTATCTCTTGTCATCAGCCCAAGGGACTAAATGTTAGGGATGAACAGTTCTGCCCTTATCCAAGAAAAAGGTTAATTTATTGTTCATAATTAAATAGACCATTTGTATCAATGCTTTTTAGGATTTAGTCTTTCACCTTTTCAAGGAATCACAGAATGGTAGGGGTTGGAAGGGACCTCTGTGGGTTGTCTAGTCCAACGCGCCTGCCGAAGCAGGGTCACCTACAGTAGGCTGTAGAGGACCTTGTCCAGGCAGGTCTTGATTTTGTCCTTTTTTAAGGCAAGGATGTGATGGTGTTTTTCCTCAATTTTAATTGCTGAAAATGACTCTGAAGTGATCAGTATTTCATTCCCTACCAGTCATTTTTTGTAATGTTTTATATTTTTTTTTCTGGCTATGTATTTTTAGATCTGATTGTTCAAATAAGTTGTACACTATAATTTGTATTCTCTAATACAATTCTCTGTGACCCACAGAGGTCCCTTCCAACCCCTTCCATTCTAACTGAAAAAAAACCCAAATATTTCTAGCAATCTTACTTGCACATGAGACTGAATTTAGTTTCTCTCATAAATTGTATATGTAAAACTCAACTGCTATAAATGTCTATGGAAAAGAAAGACAGGAGAGGCATGAAGCTAGTTAAGACATATACATTTTAAAAAGACTAAACAAGTATTCGATTTTTTTTAGCATTATTCTCCAAGTAGCTTTCCAAGAATCCAATATCCTACTAGTCCCTCCACTGATTCCAACTAACATTATTCAAAGTAATTTCTAACTTCGATATCCAAACCAGTTCTGTTTACAGAGCCAATAATAATAATGTGCTAGTATGAATAAAACCATTTTCCTATTTTGTGATTGCAACTAAAAATTCAGGAAAAAGACACAAAAAGACACACACTCACATCTGTCAGCAAATCCTTTGTTATTTAATTTTGGAACCATCATTCTTTTTAATATTTCTTTTGAAAGTGCCAGTATGGAATCAAAGTAGTAGATTCTTTGTCATGTAAATATAATGTTCTTTAGAACTCTGTGAATTTGAGATTTTTTAAAATATTTTTGTTATTTTGTCTTCTGGGTGTGAATTAAACAACAGGGTAGGTTTGTTTTCTTCTTTGGGTTTTTTTAACTCACATTGTCCAATTAAGTATGGCACTGTGATACTAGATATTACAGTGATCACACTCTCACAGAACGGTGGGGGTTGGAAGTGACCTCTGGAGATAATCTAGTCAAACACCTCAACGATCTTTGATTTTATCACTGTAGGAAAAGCTAATGATAATGTATGTTTTTTCATTTGTTACCTGTTGTGAATATTTATTAGCAAAAGCTAACTTCAATTGATATTCGCACAATTTAGAGTCTAGAGAAGGATGATTATATCAAAAATGCTTTTCTTAAAATATGAATGTATGTTGGGGGAAAACAGTCTTCTAGCAAAGAATCTACTAAATTTGCAATAAGAGGATAATAAGATTCACTACCTAGAGACTTCTTTTTTTCCTGTTAATGGCGAAACTATGAGCTTAGATAATTAGCTAATGTGTAACTTTTAGTATGTTACTTAAGCTAGCTGAATGTCATGACTTGTTCTGCCCAGTTCTTTATCAGTTGAATCTGCAATAACGCACAATATTGTGTCACGGGGACACAGTAAAATAACCTTCAAATGGGTAGCCTCAGTACCTGAAGCTTTCTAACAGTGAGCTAGAGAGGACTTCAAAATCAGACTAGGAAAAGCAGTATGTTTGGAAGCTTTTTGTTCAGCAGTACTTTTGTTCAGCTAAGAGGTGTTATGTCACTCACTGTTGTTATCCAATAAGCTAGATTAAAGACAGCCCAGTTCCATCTGTACTCTTGTAAGCACAGGGTAGAAATCTATGTAGATTACAATATTCTGAAAAAAAAAACCACAAAAATAATTTAATTTTCTACAGACAGTAAGATTTCTGTAATGTTTCTGCAGTATTATTTTAAGATCCTAATATCCTTAGGTTGCTGGCCATAATGTTTTGCTCATCTTTATTGCTACACTGGCTCACTGAATTGGGGGAACATTCTGAATGGCTAGAGAACATTTTGAATGTTACATTATTTCATAATGTCAGATTATTTCGTGTGAAACATGCTAAAACTGCTGTCAAACTGACTTTATCTTCTAGAAAATTAAGCTGCATTATCTCACACAATGAAGACTTCCTATAAAAGCAGCAAGGTAAATCCAGTGCATAGTTGTCAGGAGATAATCACCTCTTGGGAATTATGGATACTCTGCTAAATCTCATATCTTTTACAGCTTTAGGTATATGAGTATATTATGACAAAAATACTTCTGTTGCATTACTTATATTTTTCAGTCAAGGACTACCTGCAATCATCTAGTTGAAATACCTCAAGAGACCATTTCTTTATGCTATTAATTTTCAAGTTTTAAATCACCACATGAGAGAATATCCACCATTCAGCTACAGAATTCTGAAACTTTGTTAAACTTTGTTACTGGAAGCTATCAAAATAAGAGTTTTCTGTAAGAAAGTTAGCTGGTGTGCAATGAATTGCAGTGACTTGGCACCTTCCTTGTGTTTGTGCAAGAGCAGTGAGTTGGGCCGATCAGGCCCTCCCCTGGATGCACCTGGAACTCCCAATGCCCAGAGTCGCACCTGCCTGGTGAATGTCAGAGCTGTACATTCTGGGTAGTACTGGAATGGTATAATTGCTGTCCAAATATCAAGATTGCTTCATGTGGATTGTGACCAGGATGGAAAATTACTGATGCCTGAAGTCAATCATCCTGAGACCCTATAAACAGCGGTAGTAAGGAAGGCCCCTTGAGCTCTTCTGGTCTGCAGAGCGAGGCGCCCAGTAACTCCCTCTGAGTGGGACATTTCCCAGAGTAACTCACGACCTATTTAGGCCAACCTGCTTGAGACTCCACCTTCGCCCGTTGAGAAATCATTCGATTGGAAGTGACTATTTCACTGAACTCAAGGGGAATTTGTATGATTGTGTGTGTGTGTGTGTGTGTGTGAATCAATTCAAAACATAATATTCTCTTACTGCGACTGTAACAGCAAATTCTTTCTAATCACTCCGTAAATGCTAAGTTAACTAGTGATTAATAGCTGCTAAATCCATGTGGTTTTCTCTCTCTTTAAACAGCGAACACACCCTGGATTACTGCTAAGCATATTCCTTAGACATAAACCGTTGTGGTCTGCGGCCAGCTCTGGATCTGGCTGCACCTAGGCTCCTCTCTGAGAAGGAGTCTGGAAAGCAAGGGGGTCCAGCCCAAACCTGGTGACTCAACGGGAGGTTCTCCCTACCCTCTTACACTTTTCTTCCATTCTGTAACAATTATTTTCTACTCAAACCCCCCTTTGATTTTATACTCCATTCATTTAATAAGTAATAGAGTTAACCTTGCCAACAAACTCTGTAAAATCACATTTTCTAAATTTTCAGTAAAATCTTTTCTTAGAAAATCTTTGAGTGATCTTTTGAGCTACCTAACCACTCATTTTTGAGACAAGTGGAGACAGTCCAACAGAAAGAAAATGTGTTTACCCTATAGCTTTCATGTTGGAATTCTTTCTGAGTTGATAGCCTATTTTAAATTCAGGTGAGAGTAAAATAAACATTAGAGATATTTAGACAAATTTGTCAAAAAATAAATGCATTATCATACAAACTTGATTTCTAGTGCAGGATTTACTAGAAAACCAGTGGACAACTAATGTTTCATTCAGTTTCCTTACAATATATGTGAGATTTGTGAGCTTCGTTTTCAGAGGAGGCACTAATGACGTCAATCTGTGTCCTTCACATGGTGGGACAATATCTCACAAGTACCTGAAAGGGACCTGAGTCCACTAATGGGCTTGGGACTTCCCCTCACCCTGCCCATGGCCCAGGACTCCATTTTACTGCCCTGGGTCCATCAGGCCCTGCCCCAGAGATACCGTAGCAGGGCCAGTCGCCAGCTCCCCACAACCCTGCTTCGCCACAGCCTTTTCCAAGCCAGGCTCACCCACATGCCCATGTCCCAGCCCAGACTCTGTTCGTCCCCATAGCCCTGCCTGGCCATCTCAGGGATGTGTCGGACCCTGCTCCTCCTCACCAGTCCTGACCTCGATTCCTGCCTGTGCGTTCATGATTTGGCCTGCCCTTGGCCTGGTCACATCCCCACAGATGTGTCTGATGCCCTGGGCTGGGGGATACCTAGTACAACGCACCAGCACAGACTAGGGAGAGGTATAGCAGGTTGCTCAGGACTGTATCCACACAAGTTCTGAATATCTCGAAGTATGGAGACTTTACAACTGCTCTGGGTGACTGGTTCCAGTGTTTGATCACCCTCACAGTGAAAAAAATTTTCATTCTTTCGGCAGAATATCTGTTTTTTTAATGTGCGTTCATTGCCTCTCATCCTGTCAGTGGGCACCAGTGAGAAGGGTCTGACTATGTATTTTTTAATCACCCTCATCAGATTCTTACACATGTTGATAAGATCCCCTGGAACCTCCCCTTCTCCAGTCTGTGTAATCACAACTCTTTCAGCCTCCTCCCTTATATCAGACACTGCAGTTTTCTAATCATCTTAATGACACTGAAGTCTGGTCTTCAGGAAAGTATTTATGTGGTTGTAACAGATTTCTGAATATTTTCTGAAATGTTAAGTCCATATTCTACCATGAAAACTACAGGTTTCTGGATTATGACTGTCTTGGCTGGCATGTTTAACTCACCACTAGGATCCAAAACTGTTTAAAAAAGAAGCCCAAATTGTGCCACATTTTTCCTATTAAATATTTTTACAGTATGACAAGCAGGATTCAAATTTCTTGAGGAACCTATTAAGTGAATCGTTGTGGAAGCTTATAAATCAATCAGTATCTTGCCACTTCAATCTTTGTGCTTGCTATTCGTGCATCTGATAAAGTGCTTCGTACTAGATTAGCAGTGTTACCTGGTGCAAGATAATCTTGAGTCTTCATGATAAGAGAGGGGGAGCAGGAGAATGAAGCAGCATCAGAAAAAACAATGAGTCTTTAATGGTGTAGTAATGCAAGTCAAGAAATAGCACAAAACCAAAAAAAAATCTAATAAAGAACTGGGAACCGTACCAGATATGATATGTAAAGTTAGCCTCACTAGAAGCTTTTAATGCTGAGAAAGAATCATAGAATCATAGACTGGAAAAGACCTCTAAGACCATCAGGCCCAAACGTCCACCCAACTCCACCTTACCTACTAAACCATATCGCGAAGTGCCACATCTACATGTTTTTTGAACACCTCCAGGGATGGTGACTTCACCACCTCCCTAGGCAGCCTGTTCCAATGTCTGACCACTCTTTCAGTAAAGAAATTTTTCCTAATATCTAATCTAAACCTCCCCTGATGCAACTTGAGGCCATTTCCTCTCGTCCTATTGCTAGTTACTAGGGAGAAGAGACCAACACCTGCCTCACTCCAACCTCCTTTCAGGTACTTGTAGAGAGCAATAAGGTCCCCCCTCAGCCTCCTCTTCTCCAGACTAAACAGCCCCTGCTCCCTCAGTTACTCGTCGTAAGACTTGTGCTCTAGACCCGTCATCAGCCTCATTGCCCTTCTCTGGACACACTCCGGCAACTCCATGTCTTTCTTGTAGCGAGGGGCCCAAAACTGAACACAGCACTCCAGGTGCAGCCTCACCAGTGTTGAGTACAGGGGCACAATCAGCTCCCTACTCCTGCCGGCCACACTATTCCTGGTACAAGCAAAGATGCCACTGACCTTCTTGGCCTCCTGGGCACACTCCTGGCTCATGTTCAGCTGACTGTCAACCAGCATCCCAAGATCCTTTTGCGCTGGGCAGCTTTCCATCCACTCCTCCTCAGGCCTGTAGTGTTGCATGGGGTTGTTGTGACCCAAGTGCAGGACCCGACACTTGGCCTTGTTGAACATCATACAATTGATATCAGCCTATCTATCCAGCCTGTCCAGATCCCTCTGCAGAGCCTTCCTACCCTTGAGCAGATAGGCACTGCCCCCCAACTTGGTGTCCTCTGCAGACTTCCTGAGGGAAGTTCAGTCCTCTCATCCAGATCTTGATAAAGATGATAAACAAGACCGGACCCGAAACAGAGCCCTGGGGAACAGCACTTGTGACTGACCGCCAGCTGGATTTAACTCCATTCACCACCACTCTCTGCACTAAGCCATTCAGCCAGTTCTTTATCCAGAGAAGACTACACCCATCCAAAGCATGAGCAGCTAGTTTCTCCAGGAGGATACTGTGGGGAACAGTGTCAAAGGCGTTACTAAAGTCCAGATAGACAACATCCACAGCCTTTCCCTCATCCACTAGGCAGGTGACCTAGTCATAGAAGGAGGTTAACTTGATCAAGCAGGACTTGCCTTTCATGAACCCGTGCTGGCTGGGCCTGATCCCCTGGTTGTCCTTCACATGCCTGGTGAGCGCACTCAGGATGAATCGCTCCATAATCTTCCCCGGCATCAAGGTCAGGCTGACAGATCTATAGTTCCAGAGATCCTCCTTCTGGCCCTTCTTGTAGATGGGTGTTACACTGGTGATCCTCCAGTCATCTAGGTCCTCCCCTGTTAGCCAGGACTGCTGATAGGTGATAGAGAGTTGCTTGGCCAGCTCCTCCGCCAGTTCCCTCAACACTCTTGGGTGGATCCCATCCAGCACTATAGACTTTTAAGCGTCCATGTGGTATAGCAGGTCGTTAACTGCTCCCTTCTGAATCACGGGAGGTTTGTTCCACTCTCCTTCCCTGTCTTCCAGCACTGGGGGCTAACTACCCTGGGAATAACTGGTCTGACTGTTAAAGACTGAGGCGAAGAAGGCATAAAGTACTTCAGCCTTTTCCTCATTCTTGTTGGCAATATTGCCCCTTACATCCAATAACGGATGGAGACTCTTATTGGCCCTCTTTTTGTTTTTGGTGTATTTGTAAAAACATTTTTTGTTGTCCCTTACAGCAGTGGTGAACCTGACTTCTAGCTGTGCTTTTGCCTTTCTAATTTCCTCTCTGGAATATTTGGCCTCATTAATTGGTATTGATAATTGGTGTAACAATTGGCCACCCTAATATTAACAAATAATACCATTCTTTATTTGCCACTCTTTCATTGTTCTTTTCAATTTCTATTGTTAAAAACTTTATGCTTTCTTGCATATCACTGGTACTAGCATAAGACCAGAATCAGGACCAGAATCAATCTGTGTTGTGCACATGTGGCCATTATCTGGCCCAATTTTGTGGCCAGTGGTGAGTCAGTCTTCACTCCATTTAATATTTATCATAGTCCAAGTGTTCCAAAACACTAAATCATATATATGCCTTACAGTATATACTTTTACTGCAAGTTCACTACAATTAAGATTAAATTCTCATAATGTCTCATTTAAAAAGATGATAGATAAACCTATTTTCCATACACCCCCCTGAGTTGTCATTATTTGAAATAATCCTGATATGATATTTTAAATTATTATTAAAGCCCCCTCTAAAGTTTCCATATAGGAAACTGATTTTGCTCTGATTGTGAACAGGAAGAATCCCAATTGCTTACTCTTAACTGTTGATATCAAACTGTTTTTAGCTTTCTCATAAACAGAATTTTAGGCCTATAAGCAACTTCAGGAAGAAAGGGAAAGTACTTTAGCTGTCATCCTCTTATGAGGTACTTCAATACAACCTTGAAGTTTGAAGATTTATTCTTAAGAAACTGAAATATAAGTTACTCATCTGAGTCCTTCATAAGTCCCTTTGCAACATCTGCTTTTAGGATAGTTATATCATGAGCACAACACGCCTACAGGTTAAATGGGACTCATAGCTTTAAAAGAGTTAGATTAGACATAGCACCTTTGATTTTTATCGTTCTACAGAGATGTACATAGTACACTTAAACTCTCACAGGACACGGGTCAGACTCTAATGAGCAGATTTTTTTCTCCGTAGCCACCTTTTAGTCATGTATATACACAATGGAAGTTTCTTAACAGACGCAACACGATCGAAAACAAGTTCAGGCTTAACTATATTTGCAGAATTCAATGTGCTATATTTTAAAAGAACAGTACAATCCTTTGCAGAGAAGATCAGGACAGGGTAAAAGTGCTTACATAGCTTTCTATCCAGAATTAGTTTGGAAAATAAATACAGTAGTCGAGTTTCACTTTCTTTAAATTTACGCTGTATATATATATTTGCTATTCTTATTTCAACACTTACCATGTGTTCAGAAAGGCTGTTCTATCTCCAGAGAAACCATACTCCAATTTTGCAACATTATTTATTTATAAAAGTCTATATCTGTTAACACCACATCTAATTTAATTCAGTTGCTATAGAGATCTCTACAGGGACACCAAAAATAAGAAGAGGCAAAATTAATCTGCCTTGTAGTCAAGTTGACTAGAGTGCACCCCCTATAGGGAGAGTGCAATAATTAAGTCTTATTTACAGTGGGTTCCGTTAAACCTTTGTTGTTACTGATTATATTATGGTCTCACTGATTTGTCAGGTGTGAAAAACAACAAAAATATAATTGCCTTAATCTTCATGAGCAAATGACATGTACATTGTGAGCTGCAACACAGAATTCTTCTTGAACAACTGGAGCTTTTCTACTTGCTCTTCATTTTATTTCCCATTGTATCAGTGAACCTCGTTTTGAGGTATAAGAAATTACTTCTATCCACAGATTTGGATTTTGTATGCGATCAATGTAACAGAGAGAAAGAAAGGATTTGTTCTTAAATTAATATAATACTTCCCGGTTACAGAATAACAGCAGGAAAGAAAACGTTTTTCATCATCAGGAAATGTGTTTAAGGAAAACGGTGGGACAGATTTTACAGTCTATTAAATTCCAACTGGTGGCATTAAAAGAATCAAGCAAGATAACAGATGAATTTCACAATCTATTTTATTACTTCATTAGACATATTTTACTTACATACTTACTGGAAGAAAAGGCATAGATTCTGTACCTCAGATACATATTCGCTTTTCAAGCTTGACTGTTATTTGATATATGAACTTCATTTCCATATAAATATTTGACTCAGACACTAAGGGTGGATATAGTATTAGTTTATTTGA
Source organism: Opisthocomus hoazin (assembly GCF_030867145.1). Taxonomy (NCBI): domain Eukaryota; kingdom Metazoa; phylum Chordata; class Aves; order Opisthocomiformes; family Opisthocomidae; genus Opisthocomus; species Opisthocomus hoazin. Next base: position 46,837,509 of record NC_134414.1, on the reverse strand, counting down.
GGATAAGGCATGCATACTTTTAGAGGATTTGTACAAAGTATGAATACGATAGTACCTGAAATGCAAATTAAACAAAAAGACAATACTCTTTTCTGAAATGCAATTATAATTGGATTATTAGAAAGAAACAAAGGGCAATATTTTATTTATTTACTAGTCAGGAAAAGCAGTATATGTGTGGTTGTGGGAGAATTAGTTTTTCAGATGTTACTCACCTTGACATGCTTGATCACAAACAAATTCGTATCCTGTATTATCTGCCATTGCTGTAACTGAACTCTAGGGTCAAGGACATGTTCTGGATTTTCAAAAGATCTTAGAGGTGACAAAAATCTATTCCAGCATTTATAGAGACAAAATTGCAACAGGTCACTTGTTCACGGCAAACGCATCTATAAGCAGTGGCAACTTAAAAATACATGATAAAGTGCATCTGTTAGAATACTTCAAAAGCTAGAATCGTGAATTCAAACATGAGTAGAGGTTATGCTTTTGCTACATAAGATCTCAATTTAGCAGAACAAGTATGCTACGCTAATACTCATACAAAGAACTCTATTTCATAAGTAGGGACAGTTTAGAAATATCACGGTGTCTTTTTCAAGGATATACTCTTTATGTTTGAAACCTTATAAACTTAATACTAGATTGTTATGAAGAAGTCATTTGTGTTGATATGTATTCAGGATCATAAATTAATTGATCTCTTGACTTCTCATGGTAAATGTGTTATTCTATGTGCATTTTATTTACAGGCTTGTTTCATTAAAGGTTGGCTAAATGCCATGACTACAGGTTGTGGTTTAACTCCAGTATGCAGCACAACCCTACACAGCAACTTGCGCACTCCCACCCAGTGGAGAACGTGAAAGTGCAAAAACTTGTAGGCTAATATAGAAACAGTTTAACAGGTAAAGAAAGACCTGCACATGCAAGCAAAGCAAAGCAAGGAATTCAATCGCTATTTCCCATCAGCAGGCGGGTGTTCAGCCATTTGCAAGAAAGTAGGGCTTCATCACACGTGACAGTTACATGGGAACACAAATGCCATCACTCTGAATGTCTACCCTTCCTGCATCTTGCTTGTGGCTTTTATTACTGAACATGATTTCATACAGTATGGAATGTCCCTTTGGTCAGTTGGGGTCGGCTGTCCCAACTGTGTCCCATCCGAACTTGTTGTGCATCCCCAGCATACTTGCTGAGCAGCGAGAGAAGCAGAAAAGACCTTGGCTCAGTGTAAGCATTGTTCAGTAATATCTAAAACATCCCTATGTTATCAACATAGTTTTCAGCACAAATTCAAAACATAACACAATAGAAGTTATTATGAAAAAAATCAAGTTTATCCCAGCCAAACCCAGTACACTAGACAACCAGAAAAAGATTGGTCTTAACATGTAATTGTAGTTTTGTTACCTGTTGTTATATCAACAAAAGACATCCCTCCAAAACAAAGTGCAAAAGAAAAGAAGAGCAAAATATAGCTTCTTTTGTGCTGTATAGCAGTTAGATGAAGTAAAATGTAAACGGAGTAAACGGAGGATGCAGAGAAGTCAGAGCTACTGAATACCTTCTTTGCTTCAGTCTTCAGTGTCAAGGCAGGCCCCCAGGAATCCCAGGCCCTGGAGGTAAGAGAAGAATCCCACAGAGAGGATGACTTTCCCTTGGTCGAGGAGGACTGTGTGAGGGATCGCTTAAGCGATCTGGACGACCACAAATCCACAGGCCCTGAAGAAATGTACCCACGAGTGCTGAGGGAGCTGGCGGATGTCATTGCTGAGCCACTCTCCATCACCTTTGAGAGGTCCTGGAGGACAGGAGACTTGCCCGAGGACTGGAGAAAGGCCAATATCACTTCAATCATCAAAAAGGGCAAGAAGGGGGACCCAGGAAACTACAGGTTGGTCAGCCTCACCTCCATCCAGGGAAAGGTGATGAAGCAACTCATTTTGGAGGTCATCATCAAGCAAGTGGAAGAAAAGAAGGTTATCAGGAGTAGTCAGCATGGATTCACTAAGGGGAAATCATACCTGACCAATCCGATATCTCTCTACGATACCATGACTGGCTGGGTGGATGAGGGGAGAACCATGGATGTTGTCTACCTCGACTTCAGCAAGGCTTTCGACACATTCTCCCATAATACCCTCCTAGGGAAGCTCAGGAATTGTGGGCTGGATGAGTGGTCGGTGGGGTGGATTGAGAACTCGCTGAATGGCAGAACTCAGAGGATTGTCATCAGCGGCGCTGAGTCTAGTTGGAGGCCTGTAACTAGTGGTGTGCGCCAGAGGTCAGTACTGAGCCCAGCCTTGTTTAACTTCTTCATCAATGACCTGGATGAAGAGTTAGAGTGCACCCTCAGCAAGTCTGCTGACGACACAAAACTGGGAGGAGTGGTAGATACACCAGAAGGCTGTTCTGCCATTCAGTGTGACCTGGACAGGCTGGAGAGTTGGGCAGAGAGGAACCTGATGAGGTTCAACAAAGGCAAGTTCAGGGTCCCGCACCTGGGGAGGAACAACCCCATGCACCAGTACAGGCTTGGGGCAGACCTGCTGGAGAGCAGCTCTGCGGAGAGGGACCTTGGTGTCCTGGTGGACAACAGGTTAGCCATGAGCCAGCAGTGTGCCCTGGCTGCCAAGAGAGCTAATGGGATACTGGGATGCATTAGGAGGAGTGTGGCCAGCAGGTCGAGAGAGGTTCTCCTTCCCCTCTACACTGCCCTGGTGAGGCCCCATCCGGAGGACTGTGTCCAGTTCTGGGCTCCCCACTTCAAGAAAGATGAAGAGCTACTGGAGAGAGTCCAGCGAAGGGCTGCGAGAATGCTGTGGGGATTGGAGCCTTTCCTATGAGGAAAGACTGAGGGAGCTGGGCTTGTTCCAGCCTGAAGAAGAGGGGATGTAACAAATGCTTATAAATATCTGAAGGGTGGGTGTCAAGAGGATGGGGCCAGACTCTTTTAGTGGTGCCCAGTGAAAGGACAAGGGGCAACGGGCACAAACTGAAGCACAGGAATTTCCGTCTGAACATGAGGAAGAACTTCTTCCCTCTGAGGGTGACAGAGCACTGGAACAGGCTGCCTAGGGAGGTTGTGGAGTCTCCTCCTCTGGAGATATTCAAGACCTGCCTGGTCAAGGTCCTGTGCAGCCTGCTGCAGGTGACCCTGCTTTGGCAGAGGGGTTGGACCAGATGACCCACAGAGGTCCCTTCCAACCCCGAACACTTTGTGATTCTGTGATAGTGCTTATCTAATGTGTAAATTAACTGAAGCAGAGCGTATTGCATCTCCATACAAAGGGGTTAGTTCCTGATAGGAGCTGGGAGTCGCCTAGAACCGGTTAAGACCGACCCTGCTCTATGAATGGGAGCCAGAAGAGAACTGAGTTTGTGCAGAAACAAAGGTTAATCAGCAAACACCGTGATGAAGAGGTTAGGCCTTCATCTTGGGACCCCTGACGACCACGACTAGGAGGACTGCACAAGCGCAGTTGGCAGGAGTCCATTGAAATTGCTTCTTGTAACAGATTTTAATATGAAACGGGGATAGGGTATGCATATGTATAGGCGTATTGGGAAATCTAATGTATCTGTAATATTTGATTGTTTAAGTTGAAGAGACAAGTTGCTGCTTGGCACACACGACTTTTTGATGGGACTACCCCCCATGCCACCTGGCGTCGAATAAATATACTTACTTCACAATCTTGCAGAGTGTGGAGTCTGTTTTCTGCACATCAGTCAGGTTTTATAATTGTTTGTGGGTTGCTGTGAATTGTTTCACACAGCTAATTCTCTCAGACACTTAATACCTTGCTCCACTGTGGTCCATTTTCTTAGGTGGCATGTGATATCACTCTTAAGGGGATACCTGCTCTTCACTGCTGACAAGATTCGACTCCAGAAGCTTTCATTTTCTGTCCTTCTCCCAGTTACCTTAGCAATGCCACCATCTCTGGCCAGGGATCCTAACTCATGTCTTCTCTGCCATCCACATCCAAACTATCAGCCTTGTTATCCCAGCATTAAATCAACCAGGTGGTAAGTCACCCACCTTCCTGACAGCTTCCAGACAGATCTTATTTATACCTCGCAACTCCTCCAGTGATAAGGAGCGGATGATTACTTCTGGTTCTGAGAATATATCCCTCTCTCTACTCTGGTTTTCCTCTGTATTTCTTTTTGGCCTCAGTGGCAACTGATACCGCTGACACCTGTGTAATTGCAGTACCTGCTGTGGGGGTTTGAATGTCCACAGGGGCAGTCACCGAGGATGGCATAGCTGCAGTTTCACTTGTCAGTGTCAAAGTGGCTGCAGAGCCTGTTATTGGAGGTAGAGTGGCTGCAGAGTCCGTTATTGGAGGTGGAGTGGCTGCAGAGTCCGTTATTGGAGGTGGAGTGGCTGCAGGGTCTGTAGCAGGAGCAGCAAAGGTTGCAGCGCTTGTTCCGGAGGCTACAGTAGCTGTGGTGGGGGAGGAGGTTGCCTTGGCATACCTTAAAAAAGGTAAAATGATTCCATGGCACTTACACCTTCACCAAGACTTAATCTTACAAAACACGTGAAAAACATGCAGAGGAACCAAAAAAAATAGAACAATGGTTTGATAGTCCCAAGAATATCCAAAATTCCACAAATATGGCAGAGTCATGTTAGCATAACAAGAAAACATACAATTTGTCAGATCAAAAATATAATTACTATAATTATTAATGAAATCCACAAGGTAACTCTCATGTTCAGATAAAGTTGTTGCAACTGGCTCAGGTTTTGCCTTTATGTCCTGGGTTCGTCCAGGTGTCGCATTAAAGGGGGGGGGTAAGGGGAGTCTGATATTCAACTTGCCTGCCAGAGCCCTTCCAGCGACTTTCACTGAAACAGTTTCGCAAAGTTGAAACAATAGGTAATTTATTCAAGCGACAGTTATCACAGATTCGGAATTGCCATTGATAAATTCACTGTCTACAAAAGTTGAGCTCAAAGTAATAGTTTAGCGCTTTAGTTAACAATGTGTTCCTGGGTATACGTCTGACAAAGTCAGAGGCACGACTCTTAACAAAAAGGCGTCCCTTCTTGGGGGGGGAAGAGAGGTTCAGGCCCATCGACCCATCTGTCAGGTGAAGTTCTCGCTTGGCTCCTCCTCCCAAAGAGAGTTTTCAAGTGCCAATTTTTATATGTTTGGAAATCTTTTTGTGAGATGGGACTAAGTCAATTATTGTGTATCGATTGGCTCTTGGCGTGGAATGTCGTGTCGTCAGAAGCAGGACTCAGCAGTGTGACACTCCTTCGGAGCGGGCATCTTGGTACGTGTATTCGGGGGCCATCTGTGCTTTGTCCAAAGCAATCTCTGAAGCAATCTCTGGCTGCGCAGCAGCCTCCGAGGTGCCCCACAGATCACTGAGTTTACAGTGATGGGCTATCCCCCCTTACTTTTGTCTGATAAGATAAGCACCAGTTATTTACTTCCTTTGTTAACTCTTCGGCTCTTAACACCTCAGACTCTTTGTCTTTTGTCTTGCATTCAACAAGTCCAGTAAGGCCATCGATTACACCAGGACAAGGTTAATTTTCACCAGAAGTCAGGAGGGGACACAATTGGGCTGGCTGACCCTATTTGGCCAAACAAAACAGGGTATGTGATACCATGTACCGTCATGCTCTGTTCCAGGAGAGGGAGAGCTGGCTGGAGGGAAGGGAGTCGGGGCTCGGAAGAACGCTGGGATCAGGTGGTGAGAGTTGCTCTGTGCATTTCACTGTTTGTTTTGTATATTCTCCTTATCATTATTGTTGTTATTACTGTTTACTTTGTTCACTGTTCTGTTAAACTACCCTTATCCTGACCCATGAGTTGCTGCCTTTTTCTTTCCATTCTCCTCCCCACCCCCGTGTGGGGATGTGTGATAGAGCAACCTCGTTGCCCTTTTGTTGCCAGCCATGGCCAAACTGCAACATTTCTTTTGGCACCCAAACATGGGGTGGGGATAACAGCAGGGCTGAGCAAAGTGTGTTAAAACAACTTTATTATAATTTGTTACAATTTATTATCATTTATTATGAGCGTTTATTGTATTAGTTAAACAGCCGATGGTTAAAAATGTTGCTCTGTTTGGTCACATGGTTGTGGTATGTAAGCCCTTACTTGCATTACGCATTCACTGAGGTGCTGTTCATCATCGCTGGGAAAAAGACCAGGATTATGATTTTGCTGTACTAGGTAATATCAATTTATGATATAACAACATCACTGGGAATGAAATTAGGCTTATATTTGCATGCAACACTGTGGTCATTTCCATACCTTGGATGCATATCTCTCGGAATTTGTTAATAATCAAACCCAGTCTATGGCGAAAACCAGAGGGGATACTTTCCCCCACACTTTCAGCCCTCCTCTCTCCTTCAGGCTAGTCATAACAGCTTTTGAGGATTTCAAGTATCCGTGGGATGCTCATGCCAGCATGTTTCTATTGTTATGTCTCCTGAATGGGTTTCAGGTCTGGTTTAGGGTTAAACAAGTAGTTGAAAACATATCCCAGATATCTGTCCCACGGCTGCATAGCTATGAGTGGTGCGGTGTGTGGAATAGCATGGGCAAACAGCTAGGACAGTGGGCACCTCCGGCGTTTTTGGAAGTCACCCCTGAACAAGTACAGAATCCTGACAAACTAGTAAAATAATTGGGAAAAGTGTGCAGCCATCCTGGGAATTCCAGAGAGACATAAATCACTGCAACATGCTGGAGTCTGGCCCATGCCTACCGAGCCCTGTTCAACACCATTCAGTACTCTAAAGTGGAAGGGGAGGAAAAACAAATCAACAGGCACTGTGGCTGCCCCAGACCCCCCAATCAGTTCTGCAGCCTCTCCAGCTGCCACCTAGGAGAGCACTTTGTCACCTGGCTGCTGCAGTGCTGGGATAATGGGGCCAGCAGCTTGGAATTAGAGGGCAGGGAAGTCAAGCAGCTGGGGTCCCTGGCTAAAGAAGGGGGCATTGACAAGGCCATTGGAAAAAAGGCAGAAGCCCTAAACCGCTGGAGGGAACTACTGTCAGGCGTGAGGGAAAGGTACCCCTTCAGTGAAGATATTGTGCATGATACAGGCAAACGGACCAATATGCAGAGGGGTATGCAGTACCTGAGGGAGTTAGCTGTGCGGGAGATAGTTCACTGTGGCCCAGAAAACGCGCAGTTACCCACAGACCCAGATGAAGTCCAGTGCATGCGACCCATGTGGAGGAAGTTTGTATGGAGCGCACCATCCTCACATGCCAACTCACTGGCAGTAGTAGACTGGAAAGGTGAAGAGGCACCAACAGTGGATGAAGTAGCTGTCTGACTCTGGCAATATGAAGAAAGTCTCTTTTCCTCCCCCATCTCAGCTGTGGTTAAACTGTCCAGGGAGTTCCAGCAATTCAGAGAGAATATGTCCTACTCCCCACCTGTACGAGACAGTATCTCAGCTAATAGAAGTAAGCATTCCTCTGCTCAAGAGAGAGGATACAGAGGCTACACACCTTGGGGTACCCTGTGGTTCTACCTGCGTGACCACGGAGAGGACATGAGGAAGTGGGATGGAAAACCTACCTCAAGTCTAGAGACACGAGTGCGTGAGTTGCGAGGTAAAGCAATCACAAAAGGTTATTCTGTTAGGAAAAATGCCGCTGCAGTTTCCAGCAGCCAGCTCTCCAGACCAGGTAGACAGTTTGATCTTGATTCTGGTTCTCTGGAAGGGACCTCCAAGTCATTCTTACAGCACGTGAGCAGCAAATTCTCTGACCAAGATTAGAGGGGCCCTGCCTCCAGCCAGGTGGAGGAAAGGGACAACCGCATTTATTGAACGGTGTGGATTCGGTGGCCTGGCACGTCAGATCCACGAGAGTATAAAGCTGTAGTGGAAACTGGTGCACAGTGTACTTTAATGCCAGCAGATTTCAAAGGGTCAGAGTCCATTTGCATTTCAAGAGTGACAGGGGAGTACCAAAAGCTGAGTGTATTGGAGGCTGAAGTGAGCCTTACTGGGCAGGAGTGGCAGAAGCACCCCATTGTAACTGGCTTGAGGCTCCGTGCATCCTTGTTATAGACCATCTCAGGAGAGGGTATGTCCAGGACACAAAAGGGTATTGGTGGGCTTTCAGCATAGCTGCTTTGGAGACTGAAGAAATTAAACAGCTGTCCATTTTGCCTGGTCTCTCGGAGGATCCTTCCGTTGTGGGGTTGCTGAGGATGAAGAACAACAGGTGCCAATCGCTACAACAACAGCGCACCAGCGACAATATCGCACTAACCGAGACTCCCTTATCCCCATTCATCGGCTGATCCCTCAACTGGAGAGTCAAGCAGTGATTAGCAAAACTCGCTCACCCTTTAATAGTCCCATATTGCCACTGAGAAAATCTACTGGAGAGCGGAGACTGACAATAGACTACCGTGGCCTGAATGAAGTCACACCACCGCTGAGTGCTGCCGTGCCAGACATGTTAGAACTTCAATATCAGCTGAAGTCTAAGGTAGCCAAGTGGTATGCCACCACTAATATTGCTAGTGCATTCTTTTCCATCCCTTTGGCAGCAGAGTGCAGGCCATACTTTACTTTTACTTTACTTTCCCTTGGAGGGGCGTCCAGTAGACCATGCCCCAGGGGTGCAAATAAAGTCCCACCATTTGCCATGGACTAATCCAGACTGCACTGGAAAAGGGTGAAGCTCCAGAACATCTGCAGTACATCGATGACATCATTGTATGGGGTGACACCGCGGAAGAAATTTTTGAGAAAGGGGAGAAAATATTTCAGATCCTTCTGAAAGCCGGTTTCGCATTAAGAGAAGTGAAGTCAAGGGACCTGCTCAAGAGATCCAGTTTTTGGGAATAAAATGGCAGGATGGGCGCTGTCAAATCCCAATGGATGTCATCAACAAAATAGCAGCTATGTCTCCACCAACCAGCAAAAAGGAAGCACAGGCCTTCCTGGGTGTTGTGGGTTTTTGGAGGATGCACATCCCAAATTACAGCCAAATTGTAAGCCCTCTCTGTCACATGACCCAGGACAAGAAAGAGCTCCGGATGCAGCAAGTGACCGCCCATCACCACACATCACCTCTCCTGCCACGGAAGACCATTACGACAGATGGAGTCCGAAGTCATGGATTAAATGATCTCAACGGACGCTTCAGAGGGATGATCCATAGACTAAAGGAATGATATCTGTTTGTATGTATTAAAGAGCTGAAAAGTGGTGGTGATCAACTGGAAAGTGGGTACCTGGGCAAGATGTAGATGGTACAGAATAAGGGGTGGACAATGTCCTGTGTTCGGCCAGGACAGGATTAATTTTCACCAGAAGTCTGGAGGGGACACAACCGGACTGGCTGACCCAACCTGGCCAAACAGAGTAGGGTATTCGATACCATGTAACGTCATGCTGTGTTCCAGGGGAGGAGCTGGCTGGGGGGAAGTGACTCGCGGCTTGGGAGTGTGCTGGGCATTGGGCGGTGAGAGTTGCTCTGTACATTTCACTGTTTGTTTTGTATATTCTCCTTCTCAGTATTGTTGTTACCATACGCTTTGTTTGCTGTTCTGTTAAACTGCCCTTATCCTGACCCATGAATTTTTGCCTTTGTCTTTCCATTCTCCTCCACATCCCAGTGGGAGGATGGGCGATAGAGCGAGTGCGTGGTCCTTTGTTGTCGTCCACGGCCGAACTGCAACAATTATTCATTTTCATCACTTGATAAAGATAAGAGATTGGAAAGATAGTGACCAATCTTACCACGGCATAGTGCAGTAATAAACCCCACAGTACAACAGTGCTTTTCACCCCACTCCTGAAATTCATTAACCACACAAAACCACTGGCAAACAACCCATACAACACCAAGACACCTAGGTCTAAACAAAGTTCTGAGGAGATATCGTATAATATTGGGCTTAATGACAAAGCACTCAATACAATGAATTAAATCTTCCTGCTTTAATTCCAAACTCCTCCAAACTCACAAAGGAATAACCTTTTACTCTCTCTCAGCTGAACCTGGGTGTCTTCCTGCTGAGTCTGGATTTGAATTCAGACCTGCTCTTGAGCCCTCGAACCCCACATTAGGCACCCATAAATCTGTCAGCATTTAGTGAAGGACAGCAATAAACAGAGAGGCCTATGCTCTCTATTAACCCCCACCCTCCCACTGCAGGAAGGGAAAAAGGAGGAAAAGGGAGAGAAACTTATAAATTGGATATTAAAACAGCTTTACTAATAACACTAGTAATACTAATATTAAGAATGAGACAAATAAGACAAAATATACACAACTGATACCGAGTTTCCCGGAGATGGGTGCTGTCGACACGGGCATCCCACCAGCAGCTGCCAGACAGCACCAGGAAGTCCTGGACTGGTCTCAGCTGTAGATGGGAACTGGACTCAGGAATACATTGATCAGAATCTGGATCAAGATCACAGGCAGGATCACAATGAGCAAGGTCCTCTTCAGAAGCCGACCATAGATGAAGAAAGAGAGACCCTCGAGATCCTCCAGCTTTAAGCTGAGCATGGCATGCATGGTATGGAATATCTCGGTCTTTATCAGATCACCTCTTCTGTCCACCCCTCCGTGCAAGCACGGCGCTTTACGACTCCTCACTTACAGGACTGAAGGGGTTTATGGGTGACCTTGGCTGCGATAGTAATAATTACAAATACGGGCCTTTTTCTGCATTCCTTTCCTACTGTTAGCTTAGTATAACTATAAACATTAGGTGTTCTCAGCTTTGGAGTGGACACTGTGAAAAATTTGCAGCCAACTTCAGAAAAAATGCAATTACTTAGAAGAAATTAGCTATAAGGAAAAAATCAATAACAGAGAATCACAGAATCACAGGATCCTAGGAGTTGGAAGAGACCTCTGGAGATCATCTAGTCCAACCCTCCTGCCGAAGCAGGGTCTCCTACAGTAGGCTGCACAGGACCACATCCAGGCGGGTCTTGAATATTTCCAGAGAAGGAGACTCCACAGCCTCCCTGGGCAGCCTGTTCCAGTGCTCCATTACCCTCAGAGTAAAGAAGTCCTTCCTCATGTTCAGGTGGAACTTCCTGTGCTTCAGTTTGTACCTGTTGCCCCTTGTCCTGTCACTGGGCACCACTGAAATGAGTCCTGACGCCCACCGTTAAGGTATTTCTAAGCATTTATGAGGTCCCTTCTTAGCCTGATCTTCTTCAGGATGAAAAAGCCCAGCTCCCTCAGCCTTTTCTCATAAAAGAGATGCTCCCATCCCCTATTCAGAACAGTTTTCCTGAAAACCATATCAGATGGGATTCTTCTCATCTAAATTAATGATTAGTTTGGATGTCTGTAACAGAACTAGGCGTCGTTCTGTCTTTTCAATTGTCTTATACTTCGATGTTTCAAGGTGTATAAAGTTTAAAACTTCATACAGTTAATTAAATTTTCTTTTGACTGCTCGGTTTTTCTTTTGTACATAAAATAGCTTTATTTTTCTTATGTGTGTACAAAACCCTATTTGACATAAGGAAAGACACTATGTGCACAGACTATATACCATACTTAATATAAATAATAATAATAATATCAATAATGGCTAAAACAGAAGTCTGTCAAAGTGAGCCTAACACAACTCTGTATAATTTCATTCTTAAATTTAACTTATTATACAAAATAAAATGCACATTCCTCATTAGTAACAAAATATGAAAATGATTTTTCTTAAAAGCTCTTTTGTTTTGCATTATTTTCTGCTCTGCAAACACTGGCATTTTTCATAAAGTAAGTCCTATCCTTGAAACCTCTATTGCTTCAAAGAGAACTTCAGCAGTGTGGTGAATGATCTGCATGCCTCCACTGTTCTTACGAAGCCATAAGTATTTTGTTCTACTGCCACTGTTCTGATTTTGCAGTGTCCTCCAGTTGTGTGACAAGTTCACCAAAACACATTTTGTTGAAATATCTTAAGGGTTTTGAAAGCTATAATTTCAAATCTGCATCCCACTATATAGCTAAAACATTGACATTAGACTTTTATTACACTTTTCATGTGAATCAATTTATAGCACAATGGAGTAGAGTATTAATTCATTTTTTTCTGTCCAAACATACCTCCCACAAAAGGCACTGGAACAAATGACACATGAATTTTTTACTGCTTACTCAGACTGATTTTAAAAACATAAGAAAATATGAAAATGGTAATGAAATAAGCTGGTGGGCTCTGATAAGTGACTGAAAGCAGCTTCAAATATTTCTATTAAAGTAAATCACTGTACTTCTCACTGTTGACATGTGTTATCTATTCAGTCACTGCAACATGGTCCCCTTTTGGTTCCATGGCATGTAGTACCAGCCTGTAGAATTTTTTCTGGTAGTAACAACAGAAACTAGTAGCTAAAAGTTGCACTAGCAAGTGACTGTGTTATTTTGTGATGATGCAAGAGTGCTATACATAATCATTGTGGCAATGAGTATTTGGTGTTTCAAAGCAATTAAAAATGTTATTTGCATTGTGTTATTTTATAATTACTAATTAGAGATTAGAGTCTAAATATGATCAGCACAAACCTAGAGGTACAAAAGCAACAAAAAGAAGTGGTGAATTAATGGTATAAACTGAAACAGCCATCTCTAGAAATAAATGACAAAAATTTAAACACTTTTCAGTGTATTCAGCTAAAATGAAACAAACTGATAAATAAAATTTGCCCTATATTTCCTTTGTAAAAATCTTTGTATTATACCAAATACTGGAATAACAATTCTTCTTCTGTAGAATCCAAATCCACTGACAGATGAGTGATTCATCTCACCTAACCTTTGCCATCTATACGTCTAAGCTAATTAACTACAGTTTGATTCCGTAGTACACATATAGGCATCTAGTGTCACTGAGATACACTGGAGAATCCCACTCATTCTTCAGTTGCCTTTCAAGAAATACCTGTTTTTTATTTTGTAACTCCTAGTCCTATGAAGCTATCACAGTTGAGTCAAATTTCAGCTCTGCTAGCTATCTCTTTGTCCAGCCCACATTTCTTCAACTTCCACATGAAATCAATGTAGGAAATGGTCTCAAAAGCCTTCTTGAAGTTGAGATAGGCCATCTGCTTGTCCCTAGCTCCTTGTAGCATTCAACAGTAGAAGACACTCAGTTTGGCCAAGCAAGAATGGCTTTGGTAAATTTTATGCATCGTGCATTTGGGAATGGATTCTGAGAGGACGAGCTTTGGGGTCTTTCTAAGGACTGAAGTCAGATTTTTGGCTACACCTCCAGAATAGTGCAATTTTTCGTAAATTAATGACAGCAGTAGTCCAGCTTGATCAGCCAGTTCTTTCAACACCCCATGTGAATTAAATAATCAAACACTCATAAAAATTAAAATGCTTAGAGATGATGTGCAGACCTTTTAAATTCCACCTTTGCTTTCTGTTCATTTCCTGTATGCTTCCTTTTCATATTTTAGTTCACCAAAAAGTTTCTTACTTAGTCAAATAAGCTCTCCACCAAGATTTACAGGCTTCTTGAGTTCATCCTCTTTGTCAGATGACTAAAACCAGCCTTCTCATCACAGAATCTTTTGAGTATCTAGAGATACAGGAAATACATCTCTGGCTTCATGCTGGAGGTCTACACAGCCAGGGAGCTGTTTTACACAGAATGCGACTCTCTCTCCTCTTCTCTCCTTATCCTTCTTTAACAGTCTTCACTCATTCATGCGTTACTGTTGTGCTGTCGTATCAAGTCTCTGTGATTCCCATCATCACATGACCTTGCCTCAGTACAAGAATTTCCAGTTCTTCCTGTTTATTTTGCTAAGTACTTTGTGTTAATGTACAGACACCCAAGAAAAGCTTCTGAATGTCCTCTGTTCTGAGAGGGAATGTGAGTCTCCTTTATTCCACGAGAACCTCCTCTTCCGTGGCTCTTCCTTAATTAGTTCTGGACCTAGGTCCCCATCACCCTGTCAACTCATGTTAAAGCTCTTCTTGCTAGGTTAGTAAGTTTTCTATTCCCTGTCATTATCAGGTGTTTTCACTTGATTTATATTTCTTGTTGCTAGTCTTCCTCCTTCATCAAATTATGCACCATTATTGAATAGGCCAGACTGTGTTCACCGATACTGGATACACAGCCAGGTGTTGGTTTACTGGATATGAATGCTTTTACCATAGTCTGCTCCCTTGACCAAAAATACTGTAGAAAACAGACAATCAGTCCCTGGAGTGTCCCTTTTTCTCATTTTCAGGAGTCCTGAATCTGCTTTCTCATCAGCCAGAAATGGAGAGCGGGCCTTTCTCTTGCTTGCATAAGTAACAATTTTCCACCTACCACCCACTAGAGAGCTTTTGTTATCTTCCTGTTTCTGTCTTATCTTAGCCACACTATCATAGGGCTCAGGCCACTGCCTATGCTAACTCTTTTTGGAGATGCTGTTTATTTTCTGTTCTCACCCTGAGTGAAACAAAATTTGCAAACCTTTTCTTGCATCTCTTCCATCTGGCACTGCAGCATCTGCATCAGAGCACACATCCTAGATGGGACATCCCCAGTGCTGTTTCTGGCCCCATGCCAGGTAGGAACATGAGGCACACTGTATCTGAAAACACTGTCAAAGACACTCAGTCTCAGGACTTTGTCTTCTTTTTGTCTGCTCTTTTTCACATGGATTGAAATTATGTGCACTGAATCAAGTAAACAGAAAAACTGTTTTGACCTGACAATATCTTGAAAATTATGATAAAATTGTATAGAATTCTCTTGAAAAGTCATACCAGCCACCTTAAAATCTATTTTAGTCCCCTGCATGTTAAAACTGAAAGTGGAATGAACTTGTTTTACTTTGATTCTTTAAATAACGAGAAAAAAGGTACTTTAATTGCATACATGGTATTGAATTTTTTATTTCACATAATCAAATTTGTATTACTCTGCTGTCTGCAACAGATGCGAATTAAAATTATGCAGAAATATAAAGAAATTATACTTTTTACATTTGCATATACTTTGAATAGCATCTGCTGGAATCACGAATGCCACTTCAAAAGGTTTTTACAATTTTGAGAAGCAGAGAAAGTCAGGTTTTTTTAAATTAAAAAAAATATTTTTATGTATTTGAAAAACAATGAATTGATCTCTGAAGCACGTAAAGATGCCAGCATTTCCCAGCAGCTCTTTATTAAAAAAGAGAAGCCTCTGCACCTCTGAGAAGACTCCTTCCTTCATGAAAGATACATATAATACATACAAAAAATCATACTGTAACTAGACATGCTTCTCCCATATGTGCACCGTATGCCTCTGAGTTGTAAACCTACCTCCACATCCTTACAAGACAGTAAAAGAAGCCCTCATTTGGAAATTATTATAATGGAATATACTTGTTCAGAGAAATTGAAAAAATAGGCTAGATAATTTTAAGGAAGGATGCTGGCAAAATGAGGGGAAAAACTGGAAAACGAGAATGATCGTCAGCTTGTACTAAAAATACAAATGTCCTTTTTATTCTCCTCGTCTCCTCCAAGTAAGTGTGACTCAGGAGTCAATATGTGACCCTTAATCATGGCATTAATGTCATTTCATCCTTAGCATAGTTCACAACCATCTTACAAATGAATAATTAGTGACTGGGTATGGGAGAACTAATTTGCTGGGTATGAAGGAATTCATGCAGCAATTCAGACATCTTATATACTTTCTGTTCAATGAGAGAAAAGCGTCTCAACTACTACTGTAGGTAGATTATTCACCCACTTTCTCAACCCTGTTCTTGTCTTTGTTTTTGCCTTCTGTCTTTTTTTTTTTGCAAACTTCATTTTTTTGTTTTGTTTGCACTTTTGCAATGCACGAAATTATCGAACTTTGTAAAGGCTTCAGTCAAAATGTTCTGATAGACATTTGAACATTGGCCGTGGACTAATGCATCTTCTCCTCATGAACCTTGTCTATTTTCTTTGCTTGCAAAGATTTTAAATAACTCCAGCCTTCTCCACCTTCATTATTCTCAATAATTGACAATAAAATAATGTATCTCAACATGTGATGGCCTTTTGCTTTATTTTCCTTTATTTTCCTTTATTTTGCTTAATTTTGCTTTATTTTGCTTTATTTTGTTTTATTTTATTTTATTTTATTTTATTTTATTTTATTTTATTTTATTTTATTTTATCATTTCTTTTTTTACACTGCTGATATTTACCTGCTTTCTTGAAACGTAGACCTTGTTTGCATTTCAGTTCCTACTTACATATTCAGGTTTCCACTGGAGTCCTATTAAATCTTGCCACAAACAAATAATGTCAACTGGCAATAGGGAAACTTGTTTTACAAAATTCTCAAAATGGCATACAGTTTCTTTACTCCAAACAGACATGTATACTAACTAGATAAACGTAATGGCAAAAGGAGGAATAGATTTACTGCCTGATATATTTCCATTAACTGTGAATGTGAAATTAAATCTTCATCTGAATGTCTCAC
The DNA here is from genome assembly GCF_030867145.1 of Opisthocomus hoazin. Lineage (NCBI taxonomy): Eukaryota > Metazoa > Chordata > Aves > Opisthocomiformes > Opisthocomidae > Opisthocomus > Opisthocomus hoazin. Next base: position 46,821,037 of record NC_134414.1, on the reverse strand, counting down.
TCTGGGTACAGTGTTGGAAGCCTAGGGCCTAAGAGTATTTTTTGAATTCCTCCTGGGATGATAGAAATCTGCCCAAAAAAATTAGTTAATTTTTAAATGCCTCATAATTAGGTCTTTTCACTTTTAGTCTTTTATGACTTGCATAAAATTGCATTTGTTCTAACACAGCCAAAACACTAATTTGTTCCTGGTCTTTAGCCTAAGGCTTTATCTTCACAAGTCTAATATAAATATTTTAATTAATATTTTAATTGTTAGCGGTTTGGTTATTTGCATGGGATCATGGAGAGAACATATATCTGATTTACAAGTTACAGTCCATTACAGAAACCAATCCTTCAGATACCGGAGGACTGAAACTAATTCAGTATTACCAAAATTAATATTGTAACTGTGGTGAGATTCTAATAAAATCACTGCTGCAAGGATAATCTTTGTTGTACAAGGACTTTCTCTATTTTTTATGTGTATATACATTGGTAGATATACATATAAATGTCCATACACACATACAATGACATAATAACTATGTTATTATTAGCTATCCAGACAAATAACCATTTTGTTGTTCCTCTAATTTTCATCAAATTATTGTACTTCATACTGATATTATTTTTTTTCAAACAATAAAAATTCAAAAATGCTGTCTAGTCAAAAACATGTAACAAGGATGAAACAAGAATGAAGAACAAATGTTTATTCTATACTCTTTCCTTCGGTATTATTATGGGGCCTGATCAGTACAATCAGAAAATAGTTGTTTCTATGTAAGCTTTTAGTACACCAGTAAAGCTGATTAACTTGGAGTCTTTGCTAACCATTCTCAGACTTACAAAAAAATTAGGAACAGTAAGAAAGTGTATTATATCTATGAAAATAATCACTGACAGGTTATTTAAAAAATATTTGTACTGTAAGTATGTGAAACTTCTTATTCTGATTAGTTATAATAACATCTTCTCTTACAACTTTTTCTACTGAAAATTTCCAAGCTGTTTCTTGATAAAAAGAGATATCAGCTTTGTTTTTCAGTCTTTCGAGCCCAGAAAGAAAATTTGTGAAGCCTTAAAGAGAATTAGAAAAATATGGCATAGAGAAAATAAAACTAAAATCATGGAAAAAACAATACAAAAACCATGGAAAATCCTTTCTCCTCATTCCTTTTCTTCATCCAAATCTGCTTCCTCCGTTAGACCATTTAGACATGAATATTTTCCTTACTTTGCTACCACTTCTAAGGAGAACAGACACATGGAGTAATTCTGATAAGAGTAACTTTGCTCATCTTTAGATGGAAGGAGTGGAAGTAAGAGAGAGAACAGAGAACAGAAATAGACACAACACAAAGGATTTAAGGAGAAAAGAGTAAAGGAAAATTTTACCAAAGGCACAATCATTTAATTTTAATCATGTCAGCTGGGTCAGATCCTGTGCCTGATAATTAGGAAAAAAAAGGTTTAATTGACTTAATGTTGAAGGAGTAGAACCATAATTGTTACATTCAGAAGGAATTCACTTAGTATATAACATAGCAACCCCACAAATCCTGTGAGGTGAGAGCATTCCTTGAGAAATAAGTAACAAAGAGGAATAAGGAAAGAGAGTGTGGTGGGTTGACCTTGGCTGACTGCCAAGTGTCCACCAGGTCATTCTACCACTCGCCCTCCTCAGCATGATGGGCAAGAAAATATTAGAAACTTACAGGTCAGGATAAAGGCACGAAGAAAAGCAAAGGCCATGTGGAACTAAAGCAAAACAAAAAGATCTGTTCTCTACTTCCCATCAGCAGGCGATGTGCAAACACTTCCTAGGAAGTGGGGCTTCAGTACATGTGGCAGTTGCATCAGAAGACAAACATCTAAATGATGAATGTGTCCCCCTCCTCCTCCTTTCTCTTATCTTTTGTTGCTGAGCATAATGTCATATGATAGTGGTGGACTTATTACTGTCAGGTTTATGTTTGGACTTGATGATCTTAAGGGTCTTTTCCTACCGAAATGATTCTATGATATGGAATATCCCCTTGGTCAGTTTGGGTCAGCTGTCCCAGCTATGTCCCCTCCCAGCCTCGTGCTCGCTCCCAGCCCACTTGCTTTGGCAGGGGGTGGGGAAGAGGTGGGTGGCAGAGATACCCGTGACGCTATAGACAGGACGTTAGTGTGTTATCAACATCATTCCAGCTACAGATACAAAGAACAGCACTGTAAGGGCTGCTATGGGTAAAGTTAACTCCATCACAGCCAGACACAATACAAATAGTTTGGTACTTTCAGCAGGCCAGAGGATTCCTGATAATATAAAAACACTTTCTTTAACTTGGCCATAGCAGCTTCTTCAGGGTTAACATCAGGCAGAAATATTTAGGGCATAGTAATGCTTAGGTTGTAATGATATAGTGAAGAAATGCTTAAGTAGTAGTGACACAGTTTAATTTTAGGCCTGACTACTTTGTATAAACAATGGATGCCTTACTAACAATTATGCCTTCAAAGAGGATCTAACAGACTGATACAAGGGAAACATCCAGCCCAGAAGGCACCGAAAGCTGGATGATAGCAGACAAAGCATGAAGATAACAAAAATCTAGGGTAACTAGGAAAAAGCTAAAGGCGGCAGGGGGAGATAATGACCACTGACTCAATTCAGAACCAAAAACACGGCACACTCCCGGCTTGTGAGCATGAGTAGTTCAGTAAGGAAGGCATATACCTCTAAGATAAGCATATAAAGCGACAAACCATTCAGAATGTAATGAGTAATTTCTTTGTTTTTGTAAGAGTATATAGTCCTTGTGACTCTGCTAAGCTGGGTGCTAGCTTTGTGGAATTATTACCTAGCACCCATATCTGTGCAAATATGTAATAAAGAGAATACCTCTGCTCTGTGTGTGTGTTGACGTACTGCACACTGGGTAAAAGACCCCAATTTTGAGACAACATAATGACCTAAGGAATAGTATCTTTCACCCTGCTTGAAGTTGTGCTGTCTGCTTGCTACACATTTTCTCCCCACTTTTTCTCCCATCTGAGCATATTTCTTATGAAAAGTCTGAGAAGGTAGCTCATAAGCAGAATGGATCTTTGTACAGGAAGGGACAGGATGATTATGTAACTCCAACCATTTCTATTCAAAGATGAAGTGATCAACACAGGATAAGCCGTCAAAATTCTGGATCAGATAAAAACAAACATAAAAAAGTTACGTATATTTTAGTCCAGAAAAACAATCATGCAGTGATTTCTCCAATATGAACGCAGTTCTATGGACTTTCATATCCTGCTCCACAATATTGATGCCATTAACACTTCTGTTCAGCAAATAATCTATAGCATCAGTGACACCAAGAAGTATGCCAGTTTTTTTTCAAGAGCTGCTTGCATCCATGACTGCTGCTTCTCATTAGATTATTGGTCTCATCAATCCAAGCCTTGTTAGACACAGAATTTTCAAATATTTATCTTTATAGACATCCCAGGGTTGTTGGCTCTGAGGTCATGTCTTTAGTGGTCATAGAGTCTGAAGTAATCGGCCAAGATACATCTGGAAAGTCTGGACAGTCCAGTTATGAACTTCCAGGTTCAGGTGAGAAATATGTTATTCCTAAAGTATTAGCCAGGTCGACATTGGTTCATGGAAAACTTCATGGAGAATCTTCACAGATTTTGGTGAAATTTTTTTTGAAAGAAATAATTTTAGTTTCTACAAATGGCTATAAGATTGTGTAGGAAATTTCAGAGCTGTTTCAATACAGATACAATTCTGAGTCTTAAAAGATTTATCACAGAATCTAGTTTATCTCTTGACAGTAGGTTCCTCTGGCTGATTGCTTTCATTGTCATAGGTGGATTTTTACAGTATTATTTCTTTAGTGTACTATTTGAATGTGTACCTTAAAGCATAGAACTTGCAACTTCTGTCTGTGAATTAGTTAATGAGTGTTTCTCTGCTCACAAGATCTTCTCTAGTGTTTATTTTCCATTAATATTTTTGCCTTATTTGTTAGCAGCTTTGAGGTATAAGAGGTAAAGTGTTCAAGTCATCATATTCCAAGCAACCAGTTTTGCATACTGTAGTCTAGAGAAATAAGAAACGGAACAGGTAAAATTTTTAGTGCTAATTCAGAAAAGTGGCTTCTCTTTTAAAGTCATATTTTTTAAAAAAGGTATCTCTGGGGATGTGGAAACAAAAGAAACAATCACTATTTTTAACCTGAACTATTTTGCAGCTAAGTAGGGGAGGGAGATTTTCAAAAAAGGAAGCTATATATGTTTACAAAGCATTATTTTTCAATCTCTCTGAATATTTCCTTGCCGACAGCTCTTGAAAGATTGTAGTCAGTGGGGTGGATATAATTTTGAAAAGTACTATTCTTATCAGTGGTGATTCCTACCTCGTATTACCATCAATAATGCATTTCAGTATTTCCCTTTCATAACCAAAACAGCTTTATCTGTTACAGATGTGTTCTTGTAAGTTAAGTATCTTGAAAGTTCATATCCTTATGAGAAATCAGTGTCAGGAATGATGTCTTGTTCTTTCAGGAGAAGCGTCTGTTCATTGTCTAACTCTTAATCAAATGGTCTTATCTTTGCAAACTGTCATTTGCAGTAGATTTACAACTTGCAGCTAAAGACTTTTGTTAGAGGTTTTCTACAAAGTAAACATAAATTCTTACAGAAATTTAGAAAATCTCACATGCATTCTCTGAACTTTATCTAAGCGGGAAAAAAACAAAGGAAGTTAAAGCCAGGTAGGGGGTGATTTCTGCTAAATCTGTCTAAGTGAGTTTAGACAGGTTACAGTCTAGACTTGCTTTAATGTGTTAGAAATCAGCAACTGTTGGAATAATCCCGTGAACATTAATTTAATGGACTTAATCAATTCCAGAAGGAAACATATACATATTAATTAAATACCTTAAGTTTATAACAACTTACATTATAAAAACACGTTATATTTTTTTACAAATAAATGTTTTCCTGTGGATAATGAAGACCCCACCACGTATGTTTTGTCTTTTGTGTTCTTACAATAATTCAGAAAATAAAGATTTAATCAAGTCAATGTGAGTCATGAATAAATAACATATTTCCTTTTGGATCAGGTCATTACTGTGCTCTGTATATTATTCTCACTGATAAATTTCTAAAATTAAATAAAAAACACAAAAATTCATATTTATACATATTCCAAAAAATATTTTCCCTGAAAACTCTAAAGCTGAGATATTTTTATAGCCATATCTACTTCTGCCTTATGCTCTTCTTAGAAGTGCTGCTTTTAAAACTGTTGAGGTCATGAAACCCCAGCAGATTTTAAAGCTTGTTATTATAAATTCATGTTTTGTATTAACTGGGGATGGGGAGGAAGTCAAAACACTAAACTCCTAAAGCAGACAAACAATTTAGAAGACAGCTTGATTTAAAAACATATAAATGTTCCATAGTGGAAATGAAAGCTTATAGACTCTTCCTCTCTCTCTCTAAGTAATATCAGCACTTACTACCCTTGCCATTTAAAGCAAATTGTAAATCTAAATTGTACATGCACTGAACTGAATCCTTCTGGAAATGCTGTGGATGACAGGAAGTAACTTGACTGTGTCTCATTTATGAGCTTTTCACTGAGGAAAAAAAGAGTAAAAAACAATAGTTAAAGAAAAAAAAAGAGGCAGTTTCTAGATATTAACAGATACAAAAAATGTTTCTCTTTATAAAATGGATTTATCATGATTCTTGAGAATACTTCAGAAAAAGCAAGTTTTGAATTGCAGCTCAGAAAATCTGATTTCTGTAAGGTCTTCTCTGAAACATTCACTGTACTACACTTAAATTTCCGTTGGTGCAACTTGTTATCACGAATGGAAAATATAGGCATGTGAACAATACTGGCATAATTTCCTTCCTTTCTGTTTGATTTATACACATGCATAGGAATAACTTACTTCACAAGAGATGTACAAGTAATTTACTTCCAACTAGCGAACTAAAATTGGACAGTAATTTCTCTGACTTTTGATGTGATGTTGTTGCTAAAGCATAAATGACATTGAGTAACACTAAAGAGTTGCCATTCTGGTGTTTATCTTTAGCTCAGAGCACTTAGATATTTATTTTCTTTGCAAGACCCAATTGCTTCTCTTTTTACACATGTGCAGGAACAGATCAGATATTAAATGGAAACCAAATGAGCAATAATCATTACTGTTTTCTTTTACCTAAATTGGATAGTTACTGTGCTGCAATAAAAAGAAAAAAGGTCTAAAAATATTGTAGTGTTATGGGGTGTTTTGAACAACACTAATGTTCTTCTTATCTTTTCCTTTCTGTGTAATCAACATATTTCACTTTCCATCGAATTTGATTTAATTTTCTCTCTGGTTTAGAAATAAAGGACTGCAAACTGCACATTTTCTGATTTTGTTCAATATATTGAAAAAAATAAGTGATACTACTTTTATTAATGAACTATGAAAAATTCAAAGTTTCTATGTTCCTTGCTCATCCAAAACCCAGCAGCTTATGAGACCTTTGTGAACATTCAAAAATATGTCTTAAGGAGCAGATAATCCATACCTGGATAAAAAATTCAGTGATTCAAAGTCATCCAGAATAAAAAAATCTGAACATTTTTTGATTGGACTCCCAAACATGAATTGAATCCAAACTCGTACTAAGTGAAAAATCTGGCCCAGTAAATTTGACTGAAGTCAATAAGAAATATTCTTACATGTTACTCAAGGAGTTATAATTAACAGGGACCATAACTGTATCACGGAACCATAGAATCAGAGTGAGAGACTCACAGAATCATGGAATGGTTTGTGTTGGAAGGAAACTTTAAAGATCATGCAGTCTAACCCGCCTGCCATGGGCAGAGAATTACTGCAGTAGATTAGGCTGCTCAAAGCCCTGTCCAGCCTGACCTTGAGCATTTCCAATGATGAGGTGTTCACAACTTCTCTGTGAAACCTGGTCCAGTGTCTCACCACCCTCATTGTAAAAAAATTTCTTCCTTATGTTCAATTTAAATCTAGTCTTTTTCAGTTTAAACCAATTATCCCTTGTCCTGTCACTACAGGCCTTGTTAAAAAGTCTTTCTCCATTTTTCTTAAAAGCCCCCTTTAAATACTGAAAGGGGTCATGGTTTATACCCAGCTGGCAACTAACACGACACAGCTGCTCATTCAAGCCCTCTGTAGGTGGGATGGGGGAGAGAATCAGAAGTGTAAAAATGAGAAAACTCATGGGTTGAGATAAAGACATTTTAATAGGTAAAGTAAAAGCTGTGTGCACAAGCAAAGCTAAATAAAGAATTCATTCACCACTTCCTATTGGTAGGCAGGTGTTCAGCTACCTCCAAGAAAGCAGGGCTCCTTCACACATAATGGCTATTTGAGAAGACAAACACCATCACTCCGAATGTCCACCCCTTACTCCTTCTTCCTCCTGCTTTTGTTGCCAAGCATGACACGATACGGTATGGGATATCCCTTTGGCCAGGTGGGGTCCTCTGTCCCAGCTACGTGCCCTCCCAGCTTTTTCTGTACCCCCAGCCTACTCTCTAGTAGGCCACTGTGAGAAAGAAAAGACTTTGACTGTATAAGCATGGCCTAAAAGTAACTAAAATATCCTTGTGTTTTCAACACTGTTTTCTGCACAAATCCAATACATAGTCCCATACTAACTAGTGTGCAGAAAATTAACTCTATCCCGGACAAAACCAGCACATCCAGACACCCGTGGTAAAGCTGTGGCTCGAAGGAGTGTGGGGACCCAGACGGAGGCCCCATGCAAGAACGCGGGTGTCCAGGTCTCTGGCTGCAGGGAGTGCCTGAGCCTGGCGCTCGTACCGGAGGACAGCAGAGACAACGGATGTGTTCGGTGCGAGCAGGTGAATGACCTGCTCAGCCTGGTGGCAGAACTGAAGGAGGAAGTGGAGAGGCTGAGGAGCATCCGGGAGTGTGAGAGGGAGATCGAGTGGTGGAGCCGCACCCTGCCCTCCCTGAGGCAGCGGCAGCAGGAGGCGGCTCCACAGAAAGCAGAGAACCCCCATCCCTCTTGCCACCGAGCAGAAAGAGGGGGCCTAAGAGATGGGGGGGAATGGAAACAGGTCCCTGCTCGGGGGGGCAAGCAAATTTCCCCCCGGCCTCCCTCACCTGCTCAGTTGCCCTTAAGCAACAGGTATGGGGCTCTGGAATGTGAGGGACTGGCCACAGAGGATGTGGGTGAAGGTGAGGCTCCATCCAGGGGGTTGCCTAGAACGAGTCAGACAGCCCCACGTATTACAACTGCCTCAACTAAGAAAAAAAGGAGGGTCATTGTCATAGGCGATTCCCTTCTGAGGGGAACAGAGGGCCCGATCTGCCGACCGGACCCATCCCACAGGGAAGTCTGCTGCCTCCCTGGGGCCCGGGTGAGGGATGTTGCGAAGAAACTCCCTGGTCTGGTGCGGCCTTCTGATTACTACCCCCTCTTGGTAATGCAGGTTGGCGGGGACGAGATAGCAGAAAGAAGTCCCAAGGCCATCAAAAGGGACTTCAGGGCACTAGGGCGACTGGTTGAGGGATCAGGGGCGCAGGTGGTGTTTTCCTCCATCCCATCAGTGGCAGGGAACAGCACTGAAAGGGGCAGGAAAACTCACCTGGTTAACAGGTGGCTTAGGGACTGGTGCCATCGGTCAAATTTTGGCTTTTTTGATCATGGGGAGGTATACACAGCACCGGGCCTGCTGGCAACAAGTGGAGCTCAGCTATCACAAAGGGGGAAAAGAATTCTTGGCCACGAGCTGGCGGGGCTCATTGAGAGGGCTTTAAACTAGGTTCGAAGGGGGAAGGGGATATTGCCCAGCTCACTAGGGATGAGCCTAGGCTTGGAGTGCCAAGGCCAGGGGTGAGATTGACAGCCCAGCTCAAGTGTGTTTACACCAATGCACGTAGTATGGCCAATAAACAGGAGGAGCTGGAAGCCATTATACAGCAGGACGGCTACGACTTGGTCGCCATCACAGAAACGTGGTGGGACAACTCGCATGACTGGCATGCTGTCATAGATGGCTACAGACTCTTTAGGAAAGACAGGTCAACAAGGAGAGGTGGGGGAGTTGCTCTATATGTGAGGGAGCAACTGGAATGCATTGAGCTTGGCCTGGGGGCGAGTGAAGAAGGAGTTGAAAGCTTGTGGGTTAGAATTAAGGGACAGGCTCATAAGGGTGACATTACGGTGGGTGTATACTACAGGCCACCCGACCAGGAGGAGGAGGTTGATGAAGCCTTCTACAGGCAGCTGCAAGCAGCCTCACAGTCACAGGCTCTGGTTCTCATGGGGGACTTCAACCACCCAGACATCAGCTGGGAACACCATACAGCTAGGCAGGCGCAATCCAGGAGGTTCCTACAGAGCATCGATGATAACTTTCTGATGCAAGTGGTGGAGGAACCAACAAGGAAAGGCGCACTGCTGGACCTCGTGTTAACAAACAAGGAGGGACTGGTGGAGGACGTGAAGGTTGGAGGTAGACTCGGCTGCAGTGACCATGAAATGGTCGAGTTCAGGATCCTGCGTGGAGGAAGCAGGGCGATAAGCAGGATCAAAACCCTGGACCTCAGGAGGGCTGACTTTGCCCTCTTCAAGGAGCTACTGGGAGGAATCCCGTGGGCCAGGGCTCTCGAAGGCAGGGGGGTCCATGAGTGCTGGTCGCTTTTTAAACAACACTTCTTCCATGCACAGGAGCAATGCATCCCCCTGAGAAAGAAATTTAGCAAAGGAGGAAGGAGACCTGCATGGTTAAACAAGGAGCTTCTAGCGGAGATCAGGCAGAAGAGAAAGGTGCATGGCATGTGGAAAGAGGGACAGGCCACTTGGGAAGAGTACAGAAACGTAGTGAGAGCATGCAGGGATGCGACGAGGAAGGCCAAGGCTCACCTGGAATTGAAGCTGGCAAGGGATGTCAAAAACAACAAGAAGGGCTTCTTCAACTACATCAGCAGCAAAAGGAAGGCTAGGGACAACGTGGGGCCGCTGCTGAATGAGGCGGGTGTCCTGGTGACGGAGGATGCGGAAAAGGCAGAGCTAATGAATGCCTTCTTTGCTTCAGTCTTCAGTGCTAAGACTGGCCCTCAGGAATCCCAGGCCCCGGAGGTAAGAGAGGAAGCCTACAGAGAGGACGACTTTCCCTTGGTCGAGGAGGACTGTGTGAGGGATCGCTTAAGCGATCTGGATGTCCACAAATCCATGGGCCCCGATGGAATGCACCCACGAGTGCTGAGGGAGCTGGCGGATGTCATTGCCGAGCCACTCTCCATCATCTTTGAGAGGTCCTGGAAGACAGGAGAGGTGCCCGAGGACTGGAGAAAGGCCAATGTCACTCCAATCTTCAAAAAGGGCAAGAAGGAGGACCCAGGGAACTACAGGCCGGTCAGCCTCACCTCCATCCCGGGAAAGGTGATGGAGCAGCTTATCCTGGAGGCCATCATGAAGCAAGTGGAAGAAAAGAAGGTTATCAGGAGTAGTCAGCATGGATTCACTAAGGGGAAATCATGCCTGACCAATCTGATAGCTTTCTACGATGACATGACTGGCTGGGTAGACGAAGGGAGAGCTGTGGATGTTATCTACCTTGACTTCAGCAAGGCTTTCGACACAGTCTCCCATGATATCCTCCTGGGGAAGCTGAGGAAGTGTGGGCTGGATGAGTGGTCGGTGAAGTGGATAGAGAACTGGCTGAATGGCAGAACTCAGAGGGTTGTCATCAGCGGCGCTGAGTCTAGTTGAAGGCTGGTGACAAGTGGTGTCCCTCAGGGGTCAGTACTGGGCCCAGTCTTGTTTAACTTCTTCATCAACGACCTGGATGAAGAGTTAGAATGTACCCTCAGCAAGTTTGCTGACGACACCAAACTGGGAGGTGTGGTAGATACACCAGAAGGCTGTGCTGCCATTCAGCGTGACCTGGATAGGCTGGAGAGCTGGGCAGAGAGGAACATGATGAGGTTCAACAAGGGCAAGTGCAGGGTCCTGCACCTGGGGAGGAACAATCTCATGCACCAGTACAGGCTTGGGGTGGACCTGCTGGAGAGCAGCTCTGCGGAGAGGGACCTGGGTGTCCTAGTGGACGACAGGTTAACTATGAGCCAGCAGTGTGCCCTGGCTGCCAAGAAAGCCAATGGGATCCTGGGGTGCATCAAGAAGAGTGTGGCCAGCAGGACAAGGGAGGTTCTCCTTCCCCTCTACACTGCCCTGGTGAGGCCTCATCTGGAGTACTGTGTCCAGTTCTGGGCTCCCCAGTTCAAGAAGGATGAAGAGCTACTGGAGAGAGTCCAGCGGAGGGCTACAAGGATGGTGAGGGGACTGGAGCATCTCCACTACGAGGAGAGGTTGAGGGAACTGGGCTTGTTCAGCCTGAAGAAGAGAAGGCTGCGAGGGGACCTTATAAATGCCTACAAATATCTGAAGGGTGGGTGTCAGGAGGATGGGGCCAAGCTCTTTTCAGTGGTGCCCAGTGACAGGACAAGGGGTAATGGGCACAAACTGAGGCACAGGAAGTTCTGTCTGAACATGAGGAGGAACTTCTTCTCTCTGAGGGTGACGGAGCACTAGAACAGGCTGCCCAGGGAGGTTGTGGAGTCTCCTTCTCTGGAGATATTCAAGACCCGCCTGGACAAGGTCCTGTGCAGCCTGCTGTAGGTGACCCTGCTTCGGCGGGGGGATTGGACTAGATGACCCACAGAGGTCCCTTCCAACCCCTACTATTCTGTGATTCTGTGATTCTGTGATTCTGTAATACTAGGTGAGTTTATTTCAATGAAGAGAAACGTTCCAAGCGCCCTGCATCATGAAGCAGGAAACATAAAAGCCCTGGGTCAATCACTGTCAGGATTCATAGAATTACAAGTGTATCAGAAACCTTCAAAGCTTTGAATGAGGTTTCGCGTGAGCTAACTCTCTCAGAGCTTCCACTAGAGCAAAACAATAGACAAAAGTCAGGAATTCAGAAGGTTTAAAAAAAACACTTTTGCAGTTCATCTGTTGTTCACATTTGAACCAAAGATGCTGAAACTGTCATTGGAAACCCTTATTCTAAAGTTTCTTAACTTCCTCCATTTTCTTGTGTGGTGTTTTGTTTGTTTTTTTTTTTTTGTATTTTGTTAGTAGTAGTACATTTTGGTCTCTGACTAAACTTGAATTGTTTGTAATACTATTTAGAAGTGTGGATGACCAAAAATTCTGCGAATCATGAACATGTTTTCTATGGTCTATATCCCAGAATCATACAGTCGCAGACTGGCTAAGGTTGGAAGGGACATCTGAAAATCTTGTCCAATTTGCTGCTCAGAGCAGAATCAGAGTGGGCTGCCCAAGACCACATCCAGTCAGATTTTAAATATCTACAAGGATGAAGACTCCACAACTGCTCTGGGAAACCTGCTCCAGTGTTTGATCACCCACATCATAAAATTCCAAACCAACTACATTTTCTTGTGCTTTGTTGAGTGTAGGTGTCAAGGTTTTGGTCGTTAAGGGGGCTACAGAGGTGGCCTCTTTGAGAAGAGGCTGGGGCTGCCCTGTACTTGACACAGCCATTTCCAGCTGGCTCTAGCGGACCCTCTGCAGGGCATAGCTGAGCCCCTCAGCCAAGATGGTGGCACCATGGGGAAATGCATTCAACAAAAGGCGAAATGTCAGACAGGTAGTGAGAATTAAGGAAAAAAAAAAAGATCTAAGAAGCAATCCTGTGAACTCTGAGGTCAGGGAAGAAGTAGGGGGAGGAGGTGCTTCATGCACTGGAGCAGATATTCCCATGCAGCCTGTAGAGAGGACTGCACTGAAGCAGATATCCGCACTTCAGCTTGTGGAGGACCTCACAGCATAGTAGGCGTATGCAGCATAGTAGTATGCTGTGTGGTCCTCCACAAGCTGAAGTGTGGAATGGTTTGGGTTGGAAGGAAACTTCAGCTACCTCCAAGCTGAACTTCAGCTACCTCCAAGCTGAAGTTTATATGGGCCTCAGTACCTATGAAGGTACTGAGGCCCATATAAAGTTTACCCTGGAGCAGGTTCTCCATCTTGGGTAGAGGAGTTGGAAATGAAAGATTAAAGTTGAACCTGGGAGAAAGTTGATGGGAAGGTGTTATTTTAACTTTACCTTTGTTTCTTATTATCGAAATCTATTTTAACTGTCAAAAAATGAAATTGATTATCCGCGAGCCAAGTCTATTAAACCTGTGATAGTAATCAGTAAGTGATTTCCCTGTCGTTGTCACCATCCATAAGCTTTTCCTCATCTTATTCTCTCCTCCTGTCCTTATGAAGGTAAGGAATGAGAGAGTGGTTGGGTGGATGCCTGGTATCCGGCCAAGGTCAACCCACCACATGTGTTTAAACAGAATTTCTTGTTTTTCTGTTTGTGCCCATTGCCTTTTACTCTTTCACTGAGCATCACTGATAAAAGCCTGCCTCTCATCAGATATGATTACACACGTGAGCCCCCTCTTCCTCCGACTGAGCAGTCCCAGCTCACTCATACATGAAATGTTCCACTCTCTTGATCTTGATCCTTCACAGGACTCCCTCCAGTGTGTCCATATCTCTCCCGTATGTGGGAGCCCAGAACTGGACCTAGCACTCCAGATGTGGCCTCACCAGTGTTGAGCAGAGAGGAAGGATCAGGTCCATTGACCTGCTGGCAATATCCTTCCTAATGCAGTCCAAGAGGTTGCTGGCCTTCTTTGCTAGAAGGGTATGTTACTGGCTTGAAGTAGTTTAGCTCTTTCTGCAAACCACTTTCCAGTCTGTTGGCTTGTGGGCTCTACTGGTGCCTGGGGTTATTCCTCCTCCAGTGCAGCACTTCACATTTCCCTTTGTAGAACTTGCTGACATTCCCATCAGTTCATCTCTCCAGCCTGTCAAGGTAACACCACAATCTTGTTCATCATCAGTTTCTGTGTATCTTTCGTCATCTACAAACTTGTCAAGAGTGCACTGTCTTCCATTATTTAGGTCAGATTATTCCATCCCGTGTTAGGCTGTAAAGGCAAGCCAAACCTGTTGGTGCTCTTCCTATTAATAGGTCTGAATAAGAGTAAGCCTTGGGATATTATTCTGAAGATCAAGATAGTAACAGGACCAATCACATTGCTCCTCGCCAGCTGATCTTATTGGAATTCAACAGCAGACACACGCTTATCCTCATGCTTGTGATCCACAAGTCCATGCACGTCCACGAGTCCCTTGAACACATGACCAGACTTGAATCCATGACCAGATTCTGGGATCCATTATCTAGTCTCCAGCTTCAGCCCTGCATCTTTCCAGATTCTGTTCTTCTCCTTCTCACTCGCTAATCCATCTTGAGTTTGCTAAAGAATCATGTTCCTCCCTCTGCCTACCCTCCACCTCCACGATCATAGAATCATAGAATAGAGAGTAAAGTCACATAGAAAACAGGCAACAACTGAAATAAATAAGATACCACAGGCAGTGGTAATCAGACATGGGGACTGGCCAGACCAGTGTCGTGACCATTAACTTGTTTGTACATGACCAGCCTCTCATCTCCTTGCTTCTTTACTTTCCAACTTGTTTTTCCCCAATTAACTTTGACCCCTCAGTTTCCCACCTTTTATGCTTTGCCTAAAAATTCCATAGTGGATTTTTCACATGCCAGTCACTGATCACATCCCATTTTATGTTTTACCCAATCCTGCAAGATCTCTCAAATATCTCAAATAATAGTGGAGGAAAAGAAGGTTATAAGGAGTAGTCAACATGGATTCACTAAGGGGAAATCATGCCTGACCAATCTGATAGCTTTCTATGATGACATGACTGGCTGGGTAGATGAAGGGGGAGCCGCAGATGTTGTCTACCTAGACTTCAACAAGGCTTTTGACACTGTCTGCCAGAACATCCTCCTAGGGAAGCTCAGGTAGTGTGGGCTAGATTAGTGGTCGGTGAGGTGGACTGAGAACTGGCTGAACGGCAGAACTCAGAGGATTGTCATCAGCGGCACTGAGTCTAGTTGGAGGCCGGTAATTAGTGGTGTTCCCAAGGGTCAGTACTGGGCCCAGTCTTGTTCAACTTCTTCATCAATGACGCGGATGAAGAGTTAGAATGTACCCTCAGCAACTTTGCTGATGACACCAAACTGGGAGGTGTGGTGGATACACCAGAAGGCTGTGCTGCCATTCAGCGAGACCTGGACAGGCTGGAGAGTTGGGCAGAGAGGAACCTGATGAGGTTCAACAAGGGCAAATGCAGGGTCCTGCACCTGGGGAGGAACAACCCCATGCATCAGTACAGGCTTGGGGCAGACCTGCTGGAGAGCAGCTCTGCGGAGAGGGACCTGGGTGTCCTAGTGGACGACAGGTTAACCATGAGCCAGCAGTGTGCCCTGGCTGCCAAGAAGGCCAATGGCATTCTGGGATGCATCAAGAGGAGTGTGGCCAGCAGGTCGAGGGAGGTTCTCCCTCACCTCTACACTGCCCTGGTGAGGCCTCATCTGGAGTACTGTGTCCAGTTCTGGGCTCTCCACTTCAAGAATGATGAAGAGCTACTGGAGAGAGTACAGCGGAGGGCTACAAGGATGATAAGGGGACAGGAACATCTCTCCTATGAGGAAAGGCTGAGGGAGCTGGGCTTGTTTAGCCTGAGAAAGAGAAGGCTGCGAGGGGACTTTATAAATGCTTACAAATATCTGAAGGGTGGGTGTCAGGAGGATGGGGCCAAGCTCTTTTCAGTGGTGCCCAGCGACAGGACAAGGGGCAATGGGCACAAACTGAAGCACAGGAAGTTCCCTCTGAATATGAGGAAGAATTTCTTCACTCTGAGGGTGACGGAGCACTGGAACAGACTTCCCAGGGAGGTTGTGGATTCTCCTTCTCTGGAGATATTCAAGACCTGACTGGACAAGGTCCTGTGCAGCCTGCTGTAGGTGACCCTGCTTTGGCAGGAGGGTTGGACTAGATGACCCACAGAGGTCCCTTCCAACTCCTACCATTCTGTGATTCTGTGATTCTGTGATTCTGTGATTCTGTGATCTCATAAGAAGTCTGCTCTGCATCATGAGATCCATGATAATCTGGTCTGTCCTCTTCTTACTGGTTACAAAGGTATTCCTTTAGTGGCTCATCAGTCAGTGTCCTGAGACTAGAAGTCCTTGTTATTGCCTCTATCTCCTCTTGTCCATTAGACTTTGTATATTTAAGTGTTAAATTTATTTCTTTTACTATCTTCTAATTAGTGCTTATGCTTAACAACCTTTAGTTGTTTTCCTCCCAAACTGGGTATGCTTAAGTTCCTGGTATCCACATATTCTTTACTTTCCACATATTCCTACATACACAGTCAGCTCAAGGGAAATAGAGCACCATCTTGAATTAGGTGCTGAAGTTGCTGAAGTTCTTAATGTATTAGACTGAACGGTAGCAGGAGTATCAGACACCTTTGGTTTGTGTAAATACTGAAAATATTTTCCGGATTGATTTCACATTTCATACTCTCCTATGCAATCTTTTCTGAGTGAAGACTTACTTTTAGCTTTGGAGGTAGGTTTTGTTTGTGTATTATTATTTTTTCCCTAGAAAATAGATCCCTATAGATCAGTTTAGTAGAGGACCAAAAGACATATCCATCAGACACAACCCACCCTCACCCTGCCGTCTGGCAGAAAGGATTAAAAATACCTCCTCATCAAAAAACATTTGTATCTTCCTCATTCTTTTACTGCCATGTTCCAAAAAATAAATACGTTTCCATCCTTATCCTGTGTCATCTGAAGATACAAAAGTAAAAAGTAATAGAAAGTAATCAGGACTGACAGGACAATGGCTTTTCATATGAAGTCAAATCTATATTGATCATTTGGTAACCCCACTGACATACTATAACTGATATTTTTTAGCTTGTTGTGTAAGTGAGGGGGGAAAAATGTAAAAAAAGAATATAAAGGAATTACAGAAAGCTGTGGAAAAATAGAATTAAGCAAAAATCATTATAATAAGATATAGTTGAACCATAACTGACAAGGCATGAGCTCTGGGTCAAATGACATTTTAAATTATAGAACTGGTGACCGCAAATAATAAATAGAGAGGTCTCCTGTTTCTTAATCATGAGCAGGCTTTTTGAACTGATGACAGCCTTAACGATATGTCATGATAAAGCTTAGAGATGAATGATAATCCATGAAAAGTAACAGATCTTGTCTAAGATAGCAAATTTTTTTTCTGCACTCATTACTTTTTTACTTCTATGCACATTGTTTTCTATTCATTTCTTTTCTTTTCTTCTCCCATTTGGCAAATTGTAAATAGAATCTACTTTTCTTGTAGGCAGCACATAAATAAGCCCAAAAGTCAAAAGTTTGCAAAGTCTACATATTTCTGTCTCTGTTATCTGCATAGAACTCTTAGGATGATAGCTTCCGTATCGGGGTGGAAGATATTATTTATTTAAAAATATTAAAATATGATACAGTCTGAGTTTTAAAATAACAGAAATTATATGTTTAACTTTACTTTTTTAATCTAAGATTGTGAAAAACAGAGATGAAAATAAAGTACATGTTCAAAAAGGTGCTCTCTACATGTTTCCCTTCCAAATGTATAAACAAAAATAAAGAGCCAAAGACTGTCAGATAAAAAAAACAAAACAAAACAAAAAAAATAAAGCTTTGATAAGGGAAATTAATTTTTAACTGGTCTGGTATCATATCTATAGACAAAAAGTATTTTTAAAATTTTATTACTTCTTTTTGATTTAAAAATAAGATGTCTATTAAAGCATATACTTCTGCCAGCAGTGATTTGTATAATTCCCATAACTGCTAATAGTAGTTATGCACATAAATCTCTTCTGATCTGAAGGAAAAAAAGAACTTTCATTTTTGAAAATGCATATTATTTAAACCACGAGACTGTATCAAGGCTTTAAGAGTCATAGCACTCCACTGAGTAAATTCCTGTCGGAGTATTTCATGGTGGTGAATTTTTTAACTTATCAAGCAAAATCCTCTTCTTAGTTTGTAATTTTGATTTCCATTTCTGTTTGGAACCGTTACAATTATTACCAATCTGCTTCAGGTACATGATCACAGAATCACAGAATCACAGAATCACAGAATATTAGGGGTTGGAAGGGAGCTCTGAGGGTCATCTAGTCCAATCCCACTGCCGAAGCAGGGTCTCCTACAGCAGGCTGCACAGGATTGCATACAGGCAGGTCTTGAATATCTCCAGAGAAGGAGACTCCACAACCTCCCTGGGCAGTCTGTTCCAGTGCTCCATTACCCTCAGAGTGAGGGTAATGGATGAGGTTCTTCCTCATGTTCAGACGGAACTTCCTATGCTTCAGTTTGTGCCCGTTGCCCCTTGTCCTGTCACTGGGAACCACTGAGAAGAGTCTGGTCCCATGCTCCTGACACTCACCCTTAAGATATTTGTAGGCATTGATAAGGTCCCCTCTCAGCCTTCTCTTCTTCAGGCTAAACAAGCCCAGCTCCCTCAGCCTTTCCTCATAGGGCAGATACTCCAGTACCCTCATCATCCTCGTAGTCCTCCACTAGATGCTCTCGGTACTCCTAATGGGGCCTCACTGGGGCAGAGTAGAGGGGGAGGACCTCCCTCGACCTGCTGACCACACTCCTCTCAGTGCACCCCAGGATCCCATTGGCCTTCTTGGCAGCCAGGGCACGCTGCTGGCTCATGGTTAACCTGTCGTCCACTAGGGCACCCAGGTCCCTCTCCGCAGAGCTGCTCTCCAGCAGGTCAGCTCCAAGCTTGTACTGATGCGTGGGGTTGTTCCTCCCCAGGTGCAGGACCCTGCATTTGCTTTTGTTGAACCTCATCAGGTTCCTCTCTGCCCAACTCTCCAGCCTGTCCAGGTCTTGCTGAATGGCAGCACAGCCTTCTGGCGTATCCACCACACCTCCCAGTTTGGTGTCGTCAGCAAAGTTGCTGAGGGTACATTCTAACTCTTCATCCGGGTCATTGATGAAGAAGTTGAACAAGACTGGGCCCAGTACTGACCCTTGGGGGACACCACTAATTACCGGCCTCCAACTAGACTCAGTGCCACTGATGACAACCCTCTGAGCTCTGCCATTCAGCCAGTTCTCAATCCACCTCATCGACCACTCATCCAGCCCACACTTCCTGAGCTTCCCTTGAAGGATGTTATGGGAGACAGTGTCAAAAGCCTTGCTGAAATCTAGGTAGACAACATCCACAGCTCTCCCCTCATCTACCCAGCCAGTCATGCCATCGTAGAAAGCTATCAGATTGGTCAGGCATGATTTCCCCTTAGTGAATCCATGCTGACTACTCCTGACAACCTTCTTTTCCTCCACTTGCTTGATGATGACCTCTAGAATGAAGTGCTCCATCATCTTTACGGGGATGGAGTTAAGGCTGACTGGCCTGTCATTCCCTGGATCCTCATTCTTGCCTTTTTTGATGATTGGTGTGACATTGGCTATTCTCCAGTCCTCAGACACCTTTCCTGTCCTCCAGCACCTTTCAAAGATGATGGAGAGTGGCTCAGCAATGACATCCACCAGCTCCCTCAGCACTCGTGGGTGCATTGCATCAGGGCCCATGGATTTGTTGGCATCCAGCTTGCTTAAGTGATCTCTCACACAGTCCTCCTCAACCAAGAGAAGGTCATCCTTTCTGCAGGCTTTATCTCTTACCTCCAGGGTCTGAGATTCTTGAGGGCCTGCCTTGACACTGAAGACTGAAGCAAAGAAGACATTCGGTAACTCTGCTTTCTCTGTATCCTTCACTGGAACACCCATCTCGTTCAGCAGCGGCCCCACATTATCCCTAGTCTTCCATTTGCTGCTGATGTACTTGAAGAAGCTTTTCTCGTTGTCCTTGACATCCCTTGCCAGATTCAATTCCAGGTGGACCTTAGCCTTCCTTGTTGCATCCCTGCATGTTTTGACAGCATTGCTGTACTCTTCCCAATTGACCTGTCCCTCTTTCCGCATTCCATAGACCTTTCCCTTCCACCTGAGCTACGCTAGAAGCTCCTTGCTCATCCATGCGGGTCTCCTTCCTCCATTTCATTGATATAAGGCTATAACATTGGATGTGATTTTTCTAAAGAAAACGTAAGCTTGTACAGACTGTTGGCATCATTATTATGTCCCTCTTTAGTGAAACTCACAATAATATATATATGGAAGGCACAAGACTAATATCTTCTAATCATTTACACCTGGCAGAAAACTTCATATAACAAAGAAGTGTACAGTGAAGCATCTACAGTATTTCTTCAGTGTTTTTCAATTAGTGTCTGATTTTGCATCTCAGTGGAGTAAAATAACAAGAGAAAGATTTTTTGCTAAGAAAATTACATTGGTTGGTACGTTTTTTGTTTTATTTTTTTTCATTTTACTAACCAATTTACAGCTCAAGTATATTTTTTATTTCAAGTAACATCTTTCTAGACTTGTCAGAGAGCTTAAATAAACTAATATATAGCATCAAGATTCAGTGGTTTTTCCTTCGCAAATGCTCTCTGTATTGGGTTTGCATAGCAACATTTTGGTATTGGGCCCTACAGGGGTTGTTTCTGTGAGAAGCTGCTAGAAGCTTCCCCTACATCTGATAGAGCCAGTGCCAGATTGCTCCAAGATGGACCTAGTGCGGGCCAAGGTTAAGCCAATCATTAGCAAAGGTGGTAACGTCTCCGTGATAACATATTTAAAAAGGGGAAATAATCTCTGCACAGCTGCAGCCAGAAGAGAGGAATAAGAATATGTGAGAGAAACAACTATGCAGACACCAAAGTCAGTGAAGAACAAGGGCAAAAATATGCTCCAGGCACTGGAACAGAGACTCCTCTGTGTCCTGTGGTGAAGATCAAGGTGAGGCAGGCTGCCTTCTGCAGCCCATGGAAGTTAATGGTGGAGCAGATATTCACCTGCAGTCCATGGAGGACCCCACACCACAGCAGGCATATGTGCCCAGAGAAGGAAGTGACCCCATGGAGACCATGAACTGGAGCAGGCTCCTGGCAGAACTTGTGACCCAATGGAGAGCGGAGCCCGAGCTGGAGCAGATATGCTGGCAGGACTTATGACCCCGTGACGGACCCATACTGGAGCAGTACATGAAGAACTGCAGCCCATGGGAGGGACCCACATCGGACAAGTTTGTGAAGGACTGTTTCATGTGGGACAGACCCCACGCTGGAGCAGGGGAAAAACGCGAGGAGGAAGGAGCAACAGAGACAATGTGTGATGAACTGACCACTACCCCCATTCCCCTTGTACTGCTCGGAGTGGGGAGGAGGTAGAGAAATTGAGAGTGAAGTTGAGCCCAGGAAGAAGGAAGGGGTGGGTGAAAGGTGTTTTAAGACCTGGTTTTGTTTCTCATTATCCTAGTCTGATTGACTGGTTAAAATTGAATTAATTTTCCCAAATCATATCTGTTTTGCCTATGATGGTAATCGGTGAGTGATCTCGCTGTCCTTATCTCAATGCACAAGCCTTTCGTTTTCTGTCCTCTGTCCACCTGAGGAGGGGAAGTGATAGAGCAGCAAGGTGGGTACCTGACATCCAGAAAAGTTCAACCTACCACATCCTCTCTTCCAAAATTACAGCAATAGCTGCCACTGGAATTATTTATATGACTGCAGTTATACAAACCTGCAAGCTCAAACCTTTGTAAAACATACCTTTCCTCTGCAAATGCTTCCTACTCAAATCAGAATTTCCCTTTCTTAATGTATTTACATGTGCATGTTCCTGATACATGCTAAGAGACTTGAAATGATCCTTCTGTATTGTCCTCCAGGAACTAATTGCATGAAAAAGATAAAAAGAAACAAAACCTCAGATTAATCTCTTTGGCTTGGTGCAAACTGATATAATCTAAATGCAGGACACCTATTTGGGAATACATTATCTGACAATATTTTGATCCCAAATTCTGTATGTCTTTAACAAAAAGACATCCTAGCTGGAGTGGACACAATAGGTGTCTACAATTCTTTCTTCATAGAATTATGGAATAGTTTGGGTTGGAAGGGACCTTTAGAGGCCATCTAGTCCAACCCCTCCTTCAATGAGCAGAGACGCCTTCAACTAGATGAGGTTGCTTAGAGCCCCATCCAGCCTGACCTTGAATATTTCCAGGGATGGGCCTTCTACCGCCTCTCCGAGAAACCTCTGCCAGTGTTTCACCTCTCTCATGGTAAAAAATTTCTTCTTTAAAGCCTGTCTAAATCTATCCTCTTTTAGTTTAAAACCATTACCTCTTGTCCTACTGCAAAAGGCCTTAATACAAAGGTTGTCCCCATCTTTCTTATAACCTCCCTTTCAGTACTGAAAGGATGCTATAAGGTCTCTACGCAGCCTTCCCTCCTCCAGACTGAACAACCCAACTCTCTCAGCCTGTCCTCACAGGAGAGATGTTCCAGCCCTCTGATCTTTTGTTGGCCCTCCTCTGGACTTGCTCCAACAGCTTCATGTCTTTCCTATGCTGAGGGTTTCAGAGCTGGACGCAGTACTCCAGGTGGGGTCTCATGAGAGCAAAGTGGTAGAATCACCTCCCTTGACATGCTGGCCACAAATTTTTTGATGCAACCCAGGATACGGTTGGCTTTCTAGGCTGCAAGTACACATAGTTGGCTCATGCCAAGCTTTTCATCCACCAGCACCCACAAGTTCTTCTCCTCAGGGCTGCTCTCAATCCCTTCATCCCCCAGCCTGTATTGACACTCTGAGTTGTCCAGTATCAATGGGTGATATACATGAGTTGCATTTTTTCTGATCTCTTCCATTTATAAGCAGAGAAAGCTTACAAAGAGATGAGCTGAGGAGTATCTGAGTTAGGATTGCTCATCCATAGAAAAAGGCCATAGGTTTTACAGCCTGAAAATATAAGTCCCGGTCCTAGGTCTGTTATTTCTAGATATTGCAAAGATTTCAAGAACTGACTAGAATTTAAGGAAATATGTAAGCCTTTCAAAGCTCAGAGCCTTGAGGTGCCGTCCTCCTGAGGCTGAATTGATCCATTTGAAGAGAGATTGTAATGATTGACATATTAGGGGCTATGACATCTCCTCTCTCTCCTCTAGAGGACACAGAATATCAGTCTCACATTAAAGGGAATAAGGGTACATTTTAGTGAAGGAAATTATAGTGGTGATAACACTGCTTCATTCAGAATTAATAGCCATTTCTCAAAGTCAGACAATCACACTAACAAAACACAATCTGTGAAATCTTAGATCAAATACAAAGAAATAATTCTCTTTAATGATAGTAAGATAATACTTAAATATGTGGCAGTACTGTGTAGGATACCACAGCGATCAGTACTGCACACCTGATTCTGAAGCAGTGGGTACTGTGCAACTACTCCTTTTTGTGGTAATGCTATACACGCTTTAAAGACAGCTCCATTATTCTATCAGTTAAGGTAACTTAATTGTTTTTTTTCCACTACTATAACAGTAATTATTTGTTGATCAGACTTGCTCTGTGTTCTCTGGTATTACCTTGTTCCTGTATATTCAAGGCTCTTCCTATCTTGTGCTCCTGGTGATCTACAGCCTTGTGACAGTTTGCTTATACATTGTTATTCTAAAGTCATTGATAGTTCAGTATACAAAACAAAAGTATTTGAAAGCAGAGAGATAAAGCAAGTGCACATACAATAATTTCTAAGCAACCTGTTGGTATCTAATTACAGCAATGTTACTAGTCTGGTTTAGATTTCTATTTTTCTTTACTTGAGTTATTACACTATTTTTTGTAAAGGTCAAAAGAATTGACATAAATTGTTGCTTTTTAATGATGCAACTAATACTGACTTGCATGACAACAACAACATAAATTAATTGTGGGATTCAGAGGGACTATTTGTAAATAACCAAAATTAGTATGGGAGTGTTTATCAGTGTGTTATGGTTTGGCTGCGACCGGCAACAACAGCGCCATGCGGCCGCCTCTCCCCCCGCTGGGGTGCAGAGAAGAATGGAAAGAAACAGGCAGAAACTGGTGGGTTGGGATAAGGGCAGTTTAACAGAACAGCAGACAAAGGGAACAGTAACAACAACGATACAGATAAGGAGAATACACAACACAAGTTGCACAACACAGAGAGCTGCTCTCCCGGACCTCCGCCACACGCTCCGGAATCGCGAGTGAGTTCCCACTGCCCAGCTTCCCCCCACTGGAACCCAGCATGACAGCACATGGTATAGAATACCCTGCTCTGTTTGGCCAGGTGGGGTCAGCCTGCCCGGCTGTGCCCCTTCCTGGATTCTGGTGAAAATTAACCCTGTCCTGGCCGAAACTAGGACACAGTGTCGTGGCGTAATCCAGCAGCCAGAAACTAACTGCTAGATAGGAGCTTGCTCACACCCTCCCTTCTGCCCCAGCAGGATGGAGAGGAGAAATGGACATAAGGTATAACTTGTGGGTTGAGATAAAGCCAGTTTAATAAGACAACAAAGGTAATACTAGTAATGATGATAATAATAAAGAATATGCAAAGCAATCTATATATAATACAATTTTTCTCGCGACTCGATGACTGATTTGCGGTTAGTCCCTGAGCAGCAATCACAGAACACAGAAATCACACATTTTTGTGAATTTTGCAAAGCTGTTGAAAAAGAGTGAACTCCCAGCAGAAAGAAGATTTGAAGTCACAGAAGAGAAAAAAAAAGATAGCTTCCTGCTCCCAGCCAACCCCCACTCCTAAGCTGTGCATGTCTGTGGTATGAAATATTTCCATTGGCCATCCTGGGCTATCTGCCTGGCCATGCTCTCTCCCAGCTCCTGCACACCTGCTCATTAGCTGAATATGAGAAACTAGAAAAAGGTCTTTGATATCGTAGCAGCAACTGAAAACATCAGTGTTATCAACATTCTTCTCATACCAAATTCAAAACACGGCAGGTACTGAGAGAGAAAATAACTCTGTCTCAGCTGAAACCAGGACAACCAGGTAAATCTGTTGTAAATCGGTATGTCCTAATAGTTATGACATTCTAACTTTTGCATTTATTTACCTCCTTAGGAAAGTTCTGAGAGCAAAAATGAAAATAGTGAGGGTAATTTTTATGGAGCTGCTATGTCTAACAAAAACACTGTTTACATCAAATAAGGCCAAGTTCTACTGAATTAATTTACTGAAGTTATTTAACGATGACAGAAATTAAAATTATTCACTCAAAAAATCCTCAATTCTGTCTTCACAAGATTGTGTTCACACATGCAGATGTTAAACTCTAAGCTACTTTGCTCTTCCATTAAAAAATAATAAAAAAACAAAATCTCCCCCTAAAAAACCCACATACTTTGAAAGCCTTGGCCCAGTCTTTCCTCGCAACTCGTTCTTTAGTTCTTTTTGTTATCTGAGGAGCAGGAATAAGACTTGATTTGTCATTTGTACCATGCTGTTGATCAACACTTGACAGTTATCATTTTGGTTAGTTATGCTTTAACAGACTGCTTCAGAAGACAGCTATAGATGTTAAATATTCTAAATCACTCCTTTACAAAATTTGGTTTGATTCTTTGCTGTGGTTAGCTCTGTTCCACCTTCTTCTTGCTCTAGGTATTGGTCTATTCTTGATAGTTGTATTAATGATAATGGCTAAACAGATGAACTTCTCCAAATCAGGAAGACTCATCCTGATCTGAATGGGGATGTTTCCCACAGCCATCTGGCTGTGATCTCGTATGATCTCAAACAAGTGAAGTCTTAATCATGGCTCTGTGGTTGAAGCTTGCTTTTGATTTTTGTCCATCTTCTGTTCAAGAAAATCTGCCAGTAATCTACCCATTAGCAAAAAGATACTGGCATTGCTGTGACACACCAACATTTAGTATCACAGAATTTGTGGAACTGCATTATGTGTCAAAAAGGAGAATGTACAATGAACTTGTTATCCTGAATCAGTTGCCAGAAGACAGACATTTTTACTACAAAAGCACCATCACCACCAGCTTTAATTGTCACGGTAATTGGCAGTTCTAGCAGAAAGGCTAGCAACTGAAATAATATAGGATTCCAGTTATTTAAGACAAGGTTTTTGAAAGAAAAAAAAAAAGCATGTCAGAACAATAGTGTGAAAGAAGACCATATATCTTCTCTCAGCTGAATTTATTGCTTCACTTCTAACCACTGGCTTTTAATAAGCAGGATTTAAACTCATTTCTATGTTTCTACTGCCTGACTAAAGATCTCTTATCTAATCTTTAAGAGAACAGAATTATATTATTTTTAATCCCAATTTTAATTTTAAAAAGCATATTCCATGAATAGGAATCAAAAGCAGATTTTCATGGTGCTATCTTTGTATTTGTTCAAGCAAAAATGGTATTTTTCAGAGGGTTAAATGAATAGTAGTGAATCTTGGAATGCTGTCAGAATCGGATACACTTCTATGTGATTCCAAGGTTCACATCTGCATTCTGATCCAAGCAGAGAGCTACAGCTTCTTTTCAGATGTGTGTTTGCAATTATAGAACACTACTATGAAGGCCTGGACACTGTGAAGTATTGCTTGTCATACAATATTCTCTCAGACTGAAATGTCTCTATTAATGTACAAACACTGGGTCTGAAGATTGACAGTGTGCTTGCTGTGGAAAGTGATGTAGAAAAATAAGCACAAGATGTAGCTGTGAAAACCTTCCGCTTTCAAAGCAATCAGGAGGAAAAAGGCTCAGTATATATGACCCTCCACTGAAAACAAAGTATTAGTCTTATTTGGTATGTGTCAGCCTTTCCAGAGATGTACCAGTTTCAATCAACGAGGGATAACACCTACAAAAAAGCACCTGTAGGGTTATTAAGAGTGTATTTAGAAGGGAGAGTTAAAAAATTCAATATTGAAAAATACCTAATTCCACTGTAAGAGAGAGCTAGATACAGTTCTGATGTAGATGAGGATCCATCCTAGTTAGTAACAAAATATATGAAGGTTGTATGGGAGCAAAACAGCATACATGCCATTGCTTTTATAATGCTTTATAATGGTTATATTGTGGTTATAATCACTTGAAATACATGAATTATGAAGACCAGTTTCAAAAACTATGTTTACCTGTCTGTGATGTACGCACTAACTTCAGGTATTCAGTACAGATTTCCATTTTTCATTTGAATTGGGAAACAGATGTTTACTACTTCAGCTTGTCCTTTCTGTTTAGTCCATTATGTATTTGGTCTTTAAACATTCTTTTCAGCAACCTTTCTTCTATTTCAAAATTCATGCAAAATTAATTTTGCACTATAAAGTGACATTCATGTGGTCACAAACAAACGTCTCTCTAGAGAGAAAATAACATAGCCAACATATGTCCGACAATAACACATCTAACGTGTCGCTAATGTATCTAACACTGTAGACGTAATGATAGGAGAATTCTATTCTGTAGGCACACATCACGACCCAGATATCGAAGTCAAGAGCAGGCTTGCTTAACAAAACAGAGAAAGAGCTGTTTGATTTAAATCTTCACATGTCTTGGACAGTTATTGTGACAATCTTAATACACCCTTTCCATCTATATATGTAGATAAGCACCAATGACCACAGTGGATGGTTAGCAGATTACGAAAACCTGAAGAGAATGAAAACAGTAAAATAATTATATTTGTGTTGTACAAGAAATATTCACATTAGGAGTTATTTAACATTGTGTAGGATACTACTTAACAATGAGTCAACACAATGAATGTCTTTTTTTCCGTTTCCTTTTCACTTTCCTCTGCTAACACAGTGCAAAAACATTTCAAGGGCTGAAGAAAAGTTCAAACTTTTAAATACATCACAATATAATAACTTCTCTCTTCAACCTCTCAGAACAGAGTATCTGCATATCTGCACTGGTTGATCCACTTCCTACCCTTTCTGGATTGTCTCACATACTAGAAATTTTTTGTAAATTATTTTTTTTTTAATAGTAATAGTAGTGTAAGAAAGAAATATGTGTTTCCTTGAATAAGCTAATTATACTTGAGGACTTCCCTTCCCCTTCTAATTCTCCCATTTCTACAGAAAGAAACTGCACTCAGTTGTTCTCAGTGTTGTAATATATTTTGCATTCCTTAAGTTAAACTCAAATTTAAAAATCAATTTATGTCTATATTTACAAGCTATGTAATTTATTGGAAAATATTTAAACATGGTTTTGTGTAACAGGCATTTTTCAAAGGATTTCAGATCAACCCATTCATGTAGAGCTCCAAAATGTGTTCTTTTTAATGCAAAACTAATGAGATGTACTGTTTACAGCAGCTCTACTATTCTATTTTGTCAAGAGGAATAGAAACAACTACTGTACATTGTCCTTTTCATTGGTAGCTACATAACTACTGTGATACCAAGAGCATTCTATCTGTGTTTCTAGGCTTGAAAATTGAATAGAAATAGCTTTGGCAAGGAGCTTGCTGAGTACTGTGAAGACATTATTTCCATAGGGCTTGCTGCTTCATTACTTTGGAACACAGTATATAATTCAGACTTCACAGGATTATTTTCTGTATAGATGGTTAATGCTTTAATGCGTAGGGAAGGCAACTTTCCTGCTCTGACTCCCCCTAGTTCAGTCAAATCTGAGTATCTAGACAGAGCTATCTGTGTGCTAAACTTCTCCACCTTCCTTTTTTAATTCTGGAGACTTTTCAAGTGGCTATTTGACAGATCAACAGCAATGCATGGCTTAAGGAGATGGTTGACTGAAAGCTGAACTTTATGGGACTGGAAATTCTGAAAATACATGCAAGAGATCACGGAGAAAATAAATGTTTCCAAGCACTATTTTGTTCCATTGGAAATGAGTAATAAAACCCATTTCTCTATGTGTTCAGATGTTCAAAATAGAAAAAACAACTATTTGTGTATGTAAAGGCAGTAGTGTCCCAAGCAAGATTTACTGTGATAAATTAATCTTCAAAGTAAGAAATGTAAACCATTCTTGATTTTTTATTTGTTTCATATTTTGTTTGTAATCAAGATTCATCAGCATATTTGACATTCTGACAAGGAAGGAGAATGGAATATGATTTACTTTGAACTTCATTCAAAATATTTATCAGAAATAAAAGTGTTACTGTTGAAATACATGATAATGCCAAACTGTTTCTACAGTTCTACACATTTACATAAAGTTTATACAAATCAAAAGACATTTTCGCTAAAAACATAAATTATATTTCTCCACAGTGTCCAGATTTACATACGGACCACTCAGAAATACTCACAGTAAGATGCTTCCTTTAGCTTTTATTACTATTATATGAACTCAAAAATCCCAGTTATTGGTGAACTTGATCTGCCCTTACTACTCATTTTACCTACCAATGAATCTGAAGATTCCATGCTGCAAAGCACGGAATATGCATGGATTCATTCTACTAAATTTAAGCACACATTTAAGAGCACTCTTCACTCTTTGTACTCTTTGTAAAAAGAAATATGAATCAAATTAGATGCAGATTACCTAAAGCACACGGCAATCTGAGGAAGTCTAGGTTGCCTAGTCTTTCAAATGAGATGTCATGAATAGATGTTCAGAATTATACTGGATGAGTCTGAGTCATATCTTGCAATAACAGCTGGACTTGATAAATTTCACTGACATCAGAGATGCTGCGTAAGGCTATAGAGCATTTATTTCTGCAGGTACTACCAAGGCCTGAACATATGTCTTGAGGCATTCCTACCTCTATGTAGATAAATGCCTTTAATACTGCAAAGAATTGGACCAGTCATGGATGGAAAGATGAAGCCAAGGGCACATCAGCAAGCAATAAGTGGTATGGGTGGCAAACTGCAACCACATGAGAACAGAAATGACTTTTGAAGTGAGAAGTCAACAATAAATGGCATTGGCAAGCTATTTGACATGATGGAGACATCACAATAGTAAATTTAGCCAAGGAAAAAGTATTTGTAAAATCAGGACTTCACAGAAAGTCTATCTAATATTAACTTAAGTTCTTACAACAATGGAAAACAGAGTGTTAGTGTGACTACTCGGGGAAAAAGAAATAAATTGTTTTTCAGTGAGGTACAGCTCTTGACTCAGTTACAAATTCCACAAATTCCAGAACTATCATAATTAAGATGGTACTGACAAGAGCTTTTAAACAGTTAAGCACTGAAAAGTTTTTTACAGATTTGCAGCAGTTCTCATCAAATGAGACATTACATTTTCAAGCTCACTTTTCTAACCTAAAGAATTTGTAATATTACATTGCTGACCTAATGTTTTCTTTCTGTAGAGAAAATTTTAATGAGATAAGCAAATGATGTGTGTTGCGTGGTACAACTGAAGCATTAAAAAGTCAGTAATAAATGATTACATGTACTATAGATTTTGAAAAATGAGCTCGAACAAGTCTTTATTAAAGTCATTATTTCTCTTATCGTAAATCACGAAGGCTTATTTTTGCTCAGTAGATGTAAGGCAGTCAAGGACAACTGTTTAAAATTTGTCCTTGCTTGTAATTTACTGCACAAGAAGTTTCTCGTTTTTTCTTGACTAATACAGAACAGTAGTACTCTGTGTGTTATTGTAATGTGTAAAATATTTAGTAAGATGAATAGAACTACCACTCTAAAACATGCTTGAAAAATACTTACAATCACTGTTGTGGGGTTTCTGGAAGAACAGGGACATATTGTGAGAAACCCAGACACTCTGAATAAGGACTCGATCGGTTTGTAGCATCACAGGCTTCAAGTAGCA
This sequence comes from Opisthocomus hoazin, assembly GCF_030867145.1. Taxonomy (NCBI): domain Eukaryota; kingdom Metazoa; phylum Chordata; class Aves; order Opisthocomiformes; family Opisthocomidae; genus Opisthocomus; species Opisthocomus hoazin. The sequence continues at coordinate 46,790,317 of NC_134414.1, read as the reverse complement.
CAGGCCTCAAGGCCTTTCTCAGGCCGGCTGTGGGAAAACAAATCTTTCCCAGGCTGGCAGTGGGAAAGACAGTCATTTTCAGGCCAGCTGCAGGTAAACAGTCGTTCTATGAATAATGACCAATCATAGTTTGAGTACTGCTTATGTAACCCGGGTGTTTTATTGACAGATGTTTTATGTGTAGTGACTAATCATAACCGAGTGCTGTCTATATAATCCAGATTCTCTGCTAATAAAGTTGACCGTTATGGATCATATTGGTCGAGTTGTTGAGCCTGTGCCAAAACACACAGTGTCATATAAAAGTAGGAATGGGTTTGAAGTACCAGTATGGAGAGAAACAACCAAACATTTTTTATTCTTAGAAGTACTTTATAAAAACTGTATAGTTTATCTATCTACCTGAGCCAATTAACAAGCTTGCACTGTACTGCAAGGGTTTCATATTGTTGCGGGGGCCATCGATGCCTTCTCTAGCAATTGTTATTGCAACATTTGTGCGTTGTCTGAGCCATTAAGACATCTTCAGCCTGTTCTGGATCTTAGAGATTAAGAATCTGGGACTTTACATACTTACATGAAAAAAAGAAATAAATAGAGATGTCTCCTATTTTTCTGTAGTTCTACTCTGGAGACTAATTTAGTGATCTGAAGCCACGAGGAACAAATTCAACACTTACATTTTATACCCATGTTTTACCATAAACTTATAGCATCTATGAACAGCGCATAAGCATATACATACACACACGTAATCCTTATCACAGGTATACAGCAAGCAGAATTTTTTTGTCTCAATCACAATATATTGTTTTGGTTTCGGCTGCCGCCGGCAACAAAAGCGCCACGCGGCCGCCCCTCCCCCCGCCGGCGTGCGGAGAAGAATGAAACAAAGCGAAACAGTAACAACAACAGTACAAATAAGGAGCAAAACACAACAACGAACCGCACGACCCAGACAGCCGCTCTCCCGAACAGGACCGGCGTCGCGCCCCCCCAAGCCGCGAGTGAGTTCCCGCCATGCCGCCCCCCCCCCACCGGAACCCAGCATGACGTCACATGGTATGGAATACTGGGCTCTGTTTGGCCAGGTGGGGTCAGCCCCCACCCCCCGGCTGTGCCCCTTCCTGGAGTCTGGTGAAAATTAACCCTGTCCTGGCCAAACCCAGGACATTATCCACCCCTTATTCCATACCATCTATGTCATTCCCAGGTCCCCTGTTGTCCAGTTGATCACCACCACTTCTCCTGTCTCCAGATATCATTCCCTTAGTCTATGGATCATCACTCTAAAGTGTCCATTGAGTTCATTTAATCCATGACTTCAGGCTCCATCTGTCGTAATGGTCTTCTGTGGCAGGAGAGGTGATGTGTGGTGATGGGCGGTCACTTGCTGCATCCGGAGCTCACGGCTGATGTATCTGGTGCGGCCCGTGCCCACAGTCTGCAGGAGATGTTGATCTTGATGAAGTTGCTGGATGCCAGTTGTTGAAAACCAGGTCCAGTTCCATCATCGCTGTGCTCTGCTAGGCTTTCATCAAAAAGGTCCATCCTTCTTTAATCTGGACGATTCTTACTATGCTACTACTGGTACAAAATATAACAATTATAACAGTGATAACAGACAGTTATTTAACAATTAACTTTATACAATTTATTTATGGACTATTCTCGCCCAAAATCAAATCCCCATGAGGTACACATTGGAATTCCCCATCCTTCCGCATTACCCACCAGGTACACCCAGGTCCTTGAGCAAAAGAAATTCCGTGGACGGGCTTGCCTTTGCCCGAGGCAGGATTAACCCAAACCGTCTTCCCTAACATGTTCTGCATGTGCACTACGGGGACTTTATCCCCTTCTACGGGGCGCTGAGATTTTGACTGGGCAGGACCAGCACGTTTGGTGGACCCTCTGGTGTTAACCAACCAGGTGGCCTTTGATAAATGGGTATCCCAATTTTTGAAAGTCCCACCCCCCATTGCCCTCAAAGTGGTTTTTAGCAGCCCATTGTAACGTTCGATCTTTCCCGAGGCTGGTGCATGGTAGGGGATGTGATACACCCACTCAATACCGTGTTCTTTGGCCCAGGTGTCTATGAGGCTGTTACGAAAATGAGTCCCGTTGTCCGACTCAATTCTTTCGGGAGTGCCATGTCGCCACAGGACTTGTTTTTCCAGGCCCAGGATGGTATTCCGGGCTGTGGCATGGGGCACAGGGTAGGTTTCCAGCCATCCGGTGGTGGCCTCCACCATTGTGAGCACATAGCACTTGCCTTGGCGGGTTTGTGGCAGTGTGATGTAGTCAGTCTGCCAAGCCTCCCCATATTTATATTTTAGCCATCGTCCTCAATACCACTGAGGCTTTACCCGCTTGGCTTGCTTGATTGCAGCGCATGTTTCACATTCATGGATAACCTGTGCGATGGTGTCCATGGTCAAGTCCACCCCTCGGTCACGAGCCCATCTGTATGTCGCGTCTCTTCCTTGGTGGCCCGAGGTGTCATGGGCCCACCGAGCTATAAAGAGTTCACCCTTATGTTGCCAGTCCAGATCCACCTGAGCCACTTCAATCTTAGCAGCCTGATCTACCTGGTGGTTGTTTTGATGTTCTTCAGTGGCCCGACTCTTAGGGACGTGGGCGTCCACGTGACGGACTTTTACAACCAACTGCTCTAGCCGGGCAGCAATATCTTGCCACAATGGGGCAGCCCAGATAGGTTTGCCTCTGCGCTGCCAGTTGTTCTTCTTCCATTGCTACAGCCACCCCCACAAGGCATTGGCCACCATCCAAGAGTCGGTGTAAAGATAGAGCACTGGCCACTTCTCTTGACTGGCAATGTCTAAAGCCAGCTGGATGGCTTTCACCTCTGCAAACTGGCTGGACTCACCTTCTCCCTTGGCAGTTTCCGCGATTTGTCGTGTAGGGCTCCATACAGCAGCCTTCCACCTCCGCTGCTTCCCCACAATGCGACAGGACCCATCCGTGACCAGGGCATACTGTTTCTTATCTTCTGGCAGCTGGTTATACAGTGGGGCCTCTTCAGCACGGGTCACCTCCTCCTCTGGCGATGCTCCAAAATCTTTGCCTTCTGGCCAGTCCATGATTACCTCCAGAATTCCTGGGCGACTGGGGTTTCCCATTCGGGCGTGCTGGGTGATCAGCGCGACCCACTTACTCCACGTAGCATCAGTGGTATGATGCGTAGAGGGGACCCTCTCTTTGAACATCCAGCCCAGGACCGGCAATCGTGGAGCTAGGAGGAGCTGTGTTTCAGTGCCAACCACTCCTGAAGCACCTCAAACGCCTTCATATGCGACCAAAATCTCTTTTTCAGTGGGATTATAGCGGGCCTCGGATCCTTTGTATCCCCGGCTCCAGAATCCCAGGGGTCGACCTCGAGTCTCCCCTGGTGCTTTCTGCCAGAGACTCCAGGTTGGGCCATTCTCCCCGGCTGAGGTGTAGAGCACGTTTTTAACATCTTGCCCTGACCGGACTGGACCAAGGGCTACGGCATGAACTATCTCCCGTTTAATCTGTTCAAATGCCTGTCGTTGCTCAAGGCCCCATTCAAAATCATTCTTCTTCCGGGTCACGTGGTACAGAGGACTCACAATTTGGCTGTAATTTGGGATGTGCATCCTCCAAAAACTCACAACACCTAAGAAGGTCTGTGCTTCCTTTTTGCTGGTTGGTGGAGACATAGCTGCTATTTTGTTGATGACATCCATTGGGATTTGACAGCGCCCATCCTGCCATTTTATTCCCAAAAACTGGATCTCTTGAGCAGGTCCCTTGACTTTACTTCGCTTAATGGCGAAACCGGCTTTCAGAAGGATCTGAACTATTTTCTCCCCTTTCTCAAAAACTTCTTCTGCGGTGTCACCCCATACAATGATGTCATCGATGTACTGCAGATGTTCTGGAGCTTCACCCTTTTCCAGTGCAGTCTGGATTAGTCCATGGCAAATGGTGGGACTGTGTTTCCACCCCTGGGGCAGTCGATTCCAGGTGTACTGGATACCCCTTCAGGTGAAAGCGAACTGTGGCCTGCACTCTGCTGCCAAAGGGATGGAAAAGAATGCATTAGCAATGTCAATTGTCGCATACCACTTGGCTGCCTTTGACTCCAGCTGATATTGAAGTTCTAACATGTCTGGCACGGCAGCACTCAGCGGTGGTGTGACTTCATTCAGGCCACGGTAGTCTATTGTCAGTCTCCACTCTCCAGTAGATTTTCACACTGACCATATGGGACTATTAAAGGGTGAGCGAGTTTTGCTGATCACTCCTTGACTCTCCAGCTGGCGCATCAGCTGATGAATGGGGAGAAGGGAGTCTCGGTTGGTACGATACTGTCGCCGGTGCGCTGTTGTGGTTGCGATGGGTACCTGTTGTTCTTCAACCCTCAGCAACCCCACAACGGAAGGATCCTCCGAGAGACCAGGCAAAATGGACAGCTGTTTAATTTCTTCCGTCTCCACAGCAGCTATGCCAAAAGCCCACCGATACCCCCTTGGGTCCTTGAAATACCCTCTCCTAAGATAGTCTATCCCAAGGATGCACGGAGCCTCTGGGCCAGTTACAATGGGGTGCTTCTGCCACTCCTGCCCAGTGAGGCTCACTTCAGCCTCCAGTACACTCAGCTCTTGGGACCCCCCTGTCACTCCCGAAATGCAAATGGACTCTGACCCTTTGAACTCTGATGGCATTAAAGTACACTGTGCACCAGTGTCCACTAGAGCTTTATACTCTTGTGGATCTGACGTGCCAGGCCACCGAATCCACACCGTCCAATAGACACGGTTGTCCCTTTCCTCCACCTGGCTGGAGGCAGGGCCCCTCTAATCCTCGTCAGAGAATTTGCTGCTCACCTGCTGTAAAAATGACTTGGAGGTCCCCTCCAGAGGATCGGAATCAAGGTCAAACTGTCTACCTGGTCTGGAGAGCTGGCTGCTGGAAACTGCAGCGGCATTTTTCCTAACAGAATAACCTTTGGTGATTGTTTTACCTCGCAACTCACGTACTTATGCCTCTAGACTTGAGGTGGGTTTTCCATCCCACTTCCTCATGTCCTCTCCATGGTCACGCAGGTAGAACCACAGGGTGCCCGGTGGTGTATAGTTCTGTATTCCCTCTCCTGAGCAAAGAAACGCTTGCCCCTAATAGCTGAGACACTGGCCCATACAGGTGGGGAGTAGAACCTACTCTCTTTCATTTCTCGGACCTCCCAGGCCAGTTTCTCCACAGCTGAGACAAGGGAGGAAGAGAGACTTTCCTCATATTGCCAGAGTCGGACAGCCACCTCATCCACTGTTGGTGCCTCCTCACCTTTCCAGTTTACAACTGCCAGTGAGTTGGCATATGAGGAGGGTGTGCTCCGCACAAACTTCCTCCAAATGGATTGTGAGCACTGGAGTTCATCTGGGTCTGTGGGTAACTGCTCATCAGCTGTGTCACAGTAAACCAGCTCCCGCACAGCTAATTCCCTCAAGTACTGAATACCTCTTTCCATATTGGTCCACTTGCCAGGATAGCATACAAAATCGTCACTGAAGGGGTATCTCTCCCTCACGCCTGACAGAAGTCTCCTCCAGAGGCTGACGACTTGTTCCTTTTTCCCAATGGCCTTGTCAACGCCCCCGTCCCTGGCCAGGGATCCCAGCTGCTTGGCTTCCTTGCCCTCTAATTCCAAGCTGCTGGCCCCGTTATCCCAGCACCGCAGCAGCCAGGTAGCAATGTGCTCGCCTGGGTGGCGGCTGAAATCTTTCCGCATGTCTCGCAGCTCGCCCAGGGACAGGGACCGGGTGATGATCTCTGTCTCTATCTCCCGCGATGACCCTGACTCATCGTCATCCCTCTCAGAGCGATCTGTTCTCTTTGTGTCTTTCTTTCGTTTTACGGGGGCGACTGTTACTGGCACAGGTTGGTCATTGGGCTCAGTCACTGTGCCTGTGGCTGGAACTGGAGCTGGAGCAGCTGCTGTGCCCACTGGGGGAGTCGGGACCGCGCCAGTGACTGCAGCAGCCGTGGTGCCAGTCAGGGGGGCTCTGACTGCCTGCTGGGCTGGAGGGGCTGCAGGGCCAGCTGGGGTGGCAGTGCCAGTCACAGCGCCTGCCGCTTCGCTTCCCCCCCTTTCCCCTTGAGGGCACTGAATCAGGTTGAACAGGGCTCGGTAGGCGTGGGCCAGACCCCAGCACTTTGCTGTGATCTGTGTCTCTCTCGAGTTCCCAGGGTGGCAGCACACTTTTTTCAGATATTTTACCAGATTGTCCGGATTCTGTATTTGTTCAGGGGTGAGTTTAAAACACACTGCAAGTGCCCACTGCTCTAGATACCTGCCCATGCTGTCTCACACACCCAGCCACTCACAGCTATCCGGCCCCGGGGCAGGTCTCTGCAGGATGTTCTAAACGACTTGTTTAACCCTAAACAAAAGCTGAAACCCATTCAGGAGGCATAACAAAAGGAGAGTGCTGGCTTGAGCATCCCACGGGTACTCGAAATTATCAAAAGCCCTTAGGACCAGCCTGAAGGAGAGAGAGGGGGGCGAAAGAGTGGGGGAATGTATCCCCTTCGGTTTTCCCCAAAGATTGGGTTTGATTATTCACAAATTCTAGGACATAGGATCCGAGGTACGGAAATGACCGCAGTGCGGCACGCAAATACAAGCCTAATTTCATGCACTGTGATGTTATCTTGTCATAAGTCGATATCGTACGGTAGAGGAAAATCATCATCCTGGTCCTTTTCCCAGCGATGATGAACAGCATGGCAATGAACACATAGTGCAAGTACGGATTTCCATAGCAGAGCCACTTGATCAAAGTCAGAAACATTTTCCTTTTTTTACCAGCGACTACTTAACACAGAAAAATGTGTATAACAAATTTTAAGAAAATCTAAGAAAGCAGTTTTAACACCCGCTGCTCAGCCCTGCCGTTATCCCCGCCCCACGCTTGGGCGCCAATTTAATGTTTTGGTTTCGGCTGCCGCCGGCAACAAAAGTGCCACGCGGCCGCCCCTCCCCCCGCCGGCGTGCGGAGAAGAATGAAAAGAAAGAGGCAGAAACCGGTGGGTCGGGATAAGGACAGTTTAACAGAACAGCAAACAAAGGGAAACAGTAACAACAACAGTACAAATAAGGAGCAAAACACAACAACGAACCGCACGACCCAGACAGCCGCTCTCCCGCACAGGACCAGCGCCGTGCCCCCCCAAGCCGCGAGTGAGTTCCCGCCACGCTGCCCCCCCCCCCCACCGGAACCCAGCATGACGTCACATGGTATGGAATACTGGGCTCTGTTTGGCCAGGTGGGGTCAGCCCCCACCCCCCGGCTGTGCCCCTTCCTGGAGTCTGGTGAAAATTAACCCTGTCCTGGCCAAACCCAGGACATTATCCACCCCTTATTCCATACCATCTATGTCATTCCCAGGTCCCCTGTTGTCCAGTTGATCACCACCACTTCTCCTGTCTCCAGATATCATTCCCTTAGTCTATGGATCATCACTCTAAAGTGTCCATTGAGTTCATTTAATCCATGACTTCAGGCTCCATCTGTCGTAATGGTCTTCTGTGGCAGGAGAGGTGATGTGTGGTGATGGGCGGTCACTTGCTGCATCCGGAGCTCACGGCTGATGTATCTGGTGCGGCCCGTGCCCACAGTCTGCAGGAGATGTTGATCTTGATGAAGTTGCTGGATGCCAGTTGTTGAAAACCAGGTCCAGTTCCATCATCGCTGTGCTCTGCTAGGCTTTCATCAAAAAGGTCCATCCTTCTTTAATCTGGACGATTCTTACTATGCTACTACTGGTACAAAATATAACAATTATAACAGTGATAACAGACAGTTATTTAACAATTAACTTTATACAATTTATTTATGGACTATTCTCGCCCAAAATCAAATCCCCATGAGGTACACATTGGAATTCCCCATCCTTCCGCATTACCCACCAGGTACACCCAGGTCCTTGAGCAAAAGAAATTCCGTGGACGGGCTTGCCTTTGCCCGAGGCAGGATTAACCCAAACCGTCTTCCCTAACATGTTCTGCATGTGCACTACGGGGACTTTATCCCCTTCTACGGGGCGCTGAGATTTTGACTGGGCAGGACCAGCACGTTTGGTGGACCCTCTGGTGTTAACCAACCAGGTGGCCTTTGATAAATGGGTATCCCAATTTTTGAAAGTCCCACCCCCCATTGCCCTCAAAGTGGTTTTTAGCAGCCCATTGTAACGTTCGATCTTTCCCGAGGCTGGTGCATGGTAGGGGATGTGATACACCCACTCAATACCGTGTTCTTTGGCCCAGGTGTCTATGAGGCTGTTACGAAAATGAGTCCCGTTGTCCGACTCAATTCTTTCGGGAGTGCCATGTCGCCACAGGACTTGTTTTTCCAGGCCCAGGATGGTATTCCGGGCTGTGGCATGGGGCACAGGGTAGGTTTCCAGCCATCCGGTGGTGGCCTCCACCATTGTGAGCACATAGCACTTGCCTTGGCGGGTTTGTGGCAGTGTGATGTAGTCAGTCTGCCAAGCCTCCCCATATTTATATTTTAGCCATCGTCCTCAATACCACTGAGGCTTTACCCGCTTGGCTTGCTTGATTGCAGCGCATGTTTCACATTCATGGATAACCTGTGCGATGGTGTCCATGGTCAAGTCCACCCCTCGGTCACGAGCCCATCTGTATGTCGCGTCTCTTCCTTGGTGGCCCGAGGTGTCATGGGCCCACCGAGCTATAAAGAGTTCACCCTTATGTTGCCAGTCCAGATCCACCTGAGCCACTTCAATCTTAGCAGCCTGATCTACCTGGTGGTTGTTTTGATGTTCTTCAGTGGCCCGACTCTTAGGGACGTGGGCGTCCACGTGACGGACTTTTACAACCAACTGCTCTAGCCGGGCAGCAATATCTTGCCACAATGGGGCAGCCCAGATAGGTTTGCCTCTGCGCTGCCAGTTGTTCTTCTTCCATTGCTACAGCCACCCCCACAAGGCATTGGCCACCATCCAAGAGTCGGTGTAAAGATAGAGCACTGGCCACTTCTCTTGACTGGCAATGTCTAAAGCCAGCTGGATGGCTTTCACCTCTGCAAACTGGCTGGACTCACCTTCTCCCTTGGCAGTTTCCGCGATTTGTCGTGTAGGGCTCCATACAGCAGCCTTCCACCTCCGCTGCTTCCCCACAATGCGACAGGACCCATCCGTGACCAGGGCATACTGTTTCTTATCTTCTGGCAGCTGGTTATACAGTGGGGCCTCTTCAGCACGGGTCACCTCCTCCTCTGGCGATGCTCCAAAATCTTTGCCTTCTGGCCAGTCCATGATTACCTCCAGAATTCCTGGGCGACTGGGGTTTCCCATTCGGGCGTGCTGGGTGATCAGCGCGACCCACTTACTCCACGTAGCATCAGTGGTATGATGCGTAGAGGGGACCCTCTCTTTGAACATCCAGCCCAGGACCGGCAATCGTGGAGCTAGGAGGAGCTGTGTTTCAGTGCCAACCACTCCTGAAGCACCTCAAACGCCTTCATATGCGACCAAAATCTCTTTTTCAGTGGGATTATAGCGGGCCTCGGATCCTTTGTATCCCCGGCTCCAGAATCCCAGGGGTCGACCTCGAGTCTCCCCTGGTGCTTTCTGCCAGAGACTCCAGGTTGGGCCATTCTCCCCGGCTGAGGTGTAGAGCACGTTTTTAACATCTTGCCCTGACCGGACTGGACCAAGGGCTACGGCATGAACTATCTCCCGTTTAATCTGTTCAAATGCCTGTCGTTGCTCAAGGCCCCATTCAAAATCATTCTTCTTCCGGGTCACGTGGTACAGAGGACTCACAATTTGGCTGTAATTTGGGATGTGCATCCTCCAAAAACTCACAACACCTAAGAAGGTCTGTGCTTCCTTTTTGCTGGTTGGTGGAGACATAGCTGCTATTTTGTTGATGACATCCATTGGGATTTGACAGCGCCCATCCTGCCATTTTATTCCCAAAAACTGGATCTCTTGAGCAGGTCCCTTGACTTTACTTCGCTTAATGGCGAAACCGGCTTTCAGAAGGATCTGAACTATTTTCTCCCCTTTCTCAAAAACTTCTTCTGCGGTGTCACCCCATACAATGATGTCATCGATGTACTGCAGATGTTCTGGAGCTTCACCCTTTTCCAGTGCAGTCTGGATTAGTCCATGGCAAATGGTGGGACTGTGTTTCCACCCCTGGGGCAGTCGATTCCAGGTGTACTGGATACCCCTTCAGGTGAAAGCGAACTGTGGCCTGCACTCTGCTGCCAAAGGGATGGAAAAGAATGCATTAGCAATGTCAATTGTCGCATACCACTTGGCTGCCTTTGACTCCAGCTGATATTGAAGTTCTAACATGTCTGGCACGGCAGCACTCAGCGGTGGTGTGACTTCATTCAGGCCACGGTAGTCTATTGTCAGTCTCCACTCTCCAGTAGATTTTCACACTGACCATATGGGACTATTAAAGGGTGAGCGAGTTTTGCTGATCACTCCTTGACTCTCCAGCTGGCGCATCAGCTGATGAATGGGGAGAAGGGAGTCTCGGTTGGTACGATACTGTCGCCGGTGCGCTGTTGTGGTTGCGATGGGTACCTGTTGTTCTTCAACCCTCAGCAACCCCACAACGGAAGGATCCTCCGAGAGACCAGGCAAAATGGACAGCTGTTTAATTTCTTCCGTCTCCACAGCAGCTATGCCAAAAGCCCACCGATACCCCCTTGGGTCCTTGAAATACCCTCTCCTAAGATAGTCTATCCCAAGGATGCACGGAGCCTCTGGGCCAGTTACAATGGGGTGCTTCTGCCACTCCTGCCCAGTGAGGCTCACTTCAGCCTCCAGTACACTCAGCTCTTGGGACCCCCCTGTCACTCCCGAAATGCAAATGGACTCTGACCCTTTGAACTCTGATGGCATTAAAGTACACTGTGCACCAGTGTCCACTAGAGCTTTATACTCTTGTGGATCTGACGTGCCAGGCCACCGAATCCACACCGTCCAATAGACACGGTTGTCCCTTTCCTCCACCTGGCTGGAGGCAGGGCCCCTCTAATCCTCGTCAGAGAATTTGCTGCTCACCTGCTGTAAAAATGACTTGGAGGTCCCCTCCAGAGGATCGGAATCAAGGTCAAACTGTCTACCTGGTCTGGAGAGCTGGCTGCTGGAAACTGCAGCGGCATTTTTCCTAACAGAATAACCTTTGGTGATTGTTTTACCTCGCAACTCACGTACTTATGCCTCTAGACTTGAGGTGGGTTTTCCATCCCACTTCCTCATGTCCTCTCCATGGTCACGCAGGTAGAACCACAGGGTGCCCGGTGGTGTATAGTTCTGTATTCCCTCTCCTGAGCAAAGAAACGCTTGCCCCTAATAGCTGAGACACTGGCCCATACAGGTGGGGAGTAGAACCTACTCTCTTTCATTTCTCGGACCTCCCAGGCCAGTTTCTCCACAGCTGAGACAAGGGAGGAAGAGAGACTTTCCTCATATTGCCAGAGTCGGACAGCCACCTCATCCACTGTTGGTGCCTCCTCACCTTTCCAGTTTACAACTGCCAGTGAGTTGGCATATGAGGAGGGTGTGCTCCGCACAAACTTCCTCCAAATGGATTGTGAGCACTGGAGTTCATCTGGGTCTGTGGGTAACTGCTCATCAGCTGTGTCACAGTAAACCAGCTCCCGCACAGCTAATTCCCTCAAGTACTGAATACCTCTTTCCATATTGGTCCACTTGCCAGGATAGCATACAAAATCGTCACTGAAGGGGTATCTCTCCCTCACGCCTGACAGAAGTCTCCTCCAGAGGCTGACGACTTGTTCCTTTTTCCCAATGGCCTTGTCAACGCCCCCGTCCCTGGCCAGGGATCCCAGCTGCTTGGCTTCCTTGCCCTCTAATTCCAAGCTGCTGGCCCCGTTATCCCAGCACCGCAGCAGCCAGGTAGCAATGTGCTCGCCTGGGTGGCGGCTGAAATCTTTCCGCATGTCTCGCAGCTCGCCCAGGGACAGGGACCGGGTGATGATCTCTGTCTCTATCTCCCGCGATGACCCTGACTCATCGTCATCCCTCTCAGAGCGATCTGTTCTCTTTGTGTCTTTCTTTCGTTTTACGGGGGCGACTGTTACTGGCACAGGTTGGTCATTGGGCTCAGTCACTGTGCCTGTGGCTGGAACTGGAGCTGGAGCAGCTGCTGTGCCCACTGGGGGAGTCGGGACCGCGCCAGTGACTGCAGCAGCCGTGGTGCCAGTCAGGGGGGCTCTGACTGCCTGCTGGGCTGGAGGGGCTGCAGGGCCAGCTGGGGTGGCAGTGCCAGTCACAGCGCCTGCCGCTTCGCTTCCCCCCCTTTCCCCTTGAGGGCACTGAATCAGGTTGAACAGGGCTCGGTAGGCGTGGGCCAGACCCCAGCACTTTGCTGTGATCTGTGTCTCTCTCGAGTTCCCAGGGTGGCAGCACACTTTTTTCAGATATTTTACCAGATTGTCCGGATTCTGTATTTGTTCAGGGGTGAGTTTAAAACACACTGCAAGTGCCCACTGCTCTAGATACCTGCCCATGCTGTCTCACACACCCAGCCACTCACAGCTATCCGGCCCCGGGGCAGGTCTCTGCAGGATGTTCTAAACGACTTGTTTAACCCTAAACAAAAGCTGAAACCCATTCAGGAGGCATAACAAAAGGAGAGTGCTGGCTTGAGCATCCCACGGGTACTCGAAATTATCAAAAGCCCTTAGGACCAGCCTGAAGGAGAGAGAGGGGGGCGAAAGAGTGGGGGAATGTATCCCCTTCGGTTTTCCCCAAAGATTGGGTTTGATTATTCACAAATTCTAGGACATAGGATCCGAGGTACGGAAATGACCGCAGTGCGGCACGCAAATACAAGCCTAATTTCATGCACTGTGATGTTATCTTGTCATAAGTCGATATCGTACGGTAGAGGAAAATCATCATCCTGGTCCTTTTCCCAGCGATGATGAACAGCATGGCAATGAACACATAGTGCAAGTACGGATTTCCATAGCAGAGCCACTTGATCAAAGTCAGAAACATTTTCCTTTTTTTACCAGCGACTACTTAACACAGAAAAATGTGTATAACAAATTTTAAGAAAATCTAAGAAAGCAGTTTTAACACCCGCTGCTCAGCCCTGCCGTTATCCCCGCCCCACGCTTGGGCGCCAATTTAATGTTTTGGTTTCGGCTGCCGCCGGCAACAAAAGTGCCACGCGGCCGCCCCTCCCCCCGCCGGCGTGCGGAGAAGAATGAAAAGAAAGAGGCAGAAACCGGTGGGTCGGGATAAGGACAGTTTAACAGAACAGCAAACAAAGGGAAACAGTAACAACAACAGTACAAATAAGGAGCAAAACACAACAACGAACCGCACGACCCAGACAGCCGCTCTCCCGCACAGGACCAGCGCCGTGCCCCCCCAAGCCGCGAGTGAGTTCCCGCCACGCTGCCCCCCCCCCCCACCGGAACCCAGCGTGACGTCACATGGTATGGAATACCGGGCTCTGTTTGGCCAGGTGGGGTCAGCCCCCACCCCCCGGCTGTGCCCCTTCTTGGAGTCCGGTAAAAATTAACCCTGTCCTGGCCAAACCCAGGACATATATTTAATTTTGCCACTTTATAAGGATTTAAAATGGTCCTATTTTTAAAGTCCAGGGATAAAGAGTTTAGTTTTAACCTTCTTGATGAACAACGTAAGAAGTTAAATTCCCAACACAAAAGTGGTTCCTCTGTAATTACGAGGACTTCAACTAGACTTCTTGACTTTTTTGAGCATCTTTTAAACAGTTTAATACCATTCTTCTAGCAGACATCTGATGCATTTCAGAAAAGTCTGTTGTATCAAAACATGTTAACCATTACCATAAATATTATGTCATTACCACAGGTCTTCAGAATACATGCATGAGGATAATACCTCACAGTTTTCTGAATAATTCTCATAATTCTATTTCTGAAATGTGAGAATCTAAAACTAGTCAATGTACTTTTCCAAAAAGATATAGAAATATATATTAATAACAAAAAATGAATCTAAAGTTTCTCAGATGAAGTAAATGAGCTTTTTTGGTGGTTACCTTTTTTCTCCATTCTTATCCCCTTTTCTTTGTCATTCCTTCTCCCCTCTGCACCCTCCTACCCTCCACTCTATATTAAGGAGTCCTAGAGTGCTTCTTTCTGCTTTAAGATGCTATAAAAAGCACTTTATACATATGTATAGTGCAGATCAGCAAGAATGAAGAGTTCCCCCACCCCTCATTTTCACCTTCTCTTGAAGTTTCTGTTGGTTGGTACGGGGTCTCTATTTCAAGCTCAGGTAGTTGAAATGAGTTTAATATTCTGTTTTTTTCTGACTGCAATCTGATGCTTTATTTCATCTTCCTCATATAACTACTGCACATTAATCTTTATTTCTGACCAGTATTCAGAAGAATAACTATGGTAAGTTTTTCCATTTTATAGTTCTCCTTACTTCTTAAGGGAATAAAATCCCTGTTTTCAATTTCCTCTGTTTGTTTCTGCCTCTTCAAAAACATTACATGTTTGCCAGAAGACTTGCTATATTTTCTTATCAGATGCTTTTTCTTCCATTTCAGCTTGTGGATTAAGCCTTCATTTTCTGCATCTTTCTCCTGATGCTACATTATATTTTCCGATGATTATTAATGACAAGTTTGAATAATAGGATGGATCTGTCACTGATTTTTAATTAAACTAAAAATGTCTTAGGCTAGGAAAAGACCTTGTAAAATAGCTGCTTTTTTATCATTAATGCTTGCTACTGTTAATAAGCAAGTCACTTCTTGTCACAATAACTAGCAGTTTCTAGAAACTTCAAGAGCTATTAGATTTTTGCCTAATCGCATTGAGGCACATACTGACTTAACAGCGACATCATCATTATAACCAGTCTTCTCTGTTAATTTACCAATTTTATCCTGAAGTAGGTGTTTAAAATTGAGAAGGCAGGTTGCATTTTCATGTTTTTGCTATTGTCCTGTTTCCAAAGGGCGGTGTGATCTCTCCCTCCCGGCTTTGTTGTGAAAATCCCATTGAAAATAATTTTTACTGATACTCTTTGACGATGTCTATTGGAGGACCTTAAATGAACAAATCAGGTGTTAGTGGACATCACCACTATGTCCTATCTCTACATAGGAAGCAAATATTGAAAAGACATTTAAACATTGCATCATGTAAAAAAAAGCTACTAGATATACATTAACAAGTTTACAGTATTTATTTAGCAGCTACTGTTCACACATTTTAAATAATAGTGAAAGATTTCAGAGCACTTCAAAGAAGATAAAATATACTAAACAAAACCCAGCTCTTTACAGAGATTAGTGTACAAGCATGAATGTCTACAGTGAATGAATGTAGAAGACAGGATCTCGCATGACGTCATGGCAAGAATGAGTTGTAAAACCGATAAAGTATTTCTAGTTACTAGAAGGAACGGTTGGACTTGATGATCTAAGAGGTCTTTTTAAACCTGCGATTCTATGAATAGAGGGAAAGTGCTTTCTCTCTAAAACATTGAAGCATGTGACTTCACTCATTATATCACTCAATAATAAAAAGGAGAGGAAAAAAATCTGAATAGAGGAAAACTTTGCATAATACTTCTGTGTGAAGCTAGATCGAGCCAAAGCAAAATATATATTTATATAGTTTATATAAATATAAGCTGCATATAGAACTGCACATAGTTTATATATATACAATTTCTGTATAAATAAGGTGCATATAAAGCTATCTCTCTATATATAATTAATTTATATAAACTAAAGTTTATCCCAGATAGTCATATACATTTCTCATAATATTTATCAGTTTGGGGTTTGATTATGGTCCCTGAATATTTGCCTCATATTTTCTTTGTATCAGTAAAAGCTGAAAATCCCTAGTGTTTATATGAAGGTGTTTTTCCTGCCACAAGTAATACACTGTTACTATGACAGCACTTTCAGAAGGAAAACCTTTTTTTTCCCCGTCTAAATAGAAGAATACTCTACTATTGTCTTTTTTTTCCTGGGTTTTTGTTTGTTTGTTTGTTTTGTTTTAATTTATGTTTCTTTCTTCATATAAAAAATGGAGAAAAGAGATGTCCCTATATAACGTAATCGCACTTTCCCACCACTCCTTTGTTTTTCTTTCATCTATAGATCAAAATTAAATCTTGTCTAAAGCAGATATTCTGTCTTCAAATAAGTGCTGATATTTCATTTCTGGGTTTCCCCATCTCTCCCTCCTCTCCTCCCCCCACCCCCCCCCCCCCACCCCAAGTAGCAGGGAAACCGACTTGTTAAACTTAAAGGAAGTAAAGAATATGGAGATTTTGTTCTAAAGTCTAGTGAGGCATGGATTTTCCTGCAAGTGCCCGTCATCAGTCTTTGTTACACTGACAGCAGAGCTATGTTTTATTTGACAACTCTAATGCAGAAACAGTATTTAACTAATAGCTTTCTTCATCTCCTTTCCAGAGGACTGATCCAATAGATAGTTACAATGTGAGACTCCCCTACTAATCCTTTCATCAGCCTCCTAATCCTTCCATCTCAGTTATACAGTAGAAGACATCTCCTGGAAAAGAAACAAACTTCTGTTTCAACACCGGATAGTCCATCTTCTCCACAGGCTACTTTATAAAAAAAATCCGTCAAGCATGGAGCTACGACTTGATCTTATCCAAGTTCAGAAGCCATTTGCAGCACTGGACAGCAAGCGCCCTCCTTCATAAAAAAAGAAACAAAAAAAAGGCTACAAAAAATAAATAGGTGTATAAAACAAGAAAAATGACATCCACAAACTTTTAGTAAGTGCAGACTCATACAAGTCATCTTAGAAATCCATTTTGAGTCACCTATCACGTGTAGATCTGCTTTTTTATTAACTGAAGTTAACGTTGTTAAGGCACAGTAAACACGGACAAACCAAACATACCAGATCCAAAATCTCAGGGATAAAACAAAAAACTGAACAACAAAATTTTGGAAGATATCCTGCATACTGCTAAACTTTATAACTGTGAATGGTTTGCAGTTAATTTTGTTGTATTGAGAGGTTTTTGTTGTTGTCTTGTTTGAGGCAGAGCTACAGCATCTATTAGCATACATATTAATAATTTATATGGATCATCATTGATATCACAAAAATAGGATTTATATGAGTAGAAACTGAGTGTATTCAAGTGTCTGTTCTTAGTGTTTAATCATAACTACCCAGTGAACATACATTTTTTGTTAGCAACATGTAATTTTCAGAATAACCAAAACTATTTTTTCCCCTTTTAAATCCAATTCTATTCTAAGACGTAGTGGAGATGTGATTTCTTTATGTTTGAAACCACAAAAGCACATTTTTTTATTGCATCAAAATACATATAAAGAACAGTATGACAGGTGTCTAGAGTCCTCATCAGTTTGGAAAAAACAAAAATAAGAGAGCCAAACCCAAAATATTCCACCCTTTAGCTAAGAACATTAATTGTGTCGCATAGGAAACTGTGGAGTGGTGCTTATGGATCAGAGAGTTAACCCTATTCCTAACCAAATTTCCTTTTAAACCTGTCAATCACTTGTCCATTACATTTCAGAAGTTCCTGTAACAGAGAACAGTATATGGAAGCCAAACCTCTGTTTTTAAGAGACACGGTAAAGACTTCAGACTCCCAGATACTTCAGATTCATAATACAGTCAGAACATCCTGTCTCTTGTATCTACTGCACTTTTCATTTTTAAGGACTTGCAAAAATCTATACACAAACTTACATATTGTATGTATAGTTATATGTATATACACACACATTCTGAACCTTCCTTATGCTGCCTTTAATTCTACAGAAAACAAGGAGAATACAGCCCTCTTGACTCTTGACTGAAGTGTTTCACACAGAGGTAGGCTTTCTAGATAGAAGAACCATGAAACCCCTATTCCAAGACAAGCTTTATATTAGAAGAGACTTGTCTGATGAAGAACTACTTCTCATCCTACAGCTGTCACAAATAGTAAGACACTAATCATCCTCTGCAAAATTTTTAAAAAATAGCTACACTAAATGAAGGTGTAATACCCTACTTCACCTACTGATTTACAATTAACACTGAGAGAATAAGAAAATACCCTTTTTTCACAGCTGCTTCTGCCACAAGTTGTACTGATGATTCAAGATTAAAATAGCTACACAGACCAACAGTCATCATAATAAACTAATAAACCTATATTCTACATACTTTAAATTAAAACATTAAAATACAATTTAAATAATAAGAGTACATTATCACCTTCATGTACTGAAAACATTCCTATAAAATACCTGTTGAATAAAAAAAAAACCCAAAACCCTAGAGCTGAAAGAAAATACATAAAGATAAATACACCTCAATTAATTTACCAAAATCCTGCTGTAGTATCATGTCTCCCAAGCTATATTACATTCCCATCTATCTGATAACTAAGCTTTCAAAAAAACAACAGAAACAGTTTCTACCTGCAATATGGCAAAATCTTAACACTAACTGTATCCTTAAACATCTACCCATTTGGACCTTGCCTGTATATTTCACATATCTTTCTGTTAATTCTCATTTTCACTCCTGGAGCTTTAATACTCTTGCCAGAAATGAATCTGAGACTTCTGGAGGGCATTAGGAGAGCAGAATACTGGTAGGCCCTTTCCTCCTGCTTACTGGTGATTGCAGCACCTGTGATTCCTTAAGTTCATCACAGCTGGTATGGATCTGGTATAATAGAAAACAAATGTCAGGAAGTAGCTAACAATCTTAGTGTGTCTTTCCTTCTATCTTGTAGACTGAATTAGGAACAGATACCATTCTCTTTATTGTCCTTGAGGTAGGAATGTCTACAGTTGTGATCTTAGTAGGAAAATAATTAAATAACATTTCCTTTCTTGTCGAATGCATAAATTTTCTTACATAAATTTTCTTTCATCTGTAAGTAGGTCTCTGGTATGTCATTTAACTTGCACAATCCACTCAGCAGTGCTGACTCAGAACTTTCCAACCAAGTAGGCAAAAGTGAATTTTTGTATCCTGAATGTGAGGTGTTAGGTTCAGTTCACTACAGCAACTAAAGAAGAAGAAAATGGAGTATGCTTGAGCCAGGGGAAAGGAATGCGAATTGTGTCTGGAAGAATGGATTTTGTTTGTCCTGTTGGAATTTTGAGGTTTTTTATTACTGCTGTTGTTAGAAGGTTGGTCTGCTTACTGCAGCACAAACTGTTGTTCCGCATACGTGAACTCTAGTAGCACTCATCCCAGTTGCTAACTTAGTATCCCAGCTGTTCTAAGCAACTGCTTCTCATGTTGGTTTTACTGCAAATTAAGCTGACTCTTATCCTTATTAATCTTCTGATAGAAAAAGTGAATAAATTGTTCATTGTCGTCTAACATGTGAACTGTGAGACTGTTGAGAATGTGAAGGTTGGAAGTAGGCTCGGCTGCAGTGACCAAGAAATGGTGAAGCTCAGGATCCTGTGTGGAGGAAACAGGGTGATAAGTGGGATCAAAACTTTGGACTTCAGGAGAGCTAGCTTTGGCCTCTTCACGGAGCTACTTGGAGGAATCCTGTGGATCAGGGCTCTCGAAGGCAGGGGGGTCCAAGAGTGCTGGTTGCTGTTTAAAAATCACTTCCTCCATGCTCAGGAGCTGTGCATCACCCTGAGAAAGAAACCTAGAAAAGGAGGCAGGAGACCCGCATGGATGAGCAAGGAGCTTCTACCAGACCTCAGATGGAAGAGAAAGGTCTATGGAATGTGGAAAGAGGGTCAGGCCAATTAGGAAGAGTACAGGAATGTAGTCAGAGCATGCAGGGATGCAACGAGGAAGGCCAAGGCCCACCTGGAATTGAAGTTGGCAAGGGATCTCAGAAACAACAAGAAAAGCTTCTTCAAGTACATCAGCAGCAAATGGAAGACTAGGGATAATGTGGGGCCGCTGCTGAATGAGGCGGGTGTCCTGGTGACAGAGGATGCTGAGAAGGAAGAGCTACTGAATGCCTTCTTTGCTTCAGTCTTCAGTGCCAAGGCCAGCCCTCAGTAATCCAAGGTCCCGGAGGTAAGAGATGAAGCCTGCAGAAAGGATGACCTTCTCTTGGTCGAGGCGGACTGTGTGAGAGATCACTTAAGCAAGCTGGATACCCACAAATCCATGGGCCCTGATGCAATTCACCCACGAGTGCTGAGTGAGCTGGCGGATGTCATTGCTGAGCCACTCTCCATCATCTTTGAGAGGTGCTGGAGGACAGGAGGCGTGCTCGAGGACTAGAGCAAAGCCAGTGTCACTTCAATCATCAAAAAGGGCAAGAAGGAGGACCCAGGGAACTAGAGGATGGTCAGCCTCACCTCCATCCTGGGAAAGGTGATGGAGCAATTCATTCTAGAGATCATCATCAAGCAAGTGGAGGAAAAGAAGGTTACCAGGAGTAGTCAGCATGGATTCACTAAGGCGAAATCATGCCTGACCAATCTGATAGCTTTCTGCAATGATGTAAGTGGCTGGGTAGATGAAGGGAGATCTGTGGATATTGTCTATCTCGACTTCAGCAAGGCTTTTGACACTGTCTCCCAGAACATCCTTAAAGGGAAGCTGAGGAAGTGTGGGCTGGATGAGCGGTCAGTGAGGTGGACTGAGAACTGGCTGAATGGCAGAACTCAGAGGGTTGTCATCAGCAGCACTGAGTCTAGTTGAAGGCCGGTAACTAGTGGTGTCCCCCAAGGGTCAGTACTGGGCCTAGCCTTGTTCAACTTCTTCATCAATGACCTCGATGAAGAGTTAGTGTACTCTCAGCAGGTTTGCTGATAACACCAAACTGGGAAGAGTAGTGGATACACCAGAAGTCTGTGCTGCCATTCAGCGTGACCTGGACAGGCTGGAGAGTTGGGCAGAGAGGAACCTGATGAGGTTCAACAAAGGCAAGTGTAGGGTCCTGCACCTGGGGAGGAACAACCCCATGCCCCAGTACAGGCTTGGGGCAGACCTGCTGGAGAGCAGCTCTGCGGAGAGTGACCTGGGTGTCCTGGTGGACAACAGGTTAACCATGAGCCAGCAGTGTGCCCTGGTTGCCAAGAAGTCGAATGGTATCCAGGGGTGCATTAGGAGGAGTGTGGCCAGCAGGTCGAGAGAGGTTCTCTTGTCCCTTTACTCTGCCCTAGTGAGGCCCCATCTGGAGTAGTCTGTTCAGTTCTGCGCTCCCCACTTCAAGAGAGATGAGGAACTACTGCAGAGCGTCCAGTGGAGGACTACGAGAATGATGAGGGGACTGGAGTATCTGTCCTATGAGGAAAGGCTGAGGGAGCTGGGCTTGTTTAGCCTGAAGAAGAGAAGGCTGCGAGGGGACCTAATATATACTTACAAATATCTGAAGGGTGGGTGTCAGGAGGATGGGACCAGACCCTTTTCAGTGGTGCCTAGCGACAGGACAAGGGGCAACAGGCACAAACCGAAGCATAGGAAGTTCCGTCTGAACATGAGGAAGAACTTCTTCCCTCTGAGAGTGATGGAGCATTGGAACAGGCTGCCCAGGGAGGTTGTGGAGTCTCCTTCTCTGGAGATATTCAAGACCCGCCTGGACAAGGTCCTGTGCAGCCTGCTGTAGGAGACCCTGCTTGGGAAGGGGGTTGGACTAGATGAACTCCAGAGGTCCGTTCCAACTCCTAACATTCTGTGTGTTACTACATCTTCCCTTTGTATTTTATTTTGTAGAATCCTTCATGTGATTACTAGGACTGCCTGTATAGGAATTTAAAAATTCAGTAGTATTGCATTAGTGAACTTCCAAGCTGTTAGAACAGTTCCTAGTGTTCCTCCTTACATGGACAAAAGTGAGGTTTTGGGATAGATGGGCACATACATGCTAACACAGTTGTAGGTTCCTGAAAAAGTGACCTGTGACAAGCTAAAATTAGTGATAAATGTGTCTCCATTTCTACATAATTGTTTAACTGTCAAGGAAGTCATTCAGAAAGCGAGAACACTGGGAACCCTTTTATATTCCACTCAGTCCAAGATGAAGCGAATCCATAAATGTTTTACCCTTAGATAGTGATAAAATCTGTGTCTTGTAGAGAAGTTCGACGGTACTCTGTGTTCATCTATGGGAGCTGAGTTGCTGTTTATATAGTAATTAGGGTCTTCTATTTGATGAAGCCCTTAGCTGCATCTTGTCATAAGAAGGTCTCAGATTGAGGGTAGAGTCTTCTTTCTGGTTTCGGGCCAGCAAGAGTTGGGAATTAGGTTTTATTTTTGTTTTATTTTTCCCCATGTGAAAGAGACATGATAGGAAGCTAGTCTAGTGATGTTCTAATGTAAAATGTTTTTACATTTCAGAGGCAGCACTAAAAATCTATGCTTGCATGTAAAATTTGTGATTGTTAGAATTGGTCCACTGCTTTGATCATTTAGTAACATTAATAGTCAGGAAACCCTCTAGATATGTAGACAATATTAATTGGTTTTGCTTCTAAGTGGAGTTTAGATGGCCTAGATGCTTCTTTTCAGGGGTAGTGTTCAAATAATTTGACTTTATTGACTTCATGATACTGTCAGCAAAGAGCTAAGGAAGGTAAATGGAAGCACTCACAATTTCTGCTGTTTTTCTGTAGTCTTAGAAACATATTATTTAAGGAGACTGAACTTCCCCCAATAGTTTTCTGTTAATTAAAAAAAAATAAAATTAAAACAATATGATTATGCTAGGTGTGTTGGATTATCCTCAAAGATCCATACCTAGAATTCTGGTGAGACAGTACATAATTTAAGCAGACTAAATTCCACTATCTTTTAATTAAGGCTCAGTTAGAGCTGCTGTTCTAGCATTCAAATCATACTTTGGACTGCTATTAAGCTTAAAATGAGTTAGATTTAATCTCCAGATCCTTTTCTGCTTATCCAAACAGTCTCCATTGTGTGTCTGCATGCATACATGGTTGACTTCTTCTTTTGATGTTTCACGCCAGATGGAGGCTGCAGCCACTCCCCAGTCAGGCTGGTTGATTGAACAAATGCTTCCAGTTTCAATCCACCAGCTGACTCCAAAAAGAGTGAGACAAAAGAATGTGTGCAGTGAGGGGAAGTATTTATTCCAATGCACTTTAACACTTATAAGCACAAAGATATGGATTAGCCAATCATGTAAGGGCTGTTACCTCTTTAAATGTACCAATTTTACTCTACAGATACTGAAAATAAGGAAAAGGTTAAATAAGATTTGATCAGATCCAGGTTCTCAACTTGTTTCTCAGATCTTAGTGCTGTTCCTCGATGTTATTAGATCAGGACCTTCTTCCTGTCACTTTGTTCTTTCCCCTGCTACACCTATCACTAACACTTTATAGTCTTTTAAGTGTTATGTGGAATGAATTCTTCCATCCAGTCACAGTCTTTATTACATTTGCCACAGATGGCTGACCTTTGCTTTGCATTGCCTTCTACATGTCTTCAAACTGCTTCAATCTAGTTTATGAGCTAGGTTAAATGCCAGTAACCTATTTTTCTGTTACAAGGTCAGCTTTTCTCATTTTCTTCCTAGTTAATCTGGCTGGGTAGTTTTGATGTCTACAATCCTTTCTGAATAGCAATGCCTACCACAGTTTATGTAAAGTTCATTTATAACACATGGTATCCTTCAATAATGTGTTTTGTACTGAATTTCTCCTCCTTGATTTCAGATTCATTTTCCAATTTACATAGCTTATTTAAAATTTTCCTTCTTCTTGTTAATGCCTTTAATCTTTTAATTTCCACATTGGGACGTGACAAAATATTATAATTGTACAAATCTTCCACATTTTTGCTGATAGCACCAATCAGAAATTAAATTACTCCTTTGAAATTATGCTTAAAATACCATTTCAGTTTGATGGGGAATTGCTAGTGATAACACTTAGAAAGTTGGTGGGTTTTTTGGTTCGCTTTTTTTTTTTTTTAAATCATCTATGCTTTGCCTCAGCCATTTAATCCAAATATATTTTCTTAGATTCATTGAAGAAACATGAAAGAAATATTTTAAAATTAAATCAAGGTATGCTACATGAACACTGACTCTTTTTTTATAAGACAAATTACTTTGACTTCATGCCATATCCATTCTGTGTATAAGCTCTTGACTGCTTTACTTACACAAAGATCAGATGACCTAAACAAAACCATAATTTCACTCCTAGTTCTGTTCTGAATCAGACCAAAATGGTTCCCCTTGTTTGATACAAGCTCCTATTAAATATAAAATACAAAAAATAAGAAGAAAATTTATCTCTTAATTGGGAAATTCCGTTATAGTATTTGTTACTCAGATATATGGAAATGTTCTTTAAAGACAAACAAACAAAAGAAAAGCAAAGAGACTCTCACCAAAGATCTAAACCTGACATTGCAGCTATTTCTTTCATAGCTGAATTAATACTGAAAGGAACATAATTGAAGACTTTAAATCAGTTGAAAGCGAAAAATAACCCCAAAAAAGGAATCGAACTCCCTAACTGCAAATGAAGCCACTGTGATGAAACAAGGGAGGAGGGTTTATATGACCCTTGTAAAGAATGTTTTTTTATTTCTCACTACAATGTGTTCAGTCACAGCTGAACTAACCATTGCTTCATGGGGCACCATCCTGGCTATACTGGGCATCGTACGACTGGTAGCCTCAAATTTATTGAGATAATAATCAAAAGTAAAATATTTTTTTTTCCCCCTCATGCCCTGATGATTAACTATCCTGTGTTTTCTCATTATGAATATTTTTTGAAAACATAGCTAGTCTTTATCTAGTTTCAATCATGTACTACCTAAAAGAAAATCAAAAGAGAGAAAAACATAATAAAATTAATGAAGATTAATATAATTAAAGCTTGATATAAAGTTAATTAAATCAAATGCTATATTAACCAATCTTTATATGAAATTATAATATGTCCAGGAAAACCTAAGAGGAGGTTAGAAATGTAAGAGAGGTATCCATCAGGAAAGATACATACAAAGTTAAGCATGCTTCAGGCTGATGGTTAAAATACGCCCTTCTGTACCTTTTCCTGTTATACTGAGTGAATAATAATGGAAAAACTTCTTAAGAAAATAATAAAAATAGTTAAACAATAAACAAAAAATTTAAAGTTAAACAGTAAACCAGTATTTTATGCTTTTGTAAATCACAAATATTGAGGAAAGTTCTTTTCCTTCAGACTGCATTTATATTCTTCAAAAATATTTCACAGATTAATATGTTAGTGCGGAAAGGTTTGGCTTTGAATACAATCTTTAGCACAAAAACTGATGACAGTAGTTTTATCAAAATAGAATGTCTGACTCCTGAAATCACTGTCCTGGGATTCAGCATTTTTGTTGATGAATATATCTGTCTTGCTATGTTATGGTGAAGTAGCCCTTTCCTGTGTAGTGAACTTCTAAGTGGATTTTGTTTTGGAAAGCAATTTCATGTTTGCTGATAACGTTGATTGGTACTTTGTCAGTGTTAGCTTTTAAGCTTCTGTTCTGGTCTGCTTAATTTTTTGAAATAGCTTATTTGATTAAGTGATGCTTTACCACCAACAGTTCAGCTGGCTTTCTGCTGATAGCTAGATTTTCTCTATTTGGTGCTATTTTGCACTCGCTGAATCTCTTTATCATTAGAATTTTAAAGTGTAGGTTAGATTCAGACCTTTCCTCTCCTCCCTTACTCTGCTGTTCTTTTTCTAGATTTTTCCTAACAAACAGGGGCAGAGTGTAACCTCTGCAAGATTGCTGATGACACAAAACCGTGAGGAGTGACTGATAAGCCAGAGGATTGTGCTGTTGTCCAGAGGGATATGAACAGGCTGGGGAAATGGGCTGACAGGAACAGCATGAAGTTCAACAAGGGGAAGTGCAGTCCTGCATGTGGGAAGGAACAAACCCTGGTACCAGTATATGATAAGGGCCACGCAGCTGGAAAGCATCTTGACAGAAAATGACCTGGGGTCTTGGTTGACAGCAAGTTGAACATGAGCCAGCAGTGTGCCCTTGCAGCAAAGAAGGCTAATGATATCCTTGGCTGCATTAGGCAAAGTATTGCCAGCAGGTTGAGGGAGGTGATCCTTCCCCTCTGCTGAGCACCGGTGAGGTCACGCCTGGAGCACTATGTCCAGTTCTGGGCTTCTCAGTCCAGGAGAGTCATGGACATACTAGAGAGAGTTCACCGAAGGGCCATGGAGCTGAAGAAGGGACTGGAGCATCTTTCCTGTGAGGAAAGACTGAGACAGCTGGCACTGTGCAGCCAGGAGAAATGAAGGCTCGTGGGGAGATCTTATTAATACCTATGAATACTTGAAGGGATGGTGCGAAGAGAGCATAGACAAGTTCTTCATGGAAATTCCATGTGAACTTCAGGAAACATTTCTGTACTGTGAGCATGACCAAGCATGGGAGCAGGTTTCCTAGTGAGGTTGTGGAGTTGCTTTTCTTGAAGATATTCAAAAGCTGATCCAGGGCAACTGTTGTGGTTTAACCCAGCAGCTGGCAAATAGGACCTGACAGATACTTACTCACCCTGCCCCTTCCCCTCCAGTGTGATGGAGAACAGAAATGGACAAAAGGGGAAACTTGTGGGTTGAGATAAAGACAGTTTAAGAAGACAATAAAGGAATTATTACTACTACTACTAATGATAATAGCAATGATTATAATGAATATGCAAAACAAACTATACGCAAAAGAGTTTTTCTCACCGCCTGATGACTGATCGCAGCAGCAATCATGAAACCTGGAACTCACAAATTTCTCGAAACTCCCAAAGAAGACCAAACTCCTGGAAAAAAAATTGAACTGCCAGACAAGAGAAGATTTGAACTCACGGAAAATGAAGGACAAAAGGTTCCTGCCCCTTGGCCAACTCTCATTCATAAACTGAACATGACACCTATGCTGTGGAAAATTTCCGTTGGTCAGCTTGGCCTAGCTGTCTGGCTATGCTCCATCCCAGCTCCTACACACCTGCTCATTAGCTGAATATAAGAAACTGTGAAAAAGTCCTTGATTTCATAACAACAACTGAAAATATCAGTGTTATCTACATTCTTCCCACACTAAATCCAAAACACAATAGCTCCTGGGAGGAAAATTAACTATTCCAGCCAAAACCACAACAGCAACTGGCTCTAGGTGTCTCTGCTTGAGCACAGGGTTTGGACCAGATGACCTCCAGAAGTCCCTTCCAATCTCAACCGTTCTGTGAATGAGTAGACTCAACAGTTGCAGTAGCAGATCTATCTTTCTAGATGAAGATACATTTCTTGGGCTAGTCTGTTATCGTTTTTCCCAAGACATATTTTTCCTTTGTAGTAAAGTCATCCACTTTAGTAATCTTCCCCTTGCATTGCTTCCCGCAATAGGAAAGGAAGTCTGGTTTTGTGGGGGTGAAAAATCTGTTACTAGTCGTCACAGAAGATACAGAAACAACTCCTATGCCTTTCAAATTGATAGAGACTTGTTTGCTAGAAATCCGCAAAATCTTTTTTTTTTTTTACTAACTTCTCTAGAAGATACGTGCTTTTACGCAGACTTTTGTAGAAACGCTCTAAAAGCCAAAAACTCTGATCTATTGCTGCGTCAATGATATCATGAAATGACAGGATAACACTGTGATAAGGACAGTTTAAATATGTCTCATACAACAATATTTAATAATTTATCCTTGAAATTGGTCATATACTATTTATTTTGTATTTGTCTTGTAATTAGTAATTTAAATATTCTTATTAGATTCATAAGACTAACCACTAACAGGAGATAGTTCAGCAATCTAGAGATTTTAAAATATATTGTTATGGCAGCCAAGAGGTAATATTCTGTTTGAAATATTTATCTTCTTAAATACTTGCTAGAGGTGAAGGCTAGATATCGGTAATGATCTTTTAATATATGAAAGTAGCTTATTATCAACTGCATGTAAAATGATGTCACTGAAATATTCAAAGACATACCAATATAATTCCCTGAAACAAGAAATGGATATCTGCTGTGAAACATAGTCCAGCAAACATCTGGGAAATTTTACAGTAGAGCTGTACTTCTCTCAGCAAGAGAATAATTTATCAGCTAAAAAGAAAATCAACTTCTGCTCAGGTAGGAAAACATACCAGCAGAGAAAATAGTTAAAAGTTATTTGGCAATAAAATATGTTTATTAAATGCTGTTATGATATAGAAAGTACTTTCAACATTTCACAAATAGTAATTACACATGAGCACACAGGACTGCTACAAATACCAACTTTTCAACCACTGATCCTTTCAAATGCAATGGCTTGAAATTGTAGTCTTTAGAACAACTAACATTTCATGATTATGTACCATGAAAAAATGTCACAGAATATTGATCATAGCTTTGAACCTGCCAAAACATGAAAGCAGAAACTTGATCTTTCAGGCATGTGATTTGTCTGAAAATGAGTGCCCAATCCTGTCCTGTTTACTTCATAAAGAGCATACAGCCCAACACTAGTAAAAGAAAAGGAGTCTGAGAATTATGTTAGATTTTTTTTTTTTCTGATTTATAGAAGTGTATCATAACGTGTCTCTGATTAGCTGTGGTTAAACAGTTTGGAATAAATAATTCCATCTGAGCAGGAGAGGCTAGCACAGCAGTTTCCGAGTGAATTGCAGTGGAAGTGTGATAAGTTTGCTTTACTCTGTTAAACACTTCTCTGAAATTACTGTGTCAACAGTGAACCATTTCTCAAGAGACAAGAGACATCCAGTGTTCTACACTGGCCAGGATTCATCCCCCTTTTTTAAAAGCTTTGTCTCCTTAGGCTGTCTGCATAGTTAGAGAGAGAAATATATACCACCAATATATGATTCAGCCCATGAGCTGTAATGTTCCTAAAAGCACTTATGGACTTGGTAGTTAAAATCAGTTGATGTGAAGTTAGGTTCTGTCTGTAATACTTTTGAGCTGTTGAGCTCTTTGCTATTCAAGGCAAGTATGAAATTACACAAGCTTCTGAACAGAGGTTGTGCTTTTTTTCTCTCCTACTCTTTCTGAAAAGGTGGTATCTTTCCTTTCTGTTCCTCTCTTCACATGTTTCAAAATAGTTTTAGGATTTCTTCCAGTGTTAATACTTCGGAAAAAAAATTGAGGTATTTTTATCATTAATTTATTAAAAAAATACCTCTTTCCTTACAGATGTGTGTTTTGTGTGTTTTATTTAGTAATAAGGACACTATTTACCAGCAATAATTACACTATATACTACACAGTATACAACTGTATACTGTAAATTGTTACATAGGTTTGGTCCAGCAACAGTGCACATATACTTATCACATTCATACAGGTCGTATTCTGCTGAAGATATCATAGAATCATATCTGTGTTTGAAAAAAGGATAATTAGACTCATTATTTTATTTCTATACAATATTTATACAGTTCTTTTGGATCACTGAAACAAGTTATAATAGTGTCTCAAACAAAATGCAGCTTACTTAGGTACCATGCTATGAAACACCTGTAGTGTCTGTGATGAGCAAAGCTTATTCATTTGTCAGAGTGAACATGTCATGTTAACTTCTGTTTGGAAAGATACATGTCTTTTTTTGTCCTGTTGAGAAGATTTTCCAGATCTTTCTTACCAAGAAGCTGTATGTAGAAAATAAATTAGACTGATCAGGAAAAAATGGTGAAATTGATAACTATATAATTAATAATTATAGCAATTGACAATTATACATTTATTGAAACTAGGCACAAAATTATACATAAAATGTTTCATTTTCTGTAGACTTAATATTATTAATAAGTATACTATAGCCTGAAAAAAGATGTAAAAAGATATTTTCAAACTATCACCAAATTTAATTGGGATTGTAAATACACAAGACTGTTCTGATTTTTCCTCTGAATTTTAGTAGACCACAAATGATTCAAAAGCAGTATGCAGCCTGCAGTTCACTAATTAAGATAAGATGTTTTTAAAAATTTTCGTTCAGTTTTTTTGTAGAACCATCTTATCACCTGGAATGTTTTAACTTTGATTTTATTCTTTCTGCTGAGCCAGAGTGGTGATTTTAACACGTAACAGATTAAAAGTGTTCTTTTTTTCCTCCAGAGAATGTTTGCCAAGAGCTGATACTAATACAGGTCAAACTCTGAGCTAAAATATCTTAATAGTATCCTTTTAAGGAAGGATGGTAGTCTTTCTTTTGCTTTGCTAATGACATTACATAGTAGCATATTACTGAAAGGTAGGAAAATCTGCAGAGATTAAGAGCATTATTCATATTCGCATTTCACTATAAAATGAGGTCTTCTTTTTAAGCACAAATCTTTGTGACAATCTGTTCTATTTCAATGCTTGGGGGAAAAACTGTATCTGTCAAATAAGTTCCCTAACACAGTTTAAATCAAATGTCAGGATACAGTCTGTACTTGTTCTTTTTATGGACATATCTTTATGAGTATGTTTAATACTCAGAGGAGATTTATAAATAAATAGTTAAAAGAAAACTGTATCCATTTTGCTCAGCCAGCATTTTGACACTGAAAGTGCTCCTCAGTGTGAATAAAAAGTATCTGAAAACAAAATTTTACTGCATAATTGGGATATCTGAGTCTCCTGCTTGTGGCAGCTATCTTGCTGACAAGATGCTGGTAGAATGATGCCCTGTCTCACATTCTATTGAATAGATACCTTTTTTTATTACTGCACTGACATATTAGTAGATGTTAGTTTGAATTTCCTTCTCTGCATAGCTAACTGAGGAGAGGAGTATGGCTTTACGTGCACAGAGCAAAGGGACATATTTTAGTTGTGACAGCTGAATGATATATATGAATAATTTATACTAAAATGTGAGGACCAATTAGAAAACATCAATTTTTAAAATAATGTCATTTTGACCCTTGTACATGGGAAAACAGAAGTCAAATCCTGGTGTAATTACGGGTTTCCCAACAGTCTTTCGGTATTTTATTGTAGAGGATAGGTTTA
This sequence comes from Opisthocomus hoazin, assembly GCF_030867145.1. NCBI lineage: Eukaryota > Metazoa > Chordata > Aves > Opisthocomiformes > Opisthocomidae > Opisthocomus > Opisthocomus hoazin. Next base: position 46,759,313 of record NC_134414.1, on the reverse strand, counting down.
CGTAGTATGTTTTTGAAAGTAGCCTGGAATCTCTGACCTTCCTAGCATAACACAGACCCCAAAGAAACAAATGCTAATTCTCAGATGGGTTTATGAACTCGGATCTGGCACCATGTTATTGTGGTCAGGTATGTTTTAGCTGAGTTTGAAGCTTAGGCAGAGCAAGATCACACATGTTCTGGAAATACTATATTATCATATTCAGTCCAGGTAAATTTTGATCTTTTATTATTGTTTAAAATGTATACTGACATATAAAGTTTGTTAGAATAGTTCTGCTGAATTTCTTGTAGAGGTGACTGTGTGTCAGGTAGCTTATAACTCTGACTATCTAGGTCTTTATGACAAGCAAAGTTTAAGGCTAATATTAGCACTATAAATCAGGGGTTGTTCTGCTTCAGCTTTAGAAGGTGGAAGATTTGGGTGACTGTGTCTTGCTTAGGCTGATATTTCATGAAAGATTCTTAGGACAGATGCCACAGAAGACAAAGTTGAGTCCTGCAATAAGAAATCCAAGGAACTTTCGAAAAGTAATGTACAAAGCTACTACCATTTGTATAGATACCTATGAGTAGTTAGGTTCAATACGCCTCAATATTATTAGACTTTTTTTCACAATATTTGTCATAGAAATAAAGGTGTTCAGAACTGTCTTTTGCTATTCCATTGTTGAGGAATTGTAGTATATTAAATTTCCATACCCTACACTTTTACTTCAGGAAATTGTATGTTGCACTAGTTGTTCTTTCTGCCTCCTTTTGCCGAGTGACTTCTACTTCTTTTTTTTTCTCCTCCTGATGAAAACACTTTAACCTAAATGCTAGCATCATGAATCAGGCCAGTGCAAGAGGATGAGGATTTGTTATATGCACAACTTTAGCGGCAGGACACAGATTCGCTTGTTTATAAGCCAGAGTATCAGTTACTTCTACTATACTACTGCAATATAATTTTTGGGAAAGCTCTGACTAGTACTTGTCTGTAATAGCAAATCAAATATTAATGAGAGTATTTTTGGCTGTGGAAGCCAGCTAATATGGTTCTATATGAAGAAATGTTTCTGACAAGGTTTCTATAAATACTTTAACAACAAAAGGATGGCTAAAGAAAATACCCATCCTTTATTGGATGCAGTGTGAAACGTAGTGACAAAGGATGAGGAAAATCCTGAGGTACTTAATACCTTCTTAGCCTCAGTCTTTAATAGTAAGACCAGCAGTTCTTGGAGTACACAGGCCGCTGAGCTAGAGGATAGTGGTGGAGAGAAGAATGAAGCCCTCATGATCCAAGGGGAAATAGTAAGCAATATCTGCTACACCACTTAGACACACACGTCTGGAGCCAGATGGGTTCCACCTAAGGGTACTGAGGGAGATGGCAGAAGTGCTCACTGAGACACTTTCCATCATTTATCAGCAGTCCTGGCTAACTGAGGAGGTCCCAGTTGACTGGAGGTTAGCAAATGTGATGCCCATCTACAAGAAGGACCGGAAAGAGGATCCAGGGAACTACAGGCCTGTCAGTCCAAACTCAGTGCCATGGAAGGTTATCGAGCAGCTTATCTTGAGTGTCATCACATGGCACATACAGGACAACCAGGTGATCAGGCTTTGTCAGCACGGGTTTATGAAAGGCAGGTCCTCCTTGACTAACCTGATCTCCTTCTGTGAAAGGTGACACGCAGTCAAGGCTGTGCATGTTGCCTACCTGGGCTTTCATAAAGCCTTTGACACTTTCCCACAGTAATCTCCTGGAGAAACTGGCTGCCCGTAGTTTGGATGGGTGTACCCTTCATTGCATAAAAAAGTGGCTGGATGACCAGGCCCAAAGAGTGGTGTTGAATAAATCTAAATCCAGGCAGTGGCCGGTCACAAGTGTTGTTCCCCAGGGCTCAGTACTGGGGCCAGTTCTCTTTAAGATCTTTACCACTGATCTGGATGAGGAGACAGCGCACAATCAGCAAGTCTGCAGATGACACCAAGTTGGGAGGGAGCGTTGATCTGCTTGAGGGTAAGAAGGTTCTGCAGAGGGATCTGGACAGGCTAGATCGATGGGCTGAGGCCAACTGTATGAGATTCCACAAAGCCAGGTGCTGGGTCCTGCACTTGGGTCACAACAACCCTGCACAATGCTACAGGCTTGGGGAGGAGTGGCTGGACAGCTGCCCGGCGGAAAAGAACCTGGGAGTGTTGTTTGACAGACAGCTGAACATGATCCAGCAGTGTGTGCAGGTGGCCAGGAAGGCCAATGACATCCTGGCTTTTTCCAGGAATAGTGTGGTCAGCAGGAGTAGGGAAGTGATTGTCCCTTCGTACTCGGCACTGATGAGGCTACACCTTGAATATTGTGTTCCCTTTTGGGCCCCTCACTACTAGAAAGACAATGAGTTGTTGGAGCGCATCCTAAGAAGGACAACGAAGCTGGTAAGGGTCTAGAGAAAAGTCTTATGAGGACCGACTGAGGGAACTGGGGTTATTTTGTCTGGAGGAAAGCAGGCTCATGGGGGACATTATCACTCTTTACAGTAACCTGAAAGGAGGTTGTAGGGAGGTGGGTGTCAGTTTCTTCTCCCAAGTAACAAGTGATACGACAAGTGTAAATGGCCTCAAGTTGTGCCAGGGCAGGTTTAGGCTGGAAAGGGTTATCAAGCGTCGGAATAGGCTGCCCAGGGAAGTGGTGGAGTCACCATTGCTGGAGATATTTAAAACACATGTAGACATGACATTTAGGGACAAGGCTTAGTGGTGGACTTGGCAGTGTTAGGTTTACGGTTGGACTTGATGATCTTAAGGGTCTTTTCTAACCTAAATGATTCTAAAATTCTTTTATGAGATGTCCCCTCTAGATGCTAGTTAACAATACCTCAGAAGCATACAATTTCATGCAAGCTGCCTGCTGAGTATGTCACGGATGTTCCAGTTTCTGAGCAATCCCATGGACAGTTTGGGAGGGGGCCAGAAACCGCAGTCCCCGAGCCTGCAAAGGAGCCTTTCAGCACTTCCACGGCATGGATGACTGAGCTCCTGAGTGCTGTTGAATTTACTCGTGCAGCCAGGGAGTTCTTGGTATTTCTTATTTTGCTATGACAGCTAATATGTTTACTTCAGTGATTTCACTCTCTTGCTGCCCCACCCAGATGTCTGGTGGTTTTATTGTTTTTTTTTCCCTTATAATACACATTGGCTCTTTTTGTTTCATTTGCTGTTTATGGTATTTACCTATTTTACTTTCCCTCTTTCGAGTCTTTCTTCTTGTTGGATTGTAGCTAGTTGTTTCCCTATTTCTGCTAGAGGAAGACTAAGTAGCTAAAGCCACTGTGATTAATATATTGGTTTTATTTTAAGCAATTAACCCACATATAAAGAAATAGGCTTAAGGCTTTGCAAGCAAAAAGACTAATAGAAATTCTGCCTAATATACTTAATTCCTTCAGTGCAGTCTGTCTGCTGTAGGTTGGACATAAACTGAGGGAGCTAACAGCCTCAAATAAGAACACAAATAGGAAAACATTATTCTTTGTTATGTGAAATATTTATATCAGCAAAGCAATTTGGACTGCTATAGGATTGAAACCTTCTCTTCTTTTAGTTGTCTAAAGACATGATCTTGAACCCCTTTAGCAAGAATCTGATCGTTCATAGCTGTCAGATAACTTTGGGGATGCCAACTGCTTTGCAAGAAAAATAAATGATGGCAAGACACTGAGGCCTTTAACTGTTTGTTCCTTAAGTCCTTGTATAATTTCTGTTCTTTGCAGTGGTAAACATTATTTTCTATACTCAATATTGTCCATGAACAGAATATTAGTTTTGCATCAGACAAGCTGTTGTCAAAATAAAAGTAATTCCATGGCTTGAACAAGCATATACTTATGAGGGATTTTGTACTACTGGTGGTTTAGGCTGTGCAGTATCACAGAATCACAGAATGATAGGGGCTGGAAGGGACCTCTGGGGGTCGTCTAGTCCAACCCCCCTGTTGAAACAGGCTCACCTAGAAGCAGGCTGCACAGAACCTTGTCCAGGCTGGTCTTGAATGTCTCCAGAGAACGAGACTCCACAACCTCCCTGGGCAGCCTATTCCAGTGTTCTGTCATCCTCAGAGGAAAGTAGTTCTTCCTTGTGTTCAGATTGAACTTCCCATGCTTCAGTTTGTACCCGTTGCCCCTGGTCCTGTCAGTGAGCACCACTGAAAAGAGTCTGGCCCCATCCTCCTGACACCCACCCTGAAGATATTTACAGGCATTGATAAAGTCCCCTCTCAGTCTTCTCTTCTCAGGCTAAACAAGCCCAGCTCTCTCAGTCTTTCCTCCTAGCAGAGATGCTCCAGTCCTTTAATCATATTCACAACCCTCCACAGTTCATCATCTTTCTTGAACTGCAGAGCCCAGAACTGGATGCAGTGCTCCAGATGGGGCCTCACTAGGGCAGAGTAGAGGGACAAGAGAACCTCCCTCGACCTGCTGGCCACATTCCTCCTAATGCATCCCAGGATGCCTTTGGCCTTCTTGACAACAAGGGCACACTGCTGGCTCATGGTTAACCTGTCTTCCACTAGGTCACCCAGGTCCCTCTCCACAAAGCTGCTCTCCAGCAGGTCAGCCCCGAGCCTGTATTGGTGCGTGGGGTTGTTCTTACACAGGTTCAGGATCCTGCATTTGCCCTTGTTGAACCTCATAAGGTTACTCTCTGCCCATCTCTCCAGCTTGTTCATGTCTTGCTGAATGTCAGCACAGCCTTCTGGCGTATCAGACACTCCTCCCGGTTTTGTTTTGTCAGCAAACTTGCAGCAGGTATATATATTTATACACAGAAAAAATTGCTCATTTGACTTATATAAGAACTTATACACATAGTTGTCACAGACTTCTTCTCAAATTGTTGCAAAGACATCTCTTTGTACCTTCATAAAGGCAAATAAACAGAAAACAGATATATCCCACCTAGCAATATGAAACTCAACAGATTCATAGGTCAGATTAAGATGTCGAATCATGTCTGATGTTCAGTAGGTTATACATCTGCTGGTAAAAAGTCAAGCAGATAAAAGAGATACGGCATTTTCAACACTATTTTGCCTTTCTTCACCAGCAGTATTTGAAACAAAACATTCACTCTTTTTTAACTAGTATTATTAATTTCTCTAGGCTGTGAACTACCTGAAGGAGAAAGATTACTCTCTTCAGCCTTATAGTGCCAAATTCGATCATGCACATCTAACCTCAGTCTTTAACTCAGTGAAAAATTTGTAGAGCCCTCAGCGTTTATCCTGATGTTTCACCTTCAGACTTCAATGAGAAATAAACCATTGATTTCAACTGGACCATTTTCAGGCCTATAACACACCTTTCAAAATTCCTGCCTTTATTTCATTTGCAGTAGACATACTTGTGGAGTCCTGGCTGGACGAGAGGGGACATGGTTTGGTGCGTTGAGCAACCCAGGTTCCTATCCGGAAGTGAGCCTTGGGAGCGGCTGACACGGAACCCTGCTGGGAAGGGAGAGCGATGAGCTCGGGACACTGGAGCAGGGGGAACATCACCTTTTCCTGCCACACTGTCACTTCCTTCCTGCCACGTTGTTGTTTCCTGCCACAGTACTGTTTTCACACCGAGATGCAGCTCTGCACCAATCACAACGAGTTGCAGTAGTTTTGCCTATATATGGGTTGGGGGTTTAACCATTCAGATGCTGTAATAGTTTTGCTATATAAAACTTGTTTTTGCTGACTAATAAAGGTGAACAATCATACTTATATTGGGGTCACATCGTTACAACGGATCCGTAACCCACGCCAACATTTGGTAGCAGAGGATGGACGGTTTCCCTGCAGGAGTCCCTCAGTCTGCGGTGAGCAGCTAGAGAGGGGGCGTGGGAGCAACGGCTGGGAGGGTCCTGCCTGGGTGCGAACGCGCAGGGCAGACACGGAAGGCCGACTCCCAGGAATTTCAGAATTGAAAAGAGAGTACTCTTCCTGAAACTGAAGCTTGGGAATTTGTCTGTTAAATGTTGAATATTATTGTAAGTCCTGTCTTTGCAATATTTGGATTTATGCTGAAAACTTGGTGTGCCTGTGTGTGTGTGCGTGGTCGCGACCATGAACGTGTGATTTTATGTTACAGCGCTTGTATTTCTGTGATCTGATGGATTGATTTGGTTTCTGTGATCTAACGGATTTGTCTGGACTAAGTAACTGTTTTGTGTCTTTTGGTTTGGTAAGTTCTGCAGGTATTGACTATTTCTGGTTTTTTGACTTCAGACTGTTGTATTTGGACTCTGATTTATCAGGATTTTGGAAGCATTTGGTGCAGCAGGGTATAGATGTGGTGATGTTTGCAGCTTTATGCTTTTATGTACATTAATTTTATCCTATATAGTTAATGGGTCCTAGTTCTAGATACATTGTCTTAACCTAGGTAATTAATATGGATAGCCAATACTAAATGTTATGGATGTTTGTATATGTGATAAGTATACCTATAACCCAAGTGCAAATTTACTGAGCTCATATTATTGATACACTGCTATATCGACGCCTAACTTGGTGAGATGCATCCCCTCCCATTGACAATAATGATATGTTGTGGTCAAGCGGTACTTTAGTCCCACCATCCACACAGGAAGAAAATTGAATACAAGTAAATCCAGCAAGAAAATTGAATGCAAGTAAATCAATCTGCACCCATATGCTAGGTAACAGATTTACCATCAGTATGTATCATTCTCAAGTTAATTTAATCTTTCTTTATATCCAGCAGGTTATGGTATGCACTTCACATCTCTGTGTCTTCAATTAGCGTTTGTGTTCTTATATCTGTTAGTATTGTAGTTTGTGTGGGCCTCTGAAAAAGGGGTAGCAAGCTGAAGACCAAAATTATGTCAGCTCTCATCATCATCAACAACCTCATCAACTATATCTGGCTTGCTCAAAAAACAAAAAGGGGGAATTGTGGAGTCCTGGCTGGACGAGAGGGGACATAGTTTGGTGCTGTTGAGCAACCCAGGCTTGGTAATGGAGATAGACCTTGAAAGTAGCAAACACGGAACACTGCTACAGAAGTAGAGTGGCGAACACGGAACGCTGGGCAGAGAAGCAAGCCAGTGTTACCACAAAAGTCTTGCAATCCCTACTAGAAGATCAGAGTAGTCTACGACATGCAGTATTGCAAAATAGAGCCGCAATTGATTTTTTACTGCTGGCCCAGGGACATGGTTGTGAGGATTTCGAAGGCATGTGCTGTATGAACTTGTCCGATCGTAGTAAGTCCATCCACAAGCAATTACAATGGCTTGAACAGCACGCCAAATACAGCAAAACCAGGGATTTTTTGATGGACTGCTCACCTCACTCTTTGGTAATCTGCCCGCTTGGCTTAACAGTTTAATTATAGAAATTTTGCATATATGTATCATGTTACTTGCTGTTGGAATCATAATATGTATTTACTTTAGCTGTCTTAAAAGGGCTCTCTCCAAGATGACGAAGCAAACCTGGCTTGCTCAAAAACAAGAAGGGGGAATTGTGGAGTCCTGGCTGGACGAGAGGGGACATGGTTTGGTTTGCTGCGTTGAGCAACCCAGGTTCCGATCCGGAAGTGAGCCTTGGGAGCGGCTGACACGGAACCCTGCTGGGAAGGGAGAGCGATGAGCTCGGGACACTGGAGCAGGGGGAACGTCACCGTTTCCTGCCACACTGTCACTTCCTTCCTGCCACGTTGTTGTTTCCTGCCACAGTACTGTTTTCACACCGAGATGCAGCTCTGCACCAATCACAACGAGTTGCAGTAGTTTTGCCTATATATGGGTTGGGGGTTTAACCATTCAGATGCTGTAATAGTTTTGCTATATAAAACTTGTTTTTGCTGACTAATAAAGGTGAACAATCATACTTATATTGGGGTCACATCATTACAATGGATCCGTAACCCACGCCAACACATACTAATGAAATCATATTGTGTCCTGGGTTCGGCCAGGACAGGGTTAATTTTCACCGGAATCCAGAAAGGGGCACAGCCGGGCGTGCTGACCCAATCTGGCCAAACAGAACAAGGTATTCCATACCATGTGCCGTCATGCTGGGTTCCGATGGCGGGGGGGGGGGGCGGCGGGAACTCACTCGCAGCTCGGGAACGTGCAGCGGTGGTCCAGGAGAGAACAGCTCTCTGTGTTGTGCGGTTTGTGTTGTGTTTTCTCCTTATCTGTATCATTGTTGTTACTGCTCCTTTGTTTGCTGTTCTGTTAAACTGCCCTTATCCCAACCCACCAGTTTCTGCCTGTTTCTTTCCATTCTCCTCTGCACCCCAGCGGTGGGAGGGGCGGCTGCGTGGCACTTTTGTTGCCGGTCGCAGCCAAACTATAACATATTGACAATAATATTTTGGCATAAAATGATGCCAAATTGCATTCAGTTACTGAATTTTCTTCAGTATTACATGTAGTCACTTGGACCGTCAGTAACATGATGTTTCCTTTTTCTTTTAATACTTTCAAATAAAGAAGCTGTAAGTATTTATGCTGTTATGTGTACTTGGATCTGATCCTGCAATCAAAGCGTGCAGAAAAATGTGTACCTTCTGCTGAAGGTTTAGAATATGATGCTGTGGACAACAGTCACCATAACTTCAGCTATTCAAAAGGCCACATATGAGCTGATCATCCCAGGCTTCCTTAATCATAAAGGAAGAAATTACAGACTTCCTGAATGTGCTTTCTCTAATCAGTTTTAGACTTTTGCTTCAGAATGAAATTAATCATGTTCTGTGTGTGCTAATTTGTCTCCACTTATTACAAATGGCATCTAGAGGACTGGAGAAAGGCCAATGTCACTCCAGTCTTCAAAAAGGGCAAGAAGGAGGATCCAGGGAACTACCGGACGGTCAGCCTCACCTCCATCCCCGTAAAGATGATGAAGCACCTTATCCTGGAGGTCATCAACAAGCAAGTGGAGGAAAAGAAGGTTATCAGGAGTAGTCAGCATGGATTCACTAAGGCGAAATCATGCCTGACCAATCTGATAGCTTTCTATAATGGTGTGACTGGCTGGGTAGATGAGGGGAGATCTGTGGATGTTGTCTACCTCGACTTCAGCAAGGCTTTCGACATTGTCTCCCAGAACATCCTTCAAGGGAAGCTGAGGAAGTGTGGGCTGGATGAGCGGTCAGTGAGGTGGATTGAGAACTGGCTGAATGGCAGAGCTCAGAGGATTGTCATCAGCAGCGCTGAGTCTAATTGGAGGCCAGTAACTAGTGGTGTCCCTCAGGGGTCAGTACTGGGCCTAGCCTTGTTTAACTTCTTCATCAATGACCTGGATGAAGAGTTAGAATGTACCCTCAGCAAGTTTGCTGACGACATCAAACTGGGAGGAGTGCTAGATACACCAGAAGTCTATGCTACCATTCAGCATGACCTGGACAGACTGGAGATTTGGGCAGAGAGGAACCTGATGAGGTTCAACAAGGGCAAATGCAGGATTGTTCACCTGGGGAGGAACAACCCCATGCATCAGTACAGGCTTGGGGTGGACCTGCTGGAGAGCAGCTCTGTGGAGAGGGATCTGGGTGTCCTGGTGGATGACAGGTTAACCATGAGCCAGCAGTGTGCCCTGGCTGCCAAGAAGGCCAATGGGATCCTGGGATGCATTAGGAGGAGTGTGACCAGCAGATTGAGGGAGGTTCTCCTCCCCCTCTACTCTGCCCTAGTGAGGCTCCATCTGGAGTAATGTGTCCAGTTCTGGGCTCCCCAGTTCAAGAAAGATGAGGAGCTACTGGAGAGAGTCCAGCGGAGGGCTACAAGGATGATGAGGGGACAGGAACATCTCTCCTATGAGGAAAGGCTGAGGGAGCTGGGCTTGTTTAGCCTGAAGAAGAGAAGGCTGAGAGGAGACCTAATATATACTTAAAAATATCTGAAGGTTGGGTGTCAGGAGGATGGGGCCAGACCCTCTTCAGTGGTGCCCAGCGACAGGACAAGGGGCAATGGGCACAGACTGAAGCACAGGAAGTTCCGTCTGAACATGAGGAAGAACTTCTTCCCTCTGAGGGTGACGGAGCCCTGGAACAGGCTGCCCAGGGAGGTTGTGAATTCTCCTTCTCTGGAGATATTCAAGACCCGCCTGGACAAGGTCCTGTGCAGCCTGCTGTAGGTGACCCTGCTTCGGCAGGGGGATTGAACTAGGTGACCCCCAGAGGTCCCTTCTAAACCCTACCATTCTGTGATTCTCTGAAGACAGGTAGGTCAAACTATCTGCAACATAGATATATACATTTGGTCAAATGAATCTCATCCCAGATTTCCAAAATAATATGTGCATTTGAAGCTTAGGACACTGTAGTACCAAGAAAGGAGAGATTCGTTTTGTGTATTCAATCTCATAATTGACATTTTATGCCTTCTTAAATAACACTAAATATTTTTGACAGTTGTAAATAATGTGTAGATAAATGCTGTTCTTTAATATAAGCAGGATGTAAATAATAAGTGAGATATAGACCATTCAGGTAGAAGAGACATGGGGGGCCTCTTAGAGACTATATCAACAATTGGGAACATTAATATCAGGCTTTCCAGCAATCTTTCTCATAAGAGCATTAAATATGCAGCCAGGTCCAAAAGATGAAAGCAAGGATCTGCTGACCTCCATTGAGCAACATAAATAATTAAGCCATCTGTCTGTCTAACCACCTATCATCACTCTTTTCAACTTAATCCTTCAGCTTGTTCTGTACATTTGGTAGAAAGAGAGGACTTGACTGAGGAAATTAACGAAGTCTGTAACTAGAGCCACATGGCTTGAAAAAACCTGCTTTGATTGCACTTGATCCTTTCAGGAGAGACATAAATTATTTTTCCTTGTACTTGTGCTGATTTCCACTCTTAAGTTTAGTCTATCAGGGCTGAAAATGTAGTTTGCTACCCTGATTATTTCATTTTCTCTAATGTTAGATACAAAGGCTTTATTTTGCTTCCCCTGTTTCAATGTTAGAAATAACATTCAGCAAGAATAGCATATTCCGTGCAAGGTGCTGCACAGACACTCCCAGACAGGGTTTGTTTAAAAAAAAATCTAACTTATTGGCAACTTTGAATAGGGTAATGCTTATGTGAGGAATCAAATCCGTTGAACAGAACGGCTGTTTGCTCTTTGGATGGTGATGGGAGTTGTTGCCAGGGGCGTTTCAACAGTATCTTCACCGAATTAGCTGAGACTTTCCAAGCTGTCCAAATGAACTCTTACAATCTAAATGACTGATGGTCCTGTGTGACCACTTCAGAAAATGCATGATCCTTCTCTATGTATTATCTTAAACTGTGTACAAAACATCTCTTGTCTGTCCATTAAATGCAAAAGATGGCTATGTGACCAAACCTGCATAAGCAGGAACAGTTTACGTTATTTTATATTATTTATGTGTCTTTTGGTCAATTCTACATCAGGAAATGGAAGAGTCTCTGAAACTGCCAGATTCTCCACCCAAGAGAACCAACAAAATGAAGTGCACAAATAGCACCTACCAACTGGCCTATGGACAGTCTGGGGGAATGTCTGGGTATGTCCAAACCTCCCACTTTCTGCACCAATTAATTAAACGCTTTGACTGACAGTGGCTAGGAGTGCAGTCAATCATGCTGTTTCAAGTTGATCTGCTGTTTCAAATCAGTGCACTTCTCATCCATGCAGAGAGTAACTGGGGACTTTCTAGACAACACAGGGAACTGAGGACTAAGAGCACTGTGAGTGCATGCAGAAAAACCCCTCACACCCAGCAAAACAACAGTTGTAGCTGTAGGGTAAATTTGAATTTCATCCTTATATCACAATTATAACTCAAATTCCATGCTGACAGAAGTACAAAACTTCCCTGGACAGGTAAGTGTGTGAAAAACAGAAGAGCTAAAAATAATGTTCAGGGCTATTTAGTGGAAAGGGAAGAGGCATCTTTCAGTGCTTTGCAACCCTCATTCTGGTTTCTGTGCTAGAAAAAATAGATGAAAATCATAAAGCTAGAAATTGCTATTCAACCACATGAATTTATAACTGTGCCAGTCCACTTCAGAAATTTATTTATATCTGTGTTTTAAAAAGTGAAAGGTAATTGTGTGGCTTTTTTTACATGTCTTAATACTTATATGTACTCATAAAGGTCTTCTTAGCTAAGATCCTTTTCAGACTGCAGATTGTGTTAGTACTTCTACTCCCATTATTATGGCCAAAATATTCTAAATGTGAATAAAAAAAAAAGCAGCCAGCTTTACATCTTTTGTATTATTTACGCTCTGTATTCCATTTGTTTTACGTGTAATTAAATACATTTGGGAAAAGATTCATTCTTCTTGTTTGTACACATATTTTTTCATTATAATTGTTTCCCTTGCAGAACTAATTAAATATAGTTCTGAAGTTCTCTCCTTTAAATGTAATTACTTTTTGATGAAATGTATACATATTTCTCACTGTTATTGGTTAACATTTAGTTACTTTTTCTGTTTCTCTCTCTTCCACTTCTTGCTACAATTACATTTTACTTTTTAATAATGCTATCAACATGGGAATCTAGACAGAGACAAAAAAGTGAACTCTATTTTATACAGAAAGGATAATTACAGGGTACTAGATCCTAGATTTCAAGAAAGAGGTCTCAGATTTTTTTTTACCTTGACGTTTTGATGTTTGGCTTAGCACACTTCACTGTTATTTACCTGAGTAATTACATGTCCTGCACTTCTCAATGAAAACTGGAAATATTAATTCAATGATCAGAACAAAGAAGAGCCTTTCTTAAAGAGAAGGAAAATAGAAGGGTCTTCTAAGGTCAGGCATCTTACTTCCGTACTGACCTGGTCCCTTTCACTACAAACAAACTACTAACTTTACCCTAACCAAAGATGAATAGATGAATATCATAAGACAGGTGATATGGATACCTCCTTACAATGTTTCAGGTTGCAGACCTCAAACACTGGTACTCTGAAACAAACTGTCTTAAAAATACGGACATACATGTCTTGACATCGGAAGTGAATACAAAACATCTGTTTTCTGACTGCTAGTATTTTCCTTCTGGTCACTCTTCCGAGCACTGTCCCCTGTGGTTATTAACAGCTGGTCTGTCAAGCCTACAAATGGGGATTAATTCTAGGTGTGATTCATCAGAAAAAGTTTGATGTTATGATCTTTCTATAGCTGCCTCTCTAAACCCTAAATATCTAAGAAGTCAGAGGAGTCAGAACTCGAAAGGGAAAAAAAAAAAAAAGAAAAAAGTGATAGAGATAATTTAAGAGGATAGGCAAGTATTAGGGGAGGAGAGCAATTAACTGGACAATGATCATGTAAGCCACATGTTTTCAGGTTACTTTTCTAAAACTCTGTATCATCCCATGAATTCACTGGATATGTTACATAGCTGACAGGTAAAATTAAGATAGACATAGAACGCTCAGGGACTATGACATCTTCCACCCAAAGATATTTATGAACAATTTGTCAAAGCTACATGTGTGGAAACAAGATATATTTATGTCTGGCAACGTAGCAGGCCACTAAAATGTACTGAAGTTGCTCTTGTATTTTTGTTTCTCAATAAATGATTTCTTCATAGTTGTGTACAAGCATTTGTACCAATTTGGTGTTACATCACTCGTCTTCTAAGAAATGAATTCAAATGGGTGCAAATACATGAGTGAAACACCAATCGAAGGTAACAGCATTTTATGTTCATTTTGAAGTCCCTTTGTCCAGATACAAGTAGAAAATTATATAAAATATTTCCGAAGTTCATTGTAAGTAATGAAAAGAAGTGGTCGCCAATCTGGCTGCCTCTCATGAAATCATGTCACCTCCACATCTGTATAAAAAGTAATTGATTTTTGTCAATGCTTTGTATAGACATGTTAGCTCCTCTTCTGTTTGTTTTATTTATCACTAATAACACATGGATGTTGGACTGATTTATTGGCATAGTTTACCATAGATTATGCACAAACACTTATACAGGAAGGGTGTGCAAATGGGTTGAAGAGTGAGTGACAGCTCACATATGCAAAATCTATGGAGTGAATCGGTAATCATAAAATTATGTATGATTGGTTACTGTACATAGGTGCTTCATTGTTAATATAGAAGGTGTAGACGAAAACAGTCTTTGTCATCTACAAATCACAATTTGGCTTTATACTTTCAACTTAAAACATTCCATAATTTATGCAGTAGTGTTATGTCAGTGGAACCGGCTTCTGCACCTTCTTTTCAAAGATCTTATCTGAAAAGTGTTTTTGGTAACCAGACAGACTCATCTGTGAGATAACGGTTTCTGAATAGAGATTTCTCTTTACTGGTTATGCTGTGTTTGAAAGGGTGTGGGGATCATGAACTACCTCATTTAATAATAAGATAATTATTTCATTAATCTATGAAAATAATGGCACAGATTCATAACCTCTTTTACATGCATGACTGGAAAGAGTGTTGGTTTTGAAATGTAATACAATGGCAAAAAGAAGCAGCATTTCTTCACACTCAGAGGTACTTGGTATAGCATAATGCAAAATCTTAGAGTGGGGTGCATAGTTTCCCGCTAGAAACAAACCTGGTATTTCTAATGTGGCTGAATACAAGGAGGGAGAAAGATGTCAGTCTTTTACAGTTGTGATATAGTATTATATTAATTCTTCATGTCTCAGACTGTCAGACTCTTAAAAATTTAATAATCAGAAATGTAGATGAGCAGTTGGAGGCTATTATTCCTGGACAGTAATACTGAACAGCCAGTAAAATATGTTCTAAAGTTACCAAGAGATTATTTCCTTCTGCTTATGAAAAAAGTATTTGCTATTTCTCAATCTGTACCGAAACCAGTTCAAACCATTAAATCACAATCAGAAATATCTCTAACTAGACTTTTTTTTTTTTGCCAGGACAAATGTCAAGGCCAAAACAAAACTACTGAAGCCTTCTATTTTAAACTGTTATTTAGAGTGAGGGAGTATCACATAGAAAATGCAGAAAACCTGTTTGAAATTGCAAACATTATTCCAGGTTAGTTTTCTTACTGTTTTAAAGTAGAATATTCTAAAACTGTGTCATCTCTTTTATACATGTGTAACAGTACAGGTACCACTGGACTTACAGTTGCCAAAATCTGGAATAATGTTGCAGCCAGATAGTTTTCTCTTTTGACAAGTACTTTAAATGTGCATAGACGGCTTATAAAAACTCTTGGTAGGACTGTTTTGATTGTAATTCTAATGTGGGCTGGGGACCTGGTGTGTTACCTTGGAAAAAATAAGGTGTGTCACCTGGCTGTCTATTTGTGCAAGTTGTACACATACCACATCAACTGAACTAGGGTAGAAAATTTTAGTTTTAAACTCGGCAAGAGCATGATAAATTAGGGTGTTTGTGTTTATACACAGAGAGTGAGTGAGTTCAATAGAGTATTCTCCTCCTAATACACAACAAGTTGTCTGGTTATTCCCTTTTACTTTATTAGAAGCTGCAGTGTACACTTAACCAAAAGAAAAATAGTCCCCAGCATTTGACGAACAATATTTTGTGCAAAGATTCTTCCTCTTCAAAAGCTTCACAAGGGAAAAAGGTACAGGTAATTTACTTTTATTGAAGCAGACCTCACTTGGGAGTAAACGTGTGAGGAGGAAGACAGAAGATAGATAAGGCAAATTTCCTTTCTGTGACTCTCATTTTTAAATCCAAAGGAAATATCAATGATGCAACATTTCATGCTGTGCCTCTCTAATTTGTGCAGTTGGAGTCATTTAAGGCATATTTTAGTACGTTCAGAGAGCTTGCTCTAAACAGTAGAAGATGCTGCGCCTGTATTGGGCTGTGCCAGATCATACAGGCTGGCATATGCTGAACATAGCCTTTGTGAAGAAATCCAGATAAGAAAGTAAATGAGAAGATTTGGAGAAAAGCTAACTGTGATGTGCATGAAGATCATGTTGCCATGCTCAGTGTTGATACAGTGTTGCTGTTTAATACCAGCTCACTCATATTTACTCAAAATTTTTTTCAGTATGTCTTGCAGTCTTTCCTCTTTCAGTGTTTACCATGACCTGCTGAACGAAAGCATGTAGAAAAAAAAAAAACATGCAAAGCAATCTTCATCTTTCTCATGTTTTTACACCTGGTACAAAGAAAACATCCCTGCTACTGAAAGCAATGCCAATTTAAAGCCCAAAAAACTTCAACCAGCATAGAATTTGTGTCTCTGTTACTCATCACAGAAGCCTGAGAGCCTATCATCCCTGGCATCTCCCCTCAGGCAAATGCTCTTTTTCATGCTCCCACTAAGATCCAGGATCAACAAAGTACAAGATGCCTCACATCCTTCACTCTGATTCTGCCCTAGGAAATACCAGTCTACCGTTTAACCTTGGTTTGAGAGCTGCAGAGTGGGTCAAAAGACTCCTGCTTCATCAGTAATCACAATGAACAGTGGCTTTGCTAAAGGCCAGCGAGTTCAACAGTGCACTTTCAAAGCAACATCCAACACGGCTTCAACAGAAGCTTTTCAGATTTCAGGCCGATACTAGCTGTTTTATTTCAAGTTGTAAACCCTTTCAGGACAGAGGTTATGTAAAGACTTCTATGCATCAGAAACTCTTTACCCGTAATTTGCATGCTGATCCCGACACTTGAGCCCAGGAATCATCAGCAGCTTGCCAAATGCTGCTAAACCTTACACTGCTGTGCTGGTCTGGAAGGCCTCCCACACAAGACCCCTGATGTCACTTTCCCCCTAAGACCAATCTGTCATAACAAGGTATGCCTATTGTGATTCCCAAAATGCCACAGAGAGAGGAAAAAAGTGAATTCTTTTATTAATATATTAATAAAATTATTGCTGCAATAACTTTGAATACAACATACAATTTTTCTACAGTGATTGAATTCACCTGGGAAGGAGCCAATATATGTGTTATACATTTAGTTTCTCTGCACTTGCAGACTTTTTTCACCAGAATCACTCCCATATTAGAAAAGAAGTAAAAGGTAGGGCTTTACAAACAGCTGTTTTCACTCCTGGCCTTAAGGAAAAATAATAACTTATATATTGTTTGTTAGATAACTGACCAGGATTATGCTGAAGTAAGGAAGTTCATTGGGCCTGTGAACATAAATAGCATTTTAGTTTTTATTAAGTAGAAGAGTTATATTTATACTGCACGTTAGTCCAAAGCCAAATTCCACCTTTTGTTCATTAAGTTAGAACGTCAAGACTTCTCATTCAGACCTGAAAAACTTTTTCTCCCTCTAGGATAAAGGCGACATTTCAAGTTTTACTTTAGGTTTACATGTAATGTATGTGCAACTATAATGTAAAGAGTATATTTTTCTTTCTCAGTGAAAAGAAGTTCGTTTTCAATTTTCTTACATTCCTACTGCCACTTACCTCTTTTCTATATAGACAACTATTTTCAGCTTCATCAGCACTTAGCTCCCGTTTCACAATCTGACAAACGGCTACTCAGGCAGAAACACCAAACAACCCCCCCCCCCCCCCCCCCCAATATGTAGTCTCTGTAGACTGGAAGTTAGCCTACCCATAGTCATGTGTCCCCACAGGAATTACCAACTCATCCTACTCACTGATTACTGTAAAGGCTGCCAGCACTAACAGGACTCATTAGTGACCACTGAAAAAAATAGTATAACATCTGGTGTATCCAGATGAGTTCAGTAAATTTTGCCTGTTTCCATACACCCCACTGCTGTTTGCACACTTACATTTCTAATCTAGTTATGAAACCAGTATTCAAGTGCGTGAGTTACATATTTCAAAGCCACAAGACATGATTTCTTTCATGTAGCTAGATATTTATGATTCAGACTTTTACATGTGAGGTAGTTATCCTAAGCTTCCTTTATAGTGGAGACAGTTAATGACTGAGAGATATGATTCATCTGACCTATGTTAGACATCTGTTTTAGGATAAATCTATGGCTGCTCAGATTAATCCTCTCTAATGTGACTTTGTCATAGAGCAGTAAGACTATTAGAGACTTAGGAATAAATGTAAATATTCCTAATGGCTTTTTCTGCAAGCCTCCTTTGATGAAATTTAGAAAATTAGAACTTCTAATGTCTTTTCTGACAAAATATTCTAATATCAGAAAAATGCACAGATCAAAATCTCTGGGTTAATCACGGTTCTCCATGCAGACAGGGATCCAATAACTTGCTAAATATTTTTAATCTCTTCTTGACTTACTCTTAGTAATATGTATAAAAATAGTTTTAAGAAGAATTTATTTCCTGGATTTTTTTAAAGGATAAATTCAATATAGATAAGTAGGAACACTCAGTTGTATTTAAACTTCCTTATGAATGGTTTGACTAAATGATCTGACCTCTTAATCAAGGATTTTGATAAGTTGATGTCTATGATTCTTAAATATTCATGTTGACAATTTATAGAACTGAAGGATTTCTTCAACTGATATCTTAAAATGGTAATTTTGGTGCTCCAAGGATATATCTAGAAGTATATTAACATGGCAGCAATATTTCCTTGCTACTCTCCACTAAATCTAAGATTTCTTTTTAGTAAACAAAATGATAGCATATATCAACTCCATTAAAAAAGAAATGGAAGCAAAACATTGAATCGGTATTCAGCTAGACAACTCATTTTGTCTAGCATTACGAAACAAAAGAAATCTGTGAAGATACCACACATGCATTTTACCCAATCCTTGTTTTGTAACAGTAGTTGACATAACTACTAAAATGTTTTTTGTATATGTTTCCATCTTCAGCTTTATATACATCAGTCAGAAATACCTGTTACGTATGGAACATTATGAGCTGCTACAAATGCTGTAAAAAAGTACATGGTGCTATATTTTACTCTACCACATGTAGTGAAGGAAAGATGGGCATAGCTGAGTGAATAGTATAAATTACTTAGGACTCACATTTACAGAGAGTTTTATGTAAGTGTCCTACCTACTCTAGTCAATTCATTTTAAAAGTCAGGCCACCAAATCTACCATTTATACCGAGGGCACTAATGTCTAAAGACAATAGCTTTCCCCAACACTGTTGGTCTAATGGTCTGTTCCTGTGTCAGTTTGTATGTGGCTAGTCCTGGAAGGCTTTATGAGGTGTCCACTTAAATATTTTCTAGAACCTTTTCCATAAGTGCTCTAGCCCTCCCATTGTGCAATAATCTTTGAAATAACTGAATGCAATATCTCATCAATAAGTTCTCAAATAAAAAGAAACCTGCAGGCATCACTATTCTGTCTTCAGCAGGGGCTGGGAGAGACAATTAATCTACATGTCAAACTCCAAAATAAATATGAAGGATGTGATTCTCAGTTAGAGATTCGAGTCCAGCTGCAATACAGAGTAAAATGGGAGAAGTAGAGTTCAAGATATATTTTTCTCCAAAATATTTGCTGGTAGGCTAATTTTTGGTGTTTGTTACCCAGAATGTTAAATTTTGTAGACCCCTATAAAGCCCCAGATCAAAGTGAACAATTGTCTCAAAAATCCATCCCAAGAAACAGAGACTGAGAGGCTCTAATTAAGAAAACTCCTAAATCAGGCAGTGTGCTTTGGGAACTGCTTCATTTTGGTGAGGCACTGGGGCAGACAAGTGGTATCCAATGGAGGCAGGGTGCCGTACTGCACAGCCCACCTCTCTCCCTCTGAGATGTCACGTAGGCAGGGGAGACTGTGAGACCACCAAGCCCCCCCCCCCCCCCGCTCACCCACTGGCTAAGCACAACAGTATTGCTCCTCTGAGGAGGAACAAAGTGTTGAAGACAATCTCTGAATTGTTGTTCAATAGCAGCCAGTGTTCCAAGATAAGGAACATGTCATGGCTACAAACTTCCTCTACCAAGAACCTACATCTGCTGAGAGACTGTGAAAAAAGGAGTTGGTGAGAATAATAAGAACTCTGGTGGCATCCTCCCCAAATGACCACCGGAGACCCTCTGAGACCCCCATACAGGTATACGTTACTTTGCTGGCTCAGCACAATATCCCCACACAAGTGCAGTCAACCCTACTTGCACATCGTAATGAACATGCATCAGATAGTCAGAACAATTTTATTAAGTAGATGGAGTTTTTGTAACCTTTGTGTATAAATATGCTATGCCACTGTAAGTGGGCATGTGCACCCACCACCGGAGGACCCCGACCATGAGCAGAAGTTGTCACTGGATCCAAGGGTGGTGATGTCTCTTACGTTTCTTTTCATTTTCCTCTCTTTTTTTATCTCTGACTTTCTAGACACATAAGGGCAATGTTGTTGTGTTTGTCAACCTGCTATATTTTTTAGTTTGTTGTAAGTTTTGTGAAGTCAATATCCATTGTAGCCTGACTGTGCTAAAAGTAATGTCATTATGAAGTTGAAAAGTTACCATCTTTTGTAATCTCACTGAATTCCAAGTAAAGCTTTGTTTTTAATTAATCCTCTTCAGTCGTTGTTGTGGCTGCTGAGTACCATGCAGAGAATCAAAAAAGACCACCTCCCACTATCCACTGAGTTGGACAGGGCAACCCCCTGTTGAATATTTAGCTATTCTGACTACTTAAGGAAGCCAGACTTTCTGGTCAGGACTCCAAATCTTATTAGATTCTTAGATGTGTATAAATGTCCCACCACAAGATATTTTATTTCTTAAATTTTTAAATCCTTTAGTAGAAATCTTCTTGTTTATCTTACCTCTTCAAGATTCTTCTTACTTCTCTCTGACATTTTAAGAGAAAACTTAATTGATGAAAGTTAAATGAATGTTTAATAGGGATGAAGACCCCCAGTCCTTTCTTGACAAACTCACTAACTATAAGGTAAAGCACTATTTAGTACAGACTCAAAATATTTTCTGATAATTTCACTTCTGTCATATATGCTCTGTGTGGTTTTATATTCAGAAGGTAATTATGGCCAAAAGAGGGAACACATCTTATATAGAAAGCCAAGAGTTTATAATTGGTATACTTTGAATCTGAGGTCTAAGGTATGATAAGTCATTACTAATAATCCAGACACAAAGCTACTACCATTAAGAGTCCAATTACCTTATTAATACAAACTTTGTTAATAATACAACTAAAATTATTTTTAAAAAATCTTGTTGGTATCTACCTTATTTTCCATGGTGTTATGCTCACCCTTCCTCTGCACCTTTGGACCTTTAAGGGAGGCTCTAGGGTCTTTCTAAAGACAAGCATCTAAAGACAAAGCAGGGAGAGGACGTGTAGGAAGACTCTATAATCAAACACTCAACAGTCAGCCTGTAGTGAAAAACCAAAGATTTATAGAAAGGTTTGAGTTGGGAGGGACCTTAAAGACCATCTAGTTCCAACCCCCCTGCCATGTGCAGGGACACCTTCCACTAGACCAGACTGCTCAAAGCCCCATCCAACCTGAACACTTCCCAAGGAGGGGGGCATCCAGAATTTCTCTGGGCAACCTGTTCCAGTGCCTCACCATCCTGATAGTGAAGAGCTAGAGAATGTTGTGTTGATGACTGGGTTTACTCCTGCTGTTTTCTGGGACACGGCTGATAATTTCCTTCTCCTTACTTCAGCACCCATCCAGGATGATTTTAATACATTTTATAAAATACTTCACTGAACTGCTACTCCCTGCTACATCTAAATTCATTGCGTATGGTGCATTTTGCATATGTTAAACAACATTTTCTTGTTCTCTTTGCCCTTAAACTGGTTTTCTGCAAGTTATAAAGTCTACATTACTTTAGCCATGAATAATTGACCATTGGTGAGCTGTTTATAGCCTTGGGCATGACAACTTGTTACTACTGTCGAGTTAAAAATTATATCACCCGATTACAAAAACGTAAGTAAAAATATAGCAAATCAGGCAATAACCACCTGTTTGATATGGGGTTTTTGTTGTTGTTGTTACAGTTAAACAAGCCAAATTAAAGCTCCAGAAAAACTAAGACAAGTTCAGACAAAGGGTGAAAGTCTGCTCTTCAGAGCTTTGCCAAGTTGGTACAGTAACTGTAGCTTGTTACTAGCACTGACACATGTCTATGCATTAGTCTACAGAATATAGACTGAAAGTTTATTTTATGGGTTTGTTGTTGGTATTTTGTTTGCTTTTTTGTTTGTTTCTTGTATGAAATATGTCTCTTTGAATATTAGCGGAAGGAAGAATAACAGAGAGTCTTTACATAAAGATAACATTGCCCACCACTTGACCATGGGGGGGTTCAAAAGAAACTGAAATTCACTAGTTATAAAAGTTTATAAGCAGGACAACACTTTAAAATAAATCACCAAATTAATTTGTAATATGGGGTAGAAATACTAGGGAAACCAGAATAATTTAACCAAATAAATATGGAAAAGATAACAAAAAAAATCTGAGATGCATTCAGCAAGGCTGTCTACCCCATCCTTTCTTCATTATTTACCACTCAGAGTGTTCTTTTGAATCACAAATACACACAGCTTAGAAATTACTGCAGGTTTGGTCAGTTATAAACTACATAACTCCCCAAGCTCTGCATGGTTTACGGATCTGTTACACTTTAAATATTTTGGCAGTACAACTACTGTAGGGGTTTTGCTCTTCTTGGCCAGTAAAGAATCAGAAGTCTTTGCCTGAAAGCAATTTACCCTGAAGGGAGTTTGTCTGAGGTATGTGATTTTCTTTACAAAAGTAAAAAAAGCCCCAGCAAAGCAACTGGAGAAGTCACAGGAACTTAGAGAAACGTAACTTTCAGTTCTCGTTTCACTGCAGAGAAGACAAGAGAATGCAGCTTTATAAAATTAGTCTCTCACTACTTCTTCCCTCACTGCAGACTACAGTTATTAAATTCTGGGATAAAAGGGTTAAAGGATTTTGATTTTTTCCTGAAGTGTCAGCATGTTCCATATTTCTTCCTCCCACAGAAGAGAAGAGTAGCTCTGTAGACTGACTCAAATTTTATTTGAACATTCAGCAAAGTAAATGATTACTTTGGATAACGTTATATACTGGTAAGATGTCAGCTAATAGACTTGATTAGAAATGAGTCAGCAAATAGTTTTGCTTTTTCCTTTACAGGACTTGAGTACATAGAAATGGCTATAAAGTGCTGACAATGGACAGCAAAAATGTGTCTATTTTTGTCAACGTGTAAAAATCCCAGTCAGGAAAAAGTCCATTTTGCTTTACAGGGTGAGGTGTTGTAATGGTTTATTATGAGACAAAAAGTATTTTTCAAAAATAACTTATGTCTCATAAATAGCAAAAATTTTCAAAATTTGTGTGGCTAATCTAAAACTAATCCTGCCTTCTTCCCCCTAAATGAGAAGTGTAAAATATTTGTTCATCTGTATGGATTTGAGGTGATTGCACTTGCTTTTGTGAGACAGTTGTAAAGTCTAGTATTTTTCTTGCTAATAAGACCCAGTCCTTTGAACTTAAATTTTAACATCAATTTCAGTAACATCTCAGGTTTTTTTCTATAGACATATTAGAAACTATTACAACTGAAATAATAATTTGAAAACTCAGGAAGCCTAAGCTCTTTAGGAAAGAGGAACTTTTTTTGTTTACAGTGGAATAGCTCATTGTTCTCTAAGATCCTGATCTTGACTAGACCCCTCTGTACTTGGCTATCCACAAAAGGTTGCAAAGAGGTGGTCGCTGTCATGCCAGTCTGCTTCGGGATCACACTGCAACAAGGACCAAAATCTGAAATGCAGCAGTGGAAATATATACAAGGATGGGATTTTTCTTTTGGGACGACAAAAACACACAGAAAGCTAAACAAATTTCTCAATAACATGGTGAAGAAAATATAAGAAGGATTAAAACAAGTAAAGCTTCATTTTAAATTACAGTAATACGTAACACAGGATCTTTTGCCTCATCAACTTTGTCACTCAGCCCTTCCCGTGAATGTTTGATACATTTTAAGGAATGTGAAAGTATGGGAACAGTCTTTCCCAGAAACTGAGTAAAACGTTCATCAGTAAAATGAAAGGCTGAAATAGATTACAGTTAAATTACTTCACCTTTGATAAAAAGGTAGTTAGAGAGCAGTTATAAGTAGTTCATTTCCCAGCTGTAGTGAAGTACCACCAATGCTTGCTGGGGTACTGGTGGGTCCAGTCCAAGTCATTAATGACGTGGAAAAAAGTACAACACCTTTGTTTTAGGGTGATTCAGGTAAAAGAGCTTTGAGCTCTTCAGAGAACATAGACTGGATTCAGAGAGATCCCGAGGAATCAGAGCAAAGGTCTGAAACAAGCAGGGCAGGATTCAGTGGAAGCAGGGGCAAAGTGTCGCAGTTAGCACAGCAGTCAGCCATGCCTGCACAACTCAAGGAACTGGCACGCCATCAGTTTTGAAAATAAAAAGAGGGCTGAGGGCCATAGTGGACAACAGACATATGTGTCAATGATAACAAATTGTTTCCAGAAATAAAGCAAATTCTCAGCAACCAATGAGAAGTTGGCTAAGAAAACAGTCAGGACCTTTATGTCCCTTCTCAGCTCCCCAAATCCTCCCCCTCAACTTGCCTACAGCGAGGACCCCATGTCAGTCCCCCTGGGCCATCAGCCCTTTACGCCGTGACACCACAGCAGGGCCAGTCTCCAGATCCCCACAGCCCTGCCCTCTCTGGCCATGGGTCCTACCACACCTGGCCCACCTGTGGGCCCGTGTCCCAGCCTGGCCTCAGCCAGTCCTCGTCCCCACAGAGGTACCTGATGCCTGGGGTTAGGGCTGCCCTGGTGCCCCCCTGGCTGCCCTGCTCCTGGCTAGGGACTGGGAAACATATTCTGGTTCAGAAAAAATTTTTCACCTAACAATTTCACTGAAATATGTAAGTTCTTCTGCATTTTCTAAAAGGATAAAAATACTGTTGAAGCTGGTCAGAGGAAAGCCACAAAAATGATCAGAGGGTTGGAGCACCGCTCCAATGAAGAAAGGCTGAGACTGTTGGGGTTGTTCAGCCTGGAGAAGAGCAGGCTGCGGGGAGACCTTGTTTCAGCCTTTCAGTAGTTAAAGGGGGCTTATAAGAAAGATGGGGACAACCTTTTTAGCGGGGGCTGTTCTGATAGGAAAAGAGCTAATGATTTTAAACTAAGGGAGGGTAGATTTAGACTGGATATAAGGAAGACCTTTTTTACGATAAGGGTGGTGAAACACTGGAAGAGGTTGCTCATACAAGTGGTAGATGCCCCATCCCTGGAAACATTCAAGATCAGGTTAGATGGGGCTCTGAGAAATCTTATCTAGTTGAAGGTGTCCCTACTCATTTCAGGAGGGGTTGGACTAGATGACTTTTAAAGGTCCCTCCCAACCCAAACTATTCTATGATTCTATGATTCTATAGATGTATGTCTTATTTGACATAAGCTCATATCTTAAATTTAGGCCCTTCTAACAATAAATGCAAACTGAAACTTATGACCTGTTTTCAGATTCCTTTTAAGCTATATTTCAACAAGGAGCAATATCAGAAAACACAGTAACTGTAATATTTATTTAAAAAAAAATTGTTCAATATTCAGTATAAATTCTCCAACTTCTATGGCTAAGTTATCATGGTATCTGTATCATAGACTGGTTTTGAAGGGAATTCCGTAATTCATTATTTCTATGTGCTAGGAATTATGCTGTCAACATTTTGCTAAGCAGAATGTTTTTTCGCTAGTAGAATAGTGCCCAAAATAGGATCTTCATATGAGTTGTTTTTGTTTTCAATATTTTTTTTATTAGTGACTGAACTTAAGACTCAAAAATTGCTTAGAATATATTCTTTCACTACCAGTATCTTGCATTCACTACCAGTGTCTCAGATTCCCACCCTTGCTCAGTGATTTATTTATTTATTTTTATCAAAATGGATATTATATTTTATTGTACTTTTAAGTATTTTTGAAATCAATTTTACTTGGATTTCCTTCCTCTCGTTGCACATGTTTTTGAGATTTCCATTATTTGTGCAATAAAGTCTTTTGTTTCTTTCTGTTTACTTCCAAAGATATATCCATTGCAGTTCCTAATGTATCATTTGATACTTTCTACTATTTTTATGTAACTCCCTTATATTTGTAATGACTTTTCTTTATCCCCGCATAATTAGCTTTGCAGTGAAGTAAGATCTGAAAAAGAAGGTTGTTTTTTGATCACAGATGTTTTTATGCTATAACCCGACAAAACAAAAAAAAGTAACAAGTGATTTTGTCCATCTTCAATAATTTCAGTAGATGCTGAAAACAACATTTCAGTGAAGGAGTTATGTATATGACATCAAGGTACAGAGGCTAAAACCCTGGCCTCGTCTTTAATAGGGTATTTTCTTAGAAGTGTCTTTTTTTTCCCATGTTTGTGAGGATTTTGTAAGTGATGAAAGAAAACTTCTCAATGGAATAAATTAATTAATTAGTACTTGGTTTGTCTGATTCAAAACATAAATAGGTAGAAAATAGGAATATAATACTATTAGTAAAAAATTTTTTATCTAAGCAATCCTAAGCTGTAAGTATTGCCAAATCTGCTAGAAAGGCCAGGTGTTGCATGGAGCTCATTGAGCTCTTAAGACACACTCCTATAAACAAACAACTTTTCCGTCTGAACATGAGGAAGAACTTCTTCCCTCTGAGGGTGACGGAGCACTGGAACAGGCTGCCCAGGGAGGTTGTGGAGTCTCCTTCTCTGAAGATATTCAAGACCCGCCTGGACAAGGTCCTGTGCAGCCTGCTGTAGGTGACCCTGCTTCGGCAGGGGGGTTGGACTAGATGACCCACAGAGGTTCCTTCCAACCCCTACTATTCTGTGATTCTGTGAGTCTGTAACTCAATTAACACAAACTCTTATTTATTGTTGTACTAATCCCTGCTCTATAGCTACTGGTGGTTTTAACTATCAGATCAAAAATTGTTTCCCTGCTGTCACATAAAAAAAAGGACGAGGTTTTAAAACATAAAAAGTGGGTCTCTGCAAATATTACTTCTATATCCTAAAGAGTTTGTTGTTCAGATTATTTCATAGCTCTCTAAACTGTCATTTACCAGATTACCTATTTGGGCAGAACCCACCTGATGATTGTATGGTGTATGCCAACAGAAAACAAGCAAAAAAAAGACAGACTTTAAAGTTATATCGGCAGCAATACTCTTTTTTGGCATTTTTGGCTACAGCTATTCTAGTAAGCACGTTTGGGAATGCTCCTGGGCAGAGGATGGTTGGCACAGAACAGTCCACGTCTAAGTTAATGAACTTTCTTTGCCTCCACACTACAATGGCTATACGCAAAGCCCTATTGGAGATGTTCCCTGTACTTTTTAAATACCAGAGTATATCTGGGAATTGTTCAGGAGAGTGCTAGTTGGAGTACAATAAATATATCTTCGGCAGGGTTTGAAATATGCCTAATTATATTTCAGTGCTGGGCAGGATTTCCTGTAAAAGTATAGTTACAACTTCTATGCTTCTACAAAGATTTTTTCAAAAAAAGCAGCCTTATTTGTTTGTATGAATGAATGTAGGTGTAGGATTTTTTTTTTTTTCTCCACAGTCCTAACTGATGTAGATATGCTGGCAGAAAATTTCGATGTAGAGTTTGTCACATCTAATAGCAAAGACAGTACATGAAAAACCTACTCTGCAAAAACAAAGCTAAAACACTTGCACTGGAGCGATCATAAGTGGTAATGTACCTTTTCTCTGGATTTTTTTAGCAATGTTTACTTCTCTTATGTGCTATCAGAAGTTTTCAGCTGAGCAGCGTGGGAGGAAGCAATGCTTGGCAGTACCAGTGATTACAAGAAGAGTGAACCAAGGCCAGGAACTAGCTAGCAGTGTGAGAAATTTCCTGCCAAGCAGAGAATCTTGCAGAGCAAACTCACCACAGGCTTCATACTTATCTGACACCAAAGGATATCAAAGACCAAGACTGATGCAAAGTTCATGTATAAGCATGAGAAACACAGTTAACACAGCAGTCAGTCCACTGATGAAGCAAAAGGGATCCAGAGGCAGGTGCTGGTCACAGAAAAAACTTTCAGCGGTGACTGTGCACCAAAGGGTATGATTTGTAGCACTACTTGGTGTAGCCAAATCAAGTCATTTGATAGCCACTGCTAATAAAGATCTTCTAATGCTGGGTGCCACCATCCAGGTCCATGCTGTAGAATATTCTTTGTGCACCTCTGTAGGTGCTGAAAGCAATAGTGATGATCACACCTGTAGGATGTGTCCTCTGATACAGATGCAGCTCGTTCACCCAGCATTTTATTAGAGAAGAAAGTGAGCTGCATTAATTGCACCTGGGATGACAAACAGGAGATGAACAAGAAATTGCATAAATAAGAGCCTAAACTCTATACAAGTGAGAGGAAGTGTATGGCTAACCCAAATAACTCCCTGCAATATGGATAATTACAATTCCTTGTAGCAGAAGAAAGTCTGCCTCTGGATCTGAATTGTTTGTTTGCCTAAATTAGATTATGAGATTAAAAGCTCACATCAGTAAACACAAAGCAGCACAGAGGAATAATGACAGTTGAAGGAAACTGACAAACTAACTGAAGCCACCTGAGCACTCTGTCTCAGTCCATTTTCCAGCTGTGAAAAACATTAAGATGCATCAAAGAGAGCTGGGAATTGCTCTCTGGATCACTTTACATACTGAAGGAGTTACTATCTGAGAAGCATGAAATTCTTATGGGATGCCAGGGAAGACAGTCTTGGGACAGTACTAAGACTTATTATGAGGTGTTTAGGGAAAAGGACCAAAGATAGGAAAAGGAAGAGAACAACCCAGCATGGGAAAACAGAGGTAAAGGAAGGTAAAAGGGGCCAGTCACATGTAAAAACTTGTTGATCATTATGCTTGTCTGACCATGCCATAGTCTGTCCTGTCTTCTTGCTAAACTCCATTTCTAACTGCTTTCCTTGGTGAAAGGAAATCTAGAGAGCAGATCAAGGCCCTTAGAATTGAGTGGAAAGAATGAGTTTAATTTGGAGAAGATTCCTGGCTGGATAATTCAGGTCCTTGAATTGGAAACAGTACCAAGAAACACTTAGCAATATCAGTGGTTAGTGATTACACTCTGAGAGGCACAGAGGCACCTGCTTCCTATCATGATCTGACATTCCAGGGAAGTTTGTGACTTTCCAAAAATCCACGTCCATGAACTTGCAGACAGAAACTTCTGAGGATCATTCAGTCTCATTATGATGTTCCAGATATTACCACTTTCTACTCCCCCTTGTAGGAACCAACCGTGTACACAGGGAAAAGCCTGAGCAGCTCAAAGGTGTCTGGAGGCAAGTGTTTTTTTCTGTAATCACTCCAATCAGGGAGAACTGAGTAGGAGCAGACACAGCTGGCAGACTAACACATGACTGTGTATCCACTGTCAATGAAAAAGTTTTGGGTTCTTTAGTAATTCTGCTTCATTTGATGATTAAGGGGTTACACTGGGAAGAGATGGAATACACCTAATAAAGGGTGGGGAGAACATCTCTGTGTACAAACATGGTAACCCAATGTGAAAGCTTTTAACTGTTCGCTGGGAGTGAAGACTAAAGCTCTGAAGTAATTAAAATGTGACAAAAAAAGGTAAGAAAGACACTTTCACTGTTCATCTCAGAAAGCGAGGGAGTTCAGAAGCTTTTCTCAAGCTGCCTGCAAAATCATTAAACTAATGCATAGCGCTTGAGCAGCAAACAAGAAGAACCGGAAGGCTGTGCACAGTCAGAGGGCTGTGAATCACTGTAATCACAGGGAACTGGTGTGACACCATGCCCAGAATATTGTCATGTGTTGGTATGGGATATTTAGGAAGGACAGGCAAGGAAGAAAAGGAAAAGGATTTACCTTTCTATAGAGGAGCTCCTTGACTGCACAGAGCTTCACTATTAAATTGGGGACAGATTTGTTCAACATAGAGGACTAGATCTGAGGGAACTGTAAAACTGAGGATATTTGGTAGTCTCTGTTGAATGCCATGTGAGCAAGAAGGTTAAATGAATGTGGCTTTCTAGAGACAAACAGCAAACTTCTCCCTGTAAACAGCCCTCCTCCCCATGCCAGACTCTCCAGCTGCTCAGACTTCTGCAGGCAGGGTAGCATGGCACTGTGAAAACAACTCAGAGAGTTTCTAGATTGTGTTGCTAACAATTATATCAATCAACCAATGAATGGCTAGTTAAGTTTAAAGCCCATCTTGAACATTTGCTTGCAAAGAGGTGGTGACCAAAGACAGCATCTTGAGTGGTGGTGACTACAACTTGATTACATTAGAGATCTGATACAAGGTAAACAACTGGGCTAAGAGTCTGGATTTTAGGGAAGCAAACTCCCTTATCCAGGGAACAGCTAGGCAGAAATCCTTGAAAATCGACCAAGAAGGGGAAGGCTGCCCAAAAGATCTGTCTGATGACTAAAGGACATTTACAGAGATGTCAGGAAGAAACAATCTCATTGTACAGGAAGATCAGGATTTTCAGTTGATTGCTAAGTTTTTTAAGCAAGGGGGTTTTAACGGGTGGAAGGTTTTGGGGAGTTTTATTTTATTTGGGTTTTTTTGTTGTTTTTTTTTTTAAAGAATATAAACAGGGAGAACCAACAAAGCAAAGCAATAGAAGCATTGCTTTGACATTCAGAAATCAGAAGAACAAAACGAAGACAAAAGTGAAACTAACAAGGGACAGAAAGATTAACAAGGAGGTTCTACAATCATGCTAGTGGCAAATGGAAGTTCAGAGAAAACATGGGTCCATTGTTGAAGGGAGAAGGCAGCCATGTGAGAGTTAAGACAAAGGCTCAAGTACTCAACCCCTTTCTTGACTGTAATCTCAAGAAAAACTCAATCCCAGATCTTTTTATTAAAATATTTTTTTAGGAAGGAGAGAAACAGCCAGCAGTGGAGAGCAACAGATTTGGGATTACTTACGGAAGGTGGATGGATTCACATTTGTTGGGCAGAGTGGGATTCACCTGAGTGTGTCAAAAGAGATCCTCGTGAAACTGTAAGGCTGTTAATATCCTTGAAGAATCATGGTTATTTAGAGAGGTCACAGATAGATAGGAAAATGGCTCGTGCTGCATGCATGTCTAAGAAAGGCATGAACACAGACTGAGAAGACTACAGATAGGTCATCTTCACCTCAGTCCTTGAAAAGATCACAAAGCATGCCATCTAGAAATCCAGGATGGATTTCAAATGCATGACAGATAAGAAGGTAATCAAATCTGCAAAGGGCAATCGTCCTTGACCAGTATAAGTGCTTTCTACAGTTAAATGACTGGCTACAGGGAGCAGGAAACACCAGTAGGTGTATCTAAACTTCTGAAAGGCTTATGAGACTCTTTCCCACAACAGTCTCGTGTGGAAGCTGAAGAATTATCTGCTGGACAAATAATTCGGATTTACTGCAGGGGACAAATGATAGAAATCAGTATCTCAACCAGCATTTAGTGTGTGGCCAGGAACAAGAATCGTACGCCACGCTTCATGCTGAAGCCGATAGCGTTCATTCTCTTTGTGAACAACCTGGATGACAAGACAGATGGCACCCTCAACAAAATCTTGAGCAGCACTGCACAGGAGACTAGGGACTGACACACTGAATGCTAGAGTTCCAGCCCTGAAGGACCATGAGATACTTGACTATTTGACTAACTGAAGCCTCATGACGTTCAACAAGAAGTACTGCAAAGTTTTATACCTGAAGTGGTATATCCCCATGCACCAGTGCAGACTTGAAAGCAACTAGCTGAACAGCAGCCTTGTTTGACAAAGTCTTGGTGTCTTTGTTAATCAGCTAAATTGATTTTGAGACAAGAGTTTGTTCTCACTGAAAGTATTCATAGAATCACAGAACAATTAAGGTTAGACAAGACCTCTAAGATCATCAGGTCCAAATTTCAAACTAACACCACCACACCTATTAAACCATGTCCTGAAGTGCCATATCCACAAGGTTTTTGAACACCTCCAGGAATGGTGACTCCACCACCTCCCTGGGCAGCCTATTCAAATGCCTGACCACTTATTCAATAAAGAAATTTTTCCTAATATCCAATCTGAACCTCAACTGGAGGCCATTTCCCCTTGTTCTGTCGCTAGTTACTTGGGAGAGGAGACCAACACCTGCCTCACTACAATCTCCTTTCAGGTAATTGTAGAGAGCGACAAGGTCTCCCCTCAGCCTCCTCATCTACAGACTAAACAGTCACAGATCCATCAGCTGCTCCTCATAAGACTTGTTCTCTAGACCCTTCACAAGCTTCTTTGCTCTTCTTTGGACATGCTCCAGCAACTCATTGTCCTTCTTGTAGTGAGGGGCCCAAAATGGAACACAGTGTTCAAGGTGCTGCCTCACCAGTGCCGAGTACAGGGGGATGATAACTTCCTTACTCCTGCTGGCTACACTATTCCTGGAACAAGCCAGGATGCCATTGGCCTTCTTGTCCACCTGGCCACACTGCTGGCTCATGCTTAACCAGCTGTCAGCCAGTACCCCCAGGTCCGATTCCACCAGGCAGCTTTCAAGCCACTCTTCCCCATGCCTGTACCATTGCATGGGGTTGTTGTGACCAAAGTGCAGGACCCAGCAGTCAGCCTTGTTGAAGCTAATGTACTAGGAAAACTGTGCAATCAACACATATGGCACAACAAGTGTGGATAATAGGTCCAAGGAAGTTGCTGTTCCAGTTAAGTCCCTGCTGGTGAGACCACCACTGCAGTGCTTTGGCAAGGTTTGCTCCCTCATAATCAGTTATTTCAAGAAGGACAATAAGAAGTTAGAGAGGCTCCAGTTGTCTTCTGACATACCTAGGGATCTGGGCACAAATGAAGTATAAGAAAATGTGAAGAAAGCTGATCTCATTTGGTGCGGTGAAGAGGAAGATAGAAAGAGTTCTAATAGCAATCTGCTGCTTGAAGAGAAGTTTCAGATATGATGGAACTGAATTCTGTTTTTCAGTAGCAGGTGGTAAAAAAAGGGTTGGCCTCAAGCCAGTTGAGAGATTAATTCTTGACATTAGGACAAAATCCTTTCTTAGGCAGGCAGTGCACTACTGAATCAGATTACCCATAGAGGTGTTGGAATCTTTACGCCTGAAGGTTTCCAGGCAATTGACGTGCGGAATCAAACTTCACAACTCAGAGAGTTATAAAGCAGGTATGTTTACTGTGGCGCTGGGTGCAAGGGGGATCGCTCCTCCTAACTTGCACACCGAGTCACGGACCATGCACCTATTTATTACAAAGCTTATCTAAGTAGGCTGGACTATTGTAATTATTTCTAGGAATTCATTATCATACTCCACCCCCCTTTAGCACTTGCTCAGTGTCATCTGGTGGTCGTCTGTGGGGGTCTTCTGGATGAAGACTCGTAGTCTTCCTCGCTGTGTGCTTTCATCTTTGGCTCAAAAATTCCTGAGTTGTCTGTGTTGGCTGAGTCCCAAACCATAGAAACAGTTTCAGCTAGAGAGTTGCTTCTTACCGACAACAAAGTTCTGGTTATCAGTCCTTGTTTCTCTTCGTCTGTCTCACAAGCAGTCCTTGTTAGCTACATTTGAGCCACAACAGTCCTTGTTAGCAAGATTACAAAGAACAGAACTAAACTGAATAACAGCGTTTAACTCTTACTTTAACATAGATGCAAAATTACATAACAAAATTAAACTAAAGCTATAGCAAAATCGAACTAATTTTCAATTCCCCACATCAAGTCCCCCCTTTTCTTTCTTCTTTTGCAAATTCTTTTGCAATAAAGTTACCCTCCTCAAGGGTTTTGGCAAAATGTTTGGCACTGTCACTGTCAGATATCTTGGGCCTGTAATGAATTCCTTCACAAATTTAGCCTTGGTGTTCTCTTGTAATTCATGTTTCTACATTAACTGTTAGTCATCTATTCCTACTTTGTCTCGCCCATTTTTCATGTTCCAAAGGGTGAACCAAAGTCCCATTAAGGAATATCCTTAATGTAACAATAGGATAAACGTCATATACAGTGGCCTCGGATACTGTTAACACAAATGCTGTGACTATGTTTTTAAAGGGATTATATGTAAAATTAAGTAATTTCCACCAAGACTGAAAGTTCTTCTCAAATTGTGTTGCATTTTCCCAAATTACCTTTCGAATTTCCAGAGGTAATATGCCTTGTTCTCCCTCCCTGACAACAGCTGCTGTCATAGATTGTATTTATAACTGAGCTTGAACGCAGCTAAAGGCCAAGGAGGTACTATTCTAAGTGGCTTCTAGAGCTTTAACTATGGATCTCAGGCTTTTCTCATTTAGCCATTCCCTTTGGGGTAGTACATCTGACACTAGATATTGGTTATTACCTACGGCTAAGAGTAACAATCGTAATGGGTATTGTATTTTACTTAAATCTTGCGTAATGGTGGACAACTTATTCGCTAGCACCTTGGAATCTACACTGTTCAAAATTCCTAAACCCGTTTCCACAAGGCCTGTTGTATCCCTTTTTCTCCTTTGAGATGTGAGAATCATTATTAGCTCCACTTTCTTTAATGAACTATCATTTTCTGTTTGCCCATACGCTTAACTATATAGGGGCCCACTTCATATACATAAGATGCTGTCATTTTCTGGGCTGTAGGAGAAGTTGACACCGTGATGGGCACAGGTATAGCCGTAGTCGAAATCTTTTCCTGTGATATGTTCAACCCAAATTTAAATGATAATGCTTTGTCTCCTTTGCCAGTGCTCCCTAAACAGACAACAGATACTGACTGAATTATAGTAAAATTGAACCAACAAACATCAGATGCACAATGTTCCCCACCTATTGTGGGTTCTGTGCTTTGTTCAGAAAATCTTCTCATAGTAACTTGGGTTAAAGGAGGGAAATCTTTTCTACTGCTGACATTAAAGATTCTGCAACCTACATGTATTGTTTTGCCTTTATCGACCTTCTGTCTATGCATCGAATGCTTCCATTCTGATTCATGTAATTGCAATTCCTTGACGTCATATATGATGACAGTTGCTAGATTCATTCCCGCTAAGTCTTTTCCCATAATTCCTGTATATCAAAAATCGGCTTTTGACCAAGGCCATTCTCAAATATTAACTCTCATGAGTTTCAGCACAGTTACCACCCACATTATTGCAAAGGTTCTTAGCTTAGCTTGGTTAGTCCATGTTAGCGTCTTTAGATGCGGAGCTTCAGGGTTCCAGCGGACATTATTTTCCATTGCTGCTGAAGAGCTTTCTTCACTCTTGTATGACATATCCAGGATGTCTGCTCCTTAATCTTGATTGCTGTGTGGGATGTCAGCAGCACTTGGAACGGTCCTTCCCATTTCGGTTCTAATGGAAATCTAAAAGAGATCTGATATATACGTAGTCACCAGGTTCAATATTATGTACAGGCCCATTAAGACCTCGGGCTCTAGTTCCTATGACCAGTTCCTCTACTTTTCGAAGCTGCTTCTGCAAACTTGTTATATAGCTAGTTAATACTTCATCCCCAACTTGAGTTGATGTTCCTGCTTGTACAATGTAGGGCCTCCCGTATATTATTTCAAAAGCATTTAGTCCTTTTTGGTTCTGGGTTTGGTTCTAAGTCTTAGAAGTGCTAATGGCAATGACTGGGGCCAAGACAGGTTAGCCTTCTGACTCAGTTTTACAATTTGCAGTTCAGTTAGGTGGTTCATCTTTTTTACTTGACTGCTTGATTTTGGATTATATGGGGTATGTAATTGCCGATCTATTCCCAAAAGTTTACTAACTTGTTGAATAATCTTGGCAATAAAAAGTCAACCTCTGTCTGATGAGATTACTGCAGGAACCCCAAATCTTGGTATTAGTTCTTGCAATAGTACCTTGGTTACTTCCCTAGCTTTATTAGTTCGACAAGGGAATGCTTCTGGCCATCCTGAAAAGGTATCCGTCAAGACTAGCAGCTATCAAAACCCCCCTTTTCTTGGCAGTTCTGAGAAATCAATTTGCCACTGCTGCCCTGGGTAATTACCTTTTCCGATTTATCCTAGTTGGGCTTTATGTCTTGTCTTAGGGTTACTCTGTAAACAAACCTCACATTGTTGTGTTACCTGCTTGATAGTAGTATATAGATTTTGGGCGACTATCAGCCGGTTCAAATATTTATACAGAGCCTCTGTTCCCTAATGAGATTTTCTATGTTCTGCCATAACTATGGCCCATAACAATGTAAATGGTATTATTCTTTTACCTTGTGGAGTTTTTGCCCACTTACCTTTCTTTATTTTTCCCCCTAGGTCTTTAATTAATTTTTGATGTTCTTTAAAATACTTGGGTTCACAATCAATTTGTACTTTACCGTCTGGGACTAAAGACTGCACCCCCAATTCACTCTTCTCAGGTACTCTTTTAATCTCGCGGTCCGCCGTGGCGTTGCCCAGTTCTTGAGTGGTGTCTCCTTTCTGATGAACTTTACAATGCAAAATAGCCACTTTCTCGGGTAGCTGCACTGCTTCCAGGAGCTTAAGAATTTCTTCAGCATGTTTTATATGTTTTCCTTGAGTAGACAGGAGTCTTCTTTCCTTCCACACAGCTCCATGAGCATGGAGTACCCCAAAGGCGTATTTAGAGTCTGTCCAGATATTAATTTTCTTGCCGTTAGCTAGTTCTAATGCTCGAGTTAAGGCTATTTTTTCTGCCTTTTGAGCTGAGGTGTTTGGGGCAAAGGTTTTGGACTTGATTACCTGATCTGTAGTGGTTACCGCATACCCTGTCTTGCGGACGCCTTGTCGAAAGAAGATGCTTCTGTCAGTGTACCAGCAATCTTCAGCGTCCTCCAGTGGCTCCTTTTTTAGGTCTGGTTGGCTGGAATAGACTGCTTCAATCGTTTCCAAGCAGTCATGCGATACTTGTTCCCCTGTGGTCCTGCTGAGGAAAGATGCTGGACTGACAATGTTAGTAACCACTCTTTCCACATCATCTTGCTCTACCAGGATAGCTTGACATTTAAGAAATTTTTGTGGTGAGAGCCAGTGTCTTTTCTTTATCTGTAATATTGCTGATACAGTATGAGATACTAGTACTGTAATCTTTCGGCCTAGTGTAAATTTACGTGCTTCTTAAATGTTCAGCACTACTGCTGCTACTGCACTCAGGCAGCTAGGCCAACCCTTGCTTACTTCATCAAGTTGTTTAGAGAAGTATGCCACTGCCCTCTGATATGGTCCCAGATTTTGAGTTAGGATTTCTAGGACTGTTCCCTGCTTTTCATGAGAGAACAGCCAGAAGGGCTTAGTAGTGTCTGGTAGCCCCAAAGCAGGGGCATCCATCAGCTTTTTCTTTAGCTGTTGGAACGCTCTTTTCGCTTCCTCATTCCAGATGAGGAGTTTTTTATCAGATTTTAATAGTTCATAGATTGGTTTTACCAAGAGTCCATAATTATATATCCATAGGCGACACCATCCTGTCATTCTCAGGAACGTGCAGAGCTCTTTAAGTGTCTGTGGTCAAGGGGTCTGACAGATGGCCTCCTTCCTCGTTGTCCCCAGTGTTCATTGGCCCGCAGCTATCTCATACTCGAGGTAGGTTACTTGCTGTCGAACTATTTAGTCTTTCTGTGGAGAAACTCGATATCCATTAAGTCCAAGGAAATTTAGCAGACTGATTGTCCATATTATACAAAGTTCTTCCATTTCAGTGGCTATTAATAGATCATGTAATATTGTTCCTGCTCCATGGGGTCGCTCCCATTGTTCCAAGTCTTTAGCTAATTGATTTCTAAAAAGAGTGGGGCTATTTTTAAACCCCTGGGTAACACAGTCCGTGTCAGCTGTGTCTTCCTTCCGGAGCCTGGGTTTTCCCATTCAAATGCAAACAACAACTGGCTTTCTAAACTTAATGGGATGTGAAAGAAGACGTCTTTCAAATTCAGGACGGTAAACCAGGCCAATTCAGGTATCAATTTAGTTAATAATGTGTATGGGTTTGCCACAACAGGGTGCAGGTCTTCAATAATTTTATTGATAGCCCTGAGATCCTATACTATTGGCTAACTACCATCCGGTTTTCTAACAGGTAAAATGGGAGTGTTATATTCTGATTCACACTTTATTAATAACCCATATTTGATGAACTGGTCGATCACTGGTCAAATTCCTTCCCTGTCTTCCATTCTAGGAGGATATTGTCTAATTCTTACAGGCTGTGTTCCTTGCTTAAGTTTGACTATTATTGGAGAGGCATTTTTCACTTTTCCTGGTGTCTTTGTGGCGCATACTCCAGGGTATACCTAGTTCTGGACTTCCTCAGATAGTTCTGAGCCAGGAAGGGTATTTATGAGGGCCAAAGTCAAAATTTCAATTAGTTAGTCACTTCCCACCCAGAGGTCTACTTTCTTTTTTTTAAATCTTATTTCTGCCTTTAATTGTTCCAATAAATCTCATTTTAATAGAGGTCTTGGCGAATTAGGCATATATAAAAATTTGTGTACCCCCAATTTTTTCCCTAATTTGAATTCAAGAGGTTTTAGAAAGTACGCCTTTTCACTTTGGCCAGTAGCTCCCCTTACCGTTACAAAGTCACTATCTACAGGTGTCAAAGCCTGATTTAAAACTGACAATGTTGCTCCAGTACCAACTAAAAATTCCACGCTCTGTTGCCGTTTCCTTAGCTTTAATACAACCAGTGGATCCGCTAGGGTAGATTCCCCAGGTCCCCGTCAATCCTCCTTGACGTGGGCCTGTATTCTTTTCCTCCTGCTCTGCCTTTCTGGACACTCATTTTTCTAATGTCCCCTCTGCCTACAACACACACGTTGGTTTCTTTCCAAGGGCCTCTCAGGTCCTTCACTTCTGAATCTTTCACTGTCTTCTAACACCGCTACTAACATCTGCTTCTTTTACTTTCTCATAACGCTGCTAACAACATCTGCTTATCTTTCTTTTGATCCTCCTCCTCCCTGTTACTAAACACTCTCCACGTCTCGTCTAGTAGATTTTCCAAATTCCTGCTGTCTGCCGCTCTCAGTTTCTGCATCTCTTGCTGACTGCCCAATGAGTAATGTTCTGGCAGGTCAGATACATGATCCCTCCAGGATCTTTCATTTTATCCAACTTAGTACATCTCTGCCCTATAATACACGCTGAGCAACATCCTTTCAACTTCCTTGTTCTTCTTTCTTATTTTATACAAAATACAGTCCAAAGGGCTTTTCTTCCGTATCTCTCTGCTTTGTGAAATCCCCATTATTTACCACGTCCGCCTCTCTCTCTCTTAATCAACGTACGACAAACCAACTTTGCACTTAAACAAATCCTTTTAACACCGACAGCTCCAACTCTTAACCAAACTTCTATACTTTAAGCACCAAGAAATAGTTACCAGCTGCATATGAAACCTTATCCCACTTCCTTTTTCTTCTCAAAAATAACATCAATTGCAACAAAGTATTACAATTCAGGGTTCCATTAGAGGGCTATTTTCCTCATCATCTAATTTATACCAAAGCCATCACTGATTACAATACTTTATTAAGGTCCTTTTGTTCACAATCCTGCCTAGTGGTCCTCCTATATCCTTCCAGTAAGCTAAAATACAGCCTAAAAGGCTTTTTTTCACTGTCTCTCTGCTTTGTTTACCTCTCATTATTCAGTTAATGTTTTGCTCTCCTAGTGTATCCTGCAGGAACGTTCCCTGTCTTCCTCCCTTGCTAGTTAAGGAATACGGTCTGATTAAACCGACAGCACTAATACCTTATCCAAGGCAGAAAGTGCAGAGGTGTACTCACCCCACAGCAAATACACCTAAATTCAAGACAATTATTAAGATAAAACTCCTGTCTTCCATTTGACAAAATAATGTACTTCTAACACTTTGAGTGTGAACAAATAGGCAACAGCAGTGACAAAGTGGACAGGAGCTAGTACGAGCTCCACATTGAGGGACCACAGTGCTACTCTGTTCTGTGTCCCTTCCCATGGAATAACAAGAATTCTGTAGCTGTACTTTTATTGCCTGAATTTCACCGATTTTTAATATTTCTTAAATTTCCTCAAATCGCTTGCTTAAGTCCATCTGAGCAATCAACCCTGTCCCAGTCAGACCAATTTCCACATTATGTACACTGACAATCTTCTCTAAATTGTACCCAAACATTTTTCTCACAAACAAAACACTTAAAAACCGAGTTACATGAAAAATCTCCATGTACAGAACACCAAGGGTTAATACTTAATTCAAATAACACTGTTTCACAGTCTGACATATGCTTCCTTAGTCTCCAGCTTGCTCTACTTGCAGAGAACACGAAACTGTGGATCAGAACTCCACACTCACTTTGCAGCCAGGCTGCATCTCACTCACCCAATCACTCACCCAGCACTTTTAACACACAATAATAGCACAATAATACACGTACATTCTGAGGCTAGCCCGGCATTTCATACAAACATCAAGGCCTTATTATTAGGTGTTATAATAGTGTTAGATGGTATGATCCTTCACACAACACACGGTACCGAATTTTTACAGCATATAACAATAACCATGGCAATACCAAATATAACTCCTGCTACTGCAGTCAGGAGAACCCAAGTTACCATTAGTCGGGGTACAAGACTTACAAGTCTTACCCCACCACCTTACGGGGACCTCAAACCCCCACCACCACCTTATGGGGACCTCAAACCCCCAACCCAGGGGCGAGCACCAATGCTCTTTACCTTGCGTGGGAAGTCTCCTCACACTTACAGGTATCCTCTTACAGTATAAACATACCTAGTCCACTGGTGATGGTCCTTGTCTGTCCCCGCGGTGACCTGGGTGAGCAGGGGAGTCCTCCCGAGAAATCTCGGGGGCGCCCAGAGAAGTCCCGTCCTCAGCAGATCCTGCAGCCGGACGGAGAGGGTCCCATCTGGGTCACCAAATTGACGTGCGGAATCAAACTTCACAACTCAGAGAGTTATAAAGCAGGTATGTTTATTGCGGTGCCGGGTGCAAGGGGGATCGCTCCTCCTAACTTGCACACCGAGTCACGGACCATGCACCTATTTATTACAAAGCTTATCTAAGTAGGCTGGACTATTGTAATTACTTGTAGGAATTCATTATCATACTCCACCCCCCTTTAGAACTTGCGCAGTGTCATCTGGTGGTCGTCTGTGGGGGTCTTCTGGATGAAGACTCGTAGTCTTCCTCGCTGTGTGCTTTCATCTTTGGCTCAAAAATTCCTGAGTTGTCTGTGTTGGCTGAGTCCCAAACCATAGAAACAGTTTCAGCTAGAGAGTTGCTTCTTACCGACAACAAAGTTCTGGTTATCAGTCCTTGTTTCTCTTCGTCTGTCTCACAAACAGTCCTTGTTAGCTACATTTGAGCCACAACAGTCCTTGTTAGCAAGATTACAAAGAACAGAACTAAACTGAATAACAGTGTTTAACTCTTACTTTAACATAGATGCAAAATTACATAACAAAATTAAACTAAAGCTATAGCAAAATCAAACTAATTTTCAATTCCCCACATCACCTTAGCTAAACAAAGTCTTGTCTATCCTAGTCTGGCATTGGCATTATTCTGCTTCAAGTTGTCAGGTTGCAGTAGATAACCTCCCAAAAGACGTCATTTCCAACAGATGAATTAGAAAGAAGGTAAATCTGATGTCTTCAGAAAGAAGGTAGATCTGGTCTCTGGACTGTAAGTTCTCCAGCTCTCCCAGTTTCTCAAGTATAAGTGCATTTTCAGAGAAAAGTGAATATGACATCAAATCTTGAAGACATGTTCTCTTGTGTATAAGGATGGTTCCAGTGTTTCAGCTGAAATAATTTGTCAAGGAGATCTATCCATAAGCAAACAGTTTTCCAATACATAATGTATGTGAAATAAAAGGGATTAAAAATGCATTCTTCTTTCGGAATTTAAGAAGAGAAAATATCAAACTTCTAGTCTTTACCAACCACAATTTTTCTTCTAATTCAATTTAGTAAAAAAGACCTCAACCACCTAATATATATTTTCTGCATCCCTCAGCTATCATCACAAACCTTCATGTAAGTAACCTCTGATTTTAAAGAAATTCCATAAAACCCTAGAGATGTACATGTATCCTGATGTTTAACGAAAAGTGTTTATAGGTTGAAACCTTACAAGGAAAGCAAAATACTGGGGCTAACCAGTGCTCTAAATATTTGCTAAAGCAATCCCTTCTGAGAGTTAGGTGTGTGGCCAGGGAAAGGAAATTAACTTGCGCAGTTGTAGCTCACAGCTACAGTATGCCAAAAACATCACTTAAGTCTGCAAAAAAGCCTATTCCAATGTATAAAGAGGATCAATGTTAGTTCTGTAGCAGGGCTAGAGAAGTGCAAAGATGTTTCACATTTTGTTTCTTTCCTGAGACACAGACCAAGACCCAGATTAAGATTTTCATTAAAATGTGTTAATTTGTCTTTCCAAAGGTAATTAAACTGCTGTGTGAAACTTTGGAAATTAATATTGTGCTAACACTGTGTTTCTATAAGCAGAATGTTAGCACTTCTAAATCATTCATAATATCTGTGACTTGATTTAAAAATAGAGATTGTTTGTTTTTGTTTTTTTTTAAGTGCTCACTGCTAAAAATATGCTTGAATGTCAAACCAAAAAAGTACAATTCTACTTTTTGAGGCAGGAAATAGACAGGGTCATCTTGGACTAGGGCCAGCAACTTCAGTAAATTTTCCCTGCTGTTAGTGCT
Source organism: Opisthocomus hoazin (assembly GCF_030867145.1). Lineage (NCBI taxonomy): Eukaryota > Metazoa > Chordata > Aves > Opisthocomiformes > Opisthocomidae > Opisthocomus > Opisthocomus hoazin. The sequence continues at coordinate 46,716,648 of NC_134414.1, read as the reverse complement.
AATGTTAGAGTGGTAATTACCATGTAATATCCTTTGAAATTATTCCATGAAAACAATTTCATACCAGCTTGATTACCACCCGGATTCTCCTGATTGAAATTTTTTAAGTGGTAAGCAAGGAAAAGAATTTAAGAAAAAAAAACCCCGATAACCAAAACCCATGGATTAGTCTGCATTCCATTAAGGACTCTCTGAGGGATCAGTCACTGAGTGACTGAAAAGCAAACAAAATGTTCTACCTCACATATGCACATGTACCTCTGGTGGTTGTTGTTGTTTTATTTGGTGTTTTGTTCAGAACACAGTGATAGTCTGGGATAGATAGACGGTGAAGACTTGATATGATATGAATCTTTTATAGTCTGAGTCTTCATTATTCACACTGCAGAATTGTTATACTCAGATAATACCATAGTTTTGAGAAGGGTTTCTCATTAGTCAAAATATGAATTTTATTACAGGTATGTAAAACTTAGGATAGAAAACGAGAGCCAGCAGTAATGAATCTTGTTTCAGGAATGAAAGTATTATTATCTTGCTAATGTAGTAGGCTACTCGACAAACAAACCCTGGTAGAACACCTGCACAGCAAGGCTTTTAAGCAGAGAGCATGATCCTGCTATAACCATGCTAGTTAGGACTGAGCTAGTACTCTTATGTGAAGTTCAGTGATAACCGGGAAGTCTGCCATGTTCTGATGGTGTTGATTCAAGCATTTCTACATAGAGCTCGATTACACAATGAAGACCCAGCCTAAGGGAACATTTTAAACCACGGCTAAAGTCAATGAGCAAAGGACTTGAAGCCAGTGGGTCCGTATGTATAAGTGTTTCTGAATCTGTTCCTTCTTCAGATCACTGCATCACTGTTTAATCAAGGCTATAAAAGATAATTTAGAAGGAATTAATGAGTGATCAGAGCCTTGTTCAGTAACTCATTCAATTTTTAGTAGCTTTGGTGTTGTTTGTACAAATAAAAAGGGCAATTATCCATTACTCAAAACTATTCACTGTATATTTTTACACATCTGTTTAGTGATGAAATGAGCTATCCATTGATGATATGACAGTCTAGGTCAAAGGTGGATGACTATGGTGTGGATGTAAATATTTGACAGATGTTTCATCCTTCTGTGTTTATTGACTTCTGTAAAGATTCCGAGGTCCAGAGAATATGGCTTTTAATGAAAAAATCATACTTATGCTAACAAAACAAGCAAACACTTTGTCCCTCATTCCAGGTCTACATAAGATATAGAAAATCAGGAAGACTAAAAAAAACATCATGTGCAACTCCAAAGTAAACATTTGCTTGACATATATTGCTAATCAAAAAGGTGGTACATGGAAAAGAAAAAAGTGGAAAACATAACTAAAGATTATACAACTCAATTTTATGTGCTCACAGGGAATACTGTATTCGTTTTTGGTTAGTGTATTTCAGAAAGACGTGGGACAACACATAGATTTCAAAGTGGATGACAAAAGCAATTGGAAATATCAAGTTATCATTGCGGTAAGCAAAACTAAAAAGGCTGGGATTTAAAGAAATTTGAATAACAGGCACACATAATAATAAGTAGTGAAGTGAAGAAAATTCTAGTATTTCGTGTATCATTTTTCATTCTACAAGAAGGTGAATGAAAAATTTGATAAAGAAAATATGAAAGCTGGATAGTAGCAAGCTGTCTTTATTAGCAGGAAAACAAGACAGCAGTTTTCTTAACAATATTATGTTCCACAAAACCCAGAATCTGCAAGCCAAGAAATTCATAGTTAAAGTACATACACATGCAACTGTTCCCTTTTACTTGGCAACAGACCCTGGGAAATTTCTACGTATGCTCATCTTGCACAAGCAGAGCTGCTTGCAGTGAAGAGAAGTCAGGCTGAAACATCTGTTAATAATGGTACAAAATTGGCTGTAGACCCTTTGTCTTCTTAGCCATGACCACCTCCTTCCCTTTAATGTGATAGAAAAAGATGTTTATCTAGGTAGATTTAACATAGGTAATTTCAAAGCTCTGGCTGCTGCATTGATAATGGTATATAGGAAGACTTTCTTGCCATGCTTATTGTTACAATGATATATAAGATGCTGCTAATAACTTCTACTAAGACCTCCATTAGGCTTCTAAGATAGCAAATGTATGGGCACTTTTTAAGTAAGGGCTATAAAATTTAGTGTTTGTGGAGGTGCATAGGCCCTTGAACACAACTTTATTATATGGTTAAGAAAGAATTGTAATGAGTTTTTATTATTAATATTGTGAAACAACAGTGTTTGCATGTATGTTTATTTAATGTCATGCAAATGTTTAGGTCATTTGAAATTATCAGTAATAAACATGCTTGAGAAGAGAGCAACAGAGAAGACCTAACATGGTTAGTTATTACGAAAAATTTCTTTAAGAGAGTTCAGACATTGTAATAGGCTGCCCAGGGAGGTGGTTGAGTCACCATCCCTGGAGGTGTTCAAAAAAATTGTAGATGTGGCACTTTGGGACATAATTAGTAGGCATGGTGGTGTTTGGTTTATGGTTGGACTTGATGATCTTAGCTATCTTTTCCAACCTATGATTCTATGATTCTTATGTCAGCTTCCACTGTCTTGCACACTATGTTGGTGTGCTACAACAATTGCATTTTGAATTGTTTGTGGATATACTGAGTGACACAAGAAGCAGAGCTGAAAATTATGGTGTATGTCATCAAGTATTAACAATTATTTGTTGGTGGTTACAAGAATTTGAAGCGCATCTCTAAAGACTAAGGGGTTTTCTTTCTCTGCTTTTTATGTCTGATTACCACTAAGACACAAAGCCTGGAAGTATCTCTGTTCTTTCTTTCTCAGTAAACCATTTATTTTTCATAGTTGTTAACATATTTACTCCCTTGCTTTGTCACCTCTGCATAAACCTACCAATGGTAGTAGGTCAAACACTTGATCTTACACTATCCAAAGGCTAAATCATGATTTCAGTTAGCCAGAACCCTTCAACTTGCTTTGGCTAGCCATGAACCATCCATTTTCATTCTCATTCTCACCAGCCATTTCATCTGCTGAGCACGTAATTGCCACATTAATATACCTCTCAGTTCTGTTCTCCCAGGTATCACCTCTCTGTTGCTCTCCTCACAGAAAGCCCTCAGATACACAATTTATTTTTGGTTTAAAAATACTCCGAGGTCTTCACTTCTCTACTCTCTAAGATTTAATTTTCACTGAGTGAAAAGCCACTTTGAATAAATCCTGATTATAGTAATTTGTCCATTTAGATATTTAATTTTTTGAATCTACAGTGTTTGATTTATACATAAGATTTAGACTTCTGTTTTCCCTTCTTTGCATAATCACATGAAAAAAAGAAACATTCTTTACTAATCTTTCTACAGTCCAGTCTTTTTGGTGGATAGGCATTCAGCAGGTACCAGTCTAACAAAGTAAATACTTCCCATGGCAATATTCTGTATTGCATTCCACAAAATATAGTGGTCAACATACTGTACTGGTGTCTGACATTATTTACAGAACATCAGAGTGCTTACAAAGGATGTTGATAAAACTGCCAACTTCATAAAACAGTTTTGTGGTAGATTTTTGTGAGTGAGAGAGGGGAGGGAATGACTGAATTCGTCTTGAAGGGACATCTTTTTTGTGTTTTCAGATAAATTTATATGTCCTATATAGACTTAATATTGTGTGAGAACTTATAAAGGTGCCTTTTTTGAAAGGTACAAACTGTACAGTGTTGGTTGGCATGAAGAGCGGATCCTTAACAGTATCTGAGAAAGTTGGAATCGTCTTTAGGGCTACCACACTGACAGCTATCCAATATTACAACTTAAACAAGAAAGAAAAACCTAATGTTTGGTCCCATAGCAGAAGCTGTCCAAACAGCATAGAACATAAAAAGCACAAAAAGAGATGTTTATAAATGCATTATTAGCTGTGTTGTTTGACAAGCACAGATACAAAGATAAAGTACGTAGGGTAAGAGTGCGATTTTTACTATTACTTGATTCTTGGGTCTAGATATCTAGTAAAGTTCTTGGCTCTATCACTCATCGTTCTTATGTCCTTTATCAGTGAGAACTTTGACATTGCATTCTCTGAGTAATACAAGGAGAGGAGAGGAGAGGAGAGGAGAGGAGAGGAGAGGAGAGGAGAGGAGAGGAGAGGAGAGGAGAGGAGAGGAGAGGAGAGGAGAGGAGAGGAGAGGAGAGGAGAGGAGAGGAGAGGAGAGGAGAGGAGAGGAGAGGAGAGGAGAGGAGAGGAGAGGAGAGGAGAGGAGAGGAGAGGAGCTACAATCCATATTCTCTTCCTTTGTTAAGCCATGATTCTTACAATAATAATTTGTTTCTTAGAGGACGAGATGTGGATGATCAGCTGATTTTGCCCAGAGAGGCAGTGGAGGTTTCATCCTTGGAAACATTCAAGGCTAGTTTGGACGATGCTCTGAGCAACCTGATCTGAGCAACGCTGTAGAAAGGCTGGGCTAGATGGTTTCTAAAGGTCCCTTCCAAACCGAAGCATTCTGTGATTCTATGATTTTGCTTCAGATTGACGCAGAAGATAGTAGGAGCAATGATATACCGAAGACTGCACCAGAAAACCATTAGAAAATTCTTCCTTCACATGCAGCTGGTGATTGCAAATGTTGCTGAGTCACTGGACAGTCCTTTGCTTAGCCTTTCAACAACTTATTTATCATAATCTTACAGAGACATAAAATGAAGTACTCAAAAGCCTCAGGCTAAATTATTTTTCTGGTGCTTTTGGTTCTTGATCCTTAACACCTGGAATATGGAGTCAAGGAGAATTATGATGATCATTGGACATTAGCTGAATATGATAGGTATTTGCTCCTTGTAAAAGGACAAAACCAAAACAAAGAAAAAAACCAAATCAAACAAAAAAATCTCACACCAAAACCCCCACCTTAAAGCTACTTTTTTTACTGTGGAGAACCTATGTAAAATCTTCCAAACCTTATCACTCTGCTTCCTCAACTTTGAAGTAAAATAAACATGTTTGTATAAACTCTCTGGGGATTTCAGTCCTTTCTGTAAGCTGGGTTCTATGCATTTTGATTTGAGCATCCAAAATCAATATCTACAAAGTTAGTGAATGCTTCTGAAGAGGCTGGTGTTCACACTGGTCTCGGTCATGATCCACTGTACTTCCTCATGTTTTGGAAAATCCATATCATAGTGTCTTGGTGAAGGTCACAGAGAAACCAGTAACCAAGTAAGGAATTACTAAAACCAAGAGTCTGAATTCTCATCTCTGTTGTCCTGCTGATACCTATGTAAATATTGGTGATACCACTTGCATTTGCACATGCATAACAACAAATTAACTAATGTGTTTCTAGATAGAAAATTTTCCCCTATGCAGATGCTTAGTGAAAACCTGGTGCAAATGCAGCCACTTGTATCTTACTTCTTTTTGTTGTCTGCAGTAAAGGCCAATGTTTTGAAATCTGTTCTGTTATGAATTCTTTTTTTTTAAATAGGGATTCTCTTTTTCTATGATCAAACATTACACTGTGTTTTTTTATTCAATCTATATGAAGCAGAATGAAAAAACAAGTAGAAAATGGCAGGACCCTATATAGGGACAGAGGTTACTGTCTTTGCAAAGAGAATAATTTCATTTGAGTATGAAACACTTGAACAGAGAACTCTTTACAGCCATAGTTTACCATAGTTCAGCTGTCTCATGAGTTAATTTTTATAACAGATGAATAATAAAAGAAGAAACATTTTTATCTTATGTAATTCTCATATACTCACAGAACTAATTAATTCAAGTAAAATAATGCATTAGTTCTGAATGCTAATGGAGCTTATGTATTCTTTAGCCTGTCACATTTGAACAGAGACACATCCTGAATGCAGAGTTGAGTTACAGCTTTCACCTTACATCCTTGCTGAAGTTCTCTGCAACCTGCATTCTGACATGATAAAACAGAATAAAAAGAACAATAATAATTCTATTTTGATCTTCACATCTCAGAAATAAAAACTTTTAATCTTATCTTCTATCTTTAGTACAGTAATTAGGACTCAAAAAAGGAAAATTATCATAACAAGCAAGAACACTGGAGTAGCTTAGGAGATAGCTACTTCTAAAGTGCAATATGGAATACTAAAAGTAAAATCTGTTTTCATATATATGAATGACACATGCTTCTCAAGGGAAATCATAACAATGAAATTTAACATTGATCTGTCTACATAAACCCTTTTCTCAGTCCCATGTACTTTTGTCTCAGCCTGAAGTTTACTATTAACAAAAGATTTTGTTTTCTCTTTTTTTTTTTTTTTCCTGTTTAATGTAGAACAGCTTCCATTTCCTTTCAAATGTACTTGGGACTTACCCACTCCCCATGAGGTAGTGAAAACTGCTGGATATTTTGTGCTTCTAAAGTATCAAAGCACATATATTCCTGTTAAGATCATAATGGTGTTATTCAGTTTAGTGCTATGTTGTAACTGCTATAGGTTTGACTCATCGTGTTTAAGATCATGGCAATGTTGTTACAAAAGTTCAGTAAGAATCACAGAAAATATTGTAGCTCACCAAAAAAAAAAATCTTCATTTTGTTTTGTATTTTGATGAAAATTTATATATTTTTGATTACTAAGATGTAAGCATTTCTTGTTGAAAGTTTTTATTGATATTTTCCATGTTTCTTTAACTACCAGAATACTCCAAGTATATTAATTTTGAAAATTCTCATTGCACTTCATTATAATTTATGAGATAAATTACTGATTTTTCAATCACATCTAGAAGTCACTAGAAATGCTTTATATCAGAGTTCAAGTAAAGAAGAAAAATGAAAAATACCTATAATGACAAAAAGCTCCGTTAAAAATGCTTTCTCAAGATGAATAATAATTTCAGAACAAAATAAACAGAACTCATAATATCCCTAATTTTTGTTTCAACCTTGATGACAGGAAGCTCTTATATGCTGAAATAAACGCTAAGGTCTATATTTAGAATGACACAGCTGTTATGAATATCTGTATTTTCTGAGATAAATCATAGAATCATAGAATCATTTAGGTTGGAAAAGACCCTTCAGATCATGAAGTCCAACCATAAACCTAACACTGTCAGTTCCACCACTAAACCACGTCCCACCCAAGCACCATATCTACGCAGCTTTTAAATCCCTCCAGGGAAGGTGACTTTACCACTTCCCCGGACAGCCTGTTCCGATGCTTGACCACCGTTTCAGTGAAGAATTTTTTTCCTAATATCCAGCCTAAACTTCCCCTGGCACAACCTGAGACCATTTCCTCTTGTCATATCACTTGTTACTTGGGAGAAGAAACCGACACCCACCTTGCTACAACCTCCTTTCAGGTAGTTGTAGAGAGAGAGAAGGTCTCCCCTGAGCCTGCTTTCCTCCAGATTAAACAACACCAGTTCCCTCAGCTGCTCCTCATAACACTTTTACTTTAGACCCTTACCAGCTTTGTTGCCCTTCTTAGGGTACGCTCCAGCACCTCAATGTCTTTCTTGTAGCGAGGGGCCAAAACTGAACACAGTGTTCAATGTGTAGCCTCATCAGTGCCGAGTACAAAGGGACAATCACTTCCCTACTTCTGCTGGCCACACTACTTCTGACACAAGCCAGGATGCTTGTCAATCATGATGTCGAAAATTAAAAATTTTGTGCACTCAGTCTCAGACAGGCTTTTTGGTTTCACACAAAGAAAAAGAAACCGGTTGATATATTTATATATATGCTGTATTTATAAAAGAAATTTTTATATAACTTCATTGTATTTGTCTTAATGGTTACCTTTACACATTCAGTGGCATCTGTAGAATTTCATAAATAGCTAACCACTTTATGTGGCATGCTTTTAATGACAGTATATGCTCCTGTGTGAGAAACCAGCCATCCTGTCATGATCAGAATCAAAACACACAATTGCCTCTTTGCAGCTTCACTAATTAAGCCAATTCTAAACTACATTTGGGGTGAGTTCAATGCTCATAAAATGATTAATTGTTGCAGGATCACAATCTCAAGTGATACACTGTACTGGTATTAGTCAGAATTAGGTATACTGCAAGAAGAAATGAACAAATGTCCCCACAGTCCTCTGTCAATTCATCTCTGTCTTGACTGGCAAACCCCCTGATATTCCATTCCTGGTCTTCCCTTTAGCAAAGACTGACAACTGTGCCAAATTGTGACAGATTGTGTTCTTGATACATAATATGGACATTTTTCCCCAAGGGACTATATAATTACAAGCGTAAAATAGAAATAAGATAAATGAATCAGAAACGAAAGCTTAAAAAAGACAGAGGTTTTAACTGGGACCTGAGAGAAAGCAACATTTCAAAAATATTAAATGTTCTTAAGACTAAAATACTCATTTCAGTATATCTGCAGACATCAGTAGTGTAGATAATTTTACATAATATTTATTTACACTAAAATACATTTTTCTCTCTTACAAAACCTATGTTAACAATGGTTGCTCAGTGTTTTAGCTGTCCACCTTGGTGTCTAAGTTCATACATGTTTCTTCTCTAGCGTTTGCTTTCTCAAACTTGTCTCCTAAAGACTGTTTTTGGTGTGCGTTAATAAAGGTTATCTCCGTCTTTCCACATGCTAATTGGTTGTTGTTTTTTATATTTGTTTCTTTTTCTCTCTTCTGTGTCTTTTTTTGTTTCCATACCTTTAAATTTCTTTCTCTCTTTCCTAATCTCATAGCTGACCCCTCAACCTTTTGGGCTTTAACTTTCTTCTTTTTCTTTCCTGATGTGCTGTCGGTCCATTTCTGTCTCTTCACACATAACGATATTCCTTTTCTCTCTTTGTTCTTCTGCTAACTTCTAATAAATTCTTTCCAACATCTATCCTTTTCTTCACTTCTCTTAATTTTGGTTATTACTACATAGCCTTTCAGAAGACGACGCACTCTTTTCGGTGTGAATAGTATTTGTTTATATTTCTACATGGGAAACTGTTAGTTAACTACATTAGAAACATCTTGATGTTAAAGATAAAAAAAGAATGTTGCCGGTTAAAATATTTCTGATCTATTTCAGCTTCTCCAGGCCAGCAAGCAAAATTATTACTGTAAAGAGTGTTTATCTGTTGTGGTGAGAAAGGGGGTGAACTGCCATAATCACATTCAGTCGTTTCATTTTAGGGGTAAATGTGATAATGAAGTTGAGTCTGATGGCTCAGTTAAACCTAAGGATTGCCTGTTCAGGAGTTCTGTGTGTACAGAGGAGCCTAACATGAGAACTAATGGTCATTCATAGAAACCAGACTTCCTTCCAAAGGGCTTTCAGCAATGTCTTCTGACTATGAAGGAAAAAAAATCTACGTATGCCACCTCTTGAAGTGCCACAAAGACAGTGTACTTGCTTCCCTTTTCTCCCCTCAGCACAATTTGTAGCTCTTCCCAATTTTACATAATTTAACTTTGGTTCTAGTTGTCAGAGCCCCGGCACCCAACTTCGAGAAACTCAGTATCGGTTGTGTATATTTTGCATTATTTCTCTTATTATTAACAAGTATTATTAATGTTATTAGTAAAGCTGTTTTTATATTCAATTTGTAAGTCCCTCTCCTTTTTCCTCCTTTTCCCTTCCTCTAGTGGGAGGGTGGGGGTCAATAGAGAGCATCTGTCAGTTTATTGCCACCCAACTTCTTACTTGAACCGGTATTCAAACCTCTTAAACAATTCCTGCATTCTCACACATTCTCTCACCTTTTCTGTGTTCAATTCATCCACACAGCTTAAAATTTAATAATTTTAAACCTCATCTCACTTTCAGAATTAGTTTTGCATGGACCCATCTACATGGATGTTCTGGTTACTCTTCCTAACATATTAAGACAGTATAAAATACTACTCCTATGGTTAATATATACTGTGATGTATAATATTTACTGCACATAGGGGCAAATCAGGATTTCTTTCCCTGTTGTGAAAATTGTGCTTGCCTCATTCGTTTATTTCAATCTTCTGGCAGAATCATTTCACCCATTCTTACACAGGCCTTCAGAAATCTTATGTCAGATCTAGACTCATATTCAATTTTCTTCACTTCCTTGTCCTCAAATAACACATTGGAGGTAATGAAGGTATAAGAGATTGAATAAGTGATGTGCATATGATGGGAGCCAGAAGTTCTTTCCAGTTTTTAAGTCCAGGTACTTTTCCTCTCAGATGAGCTACAATGACTGAAGATGCTTCAAGAAGACATCTAATGCAAAGGATCAGAACCTTCAAGGAACTTCCAGGAAGCACTAACAGGGTAGGGGGAGAGGAGAAAACCATCAAGAACAAGTAGTGAGTTTATCCTTGGGGAAGCAAACTAGTTTTTTGTGGCCATGTTTTCAGGGGCTTATTGTTTGTCAGCAACGTAGTTGCTGAAAAACTGCTTTTATGTCTTCTATTATGTTGTTCAAGACATTTTCCTTGCTTTTGAGATACAAAGAAATGATACCTAGGAAAAACTATTGTCCATGTGGAACTTATAAAGATAAAAAAAAGTGACAATGTATTCCTTTCCTTGAAAGTGCTGACATTTGTGGTGGTTCATGAAGTCTATTGCTGCTTATCTAACCTAGTAAGTACAAACTCGATACCACTAAATAAGTCTTCTTAGAGAGCAAGCTGAGCGTATTACAGGGAATTAATATTGAATTATTTGATTTCAGCTGAGGCAGAGCTAGTTTCTCAAAAGCTGTAGGTATGCATCTTTTTCACTTTTACCCAGTCATTTTTAGAATTTCTAAAACAGATTCTCTGTACAGTTGCAGTGGCCACTCCATAGCAGCCTCTAATTCTCCTAACTCCAGTCTTTCTGTGGTCTTCAGCAATTTAACACAAATGTATAAAAGACAATTTAACATCTCATTAAGGTCTTCCTATGCTGAAGAGTTACAGTGTTTAGATTCTTCACAGGAATTTGCATGACAGAAAAAAAGCCATTTTTTTCCTCCTTTATGATATTATCTTACTTAATGAAATTATATTTTCAAAGAAAATATGTCTTATAAGTATAATTCAGTAATAGGAAGCACAAGTAATTATATTTGTGGTTTCAAACAAATTTTGTGGGTAACCGTCTTTTTTTTCTTTTTTTCATCTTTTTTCTAGATATACTTTGATGCAGATGTCTAGACAGAGCAGATGAACAGAAAGTGATAAAACACTTCTCAAGCCAAAAACACGTGAGAAAGTGTAAGCCAAAAATGAAATTATTTCATGCAAACGAGACTCTCTTTTTTGGGGGATTAAAGAAAACCACCACAAGATGGCTCCCCTGCTTCTCCAAACATACCTCCCCCCCTTTATTTTTTTTAAATCAAGCTGCTCTGAAGTGAAGGCATTGATTATCTTATAGAGGTCTGGAGTACAGCTGAGCAGACCTTGGATTAGAGCTTTATCTAATAAAATAATAGCTATTTTTACATTAAAACCCCGGAGATCTCTTTGAAAGGTAATTCTGTTATTTTAATTTCTGTACCCCGTAAAAGGCTGTTATCTAGTCTGTGCTTCTGTTCATTTTTTTTCTAACAAACAAAAATTGGCTCATAGAACTGAAAGTGATTTGGAGTTTAAGCCTACTGTTTTTAACGCCTAAAGTGGCTTATGCTTCTAAGATTTCCAAGTTTCTCAAAGTATTAGGAATATGAAAGCTACGCATATTTTTAAAATTATTATTTTTGTGGACCATTAATTTTTAAAAAGTCGAATTAAAATAAAGGTTTGTGAGTTATCATATAAAGGTTTTCGTTGGGCATGTTCCCAAAATGATATGAAATCACACTGGAATAGACCCTATTCTCAAGGAAAACACAGGGTTTGGAGTATTTTTCATAGTTTCTTAAAAATATATAAAAAAAAGGTAAAACACTCCATTCAGTTAGAACACTACGCATATTTTTTAGACTAGCATTTCTGGAATGAATAGGATTTGTTTTGATTTTACTAGAACGATTTTATTGATATGGTCTTCCTAATACACAGCAGAGACATGCAGGAGAAGAAAGAACAGAAAAACATTGGAGGGTAAGGAGTGAGAAATTCGACATTCAGGAAGTAGTTGATAGCAGCAGAAATCATTTTTGTTTGTGTACAACAGAAAGAAAAACTTGTATTTATGCAGAATAAGACAATTTTCTTTGTAAGATCTACACTGTAAGTCTTAAGAGCATTCCACAAGGGAAGCACAGTAGTGGCAGTTTACTGCAGTCTGCATCTTACAAACGTGAAAATTTTCAATTCTACAGGGTAAGAAGTGCAAGTTATGTTCATTCTGTCCATTAGGCCTGTTTGTGAATCTTTCTTGAAGTCAAAGTCACTGATCAATCACACTACCTATAAATTTTCATTCTGTTATAGGGTGACATTTACTGCTAACATTTGATCTTTATACTTAGTGCAGAGAAAACACAAGATGAGAATGAATTCCTTGTTCAGCTGTGAAAAGATCACAAGCAAGACCACACTTTTATTAAACAAAGTTTCTATTATCAAGAAAAAACCCTGAGCTACAGCTAAGGCAGAGCATAAAGGAAGCTGGATTTAAGCATAAATTTATAAAAGTGAAAGAAGCTTTGTTGAAGGGTCAGAGTAGAAGTAGAAAATTAGGTGCTTCCAAGAAGACTGGTCTTAGATATAATTATTTTGTTTGATGTTGTCCATGACACTATTTTTTTTTTTTTTCCCCTGGTCTCTCTTACACAATGGCAAGAGTTCAAGAACAAGTTCACCTAATTCAGCTAAGCAGCAATCCCTGTCAGCTGTAACTCCTGTCCACCCGTTTTTTTAATTTGTCTACCTACACTACTAGGTCTCACTCAATCTTACTTTCCATTGACTACAAGATGTTTTTATGCCAGTTGGCTAAGATACAGACAGATACACTAAACATGTGTAAGTCAGACAAATCCTACCTACCTCCATCTGGGAGGATGTTAGAAAACATTTCCAGCTGTAATTCATGCTTAAGGATAAAAAATTGCAGCGTATTTGGTCACTGAAGCAACCAGTATGCCCAGATAGTATGAACAAGCTGGAATCTGACAGTCCCAAGGCCTGGCAGAAATGGAAGTTTACATATAGGGTACCAGAAAATTAGGAAATTCACATTGAATTCTGCGCTGAATTTCCAATGTTTTCTTGCTCCATTTACTGTGTTCAGATGACATGCCACCCTTAAACTAGAGAGTAACATTTCTGAGCAAAATTTTATACCTCCATTTTCTCTTGTTCTAAGTCAGCAAGTCTATTTGAAAAGCAGTCACAGCTATTTTACAAATTATTTGATCGTTTTGGACCTCAGCCCTGAATTGCAAATACAAAAGTGAATTGCAAATACAAAACTAAATTGCAATCAGAGAAGTCCTCGACTTACTGAGACATTGAAACCCAGTCTGTGCATTATTTCACTGTTAGTGTGGTCTGTCAGGAAGAAATATTTCTTCAGCTGTGTTGAGAGTGCCAGCATTTCCTTACAATGTGACAGAGTGAACTTCTGTCTCAAGAGCATGCAGTTTTAATGTATTCTGGGCTTTATTTATTTATTTGCTTATTTTTGAAAGGGGATATTTTTAATTTGATGTTAACAAAGTTGTATTAGCTTCCCATATCATTGATTTAATTGTCTCTATTCATAACACAGGTGTAAAAAGACCAATTAAATAACAACAAATGAGCTAATTAAAGACTTCTTGTGAAAGAGGATGAGGATTGCCAGCTGCCTTTCACTTAGTCTGTGTCATTATGGCAAAATACCTTCCAGTCATTGTAGAAACATTAAGCCCAAAAAGAAAATTCTATCCCAAATGAGTGAGTGCCTTTCCCTTCTTTGTAAACCCTGTCCTCCTGGAGGAGATTTTACATAGCTACTAGAGTAGATAAAAAAAGAAATACAAATACTTTAAAAACATGCAATATCAAGAGAAAAATTAGTAACGTTCTTGAATTATTCAGTGATCTCATTTATATAATATACACTAGAATACTAATTCATGGAGTAGGCTTAGTTTCTCAGAAAGAAGGTATGGAGCTGTTGTTTTGTTATAAATAGTAACCGCCATTTCTGAAAAGTAATATTTCTTTAAATTCCTTGAGTAAAATACTATCCCTAAAGAAATCATGGAAAGTTCTTTCACTGACTACATTAGCCACAATTTCACCTCTTATTTTTCTAAATATTTATATCATTTCATATAAAGTTTTCATTACTGTGTTTCTGAGCAATATACAAATATTAAAAACTATCAATTTAATTTACTTAATTCAGAAAAATGTTAATTCTTTCCACAATTAAAATGTTCGCCAATTACAGAGAAACAAGAAAAAAAAAATTAAACCCTTGCCTAATCCAATCACAGGATACACAGATGGGGTCTCAGTCACACAGATCTGCTTTGGATTTCATCTGCCAATCAGTATGGATTGAACTGTTATATATAACGCAGCTACATACATTTATGTGTGTTGCATACCATTACAGATACAGCTGACAAATAGAACAGAACTCTGTGCAAAATAAAGTTTTGAAAAAATTATAGCTTTTATTAAGGTTGAATGACAATGCAATTACGAAAAAAAAAAGTTTTTAAATGTTTAATGAAGTGTGTTTTAAAACCACTCTTTCTTCATGACTTTTTCTTTAAAATAAGTGAACATGTTGATCTTATTCCATTAAATCATATATAAATGTGGACAGAACAAAACATGTAAAGTCCTGGTGGGTGTATTTGATTCAGCACTTTGGGGGGATTGAGCTTTCTAAAAGTTCATCCACAGCATTCCGAAACGCATGCAAGATTTTCTACCGATCTCAGTGAACCTGAGATCAGCAAGACAGTGACTGAAAGAAAGCTTTAACTAAAGCAAAACTGCAGCCATATGTTTTGATTCAAGCATCCTTTACTCACTGAATGTTTTATATTACAGATCAGTTTAGAAAATCAGGTAAACATTCTCTTCAAACAAATAAACTCTACTATTTAATCTAAAAAGACAAAAACTAACCTTGTACATATATGTATATATAAAACTATGTTTTTATTATCTATTTATTATTTATTTATTTATTAATTTGTGATGTGTTAGGTTTGCAGGTAGATTTTTTTTGAGTACTGTGTTAGCAAAGGTGAGTTTCAGTCTTGTGTAACTAATAGATTTTTTGAAGAAAATAAGTTAGAAGCCTCTTTGCAAGGTCAAGCTAGTTGATTTTCATGTTTTGTTTTGTTTTATTCTGTGTTGTTTTGCTTTTAATTATGAACAGAAACATGCCACAGATGAAGATGTTTTGGATGGTACTGGGTGAATAGTAATGAACAATGAACTCTCCAGAGCACCACAGTGAAAATATCTCTTCATCCTCTTCATATAATTCATGAGCAAAAACTGTTTAGCCATTACAGGTAGAATTCAGATTGTTCTTCTCTTTATACTCAAAGTGGAAATCGGTTAGATTTAGTCACTGAGTTGAACAAGAGTTTCTAGAACGCAGCTATTACTTTTTTCCTGTTTCCATAGAAACAGGTCAGTATAATGAATATGGAAAACGGTGCTTTAAAATAATCTGCATTTTCAACATAAAAGGAAAACAGGCTTGTATAAAGTAGCAATTATGTTAAAGCACCTTACCCCATTTTCAGTCAGTACAACAGCAGTTTCCATGAAAGTGGGGATAAGAGTAGCAACCAGCAGCAAGACAACTGAACTTCTTCGGTTTACTGAGTCAAGTTCGTGAGTGGAACCTTAGCTCCCTAGGTTTCCCTAAAGATAAAATCCAAAAGTTTCGTATTTCCAACCTCTTGCTTCTTCTTACTACATCATAGTTGTTGCAGTGAAGAGATTCGGTGTTCTTTTGAACATCCAGAAATTTACTGGAACACTGGCTCCTCCTTTTGATGCATTCTGTATATGACTATCACAGAAAGTTAGTGCATGTGAACCAGCCTTCTATGCTGCATTCAAATAGATAATTTTAAAAAGATAAAGGAAAATGAAAAAAAACCACACTTAGTTTGATCCCTGTACTGTATTTTTTTACATATTCAAAACTATTTTGATCTATAAAATTAACTAGAATTTGATCATTTTCTCTGAACAGAGAATGTGAATAATGACAACTGATGGCCAAGAAGACATTACACTATTGTAACAGTCTAAGAGAGTAGTCTAAATTGTAGAGCTACAGCTAATGGAATATATGCTCTATCATGCGATCTGCATATCATTGTATTGATTACAATTTTTGAGCAACATAGAATGCATAACTTACAGGTATTTTACATACTAATTGCATACTATCTAATGTTTATTAATATTATACGTCACCAGTAAAACAAGTACGTTAATTTAGTCTACATGTTTTCTTGTTAATTTAATGAACTTTAGCCAATGTATCGTTGAAATCACATGGTTTTGTTTATCCATAACAGGCTTGGCAGGGTCAAGCTTTGTGTCTTTGCACTTGTTTCATTTCAGGAGCAGTGTTTTTGAAAACAGTCTTTACAACAGCTTGTGTTGTAAATTAAAATATTACTCCGAGTATTGTGACAGAAATCAAATCACAATCTAATCACGTCCTTGTCTGTTTTCCAGTTATATCAATCTTAGGCTATCTTTCCTAAGAAAATATAGGGGGTTCAGTGGACTCCAAATTTACTTTTATATAGCTGAAAGCAGTAGATATCTCCTTTTTTTGCATTTATCTTTCTATGTCACATTTTTATCTTATGCCTTTGAAACTTTACATGGACATGTCATGCTCTGAAAAAAGCTATGGGCTTTTTCCAAAATATTTCCACAATATTTATGTTTATTTTATTCTGACTATGAGTTTGGAGAGATTCTATTCTGTGAATTGGCAAATGGAAGACCATGAATGGCGCTCTTATACAATTAAAATCTGATGTATTTGACAACCAGAAAGTACACATACCGAAACATAATACACTTCCAACATTTTTCCTCCCACATGAGTCCACAAGAGCTCAAAAACCCACAGCATTTTTGAAAATGTATTAGAGGAAATTTTTCTTTGATGATTTGAAATTTCACTGTTGTTTTATCATCAGACGGTACATCAGGTTCACTGTTTAGGTATGGCGAGCATAGTCTCCTGACAAACAAAAGGTCACTCTTAGGGTGTAACTACTTTTGGTGGACTTAAAAAGCAGTAATTAGTAGCAGGCACAACTGACTTAAATGGGAAAAAAGTGGACACATTGTCCTTATGTCTAATGCAGTCAGTTTCAGTGACATGAAACAATCAACTCCGACTGAAGTTAAGGTAAGTCTAGGAAAATGAATCCTAAATTTTCAGTTTAAAGACATTGCATTTTATCCCAGATAATAACTAGTAGATTCTTTAATAAATGGAACAAAGCATATCACATTTAGCACAGAAAAAAGCTTTGATTTCCATTCTTTCAAATAAGTGTAGCCTACATATGAGAGGCATTCAGTTCAAGTTTACATAGAGAAAAATGAGAGAAGCAGAGACTAGGTAATATGAATGCTATTCATAAGTAACAGCAAAACATGACTGAACAAGCACAAATAAAACAAATAGTCCACCAGGCACAGACACACAAAAAATCTGCAAATTTATTCAGGAAGAACCTGTTGGATTTACACAACCCTATCTAACTACTTCTCAGAAAGATATGACAGTTCATGCTGTTTTGGTCACAAGCTCAGAAATATAGCATTGCTTATTAGAGAAGCTCTTGAAGTATCAGCACCCTTGCTGAGAAAAAGATTTATGGCTAACCTTTGCTAGGGCAGTGACAATAAGAATGGGAAAGAGTGTTTTAGAGAAAGGGTAGTCAGGTGGTTCAACATGAAATTAGATACCTTGCCACACTCAGCAGGTAGCTGATAATATGATTGAAAATCAGGATACTATAAATCGAAAGTAGTGCCTAGCATGCAGTCTGGGTCATGAGGAAGATGCTTTATCCTGTGATGTTTTCAGTGTCCTGCATTTATCTGAAATATCATACCACGCACATAACTTGTTGCTCACTAAATCAAAGACACTGTTTCTTGGTCCAACACTTCCAATCACAGTTTTTCAAATGAGCTCTGTTGAACTAATTTGTCTTTTTCCCTATATCAGTGTTACATAGTATTAGTACACTCACTGTAGTTTTATTAAAAGAAAGAACTGATGATTCACACTCACAAGTCTATGGGGCCAGATGGGATCCACCCAAGAGAGCTGAGGGAGGTGGCAGAGGAGCTTGCCAAGATACTCTCCATCATCTATCAGCAGTCCTGGCCAACAGGGGAGGTCCTAGATGACTGGAGGATAGCCAGTGTAACCCCCATCTACAAGCAGGGTCGGAAGGAGGATCTCAGGAACTACAGGCCTTTCAGGATAACCTCGGTGCCAGGGAAGGTTATAAGGCAGATCATCTTGAGTGCGGTCACCGGGCATGTACAGGACAACCAGGGGATCAGGCCCAGCCAGCATGGGTTCATGAAAGGCAGGTCCTGTTTGACCAACCAGATCTCCTTCTACAACCAGGTGACCCATCTAGTGGATGAAGGTAAGGCTGTGGACGTTGTCTACCTGGATTTTAGTATGGCATTTGACACTGTTCCCCACAGCATCCTCCTGGAGAAACTGGCTGCCCATGGTTTGGGTGGTGTACCCTTTGCTGGATAAAGAATTGGCTGAATGGCCGAGCGCAGAGTGGTGGTCCATGGAGTTAAATCCAGCTGGTGACCAGTCACAAGTGGAGTTCCCCAGGGCTCTGTTTTGGGTCTGGTCTTGTTTACCATCCTTATCAATGATCTGGATGAGGGGATTGAGTGCTCCCTCAGTAAGTTTGCAGATCACAACAAGTTGGGTGGAAGTGTCGATCTGCTTGAGGGTAGGAAGGCTCTGCAGAGAGATCCGGACAGGCTGGATCAACGGGCCGAGGTCAATTGTACAAGATTCAACAAGGCCAAGTGCTGGGTGCTGCACTTCAGTCACAGAAACCCCATGCAACACTACAGGCTTGAGGAGGAGTGGCTGGAAAGCTGCCCACTGGAAAAGGATCTTGGGATGCTGGTCGACCGCCAGCTGAATGTGAGCCAGCAGTGTGCCCAGGTGGCCAAGAAGGCCAATGGCATGCTGGCTTGTATCAGTAATAGTGTGGCCAGCAGGAGTAGGGAAGTGATCACACACCTGTACTAGACACTGGTGAGGCCACACCTGGAACACTGTGTTCCATTTTGGATCCCTCACTACAAGAAACACATTGAGTTGCTGGAGCATGTCCAAAGAAGAGCAATGAAGCTGGCGAAGTGTCTAGAGAACAAGTCTTATGAGGAGTGGCTGAGGAAGCTGGGCTTGCTTAGTCTGGAGAACAGGAGGCTGAGGGGAGACCTTAACTGCAATTATCTGAAAGGAGGTTGTAGTGAGGCAGGTGTTGGTCTCTTCTCCCAAGTAACTAGCGACAGAACAAGAGGCAATGTCCTCAAGTTGTGCAAGGGGAGGTTTAGATTGGATATTAGGATAGATTTCTTTAATGAAAGTGTGATCAAGCATTGGAACAGGCTTCCCAGGGAAGTGGTGGACTCACCATCCCTGGAGGTGTTCAAAAAATTTGTAGATAAGGCATTTCAGCACATGGTTTAGCAGGCATGGTGTTGTTGGGTTGACGGTTGGACTTGATGATCTTAGAGTTCTTTTCCAACTTTAATTACTCTAAGATTCTATGACTCAGTGCAACCTGATATTGTGAAAGAGGTCTCTACCCATGGCAGGGGACTGAAAATAAATAGGTCATCTTTAAGGTCCCTTCCAACCCAAACCGTTCTATGATTATATGATTCTGCAGGTGGAATCTATAACTCAACTCTACAATACCCCCAAAGTAAAGGACACCTTGACTGGATTAATGTTAGGGTTGTGGAAACTTCCCAACTGTCCTTGTAAATAGGCAATAAATTTGAATGCAAGCTTTGAGAATGAAGTAATTCCTAAAACACTAGGATCTGAAGAGAGGAACGGTATACCAAATGAAAAATGTTTCTATCTTTTATACTTTCCCCCTATCTTTCCATTACTGAATACAGACCAATACTGACCTAAATGAGGATTTAATTTGAGCTCCTGAATGCCATTTTTATATTCTCAATGGTGACCATAGAGTATGCACCACAAAATATTATCCTACTGGCACTGATTGTGGCTATGGAAAATTAAAATATTTAGACTGAGACCAATATGGAGCATAAGACATGTTTTCTGTCTGTATAACTTGTTCAGAATTGTTGCTTGTAGCAAGTAAGTGTGGAGACCACAGCCATAGAGACTACATCCTGTAAATCAAGCATGCCCATGACTACTCTCCGGCACTGAAGTCAGTCAGTACAGAATGGTGCACATCCACTCTGTTAAATTCTTTTACTCTCCAGAATAGTTAGCCCATACTAAATGGATTGTTTGAAATGATCCTTGACTTGTACGTACTATGCAACTGTACCTGAGAAAACACTGTATGGCCAAGGTTCAAACAGAGCCAGGAAATGTTCTGAGAGTTTACAGTTTATCGGGACTGAAAAGAACTGACTTCCTGACAGAAGCACCTGGTTTCATCTGACCAAACAGAGGATTCTGTGGTTCAAAACTCCCCATCTGATTTAGATGTTTAGACTGTCCTTATAATCAGTGGAGAGAAACAGGCTCATCTAAGGGAATGATCCACTCCATCATAAAGCAGGCACTTAACATAATCAGATTAATTATTCCTTGCAAGTGCCCATTTTTCTTTCCTCACTAAAAGGAGAACACAGACAGACAAATGTACTTGTCTGTATTGTAAATATTTAAAGATAAGACAAATGAATCCCTGACTAAATGCATGAAGATGTTCTGACTAAATCTGTTTCTTTGTGCCTCTGTAGATCTATCCATGATTCAAATTTAGATGTTGTAAAGCTCAGATTAATAGGGGACAAGAATTAATTTCCATGCTTCTGAGGAAGAAGTTCTTTCAGAGATCCTTTTGGTTTTATTTTCCGCAAGAGGTCCATGATCTTTTGATTCTGCACTGGAAAACCAGAATCTTAGTACATATCTACTTTAAAGAACTTACTTTTTGCAATTTTAGAGTCTTATTTTCAACTACTGACTTTTATTTACTCATAAATAATTAAGGAACGGAAAATAGATGCAGTAAGTACATTTTCTATTCATGGGGAAAGAAGAAAGTAATCAAATATTTTACAGTCCCTGTAACTTTATAATCAAAGTACAAAGTCAAGAAAACGGTTTTCATGCAAGGAGATAGTGTCTTTTCAAGCAGTCCAAGGTTATGTTTGTTTCAGGAATAAAACAATCAAAAATATACATGCTAAAGCTGAGGTCACACATGAATCAGGATATTTTTAAGTGAGTGGTGATTGCTAGAATGACCCGTAAATGAGCCAGACATCACAGTGAATGAATCATACTCTAAATCACTCCAAGCTAATCAATAAATGATACTTCTCTGTTAATGAAAAAAAATCTTTTACAATAATTTTGTGGTTAAAGCATTAAAACGAAGCCAGTAAGTCATCAGTTCTGATTCTTCCACATTTTTCCAGTGTAATACTTGATTGGTGGCTTTCAAGCAGAATGGTTGAATTATCACTCGGTCCAACACAAATACTATTTATTCATAATTTTGTTTTTATTTGTCAATGGAAGTGATATTCTGATATTTTAGTGGTAATGCATAGATAAACTTGCACTAGAATATACCTTTTAAAATTGCAAAAATAAAAATATCTGAGAAAACTAATATGTTCGAAATCATATATTTAGTTCTACATTCAACAATACCTCCCTATATCTTACTTCCCTCAAAAGGGAAAAGGCTGAGAGGCAGCCCAGGCTGAAGTCATGGCTAAGATAGCTGAAGACCACTTGGGGATTTGGATATTTAGTCTGATTTTTTTTGGATCTGCCCTAATACGTGGGTACCTTTTTAAACATAAGAAACTTTTAAAAGACATTTCATTCAGATCTTTGATTTCATGTTTCCCGTATCTTCAAATTAATCTAATTTCTTGTTTCATGATGCATGTATGTAAGATATACATCTGTATGAAATATGTATATAAATACACGAAATAGGAAATAGTAATTTACACTTCTCCTAAATTTTCATATTACAACTCAGAAATTATTCTGCCTTCCTTTAGAGAATTTTTTTGGTACAGGTACTCTTATTTGTAAACACAACAAGGTAAAGGAACTGTTTTGTCTCGTGGAATATGCAGAGTGAGTCATCTACTGAAAGCTCCTGTAAAGAGAGCTGAATTGCTGAGACTTTACACATTGTTCGCTGAAGTTTGGGAGGATAAGCTCCACTTCTAATGAATACATGACATGTAATCATCTGACATACAAATTGTCCAGAAACGTCTTTCAGTTTTCCTTCAGTTTTCGCTGACTTTGGACTGACATGAGTGCTAAACAACTATTAATTCACTTACATTTGCTTGGATAAGGATTTTAGATTTTACTTTCAGAACTCAGGTTTAAAAATATTTATTTATTCTGGAAGTTACCTTATTTCACTGTTCTCAGAGTTGCCTAAAAGTATTCAGTTCTGAATGAGGAAAGTTATATGCCAAAGAACTACTATTTCTTTTCCTTTCACACTTAACTAATGGTTGTACAGTGTATTACAGCAATTAGGGTGCTCCACATATACCAAGTATAGATTCCTTCCCATTCACTCTCACATGCAGATTGAAAAAGATGAGGAGGGAGCAAAACAGTCCCTCTCTTAACAGAAGTTGAACTACATTGAATTACCTTAGCTAAAGCTCATGAACAAGCAATTATTTTATTTATTGTGAATAAAAATATATTTGTTTTTGTCACTTGTGCAGTGGGGAAAACTGCAATTTTCATTTAGACTTCTGTATTTTATAATATATTGTTTCTATTCAGGTAGAAGGAGTTAACATTTGTGGGAATCAGATTAGTTGTGCTGAGATTGTTAATTTAAAATATTTCAATTTAACAACATAGGATAGGTACTT
The DNA here is from genome assembly GCF_030867145.1 of Opisthocomus hoazin. Classification (NCBI taxonomy): domain Eukaryota; kingdom Metazoa; phylum Chordata; class Aves; order Opisthocomiformes; family Opisthocomidae; genus Opisthocomus; species Opisthocomus hoazin. Next base: position 46,693,576 of record NC_134414.1, on the reverse strand, counting down.
TATAGGTTTATAAATATATATTGATATTTTATAAACATGTAAATAAATCTCTTCACACATGACCTGCTAGGCAAACAATTGTCATTCAGCCAATCAGAAATTCTATAAGTAGAGACTGAGCAGAGCTGGATTGCTTTCTAGATGTTTTTAAACAAGTAGCTAATCTCTTATTTCTGAAAAATTATGCATTATATGCATAATGCCAAAAATAACGATGTGCCATCTCAGACCTTAATTGTCCTTATTCCACTAGCAAGGCAAGAACTTTGCATATTGCAGTAGGAATACAACATTCAGGTAAGGATGAAGGAGGTATGCAGACTTTTGGAAATTTCTAGGTTAAATCAGGTGTGTTTTAAGTTTTTATCCTAAAGCCACTGAGAATTAGCAAACACTTATCTTCTAAGTCTTCCTGAACTTTCCTTTAAAAAATAGCTCATCAGACAATTCAGCATTTTAACATCCCATCCTGCCCACTCCCTGGGATGGGACGTGGTCATTGTATTTGTTCTCTCTCTGTGAAACTCTGTCTAATTTGGTGTGAGGAAAAATACCTGTTGAAAAAGTACTATTTGAAGACTATGAAATCATGATTTAATAACATGATAATACTAACAGGCGCATCTATCTCGGTACTTCATTTACTCCCATCATTCTAGTTTCTGAAATTAGGAGTTGCTTGTATGTTTATCATAATCTGCTCTAAACAAGTATAAGTCCTTTTTATTAATATTACTGTTTTTCCAAAAGAAATTATGTTTGTGAATACATATTTGAATTGCCCTCCTGACAGACTTCAAAATATTGTCCAATATCATACTTCTAATCATATTCAAACCTTTAAGAGCTTAATTTTATTTTTAAAGCCTTTTAGAGGTAGATTCAGATGCAGGTGTTTGCTTTCTTTCTAACTTTTTTGATTGTTGATTCGCTAAAAGGTTTTAAAATACAATACTCTTCTGACAGCTTGTTTTATCATGTCTAAAGTGGGGAATGCTTATGTTCAGTTAATACTATAAATCACTGCAGGTGAAAGTGAATGAATAGAGAATGATATGACAACAAAATACAGATTGGATTATTGAATTATTTTTGTGTTTCTAAAATATGAGTGGCAGTGTGCAATGAAGCTACACCAGTTCAATAGAGGATGTGTGAGTTAGCAGGCAACTAGCCATGTTAAATGAAAATTCAGTAAGATAACTAAAGCAAGACAGAATTGTAGAATTAAGAGTTAATGTAGCTGATTTTTAGTTTTAAAAGGAGCTGTCAGACATTAGTTCTACATCTGTTATCTTTCAAAAAAGCCCTTTTTTATAAAAAAAACCCCACTACATATTGCTAATAACTCAGTGCAGCATATACTGTAATAGTAATTTCTGATATGCATTGTTGCTGTCTCTGTCAGACTTCTCTTAATTCTCTGGTTTTATCATGTAACATTTTATTTTTAATGAATGAGTTTTCATATGTTCCACTCTTCTGAGAACAGAAGTAACAAGACAACTACTAAGAGAAGATGCTCAGAGTATGTCTAAACTCTTGAGTAAAAAAGGGACAGAAGCTGAATCAACCCAGTCTGCAGCTGAGCCACATGTTTGTTAGGGCAGATCTTTGCTAGAACCTAGACTCTCTTGGAAAGAGATAGTTAGAGTGGTCCAAAAGAAAGCTAGGAATTGTATAAAGAGTAATCCGTAGTGTGAGAACTTATCCCCTTTACCTCCTTTTATTTAGTAACATAAGTAAAAATCCCAGATGTGTGACTACTCTTGTCCATAGAAGGATAGGAAAGAATACAACAAATCGCGATTTTATCAGTATTCCAATGAAAATTGAAATTGACTGAAATAGATTATAGAATAAAATTACCAATGCATTATTACTATAGTACAAGGAATACAACAAACATATTTTAACAGAATTACAACAAAGACCTTATTTTAGACTGTCTTTATAAATTTTATTTAGTAAACTTTAATTCTGTCTCTCACTTGACAGAGAATATGTGAAAGTGACCGTGTTATCCATAATCAAATATTGTGAATCCAGTTAAGAACCAGTATTAGAAGGAAAAAAAAAATACAGCATATTTTGCATAGTACTACTAAAATAATGCATACTGTTTTCTAATTAGATAATGTGAGATTGAATCATGTTGAAATGATGATGACTGTGTCATTTGCCAGACTGAATTGTTTTCTTAAGAATAATCACTAATATTGCTGTCAAATAAGACCAAAATAATGCTGATGGGAAAGTTGCTTGATAGTTTCTTGAGAATATAAGATATTTTAGTCTTATTCCTGACAGATAAGAAAATATGCAAAGCAGGCAGTGAGATTTTATGGTGAGAAATGTTCTTTTACTTTGTGGATAATAAATGTGAATTTTTAGAGACATTGAAAGTCAAGGTTCTATACTTGCCTGAAATAGAGAGAAGTTCTGAAGAGCCATATGATACCTAGTAGGTAATTTTGTCTTGTATTGTTTATAAGCATTTTAGTCAGAAGTATAAAGTAAGTGTAATTGTCCTACTTTCTTTCATCTTAACTGATGTAATTCCTGGGTATAATTTTTGAAAGTTTTTTGAGTTGCAATATTGTTATACTTTTTAAGTAAAATGACCCAGTTTTGTAAAAATATGCTTGCAAAGCCTAAATAGTTTGAAGAATGATGCATAAGGTAGGAATGTGAGTATTTCAATTTTGCTGCTTTTTTATGAGGGATATATTTTATTTTTATGTTTCCTGCAGTTTAGGTTTGTTTTTCCATGGCCTTTCATGAGAGTGAGAGTGAGATATGAGAACAGAGGAAGAAGTTTTCAAATGTTCTCCTCCCCCCCCTCCCCGCTTCCTCTGCTTTATTTGATTATGCTAATACAATAATATTTTTATTTGTACTTTTGGAATTTTATTTTTTTGAAGGTCAAATATTTCTTGATTGGTCTGCATAATCAAACATTTGGGCTTTGAGGGGGGCTGGAGATTTTAGTTTTAGCTATAAAAATTCTTTAGAAGACATGGAGATCAAAGACTGCAAGGAAACCAAAATCTAGTTTGTTTAGCTACTTCATAGCTTCCTCATCAGAAAGCCCAGCTTATTAGGAAACAGCTCTTCTTTCTTTTTGCTTTTGTCTGAGTGGACAACACACATGATAATCAAAATTACTTTCCCCATCCTCAGAGACTCTTGATGTTTTAGGTAGAGGTTTCATTAGAACATGGCATAAAGTGATACTTGCGTCTCTAGATTCTACCTGTAAATATAGGTATTTAAGTCACTAGTCTCAGATAAAGAGATGATCTAATCTGGTGACAATGCTAACACACGTGTCCACCCTCTGAAATTACTCAGAGGGAGTTAGAAGTTGTCAGGACTCTAAATTACAGCTTTCTGGGTTGGCTGTTCATGCAGCTGTTAGATTCCAAGTAACATCCATTCTTGCCACTTAATAAATTTCATATAACCCATATCAAAATATTTTTTAAAAATGCGACTGTTTACTACTTCTACTGGCCTCTAGATGGATGTTACTGTTTTGGGTGTTCTTCTCTCCTACACAAAGAAGCAAAATCAAATAGAAGATAGGAAGCAGGTGGGTGGATTTTTCTGCTAAAGACAAAGGAAGTAAAGTTAATTTGCAGTGTCTGAAGGGTAATGATCTAGGAACAATTTTCATCCTCTTGACCTGAGCACCTGTGTTGGCTGTGCCCTGACTGTACAGCAACATGAGAGCGGGTGCACACTCTTATCCTCCATCCACTTCATGGATGCCATCGCATGAAATTAGGAAGCGAGTGCTCACCTGCTCTCAGGAAGGCGCAAGCAGCAGCCTGTGCTAAAATATCTGCTGTATCAAGAAAAATACTCTACTTGCCAGAGAATGTGTCTATCCTACAATTTAGATGCAAACATCTCCTATTAGAACAGAGCCTGTCAAGAAATCTTGTGTGAAGAAATGGATAAGAAAAAACACTTGATTTAACCCAATTATTTCATAAAAAATAACAAAGATCCTTAGGATTTTTATTCACCTAAAAACCTCACCTCATGAAGCACTTTTGAAAGAAATCCTTAATGGATTAAAACAACACAAAAAGAACACAACTCAATGTTTGTATAATCAAGAAACTTACGTGAACAAACCTTACATGGGAGAGTTAGTTACAGAGTAGAGTAATAGATAGAGAAGCTTCTGAAAGTGTGCAAAAATGAATTCTTCCATAACAATATGTAAAAAGTGCAAGTTTATAATTCATAAAATCTTCCTAGAGGATGCAAAAACATATTTATGCACAAGTCCGTGTTTTGTGGAATGAGTATTTTAAAAGACTGTAGGAAATGAAAATAAATTAATATTATTTGCAACAGAAAAAAGAGCAGAAAAGGACAAAGTGAGATAAAAGAAGACTCTAATTTCAGAAAAAAAAGTTTCTTAGTGACAGTCAGTTTCAACAGATTTTCAAGTTCAAATATATTTTGAAATAATCTAATCTTCTTGATAATTTTGTAATTTAAAATGACTAATTCTCTGTCCCCAAAAATATTAAGGGTGGTATTCAGCTCCAGGTTTTAGGTACTTAATATGGGATTTTTTGCCTAAATATACATGTCTACCCTTGGGCTTCTAATGCTTATTCATAGTGTTGGGAAATATGATTGGGTCTACTGAACATCTCTGCCCTTCTGAAAGCAGCAGCTGGAAGCCAGGTGAAATCTACTGAGAAATCTCAAATGCCACTACACACCATCTGTACTGAACTTAACTGAGGTTCTGAATTCAACATGTATATATAAAAATAACTACATTCATCTAAATTAATATGCTGATTAGTGGAGATCTATGAATTAAGTTGTCCAAACACAATTGCCCATGGAATCTGACATGTCAGACACTGTTGAAGGCTTCTGTGAAGAGTTGGTATATTTGACAGATAAGCAGTAGTAATGTCCTTCTCTAACAGTGGCTGAAGCTATACAAGACAGTCTAGGACATCTCAACACCACTGGACATCCTTGTTTCTGCAAATAAATTATGTCATGAGTGAGTAAAATCAGTGAAAACTGAAGAGATAAACAACTAACCAGATGTAAGTGTCTGCATCAGGATAAACTCAGCCCTATCACATTGATACAGACTAGACCTTGCAACATTTGCAAAGCATCTGAGAAAACCAAGGGAGAGTTTTTTCTGTCAAGATTATCAGCTAGAGCGTTGTAAATGCAGCTAGTCTCTTAAGTTTTAGAAACCGAACCAAACCTCACAGAAGATTTGAAGAGAAATTGATTTGGGCTATAGGGAGCAATACCAGCTAACACTAAACAACAGTTTTGTTAGTTGTTACGATGGAAACAGTTAATAATAATACACAGAACATTAGATGTTAGACAGGTAGTTTACAGTGAAGTAAAGCAGGGACTCCAAGAATAAAAATAGGAACAAGGAAATTTAGCTATCATCTTGAGTAGCTCACTACCTCCTGCACATAAGCTAGATGTTTTTAATATTGTCTTATGTCAGTTGTCACCTCATAATATTAAACATTGATTGTGCATGGTACATGCATGTGGCTGATTTTTGAACCACAATATGTAGGATGCTGAAGGTTAATATTCAAACCAACTGCAAATAAGTTTTCATGCAAGATTTTCTGAGTAATGGAGTAATTCATTGGAGATTTTAGGCATTACATGTATTATGCTTAGTTTCTTGACGATACAGAAGATGAAGGGGGTTAAGACTGTATTGCAGGACAAAGACGTTAATTAAGTAAGACAGCAAAGAATAATGAGAGAAAGAAGAGTTACTCTCCATCGCATCTGAAAATATTTTTTTAAATTTCCTCCAAACTAACCCACAAGCTATCACTGTATAGATCAAAAGAATAAATTAATTCATAAATACAGTAGTCGGAATGTACTGTCGAAAGAATCAAGAGTAAATAAGTGAGAAATCCCTTGCTATCAGGGGATCATCAAGATGGTAAATGTCTGTTGCATTGGGAAAGAAAGAAAATATGCAACGTTGCACTCTGGCTTGATGGCTTTTGACCTGTGTAAGTGCACAGCAGGACCTTCGTCTTGAAGACTTACAAACTTGCTTTTTTCTAAGTAAAACAATCAGCAGCTTTTCTTGTGAGAAAAAAAGCAAGAGCAGCATTTTCAAAAATTAAATGCTACTTCTGGACAAGATGGACAATCATCTTTATGGATTAAATCATACGTCTGAATGTTCTAGGGAAGTATTCTCTGAAGAAATGTAACTTAATATTTGTGAAGAATGACAAAGAATAATGGAAAAATGATACAGTCTTACTGGAGGAATCTGAGGTGTTTTTGTAAGCTAGTAATCTTTTCTAAATTCTCATAACAGCAAACATCACTAGAATATATGAGTGAATTGCAAGAGATAATAACTCGTTACAGAAAGGAGTAGTGGAAGTAGTATATTCTGTTAACCGTTACATGTTTATGTAGGACTCAGTGCCATAAATACTGTAAGAAGTGAGGAACTATAGACCAGAAGCCCAGATAATCAGTGTTGAAACCCCATTGAATTTAAGAGGTAAATATAAGTCCTCTAAAGCAGAAGGCTTAGAGTAGCAGTGATGAAGCAATTTAATTTGAGTTTTCTCCAATGCCAGTGAGAGGTTAAATTAGGAAGATCTTATTTGCACTCTCTTCCGCAGTGAACTGCAAACATTTGTGATAAGTGATACAAATAAATCTCGGCCCAGGCTCACACTCTGATTTCATTTTTCACCCTGAAGCTCCTTCTCATCTGCCAGTTGCTTTGGATCAAGGAACACTGACCTTGTCATTTTATGCCGTTCCTGTATGTGATTGCAGTAAGGTAACTATCAACCTTTCCTATGTTTTGTTTCTCTCCCTATTATGTGCACTCTGCAAGACCCATAAATATTTTCATTTAAAGGCAATTTGGGGAGACCAAAAAAAAAGAAAATTCATATGAAAGTCATAGTTTAGTCTCTTAAAGAGTAAAAATCTTTACTAATAACCAAAAAGTATTTGAAAATGCAGATTTTCTTGATGAAATAGATAGTCATTTCATAAAAGAGAAACTATACTATAAAATCACTAATCCATTCTAGACTGAAACTTAATGAAATTATCACATACTACTCTCTATATAAATTTCAACAAGGAGAATCGTGCAAGAATACATGAATACAGTGGTGAAGCTAGTGACAGTCAAAAGTCTCTGAGTGAAATATGGACAAAGATATATTCAGAGATAAACTATGGAAACAGATCAACTCTAAACTGTATTTAAAAACATACAGGAATCTTTCTAACTCTCGTACAACTTCAGTTATGTTTGTCCAAGACTTAATTTTACTAAAATCTCCCCGTGTTCCTATTTCTATTTCTTATCCCCCTTTTCTTTCCCATTTTCCATTCATCTGCCAAGCTCTTCTTTCCTCAGAAAAAACTACATATGTTACTAAACAGAAGGGACGGAGCAGGATTCTCCCAATGAGGATAGGGAGAATCAAATAAAAAATGTTATAATTCTTGTGAGGACAAGAACTACGTTGATCTGCTTGCACAAGATAAAAATTAGGATGGGGAGGGGTAGGTTTATGGAAATAGGAATAATCCAGTGAATCAACTTATTTAATACAGTTTTCCTTTCAAATGTTTGACAGCTCCATTTTCTTTGATTTTTGGAATATTTTATTCTATTCTCTCACATAAATTTTAGAGTTTTCCTACATCAGTTGGAGAGAAATATAAGCTGAGACTGCATCTTTGTTGCTGGTAGACAGCTTGAACAGCCTGAACTATTGAGAAATAACTGTACGGTGATTATGCAAATCAGATAAACTTGACCAACCAGTGTGCAGAGAAATGCATAGCTAAGGAAAAATATATAGAGGTATGCATCAATAGCTGTTCAGTTACTCTGTGCTCTGATAGGCTAGAAAAAGTCTATTTCTATGTGTTATTCTTGCATTGGTGAAAAGCTAAGAGACATACAGGACAGATTCTCAAAATGTTTGGAAAATTATCTTGATTGCCTAAATAATTTTGCTATTTAAATGTACAAGAGATAAATTGAGCCACCAAATTTAACCTTTTTCATGGACTAGAGAAATGCTTTTTCATTTATTACTGCTTACACCTGCAGTTCAGTTGAGGAGGTGCACAATTAATGACATAAAATATATATGGAAAAATTACCCCATATCAGCAGGAAGATATTGTCCATGACACTAAAAGACTGAAAAATTTGTTATTTAAATTACTTGAATATTCTGTAAGATTAAATTTTTACCTATGGACTTCTGTTGTATTAGTTATACTTCATTTCAATATCTTACATTGTTCGTTTTATATTATGACTGGTCTGGAGAAAGATTGAAGTTATCCAAAGCATTCACATACTAAACAGTTCTTAAATCCAGTATCTTCAAAATGAATCTTGGCAATATTTTTCGAATACCAGGAGTTCCCAAATTCTGCAGCAACACAGTGAAACTAAATTCGTGTTAAAAGCAGCAGTAAACTTGTGGTAGTTCTAGAGCAGCACTCCTATGCGATTTTCCACTCCATCACATATTTGCAGGCCTGGGACTTCGAGTTTTGAATTCTAGGCCATCTGTTAACAAAGTGATGTGCAATGAATTTACCAGCCATGAACTTTTTACTGATTTGATAAAATAAAAAATATTTCCGATTTTTAATCATATAATACATATCTTTTTTGGCTGGGTCAGCTGCTTTGGGGCATGAAGGGAGTTCAACAATGATATAAACAGCCTTCGATATATATTTACATCTCATTATTTTTCATTATTAGTTTCATTGTTCACCCAGGTCCCTCTCCGCAGAGCTGCTCTCCAGCAGTCCGCCCCAAGCCTGTACTGATGCATGGGGTTATTCCTCCCCAGATGCAGGACACTGCACTTGCCCTTGTTGAATTTCATCAGGTTCCTCTCTGCCCAACTCTCCAGCCTGTCCAGGTCTCACTGAATGGCAGCACAGCCTTCCGGTGCATCCACCACTCCTCCCATTTTTGTGTCATCAGAGAACTTGCTGAGGGTACATTCTAACTCTTCATCCAGGTCATTGATGAAGAAGTTAAACAAGACTGGGCCCAGTACTGACCCCTGGGGGACACCACTAATTACCGGCCTCCAACTAGACTCAGTGCCGCTGATGACAACCCTCTGAGCTCTGCCATTCAGCCAGTTCTCAATCCACCTCACCGACCACTCATCCAGCCCACACCTCCTGAGCTTCCCTAGGGGGATGTTATGGGAGACCGTGTTGAAAGCCTTGCTGAAGTAGAGGTAGACAACATCCATGGATCTCCCTTCATCCACCCAGCCACTTACATCATTGTAGAAAGCTGTCAGATTGGTCAGGCATGATTTCCCCTTAGTGAATCCATGCTGACTACTCCTGATAACCTTCTTTTCCTCCACTTGCTTGATGATGACCTCTAGAATGAATTTCTCCATCGTCTTTCCCAGGATGGAGGTAAGGCTGACCAGCCTGTAGTTTCCTGGGTCATCCTTCTTGCCCTTTTTGAAGATTGGAGTGACACTGGCTATTCTCCAGTCCTCGGGCACCTCTCCTGTCCTCCAGGACCTTTGAAAGGTGATGGAGAGTGGCTGGAATCCTCCCAGCCATGTCAAAGGGAGGCTGCTGTGATTCTCTGTCCCCAGGTACAGCCAGTATCCATCTTTTCCCGCAGGCACACACATGCTACAGGGAAGGCCAGACACAGACCAGCACAGAGACCAGTGCATGTCTTGGCACCCACAAGAACATGAACAGCACAGCCCAGTTTTTTCCTCACTCAGTGTCTGATCAGTGTGGGAGTTAGGTAGTGGAGTACATACAACTCCTGGGAATAATACGGTCTCTTCAGTAACTGATTTCAAGCCCCCAATTTACCCATTATTTAGCCCCCAGACCCTGATCTCCTCATATTGATGGCACCTAGACTCACGGGTCCTTCAAACCTATGGTCTCTCCCTCAAGTGGTTGGCATTCAGACCTCTTCTTGTGCTTGCAATCTAATCTAACATGAACTTTCCTAACACTCACACACACAGTTTCATGATCTAGATTTCACACAGAAAGAAGATGGTTAGAAATTAATAAGAATATAGGATAAACTGCAATGGTCAAACACAGGGCTCTGTCAGGCAAGCATATCAACTAGCACTTAGTCAACCATGACCACTACTTTTGTATGCCTTTTACCCTCTGTTTTCCTGCACTTACTAATCTTAATTCATCTTGACACCTCCCTTTTGCCTGCTTTGGTGTTTCCCCTAAAAATCCCATAACAGCTTTTACACAGTCCCAGAATGCTCTCTGCTCTGTTCCTAAATTCCCTTCTTCCTCCTTCCCTTGGTTAGTCCTGTACCTCTTTAGTTTGCATAGCATTCTGTGGAGACTTTCTTTCATTGAGTCATTTTAATGGATTCTTCTGTGAGAATCTTAGGAGTAGCTAATTCATTACACTCTGTTTTCACAGATTAAGTTACTAGGATTCCCCCAGCTGTCATTTTTCCTCTGATTCTCCTGGTGGACTTTTTTGTGTTTAATTTGCTTTGGCTTTAGTCAAATAATGTAACAGTAAATAGCAAAAAAAACCCACAAAAAATAGGCATGTAAATTCATAATTAATGTGATAATGAAGAAATAAAATAACAATATGAAAGTCTAAATTACACAACAGAAAGGGAAGAAAACCTTCATTTCCAGAGACGAGGGAACGTGCTTCATAACAGCTATATGTGCTCCAAAACTTTCATGTCTTTAATTACATGTTTAAAGCTGACCCAGATGACTCCCACAAGAGAAATTACTTTCTTGAAATCAGTAAATCAAAATAAACTGGTATAATTTATTAACTTCTGTGGATTGCCAGCAACAGAACAGAAGTTTGGGAACCCCGTAGATAGCCTTCTCCCTACAGCACAGGATTCATTTTGGAGTCTGGTAGAAGGAAAATTTTTTTATGAATAAGCAATAATAAGTGACTTTCAGGAGACTGAAGCTATCAGACAGACAACCCACAGGACCAGGAAGTCCTCCACCAGTCTGCTTGAGAACAGCCTGGATAATGTGATGTTTGAGGGAAATAAAGGAAAGACTCCCTCCTTCAGTCAAAGCAAGACAGAAATTCTATCCTATTTTCATATTGAATTTCAAGGAAAGAAGAAATAGCATACTAAAAATACAGCTGTTCTAATAGTTTAAGCAAAAACCTTATTAGGATTACTGAAGAAATTGTGAGGAAACATGTGGACCAAAACTGTGAAAAATTATTCATGCCAGAAGGTGTTGTATCTTGAACACCTAGAACCTGCAATTAGAGAACCATATGATACCTGAATGGATTCCACAGTGGGCATGTAGGGGATACGAATGAGTTGCTTTTCATAGAGATTTCAAGTCAAATTCGATAACATACTCAACAACATGCTCCATGCTCTCATTTGGACCAAGTTTTGAACTTATTTATCTGTATTTATGGAAACAGCGGTCCTTCCTGACAGTAGAACCTGTGAACTCTCAGATACTCCAAGGTGCATTTTTGAAAAAATTACCTTCCAAATCATAACAAATTGACTCTTCTAATAAAATTCCATGTTAATGACTTGAGATATTAACCTGAAATAATCAGGAAATACTCTTTCTTATTTTTTAACTAAAGCTTTTGGATGGATGTGGGGGTGTGATTTGGTTTTGCCATTCTCGGAATGAACAAATGAGCACAGCTGCAGATGGTTCAGGATGAGTCAGTGATGCCTTGCTGCCTGATAGCTTGCTCATAGTATTCAAGGATTAGAAAATACAGAAACAGGAATGAGTGAGTTCCTCAGTAAGGTCAGTGAAGTTTCTGCAAGAGAGCATTTGTCTGTGGCACATGGCTGTGTTTCACATCTAGAATAATAAATGTGGTTTTGATTTATGTATATTACACAACATAAGTCGTCTAATCAGTCCTGTCAGTGCAGGTCTACAAGGTTTAGTGACACTCCGACTTCGTTTTCTATTTTTTAGCAACAAAATAGACTAATAGCTTCAATATATAATTAGTCCCTGTTATTTCTGTGAAATCTGTGTCTTTAAAGAAGTGACAAAAGCCTGTTATTATCCAATCCAATAATTGGATTGGTAATATTGGCAATATTTAAAACTACACACCTGATGCCAGAGTTATAAAATAAAAATAGCCCTAATAGCCCCAAGTCTTCCTCTTTAATACCAGTTTTTACCATGGAAGTTTGAAGATAAGACAAATCAGAAAAAATGATTGTGAGTGAAAGCTTAAACTATGTTTGACTAAATATTCAGACATTTCTTGCTTCTCTTTCAAAGAAGCACATATATGTGATGCCTTATAATAAGGCTTCTCTAGAAGCTCTTGGGGGTCTACAGCACAGACTTACTGACCTCAGTGCCAGGGGTTACCCAGCCTAGAGCCATGAGAGTATTACTGTCGATTAGCCAGTATCTTGTGAGTCAGCCCTTGGGTAGGTGGTAAAGGTTAATCACATCTGACTTAGAAACCCCTATATCCTCACTCTGTCGTGACAGAAGGGATCACTGTAAGTGCAGGGTGTGCTACAGAGCCCACAGAGTTGCAAGATGCCTCTGTAGACTGCCCACAGCCTCCTACAGGATTTGGAATTGCAAGGACCAGCACATGGTGCTCAGCTTGAAAGGGCTGGGGCAAGCAGAATGTGAAGACCAAGATCCACGATGATCACTCAGGGCTCAGGAAAGCCAGAACTAATTGTCCAGGAGCATCAAGAGCAGGAACGTTCTGCAAAGAAAGGCTAGTCGGCAGCCAAGGGCAGCCACAGCACAGGTAGGGATAGTGCCCTCAGCTGCAAGAGGGGTTTCATCAACAGTCTGGTGATCATCAAATGTGAGATGGCAAGTCAGGTCTGAGGTGAATCCAGGAAGTCCAACCTGTTTGTTGATCCTCCCAGGGCCTTGACACCTAAGGACTAATAGTAACGGAGTGCTAGCTCTTTCTCTTTTTTTGCCTTGGTCTTCGGAGTAACCTATTGATTAAAGCGAAGTTCTCTTTTGTGTCTATGGTGCTTGAACATTACTTTAAAGATTTTTATTTTTCCCTCCAAGAAAGGCATGTATTTTCTTGCTGAGTGGTAGAAATGTAACAGCATGATGCACAAAATATCATAGCAAAGTACAAAATATGCATACCTGGCTGTTGTTGGTTACTGTGAGGTTTTACACGGCTCTGGGAGGGTGCATTATAAGAATGTGGAAAGTTGCAATCACAGCCGCTTTTCCAAGGATTAATAACATAAAATAACATATTCTGAAGGGCTGCAAATCAGCAGACAGACAATTTAATTTCAATTGATTATGAACTGGAAATGATTCTGCATTTGCTTTTGGGTTTGCTACAAAGATTGTTCAAAAATATTTGCTTGTTGTGTCGTTTAGTGTAACCACTTTATTATCTTCCACTGACCCATGTAAATTTCCGTGTTTCTCTGGCCAGCTTGAAAAACCTGGCTTTTAACACTTCACACTGAAGTAGATTCTCACTGGTTTACTGCTGTACTTTAGCTTTCTCTATTTTATTTTAGAAAAATTTGGCAAAGGAAAAAAAGCAGCATCTCAAGAAACTTTAGGCTTTTTTTTTTAATTTACATTTTAAATCACCAGCAATTCAGTTGTATAGTCAATATCTCTCTTGTTCTAGACTTATGATGGTGACATTGTGGCTAGCTTCTCTCAAAATGACCTGAGTGACCTAAAAGAGACTTCAGAGAAAATCTCCTAAAGCAGTGAAGCTGTCTGCTTTATAATACAGATGCTCACAAGAGTATTTCCTGTTACTGTCTGTGCTGGAAATATAGCAAAATGACATGCATGGGTCACTTCCAGGTGGCAGCTGCCTTTCTTCTGAGGAAATTAACATGGAAATTTAAGAACAGTGCATATTAATTGATCAGAAAATAGAACCTGAAATGGCTGTGACAAAAGCATGATGCACTAGAACCACTTCCAGTTTTGCAGGATGTATATTCTCTTTCCTATCTTTAGATTACATATTCTTCACCACTGTCCTTCAGCACATGGAGAAAATTAGTCATCTAAGAAAAGACTCTGTGGAAATGAGCAAGTTAATGAAGAAAGCTCATTCTGTAACTTAATAGGTGAGTTAAATATGTAAATTTCTACTTTTATAGGAGATCTAGCCAATATAGTTAGAAGTTTTGCAGGCTATTTCTTATCTCTTAAAGTAAATATCTACTCAGCTGGATAACATTCTAGATTTCACTGACAGTCAAGGGCAAGTCAGTTCCTGAATATAGTTGTCTACTGCCATTTGAGACACCCTAAACAGGACTTCTCTTGGTCCTGTGTATCTTCCAGCCTTGAGCTTAAACTATTAGCCTGAGAGAGGCTACCAGCAAGAATGGTTAAGGACTCCACTGTGTTCCAGAGGCATCCATTCTCTTCCAGTGACTGTAAAGGGAGTGTAAATATGTTAGCTCAGATAAAGGCAACTGTATTTTGTCAGAAATATTCCACTTGTTACATCTACAGTACACGCCATATCGAAAGAAAGAGAGGGTCAGATGATTCTCTGGGATATGAAAGACTAATTTGATCTCCTCTTTTTTTTCCAGACTAACTAACAGCTCTTACATGTCCCATATGCTCTCTGGGTTGAAAGACATTAAGAATTAGGTCTTTGTCAAACTTTTGTTTTATACTTCTTCAAAGTTGTATGAAATATTGAAATGCACACAAGCAAGAGAAGAGGACTCTGTAACCTAGTAACAACCTGCTGGAATAGAATCAGTGTGTACCTAAACTAGTAAATTAAACAGACTTGTAACTTTCTTCTAGCAGTAAAATTATAGAACATTTACAGAACAGTCCAAATCCATAACATTAAATTTTCTTATTTTCTGTAACTGGGTAGTCATATCCAAACTACATATTAGGAAACACGATCTGCAATAACTGCCAAGGTGTATCAGAACATTATTTGGGAGTGCTGACTGGTTCAGGACAAAATCAGCCCAGGACCCTTCTTATAGTTTAATAGCTATGGATGGCCAGGTTTGAGTACCTAGGAAGCTAGTCACATTTCCTAAGAGCTGTTTAATTTACTAATAATGACATAGTCTCACATTCCAGTCTGCATTTCAGTGATGAATAAAGTAAGTTTTTATATATATCTTATGCAAACTAAAATAAGGCATATTCCACCAGTATTCACTTTTTATGCTTAACTTTTATCTACCTACTTTTAAATTAATTCTGTTCTACCCTTGTTTCAGGGAAACCAGTTAATGAGATTGTTATACTGTAGATTTGGCTTTGAATTTTTGAACTTCAGAAAGTCACCAGAGCAAAACAAAAAGCAATACTGCACAGGGAAAGAGGCTTGCTGAGGAAAAAGCTTGCTTTTGGATTGTGAACAAAAAAATCCCAGCAAAGCCTAAGTGGTATAATGAAGAAACACATTCAGGAAGGTCTTGATTCAGGTGCCACATGGCATCATGCTTCTCAAAGAGAAAGGGAGCAGCAATGTGACAGTGGTTGTTTGGAGAGTGCAAGGTCCCTGAAGAGCAGCCTTGGGGTGCAGAAGCCTATCACAGTTACCTGTGAGTTCCTGGGAGCTGCAGCTCAAGCTAGGTCTGAATACACGGTAAATGGAGATCAGAAGTGCCAGTGCTGTTCTTGTTCGTCCAGATTCCTTGCTGTATTTTCAGCTGAAGTGCAATCTGTAACCAGCATGAACCATCAAGCTGTATATTGCCAAGACTGTCTTTACGCAAACATTTCTCCTATAGAGGTTTTTAGCACAGTAACTCCTGTACTCGCACATGAGTAGTCTTGGCTGTTCACAGCCAAAAATGTAGCTGCTGGCTTTCCTTACAACACTTCTGTCTACGCAGTTATCGAACACTAGACAGTTTCATTAAGTGACAACAGGGAAGAACAAACCATTGATATAGTTGTGTAGAGCTGGGTTAACATGTGAAGTTATTCCACTGAGATCCTGACAAAGACTCTTTCTGTTAAAGACTCCTGCTGAAAATCATTACATGAGATAATCACTGGCTTGAGAATGAAAGAAAAAGACAGGCCAAAACACTTCAAAGCTGACGTTTTGCAGAGGGCAGATGGGACATACGGAACAAGTGAAAAATTGTCAAAAATGCTTTTTTATTTATGCACTGAATTTATTTGAAATTTGTGCTAATGAATGGTGAGCCTACCTTGCTGACACTCTGCTTTTCGCTCACGGCAACTCCTTTTCAATAACCATCAGAATCTTTCTAAATTGCAGAAAATTTTAAAGAAACACTTCTGTGATCTTGATTACACAACTTTTGTCTGCTTTGTCATGTGTTTGTGACAGTGATAGTTTTTCATATTTTTTGTATAACATTGGAATTTAATCACATGGCATGGACTCCCATGGTGAGTTACACATACAGGGATTATGCAGACCAGTCACCTGCAACTGGATGAAGTTCAGGGAGTTGCATTAATCAGCATGCACTGTGTACAAACAGGTCACAGTTTTGCAGAATTTGTACCCCCTAAAAGGCTGAACCAATCTAATTCCTAGATACATTATTCGCACTCATAATACTACTACAGCCAGTAACAATTTTTATGTGCTTTCATGGAAAACTGTCCAGAAACTGTTAATATTTTGAAAAATTTGGGGAAAGCTGAAAGATATACAATGAAAACCCCTGTAAGGTCAAGTAAGATCTGAGTGAATAATTTACAAGATGAAAATCATATGAATGTATAAAATGTGAATCTGAAAGTGTTCATATTGGATCAAATTGAACAATTTATACAGAATATACAACTAGTGTTTTGAAGTTTTAAAAACAAGTATATGTTTGTATATATTTGTATATAATTGCTATAAGGAAATATACCAATGATAACTAGATATACCCTTGTTGATATAGGAATAATGCACATACTTTGCATTAGTTCTGCATCGTTGTATAATGTCTCCTTGCAACATCAGCAAACACAGCAGCAACTCATACAACATACAGTAGAATTATAGCTTCAACTGCTTGACAGTTCTCATCCTAACTCCCTTGCTTTTATCATTATTTTAATTTCAAATGGGCCAATTAGGAGAACGGAAGGTCTAAGCAGATGGTTGCCAGAAATGTGCTTACCGCCATAATTCAAGTGACAGTTAGTGAGCAAGCATTTACAACTTTATACATTATAAAACATTCCCACATAAAAAAGACAAAAGAAATCAGAGTTGGAGGATATTTTATAATTATAATTCACTCTTTACTGTTTATATTTAGAAATATCAACTGCAGAAAAACACATGCCAAAACCTGTAACTAAAATAGACACTAAGATGAAATAGACGCGGAAGCTTCAGATCATACGTGAACTTTACAATTAACTTTCTAAACAACCTGGAACAATTGAGTCTGCTGAATCAAGAGCAATTAATTAGATTAAAAATAACCAAAGTATGTTAAGCCAAGCATCCAGCAAATTGGTGTTTGATTTGTAAGGGCTTACTGGCAACACACTGCAGTCTTTTCTAATAATATTCCCAGTGTTACTGCTATTGAGTGATTCAGTTATGAAACAAAAAAACCTGAATTTATGAGGATAATTAGCATTTTTTGAACTCAGCTGAAGTAATCATGCACACTTGTAGAACTTCAAGGAGAAGAAATATGAATATAAAGAAAAGAATAAGAAACTATTATTATTATTTCAGAAAGATAAGAGTCCAAATCTAGTTAAATAAGATTAACATGTATATTCTAAAGCCCTCATATAGCAGTTCCCCAACAGAGCAGAAGATGCCTGCTTCTATTCTCATTTCTTAAAATGTACAAAGGGTGACTAAGTAAATGGTGAACATATAATAGACAGGTATTTGTGTATGCCATATATTAGACAGAAATTTGTATTTGACTTATTACCTAAAAATTCCTGCTCTAAATTATTCTTGTTTGGTGAACCTAGCCACAATTATTGCTCATATGTAGAAGATCTTTTTTACTGATTGTATTGCTTGCAGGGTTGCTCAGTGCTTCTTATTGTTGCTGACTTGGTTGAATTTTACAGATGGGACATATGAATGGGAATGATGATGGGGGAAGAGTGAGGATCAGGCTCTGAGTATGAAAAAAGTCTCTGTAAGAATGATGTATTTCAAGATTAATATGACAGGACTTTAAGACATTGTTTTTGGATGATTTTGGATGTACATAGGATGTCAGTGATTATGAGCATTTATTATCCAAACTTTCTTGCCAGCCCTGCTGCAGAGATTTCTTTTTGTCTTCAACCTACCCTCTAGTCTCCTTAAAGATTTTTTTCTTCGATGCCAGAAACAGCCCCTGTTTATTTTTGTGAGTACTGTAGAGGAGGGATCAGGGCTGCTTCTAGTTCTACAGCACAAGAAGGAAAAGAAAACCAGGACAGAGGAGCTGGGAGACTTCAGGGTTTTCTGCTTTGCTTTCCACAGTGGTGAAGGTAAGACAGGGAAGGAGAAACAGAGAACATGCAGAAACACAGTATCTGTTCTTCCTCCTTCAGCAGAAAAAGCAATGGCCTGTGCAAATAGAAGGTGTAGAAGGAAGAGGGTTCAGTCTAAGCAGTCCCAGTCTTCTCAGCCAAAGGTGAAATATGTAGCTGCTTGCATAAGCAATGGACTACTTTGGTCCTGGTTTGAGTCAGATATACTTATTTCTCATCTATCATGACTCCATTCTCAATATCCATCCTCCCGTCCTCATATTCCCATTTATCTCCAAAGCAAGAAAGATGATATTATTCACTTATTTCTAAAAGTGGCCACTCCTCAGAAAGTAACCCCTACACAAGCCTCCGCTAGAATATTTATTAACTATTCTTGATACCCCTTGGTTGTTTCCTCTGGTGACAAGTTCCTTGAATGACATTCCAATTGTTAGCTTCAGGATACAACCACTGCTTTTTCAGCCTACGTTTTAATCAGTAACATGGATGGAAGGAAGTTTCTTGGTTTTGGCTTCGTTTTGTTGTCCTGTGTGTGAAGAAATAATGTACTCAATGTCTTCTAGTACTTGAAAGTCTTGAAAAGATGAAATAACCATGGTTTGAGGGAGGTACCTTACTTCTTTCTTTTTCTCACTAGATTCTAGAGATTCCAGACACAGAGAAACTGGCTATAGAGAACAAGATTTCAGAGGAAGAGAAAGAAAAATCTTACACAGAGCAGAACTGTTAAACCTAGAATTAGATCTGTGGAAGGGAGGAGTAACTCTGATAGCAGTAGAAGTTTAGGATAAATGTGTGGACTCAGCCTGGTAGTTAGAACTACAAGAAAATCTTTTGAGCAGTTCTGCTGTTGGCTTAATGGAGATTGTCTTGGAGTTAATGAAGCAACAGCTATGTGGAATATTCACATATTATCAGACCTCACATACTATCGCTCTCCCAGAGGTGTGTACAAGGCACTCCTCCCTTTTAAGATTAAACTAGCAAGATGTATGTCATTACCATGAATTATCTATGGGTTCAGCTTCGGTTTTTATCCTCCTTGTATTTGTCAGCTACAAAAAGTTATATGATAGCCATTTCTATTTTTAGCATACTAAAGATTCCACATCTGAACATAATCTCATTGTCCTACATACTTTACTGAGAAAAAAGTGATGCCTTATTCCTAGGTCTTTGTAGACTAAAGGCCAGATTTCATCTGTAAATGAGACTAGTAATACATACATTCAAAATCAATATTGGTGGAAAAATTTGGAGCAGCAAGGCATAAGTAGTGGGGATGTTTTAACTTCTTCTCCTGCTGTGTGGCATTTATTTCTGTGGTTGATTACCTAGGAAATGGCTGTAGTATGGAATTAACTGTATTGTCAGTTTGATTGTCAGAGTTTTGAGCAGGGTTATAAGTAGTGGATGCACTCTTGATGCTAGCAAAAAAATAATGACAACCTGACTTTTTATTAACAATGTCAAATAAGCTATAGTAGCATGAAGCTTTAATAATTTTATTGTTGGAAAACTTTCTTTAAAATAAAATATGTACTCATGGGTTAGTGTAGCTTGAGTGAGTGGGAAAATATTTTCCATTGCTAAAATAATACTGCAGGATGAAACGGCTCATCTATGTCTCTTGAACATTTGCACCGTGTAATTTCTTCCTCTTGCAAATGTTTGTCTAAAGACTTTATGTATGCGCTTAGTTGGAAGTTCTGTGTCAGTGTTTGCAGTTCATTCTGCCCATTAATTACATCCTGACTGAATAATTTGTCCCAGATTTCTCCACACATAGTCTTTTATTTTCCAGACATATTATAAGAGCCAACTTTTTAGCATATTACCCTCTAGAGTGCTTTTTTAACACCTTTCATGTTTTGTATTCTGTAAGTTCCATTGAAGAGAATCTTTGTTACTTTTTCTCAAGGTACCTGTCCAGGCTTGTTAGCCATTTATATGAATGTCCATAACAATTCTTAAACATATTTTTAATATTAAAGGTCAGATTCTCACCAGCTGTGCACTATTAAGTAATCATTTATATCTGTATAATGTGCATATAAGCTACCAACTAAAACTGGAACAATTTTATAACCAGTTAACACAGGGATAATTGGCAGTAAATAGTACAAGGTAGTGGGAATTTTGGTGATAGACATGCAATTATATTAAAAAAAATCAATAAAAAGTCTTCCAAATGACAGCTATGGAGTAAACAAAATAATATAAAATCAATAAACTTCAAACTACTCTTCATTGTCCTTTAAAGTTCTAAGTAAAAAGAGAAGCTTACGTCACACCTTCTGTCATGGTTTAGCCCCAGCTGGCAACAAAGGACCAAGCAGTTGTTCTATCACCCATCCCCTGCTAGGGTGGGAAGGAGAAATGGAAAGAAAAAGGCAAAACCTATGTGTCGGGATAAGGGCAGTTTAACAGAACAGCAAAGGAAATGAACAGTAACAACAACAATACTGATAAGAAGAATACACAAAAACAAGGGAATACACAGAGCAACTCTCTCTCACTGCTGGATGCCCAGCATGCTCCTGAGCAGTAAGTAACCTCCCCCTGGCCAGCTCCTCTACTCAGAACTCAGCATTACACCGCATGGTATCAAATACCCTGGTAGTTTGGCCAGTTTGGTTCAGCCATCCTGGCTCTGTCCCCTTCTGGATTTTTGTGAAAATTAACCCTATGCCAACCGAACCCAGGACACCTTCAATGCCAGAAAACCTGAGCTACATTGCAGAACTGAGATATGATTTCCAGAACAAAGGGTACAATTTTGCCAACTCTTTTTAGCTCTGATGTCAAGATAGAGGTTGGTTAGATTGAATGTCCCTCTAGATTTCAATTGTGTTGTATATTACAAAAGAAAAGGTTTTCTGGTTTCTTTGGATCTACAAACCTAAGCAAAAACACCACAAAATATTGGTTTATGCCCCAAAATTAAAAGTAAGATAGATCATAGTAGAAAAAAACCATGCATGTCACCGATTAAAGCAGGGTGGCAATAAACAGAGTAGCAGATGTTCTCTACTAATCCCTGCCCTCCCCACAAGGAGAAGGGAAAAAGGAGAAAAAGGGAGAGAGACTTATAATTAGGAAATTAAAACAGCTTTACTAATAATACCAATAATATATTTTTTTAAATGGAAACTTCTTTACTAATATTACTACTAATACAAATAATAAGACAAAGAAGGCAAAATATATAAAACCAATATGGAGGATCAATGTGTATAAGATGAAATTTCTGTGATGCAAATATGTGAGATATGCAAAGTGAGGACAGGGTACTGGGAAGCCAACAGGACACAATAGTGGAACTCGAGGCAATATTTTTTTTGGCATAATAAAATACCTAAAATCTTCACCAAAATCTAGTCTGAGGAAACACTTGAAGTGTTTTATCCATCCCTGAAAGAAAACTCAAGCTCCTGTTCTTTAAGCAGGAGGCAACTCCTGCCTTTATTGTATGTTAGAAAAAAAAAAACAACCCACAAAAAAAAAATAAACAAAAAAAACCCTAAATATCCCAACAAAATAAAATTATTGAATTTAATTCTGTTTGCACTGTATGGCTACATAGGAAATCTAACTGTGTGAGTGTTCACGGCATGTATGTGTTCAAGCAGAAGCAGGGGAGGAGTGTGTCTGTGGACATGAGAATGGGAAGTTTGAATGATCATATCAGTGTCTGCAAACACTGAGTTAAGGGACAGGGTGTTTAAGACAGCTGTGAATGAAAGCGGAAGGATCAGTAGAGCAGTGAAAGAACAACTGAAAGGGAGTGTTGAGATGGAAGAAGCACATCACATAACACTACACTTGGTTGGATACCAAGATGGTAAATGCAAAAGCGATGTTGCTAAACAGAGAGAGGAACAAAAATAAAGAAAGATGATGAAAAAATACACTTTTGAAAAATAACTTACAAGGAGAACAAGGAGGAAGAAAGGACTTAACAGAAGATCCTATTGTCAGAACAACAGGCAAAAGAAAAGGAAAAAAAGACTTCAAAGAGCATATAACAATTTATTTGGTTGGAGGAATATTCAGAAATAAAGTCAAAATATAAAAGTAAATGACAGCTAAAAATGTGGGATGCTCAAGATTGCATTCAGAAGCAGGGTGCCCAGAGCCAGCTTTGACTACAAAGTTTCAAAATCATTGCAATATGATGTTTGCAAATGATCTAAGTGCAGTAACTTTGCAGCATGTGCTACTTCCAATTTCTGTGACGTAGTATGTCGCTTACAGACAGCAGTCTGCTTTTGCTGCTTTATCAGGAGGTACATATTTTCTAGCAGGTTTGTAGGAAAACACATTTTCAGAACCTCAGTTTTTCTTCAGTGTACACTGTTTCTGACTACCAAATGTATACAAAGTGATTTTCTGCTTACAGTGGTTATAGGGTAGTTAAAAAAACTTAGGACCGTAGATCTCTGTACTCCATTAACCTGAGAAACGTAGAATTTGTTCCCAAGTGATCTGAAAACAGAAAGTGAAAGAAATGGGGAACTGAGCTACCCCTTTTTCTTTCATACAAAACAAAAAATAGGTGAACATTGTGCCTGGTAGAAAATTAATCTATTACTCTTTTAAAAATTTACATCTCAAGAGTTATTTATATTTGCCTAACGACAGATCTAAATTGTAGATGTCTATATCTGAGTTAGTCTCTCATCTCAGTGCAGAGAAATAGGCTCCTCTAGGACACAATTCATGCCATCATAAAGTAGCTGGCTAAACCAGATCGGTTGTATTATATTTATTTTATATAATTCCTATTTTATTTTCACAGAGCCTGAGGTGAAGAGTTAAGATGTTTGTTTGAAGTAAATCCCACCCAGCCTGTCTGGTATAGGACATTCCTACTAGATGCCTGATAAAATAGTAGGGAACAACAAATGCCCCTTTCCTCCTCAAATGAAGGACAAATACTGATAAGACTCCTTTTTCGCATGCTGCCTCACATCTTGACAGGAGATATTTGCAAGACATAGCTGTTCACTCTAAGACAAAGCATCTTCTTATCATCAACGAAAATGAAGAGACCAGGTGGAAATGAAAACAGGCCAGATTCTGCCCTTCCACCTGACACATCTATCACATCTATTAACTGATTATTTTATCAGCTCCAATGATAATGTCACATGAGTGGTTTGTGCACTTGCCCTGTACCTTAGAAGGCTGTATCTAGATGATTTCCAGCATCCTTGTCCTCATGTTAGATTAACAAGTCCTCAGAGTCTGTTTCAGTCTCTCAAGTTTATCCTTTAATCTGTACTAATCAGTTACATACAACTTGGTTTCTTTTCCAGCTAGAGTGTCAGCTTGTAGTAAGCTATGAGGTTCGTCACCATTAGGATCACAGCTGATGTAGATAAGCAGGCAGTTTATGTACCACTTAAAGCGGCAGTCTTGCTTTCTGTGGTTTTGCTTTGCATTTCTTCCAGATTGCAGCTAAAACTCATACCTTGAGTAAAATAAAATGTCTGAAAATCTGATGTACAATGCAATAAATTATTTTTTCAGTGCTTTAGGATGGTTTAAGTCAAGTAAGTCCTCAAGAAGAAACATGGCACTATGAATATATTTCCTGACTGTCAGAGAGTGTATAAGTTTGCTTTCATTTTTCCACAAGTATTATGGGAGAAAAAGCACCAAATGAAAGTCTTACATCTCTCTTGTATCTCTGTGAGTGTAGAGATTATTATATAATATAAGTTATGTTAGAGTTCTTTAAAAAGTCTGAAGAGACCAATAAAGCTACCACAGCCTTTCTGCAAGGAATGCCTCTTATTTTCCACATTGTCATGACAGGGGAACAGTTTGATTTATTTTGTTGTGCTGCTTGCTATTTTGTATTGTTTTTCTGGGCTGCCAGAAAGACATTCTTCTTCCGATGTGGAAGCTTCACCACACCAATATTTTCTTCCTTTGAGTATCTCTTCTTTTTTTCTACCCAGAATCTTCTATTACTACCTGATAGATACATTTCTTTATGTTTCTTGGAACATACTGTGTTACACATTTGTGTTGTAACAGATTACAATACCTGCCTCCAAGTTTTTGTCACATGTTGTATACTGCAATATCTCTTGCAGGCTATGCACATTTTGGCTGATCCTTACTAACTGTGAAGGAAACAGTACTGCTGATTACATTTATACCTCAATGGACAAAATTATTCCATTTCCTGTCATATATCCCACTATGCTTTTTCTCCTCCACGGGAAGATCCATTTACAGACTCTCCTGGTGGAAAAGGGAATCGAATGCATTAACCTACTAATTATTTGCAAAATTTTCAAATAGTCTCCCAGCAACTAAAAATATCCTGTGAGTTTAAGGAGATTTATTCCCCTGTGATAAATTAATTTGAGATATAAAGATGATCCATTCTGTTTTCTGGGTAGGGCAATAAGACGACTGAGAATATATATGTTCCCTTGGCTTGAGTGACTAGACAAATTGTTGTGCTAATATGTTGCAAAACGGACCTAAAACGATAGTAAAAATGTTTTTGATCATGCACTGCATTTTATTTAGTTTCTTCTCCTGCCATTTTTAGGAGATATTTTGCATTTCATGTATTAACAACAGCGATGAAACCAGATGAGGTGACACTTAAACTTTACCTTTGCATTCATCACAGAGGTAATTTCTTCTAGTGTGACAAATCATGTTCTGCTCTATGTTTGGATCTCATTCTACAAGCATATTACCATTTATGGCATTCTGGTGCTGCATGACTGTATCTGATTTATAAATATGGTCTACGTAATAGGAAGATTTTCAGGCCATTCAATGGTTGTAGCTTTGCTCTAAATTTTTGTTTAGTGCTGTTTCATATTCATTATTCTATATAATATTTGCTACCTCATTTATTTCAAAAAGTGCTTTCATATTGAGCTACAGTGTTTGTCACAATTCATAGCTGCCTTCTCTTTAACTATATGCTTGTCAGTTGGTCTATGACTTAGTATAGTAGGACATATTGTTAATGAACCTGTGTCAGTTTGTTGTAGTTATGAAACCCTTTTGAATTTTTATACTGCTGCAGTCATACTCTTGGTGGAGCTTTTGTTTTATTTATCAGATTTTGCTAAGTAAATACACAGTTTCTATTATCTGTATTTTAAACAGATATAAGGCAATGTCAGCAGAGGAAAAATGATCTAATAATTCTTATTGTTTTCCAAAGAACAGAAATGTCGTACAACGTGTCATAAATATAAAACCATTTGTTTCCACGGTTAAAAATACATTTTTACTGTTATGCCAGTATTGGATTATGACTATCACTTCCACTTTTAATAACTGAGAATAAAAGTTGTTTAGAAAAATAAAAATTAGACTAGTAAAATATGTGCCTGAAAGTGCAAAAAATTACTACATCCACAAAAAGGAATTTTACTTTTTATTGTTCACCTATCTACTGAAAGTCATGATATTAGAAGAAAATATTGAAACTTTTTGAAGAAAACTAGATACCTAAACCTGTGAGCTTCAAAACATTAACTATCTTCATAAAATGTTACCTAATGTTGTTAATGTGTGCACTAAGGAGCATACATCTTTATTCTTCGTTCTACAGGTTATCCTGGGTTTTCCTGCACTGGAAGAATCTGCTTTCTTCCCACTAGGAGAGGCAATTCTTAGCTAAGGTGTAATTAGTCAATGAATCAAAAAGCCACGCTACTTTCATTTATTTGGAAAAGTGCCTTAGCTATAGCTTGTTTAGTAACATGAGATGGTGGAACTCTTAGAATTTCTACAGAAATTGTTTCATTTTTAATCAAATATTCAAGTTCGTGCTGAGCCACTAGGAACATGACTGGATATCCAGAAGATTTAGGTGCTCAACTATAAATTGGTAAAGCTGGCATTTGATGACTCTGCATTGAGTGTTCTTAGTGTTTTCATTTGAAGTGTTTATTGGAGTGTGTAGGTGAGTATCCTAACCACCCGCTTGAGCAATTATGATCCATTTCTTGCTCACTCTCACTGTAGCCCAGTGAATGTTTAGTATGTTATAAAAGTGGAACAGAAGGGAATGAGATCACCTAACAGCCACCACCAGTGCAAAATACTTTCTCTATCTTAGTGCTTTTGGCACTCACCTCGGAGAGAAAGAAAATAGCTTCACATCTCCTTAAACAATGAAAGCAGTCCTGGGTCAAGGACAGAGAGATTGTATGTTTCCTTGCAAAACAATAAGCAGGTGTGCTAGACAACCCCAAGGTGTGAATAATTGGAATGATTTTAGAATAAGACACTTCATATTTTAAAAGAAAGGAAATGTTGGAAAAGAATCATCTTTATTCATCTTGCTCTTAAATTTTCCATTGAAATCTTTGAACATTATTTTTTTTAATTAAAGAGAACAAACAAATGATACGCTTTACCATGATTTAATAACTGTTTACATGAGATTATGTAGGATCTCCTTGGCATCAGTTTTAACTTTCATAGACTGCCTGAGAATGACAGAAATTCATGCAAATTCATTGAAGTGTGAGTGCACTGAAGTGTGAGAAAAAAGAACCTATATAAATATTGATTATTATTTTTCACTTCACAAGTAACTTTAACAGAAAGTAGTTAAATCTGAATAGGTTAAAGAGGACATTTACATACTGACTTTTAAAAATGCTGCACTAATTTATCTCAGAAACATGTATATGACAATGATACTATTTGTAAAAAAGTAATCAGTGAAAACTTGGTATAGGATTATGACTCAAAGAAAAAAAAAAAGTGAAGAAAAGAGAGAGCAAGAGAAGGCATTCAAAAAATTGTCTGCAACATTGGAGTCTGATAACTGTGATTTTATGAGATAAAGAAATCATCTACTCTGAAGTATATGAACAGCCACAAAGCAAAGTATAAGGAGAAAAACTTAAATGAGGAACTGAGTTTTACATTGTAGGAGGGAAGTGAAGAAGTGTCCATGTTGTTTCTGCTCATGTGTCAGCTAGTGGATGATTTTGGTCTTCTGAGTAAACTTAATTCTTTATACTTGCCCTGCATTTAGAAGATTGTTAAATATTCTTTTCTTTTTTGCTTCCTAAGAAATGCAAGGATTTTTTTTGCAGCCAAAAGTAAAAAGCAGTTTAGGATATTGGAGATGATGAGGATACAATGCTGGGTCACCAGCTTAAAAAAGAAAAGGAAAGCAAAATATCTCTGGACATATATTATAAGGAATCCATTAACTGACTTAGAAATGTCAATAAGAAGGCAGCTCTGACAGACCTAATCCATTGCAACTCCTCTACCTCATGTAATTCCGCACTGCCTACTTTCTTCTTTAAAGATTTTTAAAAAGCATTGAAATACAGTAGAAATTTCATTTGCAAAAAAAATATGCTGATCAGCAAAGAGGAAGCTGGGGGTGCTCTATTTTTTTTTTTAATATATTTATACGTATTTCATTCTTATATCTTCAGCTTTTCTAAACTCTGTGGATAATGCTCTTTGTTGTTCTGTTTATTGGACAGTTAGTTACAATAGCTAAAAGCTGCTAGACATTTTTATTTAGCTAATTTGGTAGGAGGTTCCGTCCACTTGCTACTAGTGCCTCGAAGAAACAGGCTAACAAAATTAAAGTCCTTGTGATCAAGGGAATTGTCTGGAGTTCTCAAAAAATTCAAGAACATTTTAAGAGTGCTCATATGTGTCTAAAGACTAAGAAGGTGAAGGAGTATATAGTAGTCATGGATCTTTGTTCTGGTTTCGGCTGCAGCCGGCAACAAAAGCGCCACGCGGCCGCCCCTCCCCCCCGCCAGGGTGTGGAGGAGAATGGAAAGAAACAGGCAGAAACTGATGGGTCGGGATAAGGGCAGATTAACAGAACAGCAAACAAAGGGAACAGGAACAATAACGATACAGAAAATGGGATTACACAGAACAAACCCGCAGAACAGAACCGCTCTCTCGGACCGCACTGCCGCTGAGCCCTCCCGAGCCGCGAGTGAGTTGCCGCCGTGCCGCCCCCCCACCGGAACCCAGCATGACGGCACATGGTATGGAATACCGGGCTCTGTTTGTCCAGGTTGGGGTTGGGTCAGCCTGCCCGGCTGTGCCCCTTCCTGGATTCTGGTGAAAATTAACCCTGTCCTGGCTGAACCCAGGACAATCTTCATTGAGAGATTACCACTTAAAAATACAAAATGTTAATTCCAAAGTTTTCTGAGAGGCACCAACTGCCATTTTAAAATTCCACTGCAGGTTAACAGCTAATAACAAGCAGTGATAAAAAGTGCTGAACTTTGCATGTGACCATTGCAATGTCATGAAAATGCTTAATTTTTTTTCCCCTGAAATGTTTTTTAATGCACCTCTGTGATAGAAAAAGCCAAGTGCCAAATGTTTTTCTTAATGAGAAGCAATTAGTGAAGGAAGTGTATGACTACCTTTACTACTAAAAACTTTTTGTTATTTACATTTAATAACTTCTAATTTAAAGAAATACAAAACACAGTTGTTCATAGTATAGGGCATATTCTTCCACAAGTAACAGAAGAAAAAGTGTCAACCGAGAAAACTAATATTAAATGGATACACGATATATTATAAAAATCAGCCTGCAGTTCATTATAAAAAAGATAAAATTCATTTCAAATTACACAGAATCTTAATGTTTTCCTGCAGTTGCTCAAATTATTTGCCATGTTAATAAAACACAGAATATTTATCTTGATACCATTAATCTTGCCAGTCTAATTTGTTATGTTTGTAACAAATATAGCAAGGGGACTATAGGGGTCACTTCTGGGAGAAGCTGCGAGAAGCTTCCCTCATGTCTGATAAAGGCAGTGCCAGCTGGCTCTCAGACAGACCCACTGCTGGCCAAGGCCATCCCAATCAGCAACGGTGGTAGCACCTCTGGGATAACATATTTCAGAGGGGAACTAAAAAACCTGTGGTGAAATGGCAGTGAAGAGAGAGAGGAGTGAGATGATGTGAAAGAAACAACTATGCAAGACACCAAGATCAGTGAAGAAGGAGGGGAAAGGAGGTGCTCAAGATGCTGGAGCAGAGAGTCTTCCCTTGCAGCTTGTAATGAAGGCCATGGTGAAGCAGGTTGTCCCCCTGCAGCCCATGGAGGTTCACGGTGGAGCAGGTATCCACCTGTAGTCCATGGAAGGGACCCCATGCCGGAGCAGGTGGATGCCTGAAGGAAGCTTGTGACCCCATGGGGAGACCGCACTGAAGCAGGCTGCTGAAAGGACCTGCGGACACATGGAGAGAGGACCCCATGCCAGAGCAGGTTTTCTGGCAGGGCTTGTGATCCCACTCTGGAGCAGCCTGTTCCTGAAGGACTGCACCCCGTAGGAGGGACCCATGCTGGATCAGTTCTTGAAGAGCTGCAGCATGTGGGAAGGACTCACATTGAAGAAGTTTGTGGAGAACTGTCTCCTGTGAGAGGAACCTTCACACTGGAGCAGGGGCAGAGTGTGAGGAGTCTTCCCCCTGAGGAGGAAGGAGAAGCAGAGACAGTATCTGATGAACTGACTGCAACCCCAATTCCCTGTCCGCCTATGCCTCTTGGGGGGAGGGGAAGGGGAGAGAAAGGAGAGAAATGGGAGTGAAGCTGAGCCCAGGAAGAGGGGAAGGGTGGGGGGAAAGTGTTTTAAGATCTGGATTTATTTCTCACTATCCTACTCCGGTTTGATTGGTGATAAATTAAACTTCCTTTTCTCCCCAAGTTCAATCTGTTTTGTCTGTGGCGGTAACTGGTGAGTGATCTCTCCCTGTCCTTGTCTCGACCCCTGAGCTTTTCATCATATTTTATCTCCCCTGTCCAGCTGAGGAGGGGGAATGATAGAATGGTTTTGGTAGGCACCTGCATTTACCCAGGCAAAACTGAAACACTAAGCACAATAGCCAATACTGAGAATAATAATGTCAAGATAGATTAAACATTCTCAGAACTCATCTAACTGCAAACTTTTTTAGTGAGAGTAACTTTAATGATAGGCTCTGTGATATCCTGTTGTCATTTTCACTTGCACCATAATGCCATGGCAAAGTAAACTTCTAAGTTCACCTTCTCAATTGCTCTATGAGGAATATGTGAATATATAGTCCTCCCACATCTGCAGAGTACTACATTCAGAAGATTACAAAGAGAAAGAAAGAAAATGAAGATACAGGGTTGGATGTCTCTTATTACCTGTGGTTTTCTACATTGGAAAAGTGGACATGAATAGTAGCCATATTGTTATCTTTGTATTTGGTGCAAAGGGATGTATGTTAGGGTAAATTTTATCCTTTTTTTGAGTGCATTCTAGGTGAGCCTGCATCTCTTCATTGCCTCTAAGAGTTACTAACTCAAATGCGGGTTTCTATGCTTGAGCCATATACATCCATCTAAATCACAGAATGGTGAGGTTGGAAGGGACCTCTGGAGGTCATCTGGTTCAACTCCCCTGCTCAAACAGGGCCACCTGCATCCAGTTGCCCAGGATCTTGTCTAGACAGTTTTTGAGTATTTCCAAAGAGGTAGACTCCACAAACTTCCTGGTCAACTTGTGCCAGTGGTCGCTAATCCTCGTAGGAAAAAATTGTTTCCTGATGTTCAGATGGAACCTCCTGTGTTTCAGCTTGTGCCCATTATTATCTGTCCTGTCATGACACCACTGAAAAAAGCATGGCTCCATCCAGCTCTACACATTCCCTTTGTACATATTGGTGAGGTATGCCCTAAACCTTATCTTCTCCAGGCTGAACAGTCCCAACTCTCTCAACCTTTCCTTATATAGTGGTCCTCCAGTCCCTTCCTCATCTCTTGGGCCCCGTTCTGGACTCTCTCCAGAGAAAGACTTTCAAGAGAGCCTGATAAACAGAAGGGAATATTTTCAGATGTGCTAAGAGAGTCTGTTGATTCAAAGATGACATTTTCTTGAACACTCTACCACCAAAGAGAATCTGTTTTGCAGATACAAATAATTTCAAAGGTGGTAGCCTTTCCAGATCTAAACTATCTTGTTATATTTTTCTCCTTCTCTCTGTCTTCCCAGCTGTTTTCACCTTTTTTACACACACTTTTTAAATGGGTGTAGCATTAAATTTATCTTTCACAATTGGTTCATTGACCTACCTTTCAATTTTGACTTACCTTTCATTTTTACCTTGATTAAATAAATGCTGTTATAGTGTGTTCCTCGAGTTTACGAATCATATTCTCTTTGTGTTCATTTCTGAATTTATATTTCCAAAAGATGGAAGTCTTTAGTCCACAAAGTATTATAGTGTTTATACAGAGTATAAAACATTCCAATTACACCTTCTAAATTTTCACTGGGATTACCTGAAAAGCTGTATTTTCTATGGCTAAATTCTTTCATGTGGAATTATGGTGATCAGACTTGGAAATAACAATAATTACGCTACTGATGGTAGAACTGAGGAGCAGTTACAACATCTTCTTGCTCATTGTCTTTGGACTTCAGCAGTATAAGAGCAGATTTGACTAATTGGGTCTGGCTGGAATTGAATTAATTTTCTTCGTAGCAGTCTGTATGCTGCTGTGTTTTGGATTTGTGACTAAAACAGTGTTGATAACACAACTGTGATCTTGCTGTTGCTGAGCAGTGTTTCCACAGCATTGAGGTTTTCTTCCTACGACTCTGTTGATGTCGCAGGTAACCTGGGGGTGCACAGGAAGTTGGGAGGAGACACAGCTGGGCCAGCTGACCCAAACTGGCCAAAAGGATAATCTGTACCGTAGGACACCATGCTCAGCAGTAAAAGCTCAGTGAAAGGAGGAAGAAGCAAGGACATTGGAGATTATGTCTTTTGCCTTTCCAAGTAAGCATTACACATGCTTTCAAGGGTTAAAGTGGCTAAAGGTCTGCCTACTAATGGGAGGTAGTGCATGAATTCTGTATTTCGCCTCGCTTGTGCACATATCTTTGTTTCCCTTATTAATCTGTATTTTGACTCACCAGTTTTTGGCTTTCGCTCTTCCAATTCTCCTCCTGTATTTCACTGAGTCATCAAGCACCAGTGCTTAGCTGCTTGCTGGGATCAACCCACCACAGCTGGAAAGGCTAAGTTCCCCCTTGTATACCTCCAGTAACCTTCTAGCATCCTTCTACATTCTATAAAAGTCTCAAAAGATGTTTACTGGTGATATATCTGAAAGCAACAGCATGGTGAAAATAGGTGTATCAAAATCAAACTTTCTGACTAAATAATCTCTAACCTTGAATTCTGGAGCATTCAGTGCCCCTGTGCAAAACAAACTGCAAACCTTTTCAGTCTAACATGAAAATATTATTTATTCAATGTTTCAGATACACTATTAAATAAAACTTCCTAGAATTTAACCACTACCCTACATACATAGTAAGAAAGGTATCACTGACAGAAGCTGGAGCAAAAATCTCTTATAAAATTGCAAAAATAATTGAAAATAATGAAGTGCAAAATAGAAATTTAACACCTTTCTTTTTACATAGTAACAATCTATCGGGCCAGTTACAACAACAATAACAAAAACACACCAGTGAAAAAAACAAAAATCATTCTCCAAAAAATCCAAAGCTGATCAAAGAAAAGCAAAACAAACCAAATATAAATATGCAAATCTTTATTTGTTATATTATTCTATATATTTGAGCAGTAAACCTTACACGAAACTTTCAAGATCTTTTGATTGTCTTGCAAATAAAACAACAGACTTTTCTCATTTTATTTTTAGCATTATTGTTTTACTGTCTTAGAAATTCCTAAGTATAAAACTTTATGTTTTGACAGTATTTCTAATTTTATTTTGTAAACAAAGCAGATTTTAGAAAATCCACAAAATTATCAACTTGAGAGATTTAAATATCAAGGATTTTATTAATACTAAAAGTCTTTTTTCATCCTGTATCAAAACCATTATTCTAAAAGGACATACTCTCATTGTCAAACATTCACATCTCATGAGTCAGACCCCAACAGTTACAGGATTTAGAATTATGACAATAACCAGTGGGACTGTCGTGGAAATTTTACCTTAGTCTCCCTCTTGATAGTAAGTGTTATGGAATTTTTTAAGCCCAAGGTTTGTAGCAATCAATTCAGAAATCATTGATTTCTCTGAAGCCTTGATATGACTAGGGTGGTAGTTTTAAGTTGGAGGTGAAACTCCTGCCTACTGTGCTAAATTAACCATAGCAGATTCTTAAAACATTGAAACTAGGGACCACAGACAAAAAATTGTGTCTCAATATCTCTACCTCTAGTGTTAAAAATTGATTCTTAGTTTCAATATTTAAAATACTTCCTGCCTTACTAAGAAGTCTTCTTCAGCATGCATCACTGATAAATGCCTTTGCAAGGATTGTTCTGTGTCTTAAGTGATATACTACCAAAAGTAGTATGCAACCTACTACGTAGGTAGTACTACTACACTGATCAACTATCTGGACCAGGTAAAGAATTTATAGAATTGGCAGAAGATATATATGCTCATGCTAAAAAAAAACTGTTAACTATCACTGACTATCAAGAGAGTTAAATAATGTAATGAGAGACCAGGTTCAATACATATCCTCTGTTATCAGCAACTCAGCTGCTCAGTTCATATTGTCATGCAACTTCACCTGGCTGATTAACTGAATCTAGTGCACACGATCATGGAGGATCAAGCACACCAGAATGAACTCCGGCCAAGAGCTGTGCAATTTAGCATAATCCAATGTCCAAATGAATATTTCCAGAAGTCAAATTTTGCATATTCAGATAAACATTATACTATCTTCCTACCCAGGAATTTTGTAAGGGCTTTTTTCTATCACAGAGATGAGGAAAGAGTGCCTCATTGCAGTCTTGCAATGATCATTCTGTTGGTTAAAACCTCAACAACTGAAGTCATGTGATGCTGCAAGATTATCAATTTTCATTTTAAGTAAAAAGTAAAATTCTGATGCCTGATTTCAACAGATACTTGACAGAGAAATCCAAGTGCATGTTTTAGTCTCCTAAACAATGAACAAAAAAACCGAACTCAGATTTCATTTAATTGTTTTTAAAACAAAAGCCTTAAATCAGGATAGTAAAAAGATGCTCTTTATGTATGTCACAAACCTTCAATTTGTGAATCTTGCATCAACAAATCTGGCAACAACTGTGTCCTCTAACCTTTTTAAAGAACATGCAACTATTTCAGCTGTGACTCATCAAAAACCATATGAGCCAGACTTGAAACCTGGGAGCAAAATAGCTTATTTTCTGCCAAATTGTGAATTACTGGAAATTGGATTTCACTGGGGAAAGTTAAGATCTGCATAACTTGCTCCTATGATTAGTACTTGTCATGGGAATTTGGATGAAAAAGAAACACAG
This sequence comes from Opisthocomus hoazin, assembly GCF_030867145.1. Classification (NCBI taxonomy): domain Eukaryota; kingdom Metazoa; phylum Chordata; class Aves; order Opisthocomiformes; family Opisthocomidae; genus Opisthocomus; species Opisthocomus hoazin. The sequence goes on along the minus strand of NC_134414.1, from coordinate 46,658,680 downwards.
TAGACCCCTCAATAGGTAAGACATTCTGTCATGAAGCCTTGCTGTTCACAGATGGAATAGGCATCAAGAGTATGGCACTGGAGTGGACAGGTCTCTGGCTATTTCTGCATTTACCATTAGAGAATTGGAGTATGAGGATAGACTTAAGATGTTTCAGGATCAAGGATGTGTTCCTGGACACGCATCTGTTTATATCAGCTCTTGCCATATAAAAATGATGATACAAAGGTTGAAAATAAAACTTTGATCACATTGTTTATACTGACAGAACACTGGCAATGTCAAAGAAAAATATGAAACCCTGGCTTTATCATTGCTGTGAATACAGCCCTTTTATGAAAAGTGGGACAGAGTGCTGGACAAGAGGCCAGAGCTCTGTCTGTTACAGTTATTGCCATGCAAGCCAGAAACATAAGCGAAGGTAATGAAGCCCTAGTAAAGTCAAGACAGAGCTTTGGCTGTGTCAGATGGTTGCTATGGAATGCTGGCTCTATCAGCAATGAGGCTAGAGCTCTGGCTGTATCAGAAATGAGGATGGCACTGTGGGTGTATCAGTGTTTCCCTCTGATATTTGGCTATATTACAGATACTCATGAATGGACACCTGGCTTTTTCAAAGCTGGGCATAGAGCCCTGGCTATGTTATTATTTGCAATTATTATTTTATCATTAGCAAGATGAAATTTCCAATATATGTGATTCACCATGTATGTCAGATGAAAGGACAGACTTTTCAAATATATTTTAGATAGAGATTGATCTCTGACCCTACTAGAAATTGATAATCACTTGTCTGGGATCAACATTGATATGTGTGTTAACGTGTCAGAAACATGAACAAAGCAGTAGCTGTACAAGGATCTTGATAGGAAACACTGCTCTATTTCTCTGACTATTTTTCTAATATATTCATAGAAATGATATATAAACAGGAAGAAAATAAATGTTTCTTTAGTAACTGGCTAAAATGCCATGCTAATAACAGCAGATTTAAGACTGAATTTTTATATATGTAAAGATTTATGTATAAACCGGAACTGTTGGAGCCAGTACAGAAGAAGGTCACAAAAATGATCCGAGGGCTGAAGCACCTCTCCTACGAGGACAGGCTGAGAGAATTGGGGCTGTTCAGCCTGGAGAAGAGACGACTGTGGGGACACCTTACTGCAGTCTTCCAGTACATAAAGGGGCCTATCGGAAAGATGGGGAAAATCTTTTTAGCAAGGCCTGTCATGACAAGGTAAGGAGTAATGGCTTGAAACTAAGGGAGGGTAGTTTTAGACTACATATAAGAAAGAAATTTTTTACGATACAGGTGGTGAAACACTGGAACGGGTTGCCCAGAGAAGTAGTGGAGGTCCCATCCCTGGAAACATTCAAGACCAGGTTGGACGGGGCTCTGAGCAACCTGGTCTAATTGAAGATGTCCCTGCTCAGTGTAGGGGGGTTGGGCTAGATGATCTCTAACAGTCTCTTCTAACCGAAAACATTCCATAAAAAAAACAATCCTTTTTATTTGTCTAAGTCATACACATGTACCAAGCTATATAAGGTAACACAAAAATCTGTTTATACAAGTGGTCATTTAGTGCTTGTTTTTGTAAAAGATGGTAAAAGTTACATATGAGAAAATTGAAATATACTTGTATTTTTGTCAGATGTGTATTTGAAATATTTTCTTTGCTGGATTACTTGTTCCCAGAGAGCAGCAGGATGCTCTTAAAGTTCATTGAGTTTGTCCTGGTACTGTATTAAAATGCATTTACTAGGAAACTATTAATACTGTTTCATTTTTTTTTCTGAAAATGTCTGTATACCTATATAAGTAATGGAGGTCTGCATATGCCAAAAAATCAGGACAGACATTAAAATTATCGAAGGTTCTGATCTGGTCAATATGACAAAGATGTTCTAGGCATTTTGCATACAAAATAACATCTGTGCCAAAATACCATTGGGGAAACCAGATTATGAAATCTTACACTACAGAAAAGCTGAAATAGAGTTCTTTATATAGGAATGGCAGCTTGTAAATACGTGAGGAAGAAAGATATCAAAGTAAATATCAAACGAAAAGCTAAGTATCTTCTCATGTGGAAGGTAAATGGGTATTTCTCTTTAAAAAATAGAGTAGGTGAGTTGTGTTACTTTTTGATGTTGTTTTTGTCATAGAATATGCTCAAAAAACTCTAGACAAAGTGGCTTTTTTAAAACTTACAGCAATTGTTTTTTCATTTCCAAATAATTGTGGTCACTGTTAAGAGTTACAGCAGATGATGTAGTTGTTCGTCAGTTGAGCCTAGTCATTAATTTTGCCTGAGAATCTATGTAAGAGATGATTACGGACCCTATCTCTGTAAGACCTTGTTCTGCTACACCTGTAAGCAGCCCTTCTCACTTCTTGTATCAGTCAGTGCTGGACTGGCCAGAGCTCAAAGGCAGACAGCACTGGGAAGAAAATAGTCCTTCTAGATGAAGCTGGAGAAAAGGTAATTTCCCCTGATGGAGGAGAGGAAGGTCATATTAAAGTTTTCTTGTTATTAGGCAATATCTGTTTCTCCTTGTAATTGTTATTAAAGAAATTGACAACTTGTATGTAATTAACTGAATTTTGAATAATTGTGGTCAGATCCATGTCAGATGGCATTTTACTGCATTATGTATACTCAACCAGACAACATTTTAAATTGTAAGGAAATCTGGGTCTGATGTACACAACGTGCCCTTTTAAAAGGCGTGCTTTGTACTTTATTAATTAGTGCTCTGAGGTTGTTTATATTTAGCCATCAGCTCCATCTGGACCAGCAGTAAGATACCTTATGAAGGCACGGATAATGAGCTGTTATTCTTCATACGAATGCCTTGTGCTTTGTTATCAAAGTCTGTTTGTAAGTCTGTTATGACTTTCAGATGGAGATAAAATGTGATACAGAAGAGTAAATATGGAAACAAGCACAATTTTTCTTTCCTTTGATAAAGAAACAATGGGGTGATGTTGGAGGGCAAAGAGGAATTCTCCAATTCATTGTTTACAATGAACTTCTGGGAAAAAAATATTGCTTTATTAGATATGGATAAAGCTTTAGCATTCTGCAGCACGTGGCTTAAAGGCTTGTTAAAAGACTTTATTAGTTACAGCCTTCTTCTGCCTTAGAAGCAAACCCTCCATCTGTTCTTGGTCCTGAGGTCTGTACTCTGATTCTCTATCAGCTATCAAAACAAATGGACAGAGTCTTTGAAAACTTCTGGAAAAAATATCTTTTCAAAGACTTTTGCACAATCCGTAAAAATCTGATTGTACTTTACCTTTAACATGGATTCATGACTAAACAGGATGATTGAGGCTAGGTTTTCAGGATACATAGATTTCATTGTCTGAGCAATACCCAAAGACATTGAACATAAAGACTTTCCTTTACGGATTATAAGATGTTTAAAATATGTAAATGAAAACTGCTTAAACTGGGCCATGATGACCTCTATGTTATTTGCTTTACAACACTTCTCTAAAATAAAATTGTGTATTATCATAGAATCATAGAATCATAGGTTGGAACAGACCTCTAAGATCATCAAGGCCAACCATCCACCCAATAACACAAGGCCTAATAAACCATATCCTGAAGTGCAATATCTACATGTTTCTTAAACACCCCCAGGGATGGTGACTCCACCACTTCCCTGTGCAGCCTATTCCAATGTCTGACGATTCCTTCAGTAAAGAAATTTTTCCTAATATACAATTTAAACCTCCCCTGATGCAACTTGAGGCCATTGCCTCACATCCTATCACTAGTTACTTGGGAGAAACAACACCTGCCTCATCATAACCTCCCTTCAGGTAGCTGTAGAGAGTGATAGGGCCCCCCCGCAGCCTCCTCTTCTCCAGACTAAACAGACCAGTTGCATCAGCTGCTCCTCATAAGACTTCTTCTCTAGACCCCTCACCAGTTTCGTTGCCGTTCTCTGGACACTAAAGCAACTCTCTCCAGCAACAGAATGTCCTGCTCGTAGTGAGGGGCCCAGAATGGAATACAGTACTCCAGGTGTGGCCTCACCAATGCTGAGTACAGGGGCACGATCACCTCACTGCTGCTGCTGGCCACACTATTCCTGGTACAAGCCAGGATGCTGTGGTCTTCTTGGCCACCTGGACACACTGCTGGCTCATGTTCATCTGGCTGTCAACCAACACCTCAAGGTCTTTTTCCGCCCTGTGTTTACTTGTATATTCTGTTAAGAAGTTACTCAAGTGTTTGCAACTACAATTCCCATTTATCAAACAGCCTGTGTTTTGTTTCTATGGTTGCAATGAAAATTTGGAAGGGAATAGATAAAGAAGAGTTGGAGAGAAAGTTATAGTTCTGATACTATTTGATAGGAATTTATCTTCCAAGCATTAAAAATCAAAGAGCACACACACACAAAAGTAAAGTGTGACTTGTCTGTTCAAGACACAGTTCAGCTAGCAAGAGAAGAGAAAACCCATTGTCAGATAGAATTTTATTATCAATTAGAATAAATTATTTGCTGCTGTGACCTCCCTATGTAAAACTTCGTCAAAGGAAGAAAAAGAATTCCTATCAGGAGATACTCAGAACAGATATTAATTTAATAGTCAGAAGTTAGAACAAGACTGATTTATTCACTATATATATGCAGGTTAGGCCTTCGAGCTCATGTTGTCATTTACAATGAATTCTGTCCTTATGTCCCTGTAAAGAACAACCTTTTAAAGGGTATTCTGTATCCAAGGTGTATCCAAAGGTCTTGTCCGACCGCTCTGCAATGTTGGACAAGGCTTTAGTTTCTGCAGCCACTGTCCAAGATGCAGACATCTGCATCTGCCTTTTTCTGGTGATTTCTTTGTCTGAGTTATATGGGACTCTTTAGTTCTTTTGCTTCAGACCCTGGAACCTTATGCCACAAATTTCCATCTTGGAGCCTTATCCTCTGGTGTTGCTTATCTGCATTCTCTGAGAGTCGTATCTGCCTGCAAAACAAGTTAGAAAATTAATTTCTTAACCTTCATTTGTATGTGGTTGGATCTGAAATAAAAAGGATACTGTCCTTTAGAAAGACGTAAACACAAAATTTCATAAATCCAAAGCTGCAAATGTATAAACCCCTGACAATTTGTCACCGAACTGCACAGTTGCTTAAATTTCCTCATATTTCTTTTGCTGTGGATTTGTTTTTTTCCACCTTAATTATTCCGTCACTTTTGCCATTTACTCACTCCCTGTTATTTTTCACAACAACATAACCACCAAAGACTTGCAGAAGTAATCAGGTTACTGTGTGATGTCGTAAAGATTTTTCATAATTCCTGAACAAAACATACTTTTTTTTTTTTTTTTTTTTTTTTTTTTAGCCCAGGACTAGGGGTTCAGGCACAAAGAGAAAACAACCCGTGAAATGATACGATGTTGGGGTGAGGGTTCAACAGGATTGCCTCTTCTGGTGGCACTGATAGCTTATCCTGGCTCAGTATGGTTGTTGAATGACAATGTAAATGTTGATGAAGTCAATGAGTTACACTGTAGCCAGATTAATTTGTCTGGTTTATACCTGTTCAAAGCAACACCTTCTCTGTGTAGTGCACACTTGTCCAACCCGAGACCAGGGTGGTGTCTGAGCCCCAGTTCACCAGTGATGAATTTTTGGTGATTAAAGAAAAAAAACACACAAAGAATGTGTACCACAGCTACGTTGAAATATGACCACCTCTTAATAATTTCACTACTTTTCTAATACCATATCAACCTACCATACTAATCAGAGTCTTCTCTTTTTCAAGTTCATTCTTCTTTATGGCCTGTGACAGGGTGTTACTTACCTCCTTGAGTAGAGGCTACTTCAAATATATCAGCATCTCTTTCACCGAGTTATAGTACAGTACTGCTTTTTCTTCATTTTCTAGTCTCTTAGGTATAGTGTCCATTGTTCTACAGGGTCACTTGAAAGATTATAAAAATTAATAGCTTTTGACTATTGTCTTAAGATTAATCAGAAGCTGATAGTGTCTTTTCATACTTTAATGTTTTAGTTCTTCAAAGAAGAAACACGGAAGTCTTTCAACTGGTTTGATTAACATAGAATAAATTCTCATTGGGAAAAAATATCGAAGTATCACAGTAACAGAGATAAACTGTATGTAGTCAAGGATGGGGACAGCCTTTGGAAGTACTAAGCTGAGATTTGCTGCTTTGTATAACATAACCTAAAAAAATATCTGTCACTTCAGAACCGACAAGCATAACAGGAAGTATACCATGTAGCTTGGACCAAATTTAATACCTTTGAAAATTCCTAGCTTCCAATTTGAAGGACCTTTAGAGATTGTTTCACATAGAGGAGGTAAGAACATTTTATGAGACAGATACTTGAAATGCAGTTCTGGAGCTTCGTCTGAGACAGTATGTCATACAAAATGTCAGAAACTGCAATTCAAAAATCAGTTCAGTAGATGACTCAGGTACCTCACATTATATTTCTATTTGTAGTCTATTATTAGTAATATTACTAATACTATTATTATTCCTTTATGCCTTTGCATTCTGTTAATTCTGTAAGCAGGTGCAATTGACATGCTAATTATCCTGGGATTAAAGTTTAAAAAAAAAAAAAAAAAGCTATAGAAATAGTACCTCAAAAATCATAGGGGGAAAAATAACATCTAAAAATGCAAAAAAGAAACAAAGTGTCTTAAATATATATTAAATAAAATAATAAGTGAAATGAATAACAATATTCAACAGTGAAAAAAGGGAGTTGAAGAATTTAGCTATTTTAGATTATGAAAACCAGAAGGGAGAGTTCTAAGGGACACATGTTGCAGTTTTTTCCTTTTGTCATTTAAAATAGAAGTCTGAGATAGCCTTATATACTATAATTAGTGTTTTCCTTTGAAGCTAAATACCATGTGTGAAATCTTTTGCTACATGTAATTATGGCTGTCTTCAGAACTTAATACACAGAAAAAACACTTCAAGTGCTGTTGGGAAACCCACCTTTTATCCGTGCAGTCTACATTGGATTTTTACTTTCAATGGTTTGCTCTTATTTCTTTTTTAAAAGACCTGTGCTGTCCCATTAGAATGCAAATAGCAATTTATTAATTGGTTCAGTTAGTAACTAGACTTTATCAGATCTTAATAGGAATTTGAAAATTATCTGTATTCACTTTAATTTTAGAAATATTCAATGCATTTTGAGACAAAATATAATTTCTTATCTATGTCTTTTCAAAGGTTTATTTTATAGAATCAAAGAATCCTAGAATTATTTTGGTTGGAAGGGACCTTAAAGGTCATTTAGCTCCAACCTCCCTGCCATGGACAGCGACACCTTCCACTAGATCAGGTTGATCAAAGACTCATCCAGTCTGGCCTTGAAAACCTCCAGTGAGGTGGCTTCCACAGCTACTGGGCAACCTGTTCCAGTGTCTCACCGCCCTCACAGTAAAGAATTTCTTCCTAGTATTTATTCTGAATCTATCCTCCTTTAGCTTAAAACCATTACCCCTCATCCTATCATTACACTTCCTGATAAAGGGTCACTCTCCATCTTTCCTGTAGGCCCCCTTTAAGTACTGGAGGGTTGCTGTAAGGTGTCCTTGGAGTGTTCTGTTGTCTTAACTAAACAATCCCAACTCTCTCAGACTGTCCTCACAGGGGAGGTGTTCTAGTCCCCTGCTCATCTTCGTGGCTCTCCTCTGGACCTCCTTGAGCAGGTAGCTTCTCACGTAGCATTTTACTGCACAGTACACTTAAATATTACAACTAAGTTTTCCATATGGACTTTTTTCATGCATAATAGTTGAGGAAACATTAACGAAGGTCTGTGAAATTTAGAAAGCACTAAGATTTTGGCCTCAAATGAGGAACAGAAGCGAAACAGCAGGCACTTCATTCCTTTCATGAAAGTTGAATATATTTTTCTATTTATCGCAAGAAATGAGTCTTCCAGAAATGTACCTTTTATGAATCTTATCTTAGACTTCTGTTTGCTTGCCTGTGTGTTTGTTTGTTTGTTTTTTTCCCTCAAAACAGTTGAATACTCATTTGTGTTTATATTTGTACCACTTTTACCCGTTCACTTCTAATGATGTTAATTTTTTGGTCTCATCTCCTTTTAACTTTCACTTTGAAAACTAAGTCAAGCATCACCAGTTTCATGTTGAACAACAGTGATCCATTCCTCTGATCATCCTAATAAACTTTTCTTCACTTGTACTTCTTGGTTTCTTTTTATCTGAGCATGGGAGACCACAATTCTGTACTGTAATTCACATCAGGACAGAGCCCCATTTTCTAGAGTAATAGTCTCTTATCTCTACCAAAAATTCTTCAACCCGGAGCATCTAGGATTTGTATTTTTCATTATTATTTTGGAATATTATCTAAAATTATTTTTATTCTGCATCCACATGGGGAAGAGTAGAACTTTTCTCTCTTTTCCAAATCGTTTACAGTCCAACTTGAGTTTTGGGGACATTTCCATTTTGTCTGTTTAATAACCTGAACTTAATGGGACAAGCTGATGGTAATGGTGTCTCTTCATGTAACGGAAGAACCACAGAATCATTTAGGTTGGAAGGAACCTCTTAAAAACATCTGGTCTAAGTGCCTCTCCTTCTTTGCCTCAGGAATGCTTTGCTAGCTCATAGTCAGCTTGTTGTCCACAGGAACCCCCACGTCTTTCTTTGCAGAGCTGATTTCCTGCTGCTTAGCCCCTAGGGTGTACTGATGCAGGATTTCGCACATTCCCTCTTTGAATTGCAGAAGGTTCCTGTCTGATCATTTCTCCTGCCTTTAGATGTCCCTCTGAACCACAGGTACCACAACCATCTGATATATCAGCCATTCCACCTGGCTTTGTATCAGCTGCAAACTTACTGACAGTGCACACATTTCAATGATCCACGTCATTAATGAAGATGTTGAACAGTATTGGACCCAGCAATAAGCTCCGGGGTACTCCACTAGTGATCCACCTCCAAATGAACTTTGTACCACTGATCCCACCCTTCTGGGCATGCTCCTTAAATCAGCTTTCAATCCACCTCACTGTCCACTTATCTAACATAGAACTGCTTTCAGCTTGTCTATGAGGATGTCATGGGAGATGGTGTCAAAGGCTTTACTAAATTTGAGGTAAACCACATCCACTGCTTTCCCTTCATGCACCAAGCTAAACACCTTGTTCTAGAAACCTATCAGGTTGGTCAAGCATGATTTCCTCTTCATAAACCAATGCTGACTACTCCTGATCATCTTCATATCTGTCATGTGTATGAAATTGCACTTCAGGAGGATTTTCTCCATCACCTACCCAGGAACTGAGGTGAAGCTCACCTGCATATAGATCCCCTGATCTTCTTTTTTTGCCATTCTTGAAGATAGGAGTGACTTATGGTCTCTTCCAGTCTGCAGGTGCCTCTCCCAGTCACAATGGTTGGTCAGAGATAATTGATGGTGGCCTTGCAATGATGTCATCTAGATCCCCCAACACTTGTGGGTGCAACCTATGACACCACATGGATTCCGTTTGTTTAAGTGCTCCCTAACCCAGTCCTCCTTCAAAAAGGGCAAGTATGCCTTGTCCTAGACCAGTTCTGGTCTCAAGCAGCTGGGTTTCCTGAAGGCTGGGTTTAATGGTAAAGATCATAGTAAATAAGGCACTGAGTACCTCATCCTTCTCCATGTCATGTATCACTAGTTACCCTGTGCCATTCAGCAGCAGTTCCATATTTTCCTCAGTCTTCCTTTTGCTATCCATGTACTTGTAGAACCCTTGCTTGAAGCCCTTTTGATCTTTTGCCAGATTCAGTTCCAGGTGGGCCTTGACCTTTCCGCATCTATCCCTGGAAGACTGGACATAAATTCCATAGTCCTAGAAAACAAGTGAAGAAAATGAGAAGAAAATGAGAGAAGGACACTGTTGTCTAGAGTTCTAGAGTCACATGAGAGTTGCATAGGTATGGTTAAACTCTTCACAGCACCTAGTGGGAACAGTCTGTTGCCTCTGCTGTGCCTGAATCATGCTTGTTTCATGAGAAAAAAAGACCTACAGAATACTCTATTGCCTGGTGAAGAGTTAGCTCGATTATGAAAATTTTGCTTCAGCAAAGAAAAATTATAAAACTGCTCTCTGACACTCTGGATTAACGTTTTAACTGCTGTACTATTAAAACCAAAAGAGAGCTATTGCTTTCTGCTTGTGATCGTTTATTATAAAGCAGTCAGGTTTAAAAAGAAAGAGGCAGTCTTATGAAGGAATAAAATGTTAGAATGGCACTATGCCAGAGAAACTCCTTTCCAAGTTCTCTTACTTTCCATACAATTTCCTGCACAAGAGCTTCTATATGTGTGTACCCTCTAATTCTCTAACACATGATTACTACACACATGCTGAACAAATTGGATTCTCTGAGGAATTTGAGTGTTTTGATGCCTCAAACTCCTACAATCTGTCTAGGGAATCTAACTTAAATAGAATGAAGTAGAAGTGGAAAATGATACATTTTCTGCCATACTTCTGTAACAATAATGGATGTGAGAGCTCCCTGTTATATCACATTCTGTTTGGCTTTATATTTTCTGTTGAGTATCTGAGATTCTTTCAGGTATCTAGGGTTTGGAGAAGAGGGTGTTGATTTTTTTTCCTTTTTATTTCTAGACATACATTTTGATTTGTCACGTAATCAGAACATAGAATATCTTCTTTCATCAAAGAACTCAAAGGAGATTCTGCTTTGTTGCATGCTTCCCTCGGTAAGTTTGCAGATGACATCAAATTGGGTGGGAGTGTCAATCTGCTTGAGGGTAGCAAGGCATCTGCAGAGGGATCTGGACAGAATGGATCCATGGGCCGAAACCAACTGTATGAGATTCAACAAGGCCAAGTGCCAGGTCCTGCACTTGGGTCACAACAATCCCATGCAATGCTACAGGCTTGGGGAGGAGTCACTGGAATGATGCCCGGTGGAAAAGGACCTTGGGGTGTTGGTTGACAGCCAGCTGAACATGAGCCAGCAGTGTCCCCCGGTGGCCAAGAAGGCCAACAGCATCCTGGCTTGTATCAGGATAGTGTGGCCAGCAGGACTAGGGAAGTGATCGTGCTCCTGTACTCGGCACTGGTGAGGCCGCACCTGGAGTACTGTGTTCCGTTTTGGGACCCATCACTGCAAGAAGGACATTGAGTATGCTGGAGTGTGTCCAAAGAAGAGCAACGAGGCTGATGACTGGTCTAGAGAACAAGTCTTATGAAGAGTGACTGAAGGAACTGGGACTGTTTAGTCTGGAGAAAAGGAGGCTGAGGGAGACCTTCTCACTCTCTACGACCACCTGAAAGGCGGTTGTAGTGAGGCAGGTGTTGGTCTCTTGTCCAAAGTAACTAGTGACAGGGCGAGAGGCAATGGCCTCAAATTGCATCAGGGGAGGTTTAGATTAGATGTTAGGAAAAATTTCTTTACTGAAAGAGTGGTCAGACGTTGGTACAGGCTGCCCAGGGAAGTGATGGAGTCACCATCCTTGGAGGTGTTGAAAAAAATGTGTAGATGTGACACTGCAGGATATGGTTTAGTAGGAATGGTGTTGTTTAGTGGATGGTTGGCCTTGATGATCTTAGAGGTCTTTTCCAACCTATGATTCTATGATTGTATGAATCACCTCCCTGTCCTCCATGTGCCTTAGCATAGTTTCTAGGACAATCTGTTCCTTGATCTTCCCAGGCACAGAGGTGAGGTGGACTGGTCAGTAGTTCCCAGGGTCCTCCTTTCTCCTTTTTTTAAAAATGAGCACAATATTTCCCATTTTCCAGTCACCAGGGACTTCACCTGACTGCCACGGCATTTCAAATATGATGGAAGTTGGCTTGTCAATAACATCAACCTATTCCCTCAGGACTCAGGGATGCACCTCGTCAGGTCCCATAAACTTACATATGTTCAGGTTCCTCAGGTGGTCCTGAACGTGATCTTCCCTTACTTTGGGAGGGACTGTGTTCCCCCAGTCCCCTTGTGGTCCATCCACTCGAGAGGTGTAGGAAAAGAGATTGCCAGTGCCATGACAGGGGGGTTGGAATTAGATGATCTTTATGGTCCCTTCCAACCCTTACCATTCTATGATTCAATGATTTAATTGGCAAAAATTTCTCAATTTCCTCCTCATCCACTGTTACCTGTTTGCCAGTCTTGCTCAGCAAGGAGGGTATGCTTTTTTTGATCTTCTTTTTCTGCCTGGCGTGCCTATAGAAGCCCTTCTTAACATTCTTTGCATTCCTTGCCAAGTTCTGCTGCATCCCTGTCTTGGCTTTCCTGACCTCATCCCTACACAACCAGTAAGCTTCCCTATACTATTCCTAGCATACCTGTCCCTGCTTCCACTGCCTGTGTAGTTCCTTCTTGCCCTTTAGTTTGACCAGTAGGTCTCAACTCAGCCATGCTGGTCTCTTCCCTTCCTTGCCCGGTTTATTACACCTGGGGACTGAGAGCTCTTGTGCTCTGTGGAAATGTGTCCTTAAAACTCTGCCAGCTCTCTTCTACTTCCTTGTCCCTGAGGTCAGTTTCCAAGGGGATCCTATTGACTAACTCCTTGAAAAACTGAAAGTTTACTTTACTAAAATTCAGGGTCCTGACTTTACTCTTTGCCTGACTCTCATCCCTCAGGAGTGTGAACTCCACCAGAGCATGCCCACTGCAGCCCAGGCTGTCTCCAATCTTGATGTCACCAGCTAGCTCCCTTACATTGGTGACCAACAAGGTCCAGTATTGCATCCCCTCTGGTAAATCTGTCTACTACCTGGCTTAAGAAGTTATCCTGAATGCACTCCAGGATTCTCCTGGATTGCCTACAGTTCACTATGCTACTTTTGCAGCAGATGTTGGGGTGGTTGAATTCCCCAAGCAGGATGAGAATCTGCAAGCGCAGTGCCTCCTGTATCTCGAATAAGAAGGCATCATCAGTAGACTACCCTTGATCAAGCAGCCTGTAGTTGACAGCAGCCACTAGGTTCCCTCTGTTGTCTTGATTTCTGTTTCTTACCCATCAGCTTTCGACCTACTTGTGGCTATTCTTCAGATACAACTCTTCACATTCTACCCATTTCTTGATGTAGAGGGCAATGTCTCCACCCCTCCTTTCTTGCCTGTCCCTTCTGAACAGCCTGTAGCCATCAATAGCTCCACTCCAGTCATGGGATTTATCGCACCAATTTTCCATAATGGAAACTAGGTCATAACTTTCTGGCAGCATGGTGGCTTCCAGCTCATGCTCTTTGTTGCCCACACCGCATGCATTCGTCCAGAGGTATTTGTCGGCTGTGTCACCTTCTTAGAGGTACATCCCTTAATTTCTTCGAAGTATTTCACTGGTGTTTCCCTGTCAGCCGCTATTGCCCCAGGAGGCCCTGGCTCATCACCATGAGACTGCAAGTGTGCTTCAGTGTAGCTGACATGTCTCAGAGCAACAGGCTGAGGGCCACCACTAAGCACCCAGTCCCTCTAACCTTGGCGTGCCCTCCCACAGCTTTTCACAAGCAAGCCTGATAATATCCTCCTCCCATTCAAGCCTAATTCAAAGGTCTGTCAATTAATCCCACTAGCTTGTGAGCAAAGATCCTCTTCCCCCATTGAGAAAGGTGAATCCCTTCTGATGCCAACAAATCTGGTGCCTTGTAAGCCATCCCATTATCGAAAAACTCAAAATTGTGGCTGTGACACCAGCCACAAAGTCCAATAGACCAGACCCTTCAATTTCTTTCAGAGTCACTGCCCACAACTGGAAGGGCAGAGAAAAAAATAACCTGTGCTCAAGATTCTTTTGCCAAACATCCGAAAGCCCTGAAGTCTCTTTTGATTGCCCTTGGACTACATGTTGCGGCTTCATCACCAACCACATGAAAGAGAAGTAATGGGTATTAGTCTGAGGGTCATAACAGGCTGGGAATTTTCCTAGTGATGTCCTTAACCCGTGACCCAGGCAAGCAGCAGACTTCCCTAAGAGGGTCTGTCTGGCATGTCGGACCCTCTGTTCCCCTCAGAAGTGAGACACCAAGATCTACAACCTGCCTTTTCTTCCTTGTGAAGTTGGTTGTGATATAGGCGGTAGGCCTTTCTGACCTTGGCAACACCTCTGGTGTAGATGGACCATCATCCACATCATCCATTGACTGGTATTCCACATCCAGATCGTCGTACCTGCTGTACAGAGGCACTTAGGAAGGTGAGGTGGGCAAGGAGGCCATTCATCTGCCACCCCGAGTGTGGACTTGCCTCCATTAACTTCTTTCCTTTAAGCTACTGCCTTCAGCCTGGTGGGGGAAGCATGCAGGATCCCCTTGATACTGTTTGTTATTTTTTTCTGGTAGTTGTTCTTGTTTCTGTCTCAGGGAAGTCAGAGCATGGTTCCACCAGCCTATCTCTTTGTACTGGGTTTGGCCAGGACAGGGTTAATTTTCACCGGACTCCAGGAAGGGGCACAGCCGGGGGGTGGGGGCTCACCCCAGCTGGCCAAACAGAGCCCGGTATTCCATACCATGTGATGTCACGCTGGGTTCCGGTGGGGGGGCGGCGCGGCGGGAACTCACTCGCGGCTCGGGAGCGTGCGGTGCCAGGGCGGTCCGAGAGAGCGAGTCTGTTTTTGTTGTGTTTTCTCCTTATCTGTATCGTTGTTGTTCCTGTTTCCCTCTGTTTGCTGTTCTGTTAAACTCTCCTTATCCCGACCCACCAGTTTCTGCCTCTTTCTTTTCATTCTCCTCCGCACGCCGGCAGGGGGAGGGGCGGCCGCGTGGTGCTTTTGTTGCCGGCGGCAGCTGAAACCAAAACACTCTTTCTCAGACTCCATGATGGTCCTTAACCTTTCTACTTCCTGTCATAGTTCTGCCACCAGGCTGAGCAGATCGTCCACCTGGTCACACCTCATACAGCTCTTCTCACTACTGCCATCTGTTACCAATGAAAGGCTCTGGCACTCTCTGAAGCCTGAGACCTGGATGGCTGCATTGTTTTGTGGGAGCTCTGTCTGGGTGGCCACATGCATTCTGGTGAGTGCGGAGGACATGGTTTTCCGTCTGGTGGATACCATAATCATCATCATTACCTTCAAGCCTAATACTGTTTAAAATAGGACTTTTAAAAGAATTTTGAAAATAATTTTATTTAACAAATTTGAAATACACGTATCCTTGTTTCTGAAATGAGAATAAAGGCAGACAGCATCAATGTAGAAATGGAGCTACTGTTTTTCTTGTTCATCTAAAGCTAGTGTGCAGCAGAAAGAACAGTAACAAAAAAGAAGGTAGAGAAATGGCATTCTTCCAGCTGCAAAAGGAGTACTCATCTTGTATCAGTACTAAAAAGACCTGTGCAGTAAACAGAAATCATGCCTTCTTAAAATAACAAACACTAATTCAGCTCGTTAGAAGTGGAAAACACACCAGAGTTTACTAGGCCTTTGTCAAAAATCAGGATTTGAAGAAACACAGATTTATTGCATGAATGGTTAATTTAAGCTTATCTTTTTTAAACAAAATATTTATTGTTTTTATTTCTTTATTTTATAAGGATAAATTATATTCTACCAGATTTCTTTCAGAAAAGCAGATATCTAAGCCAAGTCAGATGACTGAGAAGAGTTAAGGTTCATAAGGAGAACATTTAGTAAATTGAAGTCTTTCTGCAGAAAAATGATAACTGCGGTGGCCTTTTGTCATGAAAAGTTATAGCATCTTGACACTATTTCCAGATGTAATAATATTCATCTGCTTGGTCTCCTAGAAGAAAAGAGAACTGAAGATTATATTAAAAAGCTACTAAAACACTTATCACTGAATGAAAAGCAACTAAGAATTTCTGAGGTTTTTTTAAATTACTGAGCACATACTAGATATCACTGTGTTTTGCCGAGTACTGGAAGGGAGAGGAAAATGTCACCAGAGTATCCCAAGACTTATCAACTAGTAATCCAGTGTTAAAATGAATACTATGATCTTGTACTATCTGACTTTTCAAGAAACACAATGTTCCGCATACCATTTGTCTGAAGTATTTGTGGCCATCTGACCAGCACTCTGCAGTTTTTTGCTCTAGTCATTCTGAGAGGTAAAGTCTTTCAGGAACTGCTTAATGAATCCTATTAGGACTAGTGTTAAACGAAAACTAATAAAGCACAGAAAAGCTAAATGATTTCTGTTTTTTGTTTACTGCCCAAGGGTTTAACATGAAAGAAGACGTTTCATTAAAGGTGAAAAAAAATGGCAATAATATGATGCCATGTTTTTTATGCCCTTTCTTTCAAAACAGATTTTGAAATTCAGAGAGCGCTTTCAAAAGTTATTAAGTCAAGAGTAAGTTTTCATTCATTAGTGTTGTTCATTCTGATACATGAGTCATGAAACACTTGTTGCCAGTCTAGCAGATTACTTAGCCCCAGGTGTATTTTAAAGGATGCAATAAAGTCCATAGACCAGAAGATAGTTACCAGTCTTAAAGAGATACACGTAATTAAGTCCTTCACTGGTTTTGGGAAAAAAAATGTCAAGAACAAAGCTCACCTGGAACTTTATTCTTGCTTATTTGTGCAACAGGTGATTCAGAACTTAGTTTTCCTTTCTGTATCAAAAAGTCAGCATAAGCTTTGGGAAAAAAAAAAAAAAAAAAGCCAGAGTATGTGAAAATACAGCTGTTAGTCCCAGAGAAGAGATGGGAACATCTATTTTAAATTGGTAATTTCATGATGTTAACTTGTTTTAAAGAGATTTCTGGATTCACTAAACACTTATTTAGGAATAAAATGAGATGCAAGTAATTTTTCTCTATTATTACCTCTCATTTCCACTAATTGTATATTATTTTATCTGAGGGTGGCTGTAGATAACACAATTGAGTCAATGTAATTGCTCACCAGAAGGGAAGGTCACCTTTTCTTCTCCCTTCTCCCATACTTTCTTCTATTTTCCTTCTTATTTGCTGTGGCTTTTGTGCTTGGCCAGCCTCATGGTGAGCTGATTCTGTTCATTAATCTGGAACAAAATTAACTGCAAAAAAAAAAAAAAAAAAAAAAATATTTTTTGCGAGTTTAATGAGTTGAGATATCTATTGGCACAAAGTATACGGACAGGAGCAGAAGAAACAAATATTAGAGGAAAAGCCCTTTTTGTTGGCTATATGTTGTTAAATCATCACAGCTACAGAGTCTGAGCACACCCTGAGCGACCTTTATTCAGACCCCATTCTGTGAAGGCAACTGAAGCATTGCCTTCCCGTTAAATACATGAATGGCTCATCTGAAGTGTAAGGGCTTTCAAGACAATGAAGTTAATCTCATGCTGAAGGGTTTATGCTTTGTTCACACAGGGGGAAAATATTTGTATATTTATTTGTTAAGACGTTATTAATGGAAAGCAAAGTCAAAGAAACTTCAAAATATGCTAATTCTGCAGGCTTTTTTTTTGTTTGTGAAGACAAAATAGTTGTATTTCTTTTTCAAAGTGTTTCTTTTACTGTGCACTTGCCAGTGTTCATGTGTGCAGGAGTGTGAGGAATTTACAGTAACAAATGTGGCAGTTTGTCTAAGTCCTTTTTTGCATCAACAGTGGGAAAAAAAGCCTAAGGGTAAAAAAGAATACTGTGAATTAGGCCTTTGTCAAGTGGAGTTAACCACAAACTTCATAAGGAAAGCAGGATTTGACAGAACTGTAAAATGATGAAAACCTCAAGTTTATAGTCTCAAAGCTTATTGACAGCATTTGCAAGCACAGATCTGGAACGCAAATCTCCAATTTCTGCTACTGAGTAATGGTTTCTACTGATCCTTCTAGTCGAGTTAACTAGATTTCTCTGTGAACAATTACTGATCAGAGAAACACAGTATTTGCAAATTGGCCCTTATTTCCCATCTGTATGTTTCATCCTGGTAGGGTGAATATATCACTTTTCATCCAACATTAGAGATCCTTTCAAAAGAACTTTTTACTTACTTGCTTTTTACGGAGCACGACTTTCAAGACTAGGAGTAAATCCTTGCAGCAGTACTGCTTATCTTGGAGTGTACAAATCTCCTACACTCTGGTTTGAAGGTGTAAGAGAAGAGTTCCTTCACTGCAAAAAGCAAAATGGCCAACACTGGAATTGATATGGAAAACAGTCCTTTGTCTTTCTTGTAAAAAGAAACTGCCTACTGCTCACGGATAACCAGCACAGGTGCTGCACAAAGTGTATCATCAGAGTTGTTGTGCATAGTATAAGCCAGCATCCCCTGCTTTATATTTGTCATTACCATGTGGAATCTTCTGCAAAGAGACAAGCAATATAATCTAGTCTAAAAACACATTAACAGAAAATAAGATTATACAGTTAAGCACCTAGAAGTCAGGAAACTGCAACATTAAGGCAGTAGGTGTAACCTTGGCTCTTTGTTTTTATACATATGCATTGTGAAACACACTTCAATGTTATTGCCATATCTTGTTAGTTTAATGAGACTGTTGTCTCATACACTGCACAGTTTGGCCTTGTAGACTGAAAAAAACAAAGAATTCTATCTTTATGTTTTCATAGTTTGTTACAAGAAGAAAGATATTTCTTCTAACCTAAGCAAAATGATAGTTATTCAACATTTTGACTCATCTCTTCTTAAAGGCAAAGCCCTTTTACTTAATTCATATATGTGTATATATCTATATGATTTTGTGTCTGTGTGTATATACATAGGAGTGTGTCTCTTAGTTACTAAACAACACTGAAATTGTGCCATTATTTCCAGAAAAAGGACTCAGTATTAGAAAGCGCAAAAGTAAAAGCAATTTCAGTGTAACACTTTTACTTGTTCTGGTGCTATGTTAGAGAACTCAGAGATTCTACTACAGCAGGATGACTTAGAAGATTACCTTCAGGTTTACGATCCACATAGACTAGATGACAGTTTTCTAGTTGTGCTCTGAACAGTATCATCAGTATTTACTGGAAAGGCTTGTTCTGGCAATGTCAAAGTTACCTTAAACTAAAGACTTTCCTGGTTCCATGTTGACATACGCATACTCCGTGCAACAGGACAAAGAAGTGTCCTATGAATTACAGCAGTCACATTGATAAAGTAATAATACTGCCTTATAGGAGTACTACATTTTTCATATAAGTCTATATCAATAAATAGTTTATGGAATAGCATCCTAGCATCGGCATTGTCACTGGGATAATTCTCATTAATCTCACTAAGGCTGTGGTAAGCTTTATGTTAAATATTTCCACTTGGGCTGACCAAAAACTTAATTTGTTTTGTGAAAATACCAGCAGATTTTATCTTTAAGTATAAATTGTAAGGACATCATTTAGGATTTTTATCCTCCAATATAAAGCACTTCAAAATTTAGTACATGTTCAGCAAGAATAAATATTGATTTCTATCAATGAAAAAATATTTGAATGTGATAAAGCATCACAGTACTACATTTATTTTTAAGAAAATACTATGAAGGATGGAGAATCACCAGCTCATGGACTTAGGGTTTTCTAGAGCTGGTAAATCAGAAGTGCAGTGTTTATCTTTTCCTTTTTTTTAATCTTTTTTCTCTTTTTAGATCAACACTGCAGAGTTCTTTTTCTCTATGATTTCTTCACAAAGTGGTTGAATGCTTTTATGCCTTTATGCATCCTTCAGGGACCTTACCCTTTAATTCTATGCAATATGACACAAAAAACAGAACTTTCTGGTAAATAATGCCTAAATAGTAGTTATACCATACTTATCCGAAAGGTGGTGAAACATCAGTTTCCATGAAGATGTTAAAGAGAAGAAGGAAATTAAGTAAGAAAAAACACAGTTTAAACTAAACCATTCAAACTCAAGCACGTGCTTTCAGCTTCACTGCTTTTTTGTCATATTCTTGTGCCTCATCTTTCATTTCCAGTTGTTTACTCAGATTGTCAGGTACTTGGGTCAGGGTCCCTGGCTCTGAGTCTGATCTGGCTGCTTGTCTTCAGAGCTGTCGGTGTAACAGGAAGCTGCTCATGCGAGTCAGGCCAGAAGTGGACCTATACTTGCATTTGGACAAAATCCACAGGAGTGGATCGATTTCTGTGCAAAGAAAACACATGAAACGTAATGAAGAATAACAGTAGTTTTTTAAAAAAGGAGCTATGAAACATTAAGATAATGAATCTTGTCTACAGTACAGTTTCCTGTGTTTCTTTCTGAACTCTACAGAATGCCTAACTAGTCTTTGAAAAGTAATGAATTAAGAGTGCCTTTCAGAATTGAAAAACCATGAATATGATGCATGGATCGTTTTATTCCTGGAAGAAGAACATCACAATAATGTTCCTATCATTTCTTTAAAAAATATAAATTCTTTATTTGTTTTACATTTATCAAAACATGGGCCAATGTCCTTGTCTCTGGGTACCTTTATAATTTCAAAACTCTCTCTATTTAGAGATACAGAGCAAGTGCCAAGGCCATTTTGAGTTTAATTGCTGTAGAACAACAGTTACCAACTCATTACTTTGAACTTGTTGTCTGGAGGGCTAAAACGGCAATTGCAAGCAAGAAACAGTAATGAGTGAGTCTCTGGAATAAGAAAGTTGAAAATACTCATGAGAAAGTACATGAAAGAGAGAACAGGCATGATAGCTAGTCTTGTAAGGGATATCGGGGTGCATGGACGATGAGCGTTGGTTAACTTCTTCAGTAAAGGAAAGACTGAAAAATTATTTTCTTCATTGTTAGTCTCCACAAATATTAAATGAGTTTGACAACAGCACAGAAAACGTACTAAACGTTTTAGTGGATTAGCTGATGTAATGAGATCAAGCTTCCTTAAAGATCTTACAAGTCTCTATGCCAGGATAGTTACTAAATAGGAGCAAAAACCACTGTAGTCTACAGATGTTCTACTAAATACCAACACTCACTAAGGAATAATAAAGATAGCCCTATGTAGCAAAATCCCTTCAAATAAAAACTTAGTTCAAAAATCAAACTCTGATCAAGATCTACAAATTAAGAGGACTGTGCAGTGCCAAAAAAACCCCCTACAACCTACTAAATAAAAACAACAACAATAAAAAAACCAGAAAGATAAATGGTTACAGTACTCGATAATAACAGAAGACATCAGCCCTGTTCTTTGCCCCTAGCTGAGGTACAAACTTGAAATCTGATCCCTAGGATTAATAATTATGGCTTCTGATCTAACATTACAGAATCACAGAATCAGAGAATGTTAGGGGTTGGAAGGGACCTCTGTGGGTCATCTAGTCCAACCCCACTGTCAAAGCAGGGTCACCTACAGCAGGCTGCACAGGGCCACGTCCAGGCAGGTCTTGAATATCTCCAGAGAAGGAGACTCCACAACCTCTCTGGGAAGCCTGTTCCAGTGCTCTGTCACCGTCAGAGGGAAGAAGATCTTCCTCATGTTCAGATGGAACTTCCTATGCTTCAGTTTATGCCCATTGCCCCTTGTCCTGTCGCTGGGTACCACTGAAAAGAGCTTGGCCCCATCCTCTGGACACCCACCCTTAAGATATTTGTAGGCATTTATAAGATCCTCTCTCAGCCTTCTCTTCTTCAGGCTGAACAAGCCCAGCTCCCTCAGCCTTTCCTCCTAGGACAGATGTTCCAGTCCCCTCACCATCCTTGTAGCCCTCCGCTGCACTCTCTCCAATAGCTCCTCATCTTTCTTGAAGTGAGGAGCCCAGAACTGGACAGAGTACTCCAGATGGGGCCTCACTAGGGCAGAGTAGAGGGGGAGGAGAACCTCCCTTGACCTGCTGGTCACACTCCTCCTAATGCATCCCAGGATCCCATTGGCCTTCTTGGCAGCCAGGGCACACTGCTGGCTCATGGTTAAATTCTTATCCACCAGCACACCCAGGTCCCTCTCCACAGAGCTGCTCTCCAGCAGGTCTGCCCCAAGCCTGTACTGATGCATGGGGTTGTTCCTCCCCAGGTGCAGGACCCTGCACTTGTCCTTGTGGAATTTCATCATTTTCCTCTGCGCCCATCTCTCCAGTTTGTCCAGGTCTCGCTGAATGGCAGCACAGCCTTCCAATGTGTCTACCACACCTCCCAGTTTGGTGTCATCAGCAAACCTGCTGAGGGTACACTACCTCTTCATCCAAGTCATTGACAAATAAGTTGAATAAGACTGGGACCAGTACTGACCCCTGAGGGACACCACTAGTTACTGGCCTCCAACTAGACTCAGAGCCGCTGATGACAACCCTCTGCGTTCTGCCATTCAGCCAGTTCTCAATCCACCTCACCGACCACTAATCTAGCCCACACTACCTGAGCTTCCCTAGGAGGATGTTCTGGGAGACAGTGTCAAAAGCCTTACTGAAGTTGAGGTAGACAACACCCACTGCTCTCCCCTCTTCTACCCAGCCAGTCATGCCATCATAGAAAGCTATCAGATTGGTCAAGTATGATTTCCTCTTAGTGAATCCGTGTTGACTACTCCTGATAACCTTCTTTTACTCCACTTGCTTAGAGATGACATCCAGAAAGAGTTGCTCCATCATTTTTCCCGGGATGGAGCTGAGGCTGACCAGTCTCCTGTCTCCTTTTCTAGATTGCTTGCTCAGGGGGATGCACCAATATTGAGCATGGAGTAAGTGGTGTTTAAGCAGCGACCAGCACTCTTGAACCCCCCTGCCATCTAGAGCCCTGACCCACAGGATTCCTCAAAGTAGCTCCTTGAAGAGGCCAAAGTTAGCTTTCCTGAAGTCCAAGGTTTAGATCCTGCTTGTCGGGCTGCTTCCTGCACTCTGGATCCTGAATTTCACCATTGCATGGTTACTGTAGCCAAGGCTACCTCCAACCTTCACATCCTCAACAAGTCTCTCTTTGTTCGTTAGTACAAGGTCCAGCAAAGCACCTTTCCTTGTTGGTTCCTCCACCACTTGCATCAGAAAGTTATCATCGATGATCTGTAGAAACCTCCTGGATTGCGAATGCCTAGCTGTATGGTCTTCCCAGCTGATGTCAGGGTGGTTGAAGTCCCCCAGGAAAACCAGGGCCTGTGACTGTGAGGTTACTTTCAGAAACTTGTAGAAGGCCTCATCAACTTCCTCCTCATGGTCAGGTGGGCTGTAGTACACACCCACAATAACATCACCCATATGAGGCTGTCCCTTAATTCAGTTGCGATTTTTTAAACAATCTGTGCAGAGGTATATAGGGAAAAAACCATCATAGCGGGAAAAATGATAACTGAAAATAGACTAAGGTGCTAACATATTTATTCCTTTCCTAGCTTGCTTCAGAGATTGGTAAGCATTCTGGGGAGCTGATCCTCTAGAAAAACTGTAGAATTTCACACTATGTTGAAACTTTTTTCAACACTTTTCACCTCAGGAATTTTTTACATATTCCCATTAAGAGCACTACATTCTTGGACAGGTCTATTTAAGGTAAGCTACAAACAATTATAGAACTTTGCTAAATCATTTTAGAGTGCTTAATTCCTAAGTTTCATTCTAAATGTGTGAGAAAAATGCTGAAAGCAAACCTGTTTTTCTAAGTTGATCTCTTGTAATTAGTTTATTTTTACATTAACCATGAATTTTTTTCTGACTTGTAAGCTTTACAAAATAAAAATCACTCCCACCTTAAATTACATACTATTTGTATTTTAAACAGAGATGTTTCTAATTTTGTTACATGCAGAAAACAAACATCCTGTCCTGTTAAGAATCTCTACTGGAGTTGTTTAAAGGTATATATGCACATCTACATACACTTAGAAATAGAAAATATACTGAGTCTTTTCACATTACATATAATATAAAAAAAAAAAAACATTAATATAAATTTCTTGTTATATAGGGAGATGATATAGACATCTATGTTTAAAATTCTGACAGTTCGTTCATTCTCATGTCTGCAATGAAAAACCATTGTGAAAGCAACACAAATATTTATTTCCTGATCCAACCTTGCTGCTATAAAGGACTAAATTAATAATTTTTTTATTTACAGTACCTATCCCTCTATATTTATCACAAGCAATGGCGATGCTGTTTATTTGGGTTAGATGATAGTTACATTCAGTTCCCTTATCACTGCACATTTTTTCTAAATTAGTATGTCATTCCATCTGCAGTCTTAACAATGTTTCTCTAATTAGTTTATCTTTATGTAAATACTGATGGGAAATTTTCCCCTTTTATTAATGCAACTGTTGACACTCAATTACTGGTAACTGAGCAGCAATAGCATTTCATCATCATCTTTTTTTAAAGTGTTATATCTGTGAAGCAGTAATTCATCTAGCTACAGACCATCAGTCTCAGTGTAACAAACTTCATTAAACAAACTATACAAGGATTCACAACAACTTCTCATATGACTCAACTTTAGTTTGTAAGCCAAGTGGATCAGTTTTCTTCAAGACTGCTGTATAGCCGATGGGTGGAGAAGAAAGGTGGCCCTGGAAATCTCAAGTTAGAAATCCTGTCTATTTGCCCACAATTAAAATTTGCTGCTGCTTTGTAAGTAATCTGTTTTTCTACTCAGAGGGGAAGAATATTCTAAGATATTTCTAATATAGTCTCACATTTCACAACTTTGAATTCTGTATAACAAGGCTACAAGTAATATTTCTCACTTGTATAAGAACTAAGTGTGAAAGCAGCTTTAGAAAAATAAGTACTTTATGCACTTGAAAAAAAAAGGGCTAGCAATTGACCAGAAATTATTGATTCATGATTAGGACATCAAACAGGAGTCTCCTTTAAGACAGACACAGACAATTATTTCTGTCAAACCCAGGACTCCCTTCACCATGACAGCTAACATCGCAGGTAAAATTTTCGCTATCATCTTTTGTATAGCACAAACTTTGAATTTCCGTCTTTGTAGTGGCTGAAACTTTTGCTGCAGCACAACAAATTGTGAGTCTTGTTCCACTTTTTTTGCAGCTGCTCATAATTTGTAAAAAACATGCTGTGAGGAAGAATGTAAATCAAGTATAGATGCATACTATGGACCTATCTATTCCTGGGTGCAAGGGTCCTTGAATATGCAGATGTGTTTTAACAGATGATTGTTTCATCATATGTGACTGGTACTGTTCAGAGAATCTGCTGGTGTGAGCTCAGTGATATGCTCTTGCTCTGGGTTTACTTTAACAATTAATCACCTTCTAATATTTTTTCATGGTAAGGACAGAGTAAGATCAATAAATATAACTTACAGAAGTCAGCAATGAGAATGTGGAACACATGGTGTATGAAGGAAGAAAATGTCTGCTGTGTATATAATGACAAAGCTAATTGTTTACCACTCTAGTGAAACTAATATTAGTTGACAGCCTGTATGTCAGAACTTCAGGAGTCTGTTCTTCAAAAAATTGCCTGAATGCAGGCCTAGATTTGCATGCAGGACAGAGCAGGTGTATGAAAAGTACACTCCATGTCCCTTTTGTATAGAGGTTGCTATTGAACTTATGGTCTTACTGAACTTATGGACTTATTGGACTTCTGTATGAAGGTATAGGGCTCAGGTAAGATGTATGCATGCCTATCTGTGGAAGAGTCAATGTTACAAGATGAACCTGGGCAGAAGTATGTCTCTAATCATATTTCTGATCTAGTTGCAGAACCACAGAACAGTTGAAGTTGGAAGGAATCTCTGGAAACCATGTAGTCCAATGCCCTATCTCAAAGCAGGGACAACTGAAGCAGGTTGCCCATGACCATGTCCAGTTAAGTTTTTAATATCTTCAAGGGCAGATACAACTACTCTGTGCAATCTGCTCCAGTGTTTCATAGAATTATAGGTTGTAAAAGACCTCTAAGATCATCAAGGCCAACCATCCACCCAGCAACACCATTCCTACTAAACCATGTCCCAAAGTGCCACATCTACACGTTTTTTAAACACCTCTAGGGATGACGAGTCCACCGCCTCCTTGGACAGCCTATTCCAATGTATGACTACACTGTCAGTAAGGAAATTTTTCCTAATATCTAATCTAAACCTCCCGTGATGCAACTTGAGGCCATTGCCTCTTGTCCTATCACTAGTTACTTGGGAGAAGAGACCAACACCTGCCTCACTACAACCTCCTTTCAGGTACTTGTAGAGAGTGATAAAGTCCCCCCTCAGCCTCCTTTTCTCCAGACTAAACAGTCCCAGCTCCATCAGCCACTCCTCATAACACTTCTTCTCTAGACCCGTCATCAGCCTTGTTGCCCTTCTCTGGACATGCTCCAGCAACTCAATGTCCTTGTTGCAGTGATGGGCCCAGAATAGAACACAGTACTCTAGGTGTGGCCTCACCATTGCCGAGTACAGGGGCACAATCACTTCCCTAGTCCTGCTGGTCACACTATTCCTGATACAAGCCAGGATGCTCTTGGCCTTCTTGGCCACCTGGGCACAATGCTGACTCCTGTTCAGCCGGCATATTCAGTTTGACCTCTCTCACAGTAAAAAAGTGTTTTCTTGTGTTTGTATGGAATTTCATGGGTTTTAATTTGTGCCTGTCAACTCTTGTCCTGTCAGTGGGCATCACCAAGGATAGTCTTACGACTCCATGTTCATCTTTCCCTCTATCAGGTGTTCATACACATTGATAAGCTCCCCCTGAGCCTTTTCTTCTCCAGGATGAACAGTCCCAGATCTCTCAGCCTCTCCTCATATGACAGGTGCTCCATACTTTTAATCAACTTATTGGCCCTTTGCTGGACTTGCTGAAGTAACTCCATAACTCCCCTATATCCAAGACCCCAGAACTGACTTATATAGGAAGGTACTAGACTTGGGCAAAGTGTAGGCATAGTGGAAGGGAGAATGCAATTAGAAGGACCGGGACAGAAATGTATTTCTAATTATATTTCCAAGCTAATTATGCAGTGGAGAGGACAGACTAATAAAAAAAGACAACACTAGAGTTACTGAGGCTCTGAAGCCATAGCCCAGAGGAGGAGTAGAAGGCTATAAAAGATAGACATTAATTTTGCTGTATAGAAAATGTCATAGTTCAACCTGGCAGCCAGCAACTAGGACCCGACAGCCATTTGCTCCCACCTCCCCTCCCCACTCTGTGGTATGGGGAGGAGAATGGACAAAAGGGGAAACTCATGGATTGAGATAATGGCAGTTTAACAGGCCAACACAGGAAATAGTAATACAAATAATAATAATAGTAATAATAATAATAATAGTAATGAAAATGACGAGCATGCCAAAATAACCTACATACTATACAGTTTTTGTCACCACATGACGACCAGTTTGCAGCCAATCCCTGAGCAGCGATTGCAGAACACATCAAGCACAAATTTCATGGATGTCATGAAACTCCCAGATAAGACTGGGCTCCCAGAAAAGTTCAAACTCCTGGGCAAGAGAGGATTTGAACTCACAGAAATGAGAAAGAAAGATTCCTGCTCCCCAGCCAACCCCTATTCATGAACTAAGCATGACATTTACAGTATGGAATATTTTCATTGGCAAGCTTGAGCTAGCTGTCTGGTTATGCTCACTTCCAGCTCCTGCGCACCTGTTCATTAGCCGAACATGAGGGATTGGAAAAAGTCCTTTATTTCTTCGCAACATCTAAAAACATCAGTGTTATCAACATTCTTCTCACACTAGATCCAAAACACAGTAGCTTCTGTGAGGAAAATTGACTGTGTCCCAGCTGAAACCGGGACAGAAGAAGAGAGAGAAGAGGAAAAAAGAGAAATATCAGGACTATGCCATATCTTCAAGTGGAGCACGAGCAAAAATCCTAAGTACATAGGTACTGAGAGGTGGAAATAAAGATGAAACTTATGAACTCTCTGAGCATCACAGTATAAAGGTACTTCAAAGAGACAGAGTAGGCAAATAACTCAGATTCTCTGTTTCCTAGATTCATTCCTTCATTTCATGTTCTAAAGATTTTGCCGTTAAAACTTCTTGAGATGAATATTGTGAGCTTGAAGGTCCAAATTTATTCATGAATCTTATGTTTTAGAACATGTTCAGACTATTCAGAGATTTACCATTGTGCCTTAGGTTACTGAAACTCGCTTGTCAAAGAAGGAACCAGATGTTCTATGCAGATAAATTTTATCTTCCACCAGTGAAAATATATTGTTTTTCAAAGCAAGATAGTATTCCAAATGGAATTCCACTCAGCTAACTGCAGGTATCTGGAAGCTAGATGTCTACAACTAGTAAGCCATGTTTATAGCTATGGAAGAAGAAATAGTACTGCCAAACACTTCCAACTGATTTGTCTTGGGTGCCTGTTTCAGGATGAGATGAATTGTCCTCAGGTTATGTCTGACTCTTTCTGTCGGCTATGACAAAAGCAACCAGGCTAGAAAAGTTAGATCTCTAACTTTGAGATTTCTCAGAACAGATGGGTTAAATTTATTCAGCTACAGAGTATATGCAGGAGAAAGAAGAGCTATAGCATGTGTAAACTGTGTATACTGAAGCAGAATTTTATTAGATCGGAAAAAGTGATGTTTGTTCAAAATTTTATAGTCTCAATTAGAAGATAAGCTATCTTAAAATACCTTGTCTTTATTTCATTCCCTCAAGAAAAAGTGAAAGAACCTGAAAAAGCAGGAGGAAAAAGTCTTCCTACTAGCTACCAGTTATGTTTCTACAGTGGTTAAATTACCAGCACAACTCTGAAAAATGAAAGTGTTACTACTTATTCTATACAGCAGTAGCCTTTCTCAGGCTTCAAAGGGGCAGTGATGTTTCCAAAATTCAGACGAGCTCCAGGAGAAGTAAGGGGCTTAAACTGCTGAATATAATTTCTTTAGGCTTGCAGTCTGGTGGCGTTATGTCATTCTCTTGCTTTCACTGCCTCTGAATATGTCGCTTTGAATATGTCAGGAATACAGAAGAAAGATCTGTAAAACAAGAATTGTGTCTTTTGATGTGGATAATCATCAAAATGCTATCATTCTTTATGCAGCATATAAATACATTAAGGTACAGTCATAAATAAAAATGTCTTCTCTTTTCCTTACAAGTGGATGTGTTATTAATGCAGTTTTGTTCACAAATCCAAAACGTAGCACCATACAAACTACTATGAAGAAAAATAACTCCATACCACCCAAAACCAGTACACAGAGGCAAATCATTCTTGTTTGATTCTTCCCCATATCAATGCTGCCTAGTGATTTCTTCTGCTTTCTGTGGTATACACTTCAGAGTGTTTTTAACTCCTTGGATCAATTTGTAGCTTTTTGATGTAAGTATAGATTCTGAAAAATTGATGCAGTGAATATTTTCTTCTTTTTATTGTTGTTCAGAACTTGTTATAATACTAGCTATGTATAGTCTGGTAGATAAAACGGTTCAAGGAAAAGTTTTGATGATCTGTGTGTAATTATCCATGCTGTTTATTTGTTCTCACTCTTCCTCACATGGTTTGACCCAAAACAACTAGTTTGCATAAATACCTAAACAAGGTTAATTACAGTGTTTCCAGGAACTGTCCCCAACAGTCGGTTTAAAAGTGGTCACTCTGCTTTGTTAGGGAAAAACATATAGGCACTTAGACAAGAGCCAAGCTCATGCCACTTTGTCTTAGGGCCAGAGACAAATCCCTTCCCTGTATTTTTTTAAAGGATGTAGTCCTACTTCTGTGATTTCTGCCAAAGAAATGTAAGAAATAGTATACCTTCTCTACTCTTCTTTAACAAAGTACTTTTACCTTTCTTTCATGTGGATGAACCACAAGACACGTATCTGAGAGAGGGGGAAGTAGTCACAGTCTTATCCCAAAATACAAATTTGCAGCTGAGGAGATTTGCATGTTGTGGGTCTGGTTGAGGTAATATACATAGAACCCACATTAGGTTTTCACATTAGACTCAAACCCTCCAAAAGCTGCTACCAAACCAATTCAGAAGTAAAATACACACTGTAACTCTAAGTTTAAATATCTATAAACCTTCCTTCATGCAAATATCCTGTCAATTTATGACTATTTTGCAGTTTTGTAAATTGTTGTACACAGAGACCCGTGCAATTCTGCACACGTGCCGCTTCGGTTTAGAGGCCTGTATGTCACGTACAATGTAAAGCAACACATTTACAGTGAGTCTAATATATTGGACCTATTATTCACTGAGTATTTAGGCCTTCTGAAACTATCTGCCAGAGGTCTACTGCCCTTTGAACCATTTCTTGAGAGAGCTCTGTGCCTCAGAATATGGATCTGCCTAGGGTAATCGTATTCTTTGTTCCTTTCATTAATTACCGAAGTAAAATAAAGGCTGAATTAGATAAACTTTTCCAGCACAATATCATACAGTATGACTATGAGTTAAATCTCAGTCTAAGTGTTCAAACCCACCTGAAGAAATTTTTCTAGAAAATTCTAAATGTGAAGCTAAAAAATGGATAATAAAAAGGAAAATTTTCTCATTGAAATGACTATCTAAAGTAAAAATTATCAACATAGCTTTATTATAACAAGCATATGTTTTTCTGCTTACAATTAATGTTAAAAAATTGCATGCAAGGTAGATAGTTTCTGGATGGTTTCTTTGAAAGGGACATGAAATATTCACCAGTTACGGGTACCAAAACTTTTATTGAAAATGTTCTGTTATTACTCCGTTCATAGTCGGCTTTGAAACATGGAGGCAAGCTGGACATTTTTGTCAGAGCCTGGAATTCTATAAACAGAAGCTTTACCACCTCTTTATCAACATTTTCTTCTCTGCTCAGAAGCCAACCAGTAAAGAATCTAGTCCAAATAGTGTTTTCTTAAGTATTTGGTTATTCTTTTTTCAGATGACAAAGTGTTTTGGTTTTCGGCTGCCGCCAGCAACAGAAGCGCCACGCGGCCGCCCCTCCCCCCGCCGGCGTGCGGAGGAGAATGAAAAGAAAGAGGCAGAAACTGATGGGTTGGGATAAGGGCAGTTTAACAGAACAGCAAACAGAGGGAAACAGGAACAACAACGGTACAAATAAGGAGAAAACACAACAACGAACTGCACGACCCAGACAGCCACTCTCCCGAACAGGACCGGCGCCGTGCCCCCCCAAGCCGCGAGTGAGTTCCCGCCGCGCCGCTCCCCCCACCGGAACCCAGCATGACGTCACATGGTATGGAATACCAGGCTCTGTTTGGCCAGGTGAGGTCAGCCCCCACCCCCCGGCTGTGCCCCTTCTTGGAGTCTGGTGAAAATTAACCCTGTCCTGGCCAAACCCAGGACACAAAGGAACGTTAGGGGTATCACATCAAAGACATATATTAAATTATTTTTAAAGAGTGCACCCTAATGTATTGAACTGTTTGAGTAAACTATTTTATATAATATATTTAATACTAAGTAAATTTTATGTCCATGAGGGTTGTAGAAACTTACACCTCAAATGTAAATATAAGCCATAGTAAAAGAAATAAAGCATTTTCTTAAAAAAAATAAGTAACAGTGTATCTCATATTCAGAAGAAGAAGATAGTCACGCATACCCTCACAATCCAGCAGTTGTGTCAGTTCAGACCAGCATTCAACTCCAGCCTTACTTGTGTCTCTTTTAAAACACACTCGTCAAGGACTACCTGCCAGTTAAAGTAAGCAACCTGTGAGAAAACAAACAGGAGGAATTTGAGATTCTTTGACCCCCACCTGACAGTTGAGAATGACATTGGTTTCCCATGTATCATGTTTCCAGCTGCATGTGGATACCTCAGTCACTAGACATCTACAAGGTATTACATGTATTTCAGATATCAATGTTCATTGTAGGAATAGTTACGTTTCTAAATTCTCAGAGGACATTTAAGCCTAGACTTAGTTGCCTAAAGAAATGCTTGAAGTGCCGCTTGACATGCCCTGAGATGTTCTATCCAGTCTATGATTTTCACTCTCGGAGGGCAAATGGTCTCCTATAAGTCCTGTTTCATATCTTCCTGTTGATTATGACTTTGATTCTCTAGGATATTTCAAATGACTAGATACCTATGTCTAAACAATAACTCCAGTGAATACAATTTTTCTGGAGCCTAGAGAGCTGCTTATCCCACTAAATATAGTATAAAATTAAGAAGTCTGTAGATTCCACTGCATATGCTGACTATACCTTCGTTGACTGTAATGGCAGTTTATCCATCTACCGCAGAGACATATCAGGGTCATGTAAATTTAGGTGTCTGAACATGGAAGAAAATGTCATCCTAAGTGGATTTCTCTTGTTGCAGTTATCGTAGAGATTGGTCTAAAAATTAAATAAATGGTATATTTATTATTTCAAGCCAACACCATTTTTATATCTTTTAAGAATTAACAGCCCTAGCTATAGTTCTTTTATATTATCTTGTAATGCTGTTATTACATACATCTATGTATAATAAACGTATATGTATATACACACGTATATGAATTAGAGCTCTTGGTGGTATCTGAAGTGAATGTTCAAATAATGTGAAGATTGCTTAAAACTTATTATTTCTTGATTACTCTCTATTACGTTAAACCTATATATATCTAAATAAACCTGAACATATATTAAATTATATTTATATGTAGAAAAGTTAGATAATTCTGTAATTTTTTGGAAATTTACATTTGAACAGAAGATATAAAGCAGTGTCTTCCCTGTACTGACTGCTGGTTAAAAAGTGAAATTATGTCCCACGGACTATCTATAAAAATTGCCTTTAATTGTAACAACAAAAAAAGAAAGGTGATTGAGGGGTTGAAGGCATGACACTGGCCTTTAATGAAAAACAAATTACTCTTGGATGAGCAAGCAAACACAGATGTTACAAACACTAAAGAAGTTGTTATACATCTATATTCTCCCACATATCTTGTGATTTGTACTCTTCATAATATTTACTGTCGGACTTCCGTTTCTGTGTAGCTTCTGAAGGAAGCATTACAGGTCTTCTAATCTTTTAGTCCTTCACAGACCCTGTAGGACAATGTTACATGTGATTGAGTCTTATAGGATTACCTCACAGTCATCAAGAAATCCCTTTAATCCGTCAGAAAATCCTATAGGATTGTTTTGTAAAAGCACAAAGGGAAGTAGCTCTCCCCAAGCTTGGTTCTCTCTGAAAGCATTTCCCTCAGGATATAAGAATCACATCCAATTTCATGCAATGTTTTTGGCATTTTACACTTCATTTTAATAAACCCTTTTGGTTTGTATGGCTTGGATTCAACCACAAAGCACAAGTAAAGGCTTACATTAGTTCAATTTGTTATAGAATCATAGAATAATCGAACAATTTGGGTTGGGAGGGACCTTAAAGATTACCTGGTTCCAACCCACCTGCCATGGGATGGGACAACTTCCACTAGACGGAACTTCCTGTGCCTCAGTTTGTGCCCATTGCCCCTTGTCCTGTCACTGGGCACCACTGAAAAGAGCTTGGCCCCATCCTCCTGACACCCACCCTTCAGATACTTGTAAGCATTTATTAGGTCCCCTCGCAGCCTTCTCTTCTTCAGGCTGAACAAGCCAAGCTCCCTCAGCCTCTCCTCGTAGGGGAGATGTTCCAGTCCCCTCATCACCCTTGTAGCCCTCCGCTGGACTCTCTCCAGTAGCTCCTCATCTTTCTTGAAGTGGGGAGCCCAGAACTGGACACAGTACTCTAGATGGGGCCTCACCAGGGCAGTGTAGAGGGGAAGGAGAACCTCCCTCATCCTGCTGGCCACACTCTTCTTGATGCACCCCAGGATTCCATTGGCTTTCTTGGCAGCCAGGGCACACTGCTGGCTCATGGTTAACCTGTCGTTCACCAGGACACCCAGGTCCCTCTCCACAGAGCTGCTCTCCAGCAGGTCCACCCCAAGCCTGTACTGGTGCATGGGGTTGTTCCTCCCCAGGTGCAGGACCCTGCATTTGCCTTTGTTGAACCTCATCAGGTTCCTCTCTGCCCAGCTTTCCAGCCTATCCAGGTCACGCTGAATGGCAGCACAGCCTTCCAGTGTGTCTACCACTCCTCCCAGTTTGGTGTCATCAGCAAACTTGCTGAGGGTACATTCTAACTCTTCATCCAGGTCATTGATGAAGAAGTTAAAGAAGACTGGGTCCAGTACTGACCCCTGGGGGACACCACTTGTCACCAGCCTCCAACTAGACTCAGAGCCGCTGATGACAATCCTCTGAGTTCTGCCATTCAGCCAGTTCTCAATCCACTTCACCGACCACTCATCCAGCCCACACTTCCTCAGCTTCCCTAGGAGGATATCATGAGAGACTGTGTCGAAAGCCTTGCTGAAGTTGAGGTAGACAACATCCATGGCTCTCCCTTCGTCTACCCAGACAGTCATGTCATTGTAGAAAGCTGTCAGATTGGTCAGGCATGATTTCCCCTTGGTGAATCCATGCTGACTACTCCTGATAACCTTCTTTTCTTCCACTTGCTTCATGATGGCCTCCAGGATAAGCTGCTCCATCACCTTTCCCGGGATGGAGGTGAGGCTGACCGGCCTGTGGTTTCCTGGGTCCTCCTTCTTGCCCTTTTTGAAGACTGGAGTGACATTGGCCTTTCTCCAGTCCTCGGGCACCTCTCCTGTCCTCCAGGACCTCTCAAAGATGATGGAGAGTGGCTCAGCAATGACATCCGCCAGCTCCCTCAGCACTCGTGGGTGCATTCCATCGGGGCCCATGGATTTGTGGACGTCCAGATCGCTTAAGCGATCCCTCACACAGTCCTCCTCGACCAAGGGAAAGTCGTCCTCTTTGTAGGCTTCTTCTCTTACCTCCGGGGCCTGGGATTCCTGAGGGCCAGTCTTAGCACTGAAGGCTGAAGCAAAGAAGGCATTAAAAATATTCCAGCAGTGGGTCTCTATAAAATCTTGCTTTCTTGTTAACATCCATGGGCCATATTCATAAATGCAAGAAACCTCATAATTTTGTATAGCAAGAACTGTGATTTGACTCTTCTCATAATTCATAATTCATAATTCTAATCTCATAATTGAGATTAGAGACAACAATGCCTCAGAGGCTATAAAATCAGAATCGAGAAGGGGGATATTATTCTCAAGTGCTGTCTATTATTGTAAATTTAATGAAATAAATGCAATTGCAACACTATAAAACAGACAAGTCTGACACAGTTTGTAACTTTAATTCCTCTTTTGAGATTGGCTCCTGACTCAGTATTTAGACTTTATTGAATCACCTCTACTGTCTGAACATTGGATTTCAAATATCTGAAATAAAGAAATGTGTACTTACCTTCTCTGATAGAACTTTTTGAAATCCGCTGTAAGAGTAAGAAATTCAATGTATGTTCTACATATTATCCATGAACTACTTGACATCGATTTGGGTTGCCCAGAGAGGTAGTGGAGGCCCCATCCCGGGAAACATTCAAGGTCAGGTTTGATGGGGCTCTGAGCAACCTGGTCTAATTGAAGATGTCCCTGCTCACTGCGGGGGGTTTGGGCTAGACAACCTCTAAAGGTCCCTTCCAACCCAAAGCATTCTGTGATTCTAAGAATTTCTTTGAATGTCACCACAGGAAAACCGCAGAGGAAATATCATCTGCATGTTATGGTAGCAGATACATAGAATTTAAAACAAAAGTAACTCCAAAATAGTTCAAGCAAATTACAATTATTAATGCATTATCATGAAGAAACTGACCTTAGACTTCAGGTTGAAACGCAGGAAGAGACAGCATGCAATTCTCTTAGGTCTGCTTGGTTTTGGTGCGATAGTCTGGGAAGTTAGGTGTTTATTATAATGGAAGTCACAGAGTGAATGTCACTAATACTCAAAATTACATTTGGGTTGCAGACTCTGTAAGGAACTAAGTAGCTGAGTATATAATTCTTGTCTCAGATGCTTACATTTTGTAAATATAGTTCAAGTTCATTGTTACGAACATTATTTTAGAATTCATTTTGTTTAATTTACTTTTTACAGTTAACAAACTCATTAGTTCCTTGTTATTTAAAAATCAGTCACTAAAATGAAACTCATTATACAATCAAGTAGGAGCTTATTGACTTAAGTGCAAAAATCACTGTAGTCTGTAATTTAGAGAACGTGCAATACAAATGCTTGTCGTAGGAGTGAAATCCTGATCCTTTTAAGTCACTGGCAAAACTTTCAACCTTTGCACCGTACCATCCAAATATATATGGAATACCATGTGAAGTTCATGTCAGAAATAATATTTTCACATTTAATTGTTTTCATGTCTTTCCAGTTTCTTCTGTAGGAACCCTGTCAGATGTTGTGTAACTTTATTCAGGATATTAGCTACAGCCATCTTATGTTGGCTGAGATTTTAGAAATCTGCTTTGAATTACTAGAATTCGTAAACTACACCAGTGAAAGAAGCATGATTTTTCCAGTTTTCACTTTGTCATTTATCATTTTGATTATGCTGACAATAATATGGTGTGTCTGTAAGACACACAACTGAGACAAGGTATCCACATCAGAAGTT
Source organism: Opisthocomus hoazin (assembly GCF_030867145.1). Taxonomy (NCBI): domain Eukaryota; kingdom Metazoa; phylum Chordata; class Aves; order Opisthocomiformes; family Opisthocomidae; genus Opisthocomus; species Opisthocomus hoazin. Next base: position 46,622,282 of record NC_134414.1, on the reverse strand, counting down.
TAATTCAACATATTTTGAAGACCAGAGGTCCCTCACTCCAAACAGCCATGGCCTAAGGTCCAAGCAGCAGGAAGTTTATTTCTATCAATCACAAACAAAATGTAGCCAGGTCATGGGTCATTTGGTCTTGGTTTTTTGGGCATAATTTTGCACACCTACGAAGGCTATATGTAACTATAGTCATGACTGGAAAGACGGAGACAAGTACAGGTCTAGGGGTAACTCCTGGGGGTGCTGACAAGATGACAGGCACAGATGTCCCTTAGTGAAAGAAATACAGTTGTTCAGTAGGTTAATAAAATTTGTCTTATCTTGTTGTTGTAGTGGAATTCTGACTATCAGCACAGTCACATAAATGTAGATATTTAAGGCAAAATTTTGATACATCTGAAAGTGGTAGCAAACAACTCAAAAAGTACTCAGGCATTCAGTCTTATTGTTGGCTACGTTTTTTCACTGTGATGTGATTTGTTCTGAGGCAAATGCTATCATTTGAAACCTTAGTCACCTTGTTAACCATAAATCACATTTTTATGAGTGGCTTTCATCAGAATGGAGACAGCCTACAATCTGAGTCTTCTGCTAATAAAGGGTACTTTCACTAGGGTACTTTCACTAGTAAAGTATAGTCAACAGACTATAAAAAATGGAATTAAGCATCCTAGGCATCTAAAAGATAAAAGGCAAAGAAAAGTCATTGATATTTAGCAGACCAGATGAATGGAGATATGAAGTCAGAGGAATAAAACAACTTTCACGGTGCTACCATATACAAGATGTAAAATGAAAATATGTAGCATTCCACCACCTACTTCTGTGCTTCTATTGCAGTTTTGGCCATGGCTGGCAACAAAGGGTCATGCGGTTGCTCAGTCGCCGCTCTCCCTCCCGGGGTGGGAAGGCGAATGCAAAGAAAAAGGCAAAACTCGTGGGTTAGGATAAGGGCCTTCTAACAGCACACAAAGGAAGTGAAGAGTAACAACAGCAATACTGATAAGGAGAATATACAAAACAAACAGTGACATGCACAGAGCAACGCTCACTGCCTGATGCCCCGCATGATCCTGAGCCGTGACTCCCTTCCCCCCAGCCAGCTCCCCCCCCCAGAACCCAGTATGATGGCACATGGTATCAAATACCCTGTTCTGTTTGACCAGTTTGGGTCAGCTGCCCCGGCTGTGTCCCTTCCCAGCTTTTGGTGAAAATTAACACTGTCCTGGACAGTTTCTCAGTCGGAAATTTGAATATTTACTGAGTTCACCAACCTACAAGAGTAAACACAAGGGAGCTGTTGCAAAATCACAAAGGTGTAATGGATAAGACTCGTGGCTTCCAGTTCCTTGTAAGAAAACATTACTTGCATTAGGAAAATTAATTAAATTTCCACTCCTTTAGATCTCTTTTTATCTTTTTATCTGATGTCTGTATTCCTAGTTTTACCCTAAATATAACCATCTTTAGGATTTTTTTTTTAATATTTTTTTTTAAATCACCATTTATATAACTCTCCATGTTATAAAATTAACCATACAGTTTTAGAACAGTAATTATTTTAAGGTCTTCAGAATGTATGACTAGATGAACATTGTGAATTTCAATAAATCCATTCACATCTTTCATGTACAATAAACGCCAGCTGGAGGGAACAAAGCTGACAGTCTGTTGTTTCTTCTATATGACTCAGCCACTTCTCCTTTTCTACTTCAGACAAGAGTTATGCAATATATATACTGAGTCTTGACATGCAGGAGTGAGAAATCCTTGGTAGTTCTCCAACACAGGTTGGTGCCCAGTTCATTGAACTTCCATCAGACTTGTGTCAAACAGATCATTGCAAGCCTCATGATTCACCCATCCCCTCAGATTGCTTTGTCCTTTTTCTTTACTTCCCGAAGAGAAAATAATTTTTTAAAGAGATTCCATTTGATCATAGGAGAGCTGTCCAAGCTTCCTACACATCTGTACCAGTTTCTTCCTCTCCCCATAAAACCTCTCGAAGAACAACTCTGTGTTCTGATATTGTTGATGTCTCTTAACACTTGCCACTTTGACTTCTTTACTTCTCATCACTAATCTCATCAGTCTTTTTCCCTTCTGCCCTGACACCTTTCAACATACCAGGACCAGGCCGATTTTTTTTAAACTTCAGACTTTTGCCGACTGCACAGAAATGATGTGTTTCTCTTCAGGTGCCTGGAAATGTTTCAAGATACATCTTCTATCAAGAAAGCTATCTGCATGAATGGAAGCCCACAACCTTTCAGCTTGCCCCTCTGCTGAATCCTTATGTTTTACGTAAATACACCGTCTTCTCAGAACTTAAAACAGAAAGTGTGAGTCTTCTGTTTGATTTTGAGGGTTTTTTTTAATTTTAATTTCCTTGTCAAACCGACTACTTTGAAGAACTGAGATATAGGAACTTATTCAATTCCCTAAACACAGATATCAAATACTACTATTTAAGGTATCTGATCTGGCGTCCAGATGCTGTTTTCAGGAGAACATGAGCTTTCTCAGTTCTGTGTCATACTATCAACTCCACGAAGATATCCTGGGTATCCTAAGGGATTTCAATGGCATGAAGCATCTGTAGATTGACAGGGGGGATTTGGCTTGTTGTCATGAGTGTAAACAGTACTCAGAGAGTTCAATTACCTTAAAACATATATTCTACGTGCAAGTCAGTAAAGCATGCACAGTTTGAATTTCTTTCTTTGTATTTGAAAACAGATTTGGTTTTGGATTAAAAAAATTTTCTTCTACTTTCAATAAAAGCTTCTTCTGAAATGATTTGAAGCCAATGGAAACAGTACAAAATTACTTTTGCTTGAAATCAGGTCATAAATTGCATTACCTATATATCTTTGATCATTATATCCTACTGTCTGTCAACCTTTCAATCTGTAAGGAAGCAATTTTTCACTGTTCTTAGTAACGTTAATTCCAATCAATATTATGTTATGCACCATACATGTAAGCTATTCCTGAAGAGGTACAAAGAAGTAACAAGTATTCATGACAGTTGACACTATCTCTGCAAGACATATTGATTATTAAAAGAGGGAAATATGGATTTATTAAATTTAAAATAAAAAAAAAATCTTGAAGTGAAATATAATGTTTCATACGGACACTTAATATAAGCAAAAATGAGTTTTCCTTCATGGAAAATTAAGTTGTTTTTTTCTTCCTATCAGCATTTCAATTAAAAACATTTCCGCTCATCTCCCTCTTAATGGAAGTATATAAATAGCAATAGCCTTTAAATACTGCATTTTTTTTTAAGCAAAAAAATCCTTTTACATTAAGAACTTAATAAAGTTTCTAAGTAGGAGTGGTGCAAACAGTAAACCAGTCAAACAGTTTGCTTCAATTCAGAAAATATATATTTATTTTTATACTAGTTCATATTAACTCCCAGAATAGTCCTTAGCACTTTTTACTGCTGGTCACTTTTAGCAGAAAACTCATGCATACAGTGTAACAGATTCAGGCACCTTTTTTTCAGGTTAATAGTGCCATATTTCCTGAAATTGTGTGGCTCTGCCAAAAAATTCCTTCATGTAGGGATCTGAATATTTAATGTGTTTTGAAAAGGAAATGAAGTATTGCAAGAAAAGTAAACTACTAACTGCCAGGAAGATCCCAGGCTAAGTGACATATGTAAGTAACTGATCACAGTATAGCTAAAGCAATGCTTTAGTGCAAAAAGCAAGCATAGTTGACATGCGAGTGGAATCATTCTGCAGACTGCAGTATCAGTAATGCAATGTAGTTTTTTATGGAGGCATTAATCAGTGGTTCTGCTTAAATTGTGCTGATTTCAGTTGGATTTCACCATGCAGCTGATGAACAGCTTTCAGAATGGGTAATCAAACGTACACGTGAACCATATACACCAATTTCTCTCCTTTTTATTTCCCAAAATGATCAGACTTTCAAACTTACATAAATTCTCACTATACTCAGCTATTGAGACACTAAAGATATCTAAGATATTTATATCATTTGAAATACAGTGTTATTCAAAGGTGTCAATTTCTAATATATCTTTAATTGGTTCTTAAAATCCTTTCTTCTAAGGCAAAATGCTTAAGGTAAGAAATTGCTCTTCTATCTGCTGTCAATTATTTCAATTTCAATATTACGATTTGGGCATTTAAACAAATAAAAACAAGTAATTCCTAACTAAAAGGGAGATACTAGAGATACTCATCCTGGCTTAATCCTATCCTAGATGACTTAGAGAATCAACACTGCATTTAGGCAGAATTGCTAATGAAAATCTCAGACTAAGCTAGATCTTTAAAATGAATAAAATATGTTTTTCTTGTTTTCTGAGGAAGTACTTATTACTCTTTATTAACCATAAATGGACTCTAGGCTCAGTATCTTCAGTGTAGACAACTTTGAAGACAACTAAATTAATGCAAGATGAATTCCGGTTTGATTTCCTTTAGAGATAATTGCTGTAAACATTTGTGGAATGTGATGGGTATGTAGGCACCTGGAATGTAAAGATATCTAATTTGCTAGAATATCTGGTTAATCACTAGTTGAGGTAAATAACAAATATAAGGCAGGGAAAATAAAAAACAAACAGACAAACAAATAAAAAACTCCCACCCCCGAAAAAAAAAAAGAAAAAAGCAAAACAAAAATAACCCAAAATCAAAACCCAGAGAACACCTGGATATAAAAATTCTAATAAATATGAGGCAATGGAGACAATAAAAAGGACCATAAGTCTCAGGCCACTGACTGTTTGGCTGCTGAAGGAACTCCTCAAGCACAACCTTGAAGAGGTTCACATAGAACTTTTCAAGCGATAAGAAGGGGAGGAAAACTGACTGTCATGGGTCTCATGAAAAGCAGCAAATATGAGTACACATTCAGCGGGTCAGAAGTTTTTGTGCCTACTGTGTCTCTGCTAGTGGCAGCTGAACTAGAATAAAGTTCTAATGCTATTAGGCATGACAGTAGAATAGTGTCACACGCAGTCATCACACTTTTTATTCTAAATAATACAAGCAGGAAAGCAAATGAGGCTTTGCAGGTGGGCAAACGCAGCAGTTTAGTCAGGACTTCAATATTTGTTCTGGAAAGAATGGGTTTTTGCCATCCTACTTCATTTCTGCATAATATTAAATATAGTTAGCACAATTGTCCTGGAATAATCTGGTATAACCTGCTCTGTCTTTTCTATGTTTTTCAAAACATGGAAAAAGGTCTTAGCTTCATATCTTCAACCACAACTCAGAAATATTTTTTTCTTTGTTTTTTTTAGTTATCTTTCTATTATCTCCTTTAAAGCGGAGATGGAAGAGTTGCTCTTTTTTTGATGTTTTAAACAAAACTAGATCTAACAACAAATAAAGGGTTAACTTTTAAATAGATACCTCCTTTCTTAAATTATAGGATCATAGAACAAATTCTTTCACAAAAATTTTAACGATTTAGAGATTCTGAAGGACTTACACAAATGGATTAATGCAAATAAAACCAGCTCCTTGCAGGGACCTTAGGACCCTGCCTAACAGCCATCATCCTTTCTCCAATAACAGGGAATGGAGAAGCAGGAGGAAGGTTTTGCTTCAGTTTCTGCCTCCTCTCAGCTCCCCAGTTAGCAGAACTCTTCATTGTCTTTGAGGAACTTCTGAACTAAGTACAAGTTGCTATATATATGCAGAGACTATTATCTATAATTAGTGGTACACTGAAATCAGAGATTTGCCGGATAGCTTACCACAAGTTAGCAGAGAAGGAACAGATATCATCCTTTTCCCCACCGCCTTTTGCAGTAGCTTTTGCAATAGAATAAAGAGCCCAGAAACATATTTTTGTCTTCTTTCTTCCTTGCATGTCCCCTGTCCTCCTCTACAAGAGACAATGTGGTGAGAGAGGAGAACAAGTTCATATGTATATTGCTTCAGTATAAAGGAACCAATCCTTGGCCAAGAGATCATGTAGCAATGAGCACTGTAATTAATCTATAAAGATATCAGCTCCTTCTTCAGAAGAATGACTGCATCCGTATGACACAGTACCTCGCTCTGGATCTCCACTAGACTCTGAGTAGTGCCCCTTTAGCTGTGTAATATGACATTGTTTTGTGTACTTTCCTCAGTTCAGTGTCAGGCATAATGGTGTCATGGTGTGGCTACCCACCAGAGTGTCCGCTTTTATTTATTTTTTAACATGAAGCTGAAATTGCACACTGCTTGCATCTTGCTGTGACACGAGAGCATATGAGATTGTTTGATGGAGAAAAGTATACATTTGAGAAAGCTTAAAGTGGTGCTGTTTTATCAGTACTGCCTTTTGGAGGTGGTCCCTCGAGCAAAGTATCCGCTGAATGAAGGCTATACATCGTTTTGGAGAAAGGTGGTTGAAGCACCAACCTAGGGAGCAAATTAATAATTAACAGGAATTGATGAGAGTTCAGTGTACTTTTTACTTTTACCGTCTTCGGTTTAGTAGGACAGATATAGCTTGAGAAACTCATTGTGCTCTATATTTGTCTGCATTTCCATGTTAGGCATACTAGTACTGGTATAAAAGCTTCAGAGCATTAAAACACTTGGTGCTAATGCAACACTTTCTGAGGTATCATAACTGCAATATCATTACTGCTCCTGGCTGTGCAAAATACAGTCACTGATATAAATGTTTCAAACCTAAAGCTGATGGATACAAATTAGTACAGATGCAAAGACTGGCAAGAAATTAGCTGCCAAACAGAGCAGATGATTGTGTTCTCTATTCTGGCTTTTTGTCAGTGGTAACATAACTGGTTTCCCCAGTCCTGCTGGGAATTACACTAGATGTAATTTAGTGGGATGCCGAGATTTCTACCTCTCCCTCAAATGTTTGGAATTGACCAATGCAGTGAGAAGATTTTACATGGATGAAAGAAAAAAGCATGTCATGAGATCTCATCAGATGGTCAGAGGCTCAAAATATTAATTTGACAATTCACAATGAAGGGAGCTGAAAATAGTTTTTCTGTTAACAGTGAGATTGATTTTATCTATCTCCTACCTAGGTATATAATATATATATACATCTCCAGCTCAGCCTTCTCTCTAAATTTTCATACCTGAATCACGTCTAAGTCCTGTCAATTCTTTCTGCCCAACAGACCCACTCTGCAGACATACATAATTTGATAAATTGCATCGTATTCTTATGTTTGCTACCTTTGTTAAAATGTTCGTAAACAATCTTTTCCATCTATTGTACTTGGACTGATTTGATGTAGTCTTGATTCCTAAAGACATCTTCAGATCTTTTCTGGCTATAAGATTTTGCTTATATGGGAAGGAATAGTTTTAATTCTTTCAGCTATAAACATTATTCTAAATTTGAAAAAGTGTTTTCTTGGAGGAAAAAAAGTAACAATGAAGGAAATTAATTCCTTATGGAAAAATACTGCTGTATTCACTCATCTTTTCTTTCCCCCATGTGTTCTAACTTAACTTGATGCTACTGCACTGTCACTCTATTTTTTCTATAATCTTTGTCTTTGAATTTGAATGCTTTGTGATAGATAGTATATAGTCGCATATGCATTTATGTCTGTATCTGTTTACACGGAACATCATTCATTTGTGGGAAAACATTGATTTATGTTCTTCTAAAGAAGCATGGTTTTTCAAATAGTTTTACAATTTACTACAAGGAAATACAGAAGGAAGCGATGGAAGAGAGGAAGGAAGAGAGGAAGGTGGAAGATGAAGAGAAGGGGAAAATGGGAAGGAAGGAAGGAAGGAAGGAAAGAAGGAAGGAAGGAAGGAAGGAAGGAAGGAAGGAAGGAAGGAAGGAAGGAAGGAAGGAAGGAAGGAAGGAAGGAAGGAAGGAAGGAAGGAAGGAAGGAAGGAAGGAAGGAAGGAAGGAAGGAAGGAAGGAAGGAAGGGAAGGAGGGAGGGAGGGAGGGAGGGAGGGAGGGAGAGAAAGAAGGAGGAAATGAGGAAGGAAGGAGCCTTTTATTTTCTCTTCTAGGGCTTCATTTTATGGTGTTTAAATACATTTGGCATTGTATTTTGGCACGCTTAAGTGTTTTGTCATACAAAAACTTCTAAAAAGGAGCTAGATTCCTGTTTTTACCTTTAATTCTAATAATATTTACAAAATACTTGCTAAATATTGTAGATGGGTTGAGAAGTCACTACTGAATAAGCAATGATTTCATTCCCTAAGCTCAGTTTTGAGAGGCCAAGAATTTTCATGAACAGACACATACAATTAAGGCCATTAATTAAAAATTTGAGACTGATTGGATTCTGGAAGGGTGGTATTATTCTTGATCTGTAAACACTGACGGGTATAATGATCATTATGTCTTTGCCTCTTTTCTCCCTCAGCTCACAGGAATAAAAAATACCCTTCATAGTTTTGTTTCAGTTGGGTTTTTTTGTTTGTTGGTTTCCCTTCTCCTTCTCCTCTTCTTTCTGACTCTTTTTTTTAAATTTACTTTCTGTTCTTTTCTTTCCATATTATCAAGTTTATACTCTCTCTTTATTTTTATTTAATGACTCACTCCTACTCTTCTTTCCCCCCCCAACCTTAAGTCCTTGTTCTGCAATGTGTACAATGTGCATACTTTCACCTTGTGTCTCCACAAGGAACAGGAGCCTTGAGAAAGGGAAGACTGACCAAAGAGCAAAAAAAAACCAACAAAAAAGATGCACTAATATTATTGAAAACAGAAACCAGGCAGGCAGAACTGACATGGCTTTCTTTGCTACTGATCTTCTCCATTCCTTTTTCACTTGCTGATTTATTTAACATAGTTTTTCTCTGGTAACTGTTTCCCCAGGCACATTTGGAATCACCTCTGCAGCATAATTTTGTTGTTTTTCCACTGAAGAGATTGGAAGCTTTGGTCTCTGAAGAGGAATTGCCTTTCACTTCCAACGCCCTGAACTCCTTGTGGTAAATTACCTAGTTTACTTGTCTTTCTTTTGAGGTCAAGTTATCTTCATTAATATTTAAACTGCAGTTGGTGCAATTCCAGTGTGAGAACATGGAACAGAGCGAGGAATGGAACAGGATTTTAGCTGGGGACATGCGTATTCTACAGCTGCTATATGGCAGCACATCTTCTTTTCCTTGTTGCTGCTCCTGAACTTGATTCACGTAGTTAAGGAGCTGGAAAGAGGCTGTGGCGTTTGCAGTGGACTTGCTAGTTCTGTGAGCAGAGAGTGGAGGGTGTGAGGTTCTAGGCACTCTGAGCTCCCTTGGTAAGTCCATGTATGTCGACTTAACATTGTTATCCTTTTCTCAACTCAGTCTTTTACCTATGCATATAACACAAGTGCTAACCACGTTATGTAACGTGCTTTTTTGTAGCATGCATAGACTAGATCTGTATGAGCTGGGGGAGTGTCAGAAGCAGCCTAAAGAAAAGGACATGGAGTTCTGCATGGGTAGATCTAGTCTGCTCCTCGTCTGGGACGTGTAGTCAGATTCACACCTATTAAGGTTGCAGAACCGTGGGTCACCAGACAAGTGTCATATTGCAGGTACATCAAACAGCAGATCTTTTAATACCAAGATGTGAAATCTCTAACACTAACATCACACGTCACCGGTTTCCACTCACAAGTCAATCCCTGAACCCAAATAACAGAAAACTGCAAAGACGTGGGCAATTTGTGGGGAGGTAAAAGGTGTCAAGAAAATCAATACACGTGTTCTGCAGTAGCCAGCAAAACCAACCTGACTCATTTCATATAAAAATCCTCCAATTGCCCTACTCCAGAATAATTTCAGCTTGGCAGACTGAATTTTTATGTTCCAATTTATATCCCATATCCTGCTGCTCTAGTATAAAAAATGACGTGCACCTGATACAGAGTGGTCAGAACAAAGTAAATTAATGTGACAGTACCTAATTTTTTAGTCATGGAAACATAGTGGTAACATATTATATTCATGTAAATATAATTATTTTTTTTTTTTCTGTTATCTATCTGTCTATATATTGGTGAAATACTTCCTCTTTTTTTTCTGCTGCCTGAAATTTCTTTCTGTATTTTTTCCCTCTAGTTCTCATTTCAGGCCAAGCTCTTTGCTCTCAGCTTTCTCCATTTTTTTTATTTTCTTTTTTTCTGAAGTTGTCTTTCTTCCACTCTCTTCAGATACAGCTTAAGAAGTTACAGATATGAAGCTATGAAATAGACATCTGGCATATTTGCTCCTCTCAGATGTGAGTCCCCATAGGACGATAGTGCTCTATGACAGAACAAGGATTTTAAAATAAAAGTGGGAAATACCAGAGAAGGAACATGAGGACCTAAAGAGAGGTGGAAGGAGAAGACAACTATTGCAAAGACAGGATATTTTTATTTTATTTATCTGATTTACCATTATCCTGTTTATATGTGAAATGCTTATAAAATGAATAAATCAGATGTTCAGTTTCATAACTATTGGCCAACTAGCAAATGTCAGGACTTCAGAGAATCTCCATATATAATTCAGTGTTTGTTGCCAGACAGTTATTTGGCATGTCTGTAATGGCATATCACTTTGATTTTAAAAAGCAGGAATCACATAGACCTCTGGTTCTCACTTGTAAGAAGACAGAGAAAAATGATGGTAACAGTTTTAGATTTGTTTAAGATTTATGTTTATTGTTTTCATTTTGATATTGCTTTATATTTAATCTTACTTTTTGAGAAGCAGTTAAAATTTGCTTAAATTTCATCAAGCAGTAGCAGTCATTCTGTGACTCACACAAAAAATTCCTTCTCTGTACATTCTTAAGGATAGGATATACATTCAAATCACAACTTGTCTGACTGTATACTATGGGATAGGACTGATGTGTGATACAATGCACGTTCTTGATTCCTTGAGATGGTATCCTGATTCTATGAGAGATGAAGACTTCCATTGATACTATCTCTAATCACTACCTACCTTTCCAACAGAAATCAAAGTGTATCAGCAGAGAGGGAATGGTAGTGCACTTTGGTACTCTGAGGATGACCAAAGGATGAGAAGTGGGGGGAACTCCAGGGATCAAACTTTCTCTGAGGGCAGGACATACCTAGAACATCCCGCTTGGAACCCACCTATTCAGGGACCCCAACCACAGCATAAATTCAGTCATTGTGGAAAAGAGTGGAAGAATTTGTTGTTTCATTGTTTGGGTTTATTTTAAACATTTTAAATTCTCTAAATGCTCTATATACTCTATGTTTTGTTACAAAGATTCAGAATAAAATAAACTCTTCAGTAAGGAAATATTTTCAGGACTTGTATCTCTGGGTTGATTGTTTTTTCAGCTGAGTTAAACTAAAGGGATTAGTGGAGGTTTTTTTATCCCTAGATATACATATGAGCATGTTTTTACATGTATACAAGATGAGTGGCTAGACGTGAGTCAATGAAGAGTCAGGAGAACAATCCAGTTACTTAAACGAATAGGTGTCAAATGCCTTTTCAGACACCCTAGGGCACCTGAATTGCATGTAAGGAAACAGAATCAAATTCTTCTGTTGACAGGACAGCAGGATAAAAAAAAGAAATGGATTCTCATTTGCATTGACACCTATAGCGTCTTTTCACTACCAGCTGAATTAAATTGAAAGAGAAGTGAAACAAATATAATATTGAAGATAAAAATATTACTAAAAAAATGAGTTTTCATTGAAAGTCAGAGTGAAGGCTGAGGTACCCACTGGGGAGACAGTTTACAAATTAATTCAAGTGAAATCAATTTTAAAAGAGCAGCATACACGTTTTGAAATGTTATGTTATTATCAAAGTACACTTTCCTATTCCTTCTGGGCTGCCCAAGATTGCTACTGCTGTCAGATTACAATGGTAAGTGGAATAATTGCCTAATACAATACCAGTGGTTTATTGATAATAAATCTGATTAGAATTAGAATAAAAAGAAAAAAAGTTCCTCCAAAAATCACAAAAAATCACAGAATTCCTTAGTACAGGAATTCTAAAATATATATGCATTTATAACAGTACAAATATTTGGATAAGCTCAAACATTTTGTCTGACTAAAATAAAAATATGGAAGTCTGCCATAATATTGTTTCTTCCTTTTGTGCAGACTTTTATTTAACCTATGGAATAGTAAATAGATCAATGGTATGTAAAAGATAATGCAGTGTGTAAATGAAATTTTCACTTACAAAATAGAGTGTGTGAAGTGAAAATGTTCTATTATTTTAGGATCTATATTAAAGTAGTGCAGATGACTGATAATGATGAAGCAATTGCTTCAGTGAAGCTATAACTTGCCTACCAAAATTAAAAAGCTGGCAAAATGAGAATATAATGTCTTACAAAAGAAATCCATTTAACCTAGTAGTTTTTTTCTTCCAGTGGCTGTTGAAGATTTTTTCAAAAACAATACAAGCAACAGGTAGTTTACAAATAAAATTTATCTTGATATTGTATCCTAACCTCCAGCAGTCTGAGCACATGGGATTTCTCCAGCTTGAGGACCCATGCTTCAACTTCCTTTGCTTGAAAATATTGACATGAACCTGGCCTTACAGTAATGACTAGTGCACTAAAGATTCAAGAAAACTAAAGAAATAGAAATTCTTCTGAATTCGGTTGTGAGAATTAGGAGTAACTGACACAGAAGATAAGTGTAAAAAAGAAATTTAATGTAAGATTCTATCTGGCCTTACAAATAGTTTTTTTATTTGTATCTTTAGACTTGTGCTATCACTCTCAAGTAGCTCACTTCAATTTGAGAGTCTTTTAAAGATCTTGGAGATCTGAAATCAGGACCATGCTTCTTATGAGCACAAAAGAATTACCCAATATACACTTTGTTATGTTAAGCATTAGTATGTTTGCCATCTCCGATGAAATTATCAGCAAATTTCAGCAGACTGGACTAAGGCATTGCTATTTAGTGATGTAATTTATGGCCTTGCTGGACTTGTCAAATGCAAGAGGAAAGACAAACTCGGACTGAGGCGTCTCTCCACTGAGGTGTCAAGAGCTGAAGAGATAACAAAGGAAGTAATTAACTGGTGCTTATCTTAGACAAAAGTAAGGGGCGATAGCCCATCAGTGTAAACCAAGTGATCTGTGGGGCACCTCGGAGGCTGCAGCCAGAGATTGCTTCAGAGATTGCTTCAGAGATTGCTTTGGATAAAGCACAGATAGACACTCCCCCCCCCCCCCATACACATATCAAGATGCCCTCTCCGAAGGCATGTCACACTGCTGAGTCCCGCTCCCAACGACACGACATTCCATGCTAAGAGCCAGTCGATACACAATAATTGACTTAGTCCCACCTCACAAAAAGATTTCCAAACATACAAAAATTGGCACTTGAAAACTCTCTTTGGGAGGAGGAGCCACGCGAGAACTTCACCTGACGGGTGGATCGATGGGCCTGAACCTCTCTTCTTTCTCCCCCAAGAAGGGACGCCTTTTTGGTAAGGGTCGCGCCTCTGACTTTGTCAGACGTATCCCCGGGAACACACTGTTAACTAAAGCGTGAAATTATTACTTTGAGCTCAACTTTTGTAGACAGTGCGTTCATCAATGGCAATTCCGAATCTGTGATACCTGTCACTTGAATAAATTAACTATTGCTTCAATTTTGCGAAACTGTTTCAGTGAAAGTCCTTGGAAGGGCTCTGACAGGCAAGTTGAATCTGAGAAGTGGCTACACACTTCACCCTTTAGACATAAACAGTTGACCAAGTCTGGGACTAGGAGCTGATCAGCTGCACCTAGACTCTCCTCTGAGAGAGAGTTTGGAAAGCAATGGGATTTCCTCTGAACCTCGTGACTCAATGGGAGGTCTCTCCTTTTGCCGCTTATCAGATTCCCCTTACACCCCCCTTAACGCGACATGTAGTATGAACTCAGTGATGTTGCTTCTGAATTATTTCTTTCTAATTCCTTGTCTTCTTTGGTTTGGTACCTTTATGCCACCTTGCTTACAGAATAAAATAATAGAAGTGGTTAGGGCTCATTAACATCTTGCAGCAAAACAGGTCCCTATGTCGCAATGGCTATTATAATATTGCTCATGTCTTATGGATAATAATTATTTCATTGTTAGAAAATGTTCACAGCAGCACAAGATTTTAAAGTACAACCTAAAGAGAGATGAAAACACATTTTTTAGAAGTTGAATAGTAAAAGCTTCTTTCATGACCTCTACCCAACATATAAGATTGTCATAACAGATATGATTCTTTTGCAATACAGTGAGAAAGGAGGTAGCAGTGTCAATGAAGATTTGACTAAATTTTTTTATTTTGTGAATGGTTTAGAACTGGTTTGGCAGGTTATTAAAAAGAGGAGGCATAGGTAGAACATGTCAAAGGTGGTTAAGAAGTGTGCCAGAGTAGTGTGCCCTAAGTACACCTTAGAATGGATGTATGCTAAAGAAGCTCAAAAGTGGAACTGACAGAGCTTCAGACAACGGAGCTAACACACTGAGTAACTCTAGAGTACTAGTGCGTTGTACCAGGTAGGCCATAATAAGTGTATCACCCCTACTGAAGATTTAAACCTAGGCAGGGCTGACTGCCAGCCAGACAATCACAGCTTTTAACATTAAAAATCAGATATCTGAACTTTCATACCCAAATGGATTAAAAGTTATTAAAAAAATAGCTAATACTTCTAAAACGGCCAGTAGTTGTTCCGCAGTACCGTCCATGTAGATTTTTGCATTTCAGGAAGGATTTTCTGACTGTATACAGCTGACCTATGACCCTGAAGCCTGGCAGTTCAGGGTACAGGTTACCAAGAGGCAAGTTGCAATAAAGCAGGAATTACATCTTTTAATCATATTTTAGTGTCAAATATGTCCTGTGTACCAGAAGCTCTGCATGGTCCACCCTAATTCATTATGACACGAAAGTGTTAAACACTCAGTTTAAGGGCAAAACCCCAAGCAGATCTGTCCCAGTGCTGCAAACAGTGTAAACATTGACATGCTAGCCTAAGGAATGATTTCAATTCTTACAATAAACCTATGTAATTAATAAAAAATCGATGGATTCCCATGGAAATTTATCTCAGATATGGTAAAAGCTCATCAGAGCAAACAATTTCTAGCAAAAACTTTGCAGGTTGACAAGCCAGCATGTTCAAGCAAACAAAGTTTTCATATGAGTTTTCTCATATGAGTTTAGGATAAATTGTAGATAGGAATACTGTGCCTTTCTCTGCTACAAATTAAACTCTGTATGTTTAACCATCTGGCCTCAAATCTTGTTAAAATCATCCTGAATCCTTTGTATGAATTTAAATGAGTATTGAATCTGGTTGAAGTGGAAGGATAATGCTTAAGCAGAGGTGAGTGCGAAAAGAGAGCTGAACACAGAAACTTATAAGATGAGGTCAAGAGACAATGGAGTCTGAAGTTGGATGTAGTGAGTTAATCAAACTGAAGAACAAAAATGTGGGCTACATCTGTGCAAATGTGACATCAGTAATATAGATGTCTGTATCTGACCAAATCATTGTGATCCCCACTTATAATCCTGATGTTGTAGACACTGCTCAGAATACATTTTGTATTACCCACAGTCAAGTGAATCCCACAAAAAAAAAAAAAAAATCAGATGAACGAACAAAAAAAATCACCCCAAAACCAAGCACCTTGAGAAAAGCATTTGTTTGTGCTCTTTTATTTAAGTTTTGTTCTATGCAGTATGTCTCTTCAGCTGAGCATGTATCTTCATGTTCATTTTGACCCGATTTCTATTGGACACTACTCTGTTCACATTGCAAAAGCCTGATTAAGCTTATTACCACTCAATGGACAGTGCCACAAGTTATAGGTTGAAAGACTGTTGAATATGATCTAATGTTCATCAGAAAAAGATAATGGAAAGAGGAATATGGCAGCAGGGATACGCTAAAAACCAAAACTAAGGTAGAAGGTGACTTGCAAACTTTTTAGTTTATTTTAACAGATAGTTAACCCCACAGTTACACATGGAAGCCCACAAGAAACTAAGTTTGAATTTATGGCCATTCATGTTTTTGGTTATATATATAATTTAAAATTAGTCATACACACATATGAACCATTTTAAGTTCAAAAAATATCACTAAGAATTTCTCTTCAGTTATTGGCATAGACATCAGAACTAAAATCGTTACAGCATTAGTAGTATACTTAGATGATACATTTACTGACATATAACAAAAAAATACATTTCTAATATTATTGCTTTGGTCTTTAATATTGCTTCAAAACCCTCCTTGCTAAGATCTTGCCTGGTCACTGTTTAGTAGCAATGGACAAAGTGGAGAATTTGGCACTAAATTTCTAGACACAAAAAATAACTCTAAATAAGACTTTCTTATTTTTGTCAGTTCTGCTGTATACGGTTCATTGCAAAGAAACTGGCTGTTTGCTCTATGCAGTCTTTAGAAATTTCAGTCCAAATACTGCTTTCCTGTAGACTTCTCATTACATCATGAATAGGCAATAATGCTTTTCTTAGCTTTAGTACTGATTTTTGCTTGCTGAGAAAGAAGTTAGAAGGTTTTCACTATTGAGCAAAATATCCCCTGTATTATTCCTGTTTACGCAGATGATTTTTTTTCAGATTTTTTCCCTTCTAGATATGTCATATGTAAAGATTTCTGTTTCTTCTGTTCACTGTTACCAGGGTGGCCATATGACTTTCTTTACATTTTTCTAATTCTTCTTATAAAGCTGGATAAAAAAAGAAAACTTCATCTTCCAAGGGATATTTTTGTCATCATGCATCCTGTACATGTCTTTGTTTATTTCTTCCAAGGCTACAATATGTTATATTTTTCAGGTGTACGAAGCCAGATAGAAAATAAAAGATTAAATTCTGATGTCACTGAAACATATTCAGAGCACACATTGCTTGTCTTGCATGAGAGGGCAAGCTAAGTGAATACAAATCATTATTTTTGAGTAAATCAAAGCAGTAAGTGCAAACTTATCATGTAGGATGTTTACATTGCTGAATACCTGAGGAGATTGATGATACGGACTCCGATATCCAAATTGAAGACCCTTTATTTATCAGAAAGCTGCGTTTTATACCCTTACAAAGCTATCCATGCGGTCCAGCCCAAATGCTTATTCCTTAACATACATTGTTCACCTGCTTATTCTACACATTCAATTCACTAGCCTAGCTGTGCATGATTTCTCCTTCGTTAGCTCCAGGCTTTCTGCCAAAGTCCTCTGTTGCAAGTGATAAAGTACTTATTTTAGTCTTGTTTAGAAACTCTCCAGGACACCATGACCTTCATTAATATAGTATGTTCCCACAAATACCCTTCCTAGTAACTTGGCAAAGGAGGAGAATGAGGTGGTTTAACTAGCAGCAACAACAGCTAAGCATATTTGGGTTAATCAGGTCTCAAGGATATCGTGAAGAACTTCACAAGGACTTCAGTGAACAGGCAGCATAATTCTGGATGGAATCACTTTCACCACAGCCAAAGTGGTGTATGTTGGAGGGAATCATATGACCTACTTGTGTATGTCTGGGTTCTAAATGAACTGCAGCACAAATGAGGAAAAGAAAAAGGCACAAACACTGATAGATTAATAAAAATTTCTGCAGCAGAGGTTATAAAGCAAACAAAATGCTTACCTGAAACAGGATATATACAAGAAGGTGGTGAAAACTAATATATAAATTCTTGTAATGTTCTATATATAAGAAGAATGTCACCAGCTAAAATACTGTGTTTGTTTCCAGTTACACCAATGAACAAATGGAGGTAAAGCAGAAAAGGATTTCTAATTAGGTCTTGATAGAAAAATGGATATTAAATTTCTTCCTGTTCTTCTTAAACCACAGATACTATTATCAATAATGTCTGCTGTGATTCAAACACATATCCAGTGACCAACAGGACTCTGAAAACAGGAAAACATGTTTCACTGGGAAGCTAACTATAGTATGAACAATTGCCAAAGCTGCAAATGCAGATACACAAAACATGAGTGCTTTCTGCACATTTCAGAAGTGTGGCTCCATGGCTAACCTGTCCAGGAGCCATCATGCAGGATGTTATGAGTTCTATATCACAAGCATCAGGATTTCAGCTATACCCAGTTATATGACTGTTTTTAACAGATGCAAACTCCATCGTGGAATTCTGCACAAAGTGAGTATGCCTCCTTTTTTCCACAAAGAGGCTATGAGGCACTTTATTAAAGTTCGTGTTATGCCCATCCTCAATGACAGCAGAACACTGACTTCCAACAAGGAGATCTTCACAAAATTGTCAGACAACTTTTCATTACTTCCTACTATTAGTGATGTTATGATTATTGTGTACCCCCAAAAAAGTGATTCAAAAACTGCTGTAAAATTTTCCTGTTTCATGCATTATTTTAAAATATGGTCATTAAGGATGCTTCTTAAGTTTGACACAGATGGTTTGTAGTCACTGTCTGTAGTTAATTTCTCTTAACGTTATTATTGACAAGAGTTTTTTATGATTATAATTTTCTCTTTCATAACATGAAGAATCTTTTTTCAAAAAATCCCAAATAATTCAGGCATGCTAAGTAATTACTGTGAACAATATATTTCACAACATTTTAGCATCTATTAAATTGCAAATCATTTAATTTTGATTATTGAAGTCATGGTAAAAAAACCTGACAGTTAATAATAATATCCTATGCTCACAATTTAGTAATTTTTCTAAACATTCACAACAGAAGACATTCATGAAGTTATTCAATTTGACCAGTTAAGAGTTTCTTTTAAGCATTGAATAATTCAAGAGAATCAAGTAAGGTTTATAAATTTTTGGTAGCTGTCTCCTGTTTTCTAAATAATTTGAAAATTGAATGGGGTAAATATTTTTAGAAATATATGATATAGATGCTTTGCTCTACTTCATTTCTGTCTCAAAGCAAACAAGCCAGTTTGAAACTGGTGGTTTCTGTACCTTTTTCTAGTTTAAGGAATCTGTGGCAACTTCTTTATTGTGTATGAGATGAAACAGACTGCTAGTTAAAGCAAGTTAGTAAAAGCTTCCATCATCTCCGTTCATTCCTAAAAAGTTATTTCTGGGAAAAAAAAAAAATAAAGGTCTAATGTACATGTTTTTGCCAATCCTTTCTTACACAAAGTATGTCTGTCTAGGGAAGGGAAATTCCTTGTAGGGAAGCTGAATACAGTCAAGATTAAGTATGAAATACTATCAACGTGTGAAATCTTTCATAGGTCATCCACAGAAGGCTTGTGATGGTACTGGATAGGGTTTAGCTAGGACCCAGAATTTCAGTACTCGTACAACTATCCTGATGTGTGGATTACATTCCACAGCTAAAATATAAGTATTTTTTTTAACTACACTTTAATTTGAAGGAACTGAATACAGTTTTAGAAATATGCTAATTCACATAAAGTGAAGAATTACCTTACTTAAATCAGGCTGGGTCAAACACTATGGTCCTCAGATAAGCCCTACCTTGGATTTTGTTTCAATATGAGAGTGGAAGCAGGTTGAAAGTGAGAAGATAGAAAGAAGATTTTGCAATGTCAAGTCAGCAGAATTTGCAAAGTTTAGAAGTCAGAGACTGGGCCTAAGAGTATGGTTACTCACTTTTGTAATACACTTTATTTTTCATTCAAATATTTTAATGAGTATTTGAAGCTACCATCATACCACACCTCTCATTAAGCAACATAAATCCAGAAGTTCTAAGGTACCAGGCTATCCAACAGTCGTTAATTTTCACTTTTCACAAACTTAGTAAAGGTGATAGGATTGGTTTTTAATTATTTGTCACTGAAAATGAAATTGAAATAAAATTAAAACATTTTATAGTATATTACTGATTTTACATACATATGATAGTAAAGCAAAATTTTGGTTGCTCATAAATTTCTTGTAATTTATCTCCACTCTCACAGCTTCACTTCTGTTCTTATGCAACACTAATATTAATGTCAATACTTTTAATTAATGCTTTTGATTAGTTTCAATAACAAGTACACAAATTTCATATACTTTTTGTATCAAAATAGAGGAATCTGACCTTATCAAAACAGGTTTTTTGATTGTTGCAAAGGCAATTTTCTGCTTTAACATACAGTTCTTTCCTTTAGATCTGTATTTGCTGCTTAACTGGAAAACGTCTTATTGACAGGAAGCACTAACAATTTCTCAAAAGCATAAATTAATTTGCATAGTAGTAGTTGACAAATTCAGAGTAAAGATAGTTAGTAAACTTCCAGTGAAACCATTTGTCACACCCCAATAATGAGAATGATTAAATGCCCCACTCTATTAACGAGAGTGACTCAGATTTGCCGGTCCCCTAGGTTGGATTAAGGTGAAATGACACCAGAGATAGTTAGCTATGCGAGGAATTTCAGTTGCATGGGCTTTAAATCCATTGAAAGTTTGCTGCAGTCAGGACCGTTAGATCTGCTAGGGTTAGCCAGGTTTAGCCCTCAAACCTAAATCTCAAGGTTCAGGAATTCCTAGGCTCTGTAATGGAGGGTGACTGTTCCAGACTCTGGGAGCTCAGAAAACGCTTAAACACATACGACATTTTGTCTGCTCTATCGTTTCTCACCAACCAGTTGTTCTCCAAGGATAACGTAAGTAGTATAGATATACAGATACATAGATATATGTATGTATAAATACAAAAAATCCCATATATATAATACACAATATATATTAAAGGTAGCTTCAACTTTGCTGCAGAATGATAGAATATATCTAAAACCATTTCCAAATATATACCCACAGTATCTCTGAGCAGTTGATGCCTGACTGGAAATTAACTCCTGTTTTTAACGCAAATATGTTGCTTTACTGTGTAGCCCTGATTGGACTACTCTGCTAAAGTGAGTCTTCAGTCATAGAAGATAACTGAAATATAGGCACAAGCCAATTTGTCAAATATGCAGTTAACATTTGTCTTTTAAAGTTACAGGTAAGGAAATTTAGTTCTGTAAATAGAACTAAGGCTATTTGTTCTCTTTACGCTTCAAAATCTCTAGTAGATTAAATTTAACAAATTAACTTATTTTTCCTGTTTTAATATGTATTAAAAAAACCTTTCTGATCCAAGCAAAGCCTTTTTTTAAGAGTGATTCACTGCTATCTTAAAAATTTTATAGTTGGCACAGTTAAAAGTCTCCAAAAGAACAAAAATTATTTTGCTGGGCATTGTAGTCATTACTTTGGATCTAACCACAGGTAGTGATGTAGCTGTTTAAAAAATGGAGGGAAAAGCATAGATAAGAGTAGACTATGAAAGGGAATATTTTTTCCTAAATAAGAGAAATAGCAACAGAGATTTTTTTTTTTAGGGTTACATGGGATGAGGAAATATATATGGGATGAGGAAATGTTCTCAGTTCATACGCATGTTTGGTCACACATGGTGAAAAATTATAGTCTGTAGTGATATAAATACAAGAATAAAAGCTTTTAATCCAAAATATTATATTTATATGTATAAGATAAACAAAGAAAAGGCCCCTGCAATTTAATAGTGATGTAAAATTTGTAAAACTATTTAGAAATTTCACATGCAGCATTCAGAAGAAAAGATGCAAAACAATGGCCTGTCAGGAACTGTGTATTTATACACATGAAAACCAAAGAACTACACTAATACTTCGGCAGGAGGGTTGGACTAGATGACCCACAGAGGTCCCTTCCAACCCCTATCATTCTGTGTGATTCTATGTGAATGCATGTAAATATGAAAGGTTATTGGTTTTGGAAATGGAAGCATAGTTGTAGTGCTTTTATCCTAAAGATATACACCGAGATACTGAGGCTAGAAGTAACAGAGGGAAAAGAAAACCAAGGAGAGTGTGGCATAACGGCATCTCCCCCATCACATGACTTGGAGCATACACTACTCCAGATGGTGCTAACAGAAAAGGAGTTACAATCCTGTAGTCCCATGCATAACTTTTTCTTACATGATATGTGAACTGCCGAATTCTTTCATATACCATTGAGTATATATAGGAATGCAGAGGCTCAAATATTTATTTTCTGGATGCTGTGCAAGAGACCGTGGGAGAAGAAATCTGGCTCATCTTTAATATGTCATTTTGGAGAATGCTTCAGGACAAAATGTGCTTAAGAATGCAAATCTAAGGAAAGGTCAAAGTTGTCACATGGTAGAGGAAAGTAATTGTAAAATGAGTCAAAGAACTTCAGAATTACATAGAATTTGGAGATTTCAGGGTCTACCAGATCTAAGAAAAGCTGAAAGTACACAACACCTACCAGAAAAACCTCTTAAATAAAAAATGTTTTTGAACATAGAGGTTAGTGGATATAATCTCAGCTTTAAATGTTAGACTCTGGTGCTGAAAAGAGACACACACATGCCACACTAGCTGCAGGCAGATAAAGTTTCAGTCAATTATTTGTATGGTTGAATTTGAGTATTTTTTTATGATTTAGGACTTATGATCAAAGAAAGTCCATTTTCTGCTACAGAGTTACAGAAAATCTAATAAATAATCAATAATAAACTAACAAATATTCAGTAAAGTCAGGGCAGAATGGCTTGTTCAGGACACTGGTTGAGAGGGTCCCTTGGGAGAGAGTCCTGAAGGTCAAAGGAGTCCGGGAAGGCTGGACAGTCTTCAAGGAGGAAGTCTTAAAGGAACAGGAGCAGGCTGTCTCAATGTGCCGCAAGATGAACCGGTGGGGAAGACGACCAGCCTGGCTGAACAGGGAGCTCTTGCTGGGACTTAGGAAAAAAAGAAGGCTTTACCACTTACGGAAGAAAGGGCAGGTGACTCAAGAGGAGTACAGGGGTCTCGTTAGGTCAGGCACAGAGAAAATCAGAAAGGGAAAAGCCCAGCTAGAACTCGATGTACCCACTGTTGTGAGTGGTGGAAAAAAAAACTTTTTACAAATACATTAACTACAAAAAGAAAGCCAAGGAGAATCTCCATTCTTACTGGATGCACGCAGGAACACTGCCACTGAGGAAGAGGAAAAGGCTGAGGTACTTAATGCCTTCTTTGAATCAGTCTTTAACAGTCAGACCAGTTATTCCCAGGGTAGTCATCCCCCAGAGATGGAAGACAGGGATGGAGAGAAGAATAAACCTCCCATAATACAGTAGGAAGCAGTTAACAACCTGCTATACCACCTGGACACTCACAAGTCTATGGGTCCAGATGGGATCCACCCAAGAGTGCTGAGGGAGCTGGCAGAGGAGCTGGCCAAGCCACTCTCCATCATCTGTCAGCAGTCCTGGCTAACAGGGAAGGTCCCAAATGACTAGAGGATTGCCAATGTAACACCCATCTACAAGAAGGGCCAAAAGAAGGATCCTGGAAAACTACAGGCCTGTCAGTCTGACCTCGGTGTCAGGGAAGGTTATAAAGCAGATCATCTTGGGTGTGCTCACCGGGCATGTGAAGGACAACCAGGAGATCGGGCCCAACCAGTATGGTTTCACAGAATCACAGAATCACAGAATCACAGAATGTTAGGGGTTGGAAGGGACCTCTGTGGGTCATCTAGTTCAACCCCGCTGTTGCTTGACCAATCTGATCTCCTTCTATGACCAGGTGACCTGCCTAGTGGATGAGGGAAAGGCTGTGGATATTGTCTACCCGGACATTAGTAAGGCTTTTGACACTGTTCCCCACAACATCTGCCTGGAGAAACTGGCTACCCATGGTTTGGATGGGTGTACACCTCGCTGGGTAAATAAACTGTCTGAATGGCCAAGCCCAGAGAGTTGTGGTGAATGGATTTATACCCAGTTGGTGGCCGGTCACAAATGGTGTTCTCCAGGGCTCAGTTTTGGGGCCAGTCTTGTTTAATATCTTTATCGATGACCTGGATAAGGGGATTGAGTGCTCTCTCAGTAAGTTTGGAGATGACACCAAGTTAGGCAGGAGTGTCAATCTGCTCAAGAGTAGGAAGGCAGTACAGAGGGATCTGGACAGGCTGGATAGATAGGCTGATATCAATTGTAAGAGGTTCAACAAGGCCAAATGCTGGGTCCTGCACTTGGATCACAACAACCCCATGCAGTGCTACAGGCTTGGAGAAAAGTGACTGGAAAGCTGCCCCTTGGAAAAGGACCTTGGGGTGTTGGTTGACAGCCAGCTGAACATGAGCCAGCAGTGTGCCCAGGTGGCCAAGAAGGCCAACGGCATCCTGGCTTGTTCCAGGAATAGTTTGGCCAGCAGAGGTAGGGAAGTGATCGTGCTCCCTGTGCTCAGCACTGGTGAGGCCGCACCTGGAGTACTGTGTTCCGTTTTGGGCTCCTCACTACAAGAAGGACATTGAGTTGCTGGAGCATGTCCAGAGAAGAGCAACGAGGCTGGTGAAAGGTCTAGAGGACAAGTCTTATGAGGAGCGACTGAGGGAGCTGGGGCTGTTTAGTCTGGAGAAGAGGAGGCTGAGGGGGGACCTTATTGCTCTCTACAAGTACCTGAAAGGCAGTTGTAGTGAGGCAGGTGTTGGTCTCTTCTCCCAAGTAACTAGCGATAGGACGAGAGGCAATGGCCTCACGTTTCATCAGGGAAGATTTAGATTGGCTATTAGGAAAAATTTCCTTACTGACTATCACCATCCCTGGAGGTGTTCAAAAAACATTTATATATTGCACTTAGGGACATGGCTTAGCAGACATGGTGGTGTTGTTTTGACAGTTGAACTTGATGATCTTAATGGTCTGTTCTGACCTTAATGATTCTATGATTCTAAGCCTTCTGTGTTTGTATTTTCAAGGGTTTAAATGGGATTACTTCAGATTTACAGTCTGGAGAAAGGACAAAATAGAATTTCAAAAACTGCAAAAATAATATTTATATCTTCAGACTCCTGTGCTATCTTGGATTAAGGCCAACAATACAACATTATGGACTTCCTGTTTTATCCTGAAAATTCAGGAAGAGCAGACCTTTAGGGTTTTTGAGCCCCAAAGGCTAGCTACAAATACCAGATGAGAGTGATTTATGACAATATAGACACATCACTATGATAAGCTTTCGGCTGACTGAGCAGCTTGCATTTTGAAAGTTATGTTCACTGGAAATGTAAAACAAGTAAAAAAAACATATATTAATTAATTTTAGGTTTATAGCTAGCAAATTATATCACCAGTTTCTGTTTCTGTTTCAAAGATGGCTCTGAACTGGCTCAAATATTTTCTTCCGTATGTTTATAGCCCATTCTGTGTTTGTCCCATATCATGATACAGATCTTGGCTATTTCACAGTAATATCTTTTAAGTGTATGAGAAAATACAGTGTCATTTTTCGTCTTCGTGAGATGAGGTGAGAAAACCGATGAACAAAAAAGGGTGTGACAATAGAGTTTGAAATTAGTATTAATGCAAACCCTTTAAAAGGCTTGCTGTACAGTCCTAAATATGAAGTAAGTTACATTGTCTCTGCTCCCGTTGAATCAGCAATTAATTTGTTTGTTGTGAACACTGTTGAAGACATCACCTTAGCAAGTATTCAATGTGAGACTACTGAGCTGGATTAGTTAACTGTGATTAAAAAAAATCAGAGAAATTAAATCTTGTTCTCTTGCTGAATACAAGACTTAGAAGAAGGTTTCATATAGTAATATTCATTGTCATTTAGTACATCAAAACCTTTTTTTTGCTAGTATTCAGTAACTTGCTATTACTGCAGAGAGTCTAGATGGTAAACTATTTTTCTCTAGGGCTTGGAAAAAGCACATACAAAAACATGGTATGGAAAAAAGTCTGAGTAAATTTTTTTAAAATTTATAATGGGATATTTGCAGATTGTTTTTCTCCAATGCTTGCTCAAATGTCTAGTGCAAGTTTAAAAAGAAGATAGAACAGAAAGTGAGTTTAAAATATGTGTTTTAAATATACCAGTTTGTGGTAGCTGACAGGCCCCAGAGGTCATCCCTTTATGCAGAAGAGGCATATGGCTTATTCCTGCTTAAAATCAGTTACTTTTCCTTTTTTAACAAGTATATCAAAAGTACTGATTTAATAGCATTGTGCTTATTACCATACTCATCTCTTTTGGGGCTGACACTTTTACATAGTTTTAGACACTGAGACTGACGCTTTTACATAATTTTTCTTCGGTGAGAACTATGCTTTTAATTCGTATATTGTAAGAAAACTGAACATCTGACAGGAAACAGGTGTTCTCCTGCACTTTTCTAATGGCATCAGGTTATTTCCTTTCATGAAACTTCAAATGAATGACTAATTTAATTTTTATTGTATGGTGCATCAGAACAGCTATTGGTAGGTTTGGCAGTCAGCCTTAGCCCATGTTCTTATTATGAGCATTTAATAGCTGTTCATGTCACTACATACAAGTAATGCCCCTCACCATCACAATACTGATAGAAATAAAATGTCTTAAAAAGTAATCGTGTGGCTATTTAGTGTACTAAACTCTTATGGTAGCACTTATTTTCTGAATAAATACTCTTTTCAGCATGAAAGTGTTCACCTGTCACCATTTGTCATGATCATATTAATAGTATCTTCTGTTGACTTGCTCATCTGGACTGCCTACTGTAAACCCTTTACTATTCTGCAGTCCATTAATTTCACAAAAATCTCCAATTTCACATGCCCTGCTTGTTTTCCTGCTGTACACCTCTTCCAACCACATCGCTGATCTTAACCACATGCAGAAGTACTCTGTTAGGGGATATTGTATAATGTGGAGTCATATTCTTTTTCTACAAGCAGATTTTCTTCGGGTACATAAAATCTCTTAAAATAGAATATGCAGTCACTTGGTCTTCCTGATAGTAATGCAGCATTAAGGGTGTCTGATCTATTCTTCCTCACACTGAAAGGAAGTGTTCAGCGATTATAAAATGGTCAGTTATTTGATTAACGGTATTTGATTAATAGATTCTTTGGAGGACTGAGGTACTCTACTCAAACCTCAAATTCACCTCAGTCTTGCTCCTCCTTGGTAGGCCTGCTAAACTGCAGAAAATGCATTAGCATTGCAGCTTGTACTTTCCCCCCTCCCTCCTCTTTTTTTTTTAATGTAGGGTTGAGTAGGTTTAAACTGCCATGCATCCTAATTCTGGAATTAAGCAAGTAAAAAAGGACCATATTTCCTTTTCTGGAAGATCTGAAAATTTCGTGTAAAGTCACCAGGTTTTTTACGATGAAAATCATTACAGGAATTTCCCCTATACTCACAAATATTTTGTGACAGCAAAACTTACCTGCTTCCTTAAACAAAAATTTCATTAGAAGAAGAAGAAAAACCCATAGCTTTATGAATAACTTTCCAGATAGCTGATTTTTTGGGAAAGGGGAAAGGAGATTGTCAATCTGAAGTGATGCTGCCATAATTCATAAACAAAACTAGATGAGTGAATGTCCTAAGACCACCAAATAGATTTTCCAGTCCATATTGGGTATAGATTAAGCATGGATAATAGACAGAGGTCCAGCTGTTATAGTTGATATTTTAAATTTCTACTAAGGAAACTAGTGTGTTGTTAATATCTCTACTGCCATGAAAATTAGTATCTTTCACTTCAAATATTTTAATCTGTTTTATTATATTTTTTTAAAAGTTAGTAGGATGTGCTCTGGGTTTGGGATTTTGTGGGGGTTTTTTTTGTTTGTTTCTTCAGTTGAAGTGCACTAGAGTTCCAAAAATTTGAGGAAAGTTCCACAAAATTAACAGAATTAGAGTATCTGTCATTCTGAGGTCATACTCTACTCCTATTACACTAACATTTCTTGTTCTGTGACAGACAAAAATTTTTTGTCTCTGTTTCTTCTCTGCTGCTGCATGAGAGAAATAGGTTAATGGTATAAAAATATCAATGTCACAGAAATATTTTTGACAGCTGCATGGCTAGTTATGATTTAATTTATAATACTAAGGGACTTTATTCATGCTTTCATCCAAATTGGTCTTTACTTGAGTAATCCTTGTAAATACTAATGGAATGTATAAACGCAGAGTGCAAATAGTCATCTTAGTAATTCAAATATCATGCCAACATTCCAGTTACATGAATATGTAGACCAGATCTACAGTATATACCTATGTGAAATATACCAGTAGCTAGATACACATATGCACCCACTATCATTTCCAGTGGAAAATTCCAGCAGTTCCAGAATTACAGCTTCTTATGCTACAGCAGCCTCTCTCTGTTTAACAGCGTGAACTGAGTTTGTCTCAGATGATACATTTATTCCTCTTGTTCATCTTGGATCAGAACCTGAGATTATGCTCACTTGCAGACCATCAACAGTTACTTCTTTTACATCTTCACTTCAGGATTCTTCCCTTTCCCTCTGTGATGATCTTTCTCATCACCCACCATTTTCCCTTTTACTCCTATTGGGCATCCTTGACTTCTTTCCCTTTCAGCTTATATATCCCACAGACATCTGAACACCAGAAGATCTTTTGCCATAATTTTCTTCTTAGCCAATAATTTTTGTCTCCAGTCTTTTTCTTTCCTGCTTTGTCTCACACAGTATCTTCTCTAGACTTCAGATCCATGGCTATCAAGTCCTGCAATGTATTCAAAATGCAGCTACAAAGAATATCTGTTCCTTTCATCTTACGTGTATGCGAGATGAGTCTCTTCACTGACAATTTCCTATTCAAGAGGCTTCTTTGGACCTCCTACACTGTTCAAAATACCACTTATCCACACTTTCCAACCTCTTGTCTTCTAACACACTACTGCTGTGCGAAGGATGACAGGTTTCGTCAGTCTCATTATGTGTCCTGTTAAAGTTACTGTGCAACTTGCCATGTTGTATTTCGTTTACCCCAGTACATTCAGAATATATGACTTCCAGAATTTTCTTCTTTCAGATTCCTTTCTCTGCTGTGACACCTAAAGGAAATCAGTTGATGAAATTAACTAGCTTGTAACAGGAAAAGCAGAAATAGCAACGTAGTTGAACAAAAAGCTGCACTATGTTAAACCAATAATTAAGTTGCTTACTCATTGGCTCTTATTAGTGTTAGTGTCCTGTACATGATCTTGGGAACAGAGCACTGCACTGGAAATCAGAAAACATCTGTTCTGGCTGTGGCAGGAGATGTTCCATGAGCTGTAATTTTCTATTAAAGGATTATTGCTGTGTATGTATATATGTATTCTTGTAATAGTGATATGTATTATATAGCATATAATATTGTAAATATATTATGTCTATTATCGAAATAATAAATGCTATGTATACCTAATATAAGTATTATTGTAAAGTATATATTGTTGAATGGAATAATCTTTCTTATTATAACTAGTCTTTAATATTTGGAGGTAACCCTGATGTACATAACTACTTGTGGAGGTCTTAGAGGACTATTTGCCTTGCATGTCATTTATTGCACACCAAGGACCACACAGAATTTTCATGTGGGAATCAAACTCAGATATATATTCAGATTCATCAAAATCTACTGTGGGAAGGAAGTAAGGGCACCTTTAGAACCAGCAGACTTTTAGGAATGGTGGACATGGAAAATAAAGTTTATAGATAATCATAGAATTTGAGACAGTTTTCACATTAGAATAAATTTAAGATTTGATGTGAAATATAAATTTCCTCTTGACCCAAAATAAGATGACTAGTCTATCCTTGATATTAGGAGCAGGGTGTTGTAAGTGTTGAATTTCTACTGATGATGACTAGTATAGATACTATATTTACTTGCAACAGCTCATTGTCTACTTAGACTAATACCTCTGATACAACAGTAACTTTTGTTTGCTTATACTGTATCTAAATCAATGATGCTCTGATTAAATTATCAGATTGGACATTAGGAAAAATTTCTTTACTGAAAACGTAGGCAGGCATTGGAATACGATGCCCAGGGAAGTGGTGGAGTCATCTTCCCTGGAGGTGTTCAAAAAACTTGTAGAGGTTGCACTTCAGGACATGGTTTAGCAAACATGTTGGTGTTGGCTTGAGAGTTGGACTTAATGATCTTAGAGGTCTTTTCCAACCTTAATGACTCTATGATTCTATGATTCTATGAAAATATTTCAGAATACATAGTAACCATTTATCTCAACAAAGCCTTCTGATTTTAGAATTTGCTGTGAAGCTTGCTAAAATGGGAACCAATGCAAAACCTTAATAAAATGTAGTAGAAGGTAAAAAGAAATAGAATGCTCCAACATTCTAGACATCACACAAAAAAAAAAAAAGAGAAAAAAACCTCTGCAACAACAGAACTTAGGAAAATGTGTTACTGAATTTAGTTACTGAAATTTCAAAGAGCTAACATTATTCATAATAAAAAGATATAACTCTGAAAAATAAGAAACTCTGTTAGCCCATTTCTGTCAATTGAACATGCCAGAACTATTTGAAAGAAGTGAAAAAAATAAGGAACAAAAAAGTATCAGGATATATTCACCACTGTGACCTTCAAATTATTTGACTAGACTATGCAGTTCCAGAGAAACAATGCTGTTGTTTTTCAATAAGTATCTAACGTAAGTCTGGGTGAATGTTTGTCCTTGTAAACAGTTGCTGACAGACAACACATGTATTTGGTTTCATATAAAGCAAAAGGAATAAATTTTTTCTTGGTAAACAAGAAAATAATGCTAGAATTTTCAAAATAGGATTGTAAACATAAATCACAATGACACTTTCTGCAGAAGAAGAATTTTTCTAGAGAGGCACATTAGAGTGTGGTAAAAACTCTGTGATCCTCAGACTTTGCTAAGACATCTAAGCTTAACATTCTTGCTGGGAAGATGATATATGTGCTGTTGAAAAACCATCCATATCAGATTGAAAGAGATAACTTCATCACGTATCAAAGCCTTATGTAGCACATTTTTCTACTGTTCATATGCTGGCTAAACAGAGGTGGCACAGCTGTGGTTTGCTCCTTTTACCCACTTTGAGACTTTATGCTAAGGCCCACCATTGGCCATTGATTTGATTGTCCAAAAAACTTAAATATCACTCTGAGTGACAATGTACACTGAAAGATGGCGAAAATGACAAAAAAACCCCAAACTCAACACCAACAGAAGGCAGGTGTCAGCAGCTCTCTGCTTAGAGAATGTGTAAAGATTAAAGATTAGAAGACTTTACTTAAGCAGCGATACAACAGATTTTCCTACCATAGTTTCTTTAATTTAAATAGATATTTGTTATTTTAAATCAAAACTTTTTTCTTGAATTGTCTATTTACATGCTGTTCAAAATGCAAGGTCAAATGGTACAAAATGCATACATATTATTAGAATATTAACCTGACTGCTTTTCAAGAGATTTTTAAAATTCCTTAACTTGAAACATTATTAAAGTAAAAGTTTTTATATTTTAATGACAGATATCATTATATCAAAACCATGAAGACAGTCATTAATGCCAATATATGGATCACTGCTGTTCTTCGACAGATGGAGTTAAAAGTTTTATTTACAAATACCAGAACTCTTCTTAAATCTTGCAATAACAAAGAAAGTGATTAAGCTTAGTCTAAAAATCTTATTAGTCTGTAATGGCATGTGTCATCTGTTAAATTACATTAACTTGCATCATCTGTATTCAGCTACATTAGATATTTTTTCTCTCTCATTACCTGCCTACATAAAACATTCAACACAAGAATAGCTGAAATTAGTCATTATGTTTTAAACTAAAATGCAATAATAATGACTATACATTTAAAGACACAGCTTTTCTAATGAAAAATTATTACTAACTAATCACCAATCTAAATTTGTCCCGTAACTTTATTTCTATTTTTTTAGTACTAGGGCAAGGGGGGAAATTTTTTGTTATTTCAATTGAAATGGTCAATAGTATTAAAAAAGTAGTGCCTTGGAAAAGTAAACTACAGGGAAGGTTGCACTATAGGGATCTATGACTCTTTCTTCTAAAGACGTATCATTCCCAAAAGCATTTTTAACTGTTTCTGTTTATTGCTGAATATTTAAATTTATTGTAGTAACTATTTTTTTCCACTTTTTATTAATAACTGTTTAATGTTGGCAATTAGTCTAGAACTGATTATGGACCTAGATCCTATTGTATTAAATTCTGCATGAAAGCAGAAGAAAAAATGGCCTTATCTCAGCCAATTTACAATTTAAGAGTACACTTAATCTCAGTTACCTTTAGCAGTCTAAAGCTAGACTTCTGTATGCCAGACTAAGTTCCTTCTATGAACTCTGGAGCATGATTCAACTTACTATCTTATTTACCTCTCTACTACATCTAGAAAGTGAGCAGAGATGACTTGTTTAGAATAGGTGTCTACCTAATTTTTAGACAGGTAATGTTAGATAACCCTTTCCCTACATATAATACAAGACAGAGCAAATGGACACAGACAAAAACCTGTCAAACTTCAAGGAAATGGTGAGATGATGTTAGTAATAAAGATCAGCAGTGGTCTCAAAACATGAACTGCTTCATTGTTACTTTTTCCTAAGCATCATAGCAAAAGAGATGTTTCAACAAGAAGAATGAGTAAGTGTTTTGTGCGTGCTTCTGTGAAATAGCAGTGATGAAGGTGAGTGGCAAGTGAGCAATCATAAAGAAACACTTATACATTTGTTAAATTTCTAACACAGGACTGGACCTAAGATCAGAATCAGGAGACAGCCTCTCAATACTGAATGAAGGAAGACAGCAAACCTGTGAAAGGCCTCAAAAAAGAAAACATATAATTTATGTTTGACTCAACATAAAATATATCAGTGAAGGAATATACAAGAGTGTTATAGTCAGAAGTCAAGATGATAAAATTTGATTTGCAGCAGCACTCTCAGTGCATGAAAGTAAAGCAAGATGTGTTTTGTAGAAGACTGCTACAAACTGGTTTTGTCTCGACATTGTCATTGTACTGTCACCTCTTCTTGACTTCTGCAGAAGCCGCCACAACAATCTGCAGGAAAGTAACATACTGCGCTTGCGCACGGACTAGCACATGAAGGGTTGCCTAAGCAAGTAGCACACCTGGCACGAACTGCACATACCAATTTGCACTCTGCGCATGGACAAATGTCCCTATAAAAGGACAGCACGTGCTCTCTGAGGGCGTGCTTTTCTTTTTGCTTTTTCCAACTCTTCCTCGTTGGAACCTCAGTTCCTGCATAGGGACTGAGCCGACTGGACATAACTGGACATTGCTGGATCCACGGTGGTGGTAACTAATCTCCCCCGCACTCCTTTCCTTGCCTGCTTGAGTTGTCTGACTTTACTTTACTTTCTTGCTTTCTCTCTCCCTTCCTGCTTTCCTCCTCTTGTCCTCTCCCTGCTGCCTCCCTGCCCGACCTCCGGTTCCTAGTTCACCGAAATAAAGTTTACAAGGTTTTACGGCATCTGACTCTGTTTGCATCTTAATCCCATCCTTGGGATCGTATCAAATCCTTCCTGACATTGAATCGGGACAGTTTGTGAAGTCAAAGAAAAAGAGGATTGAATAAGCAAAGAAGATGGTGGACTAGACTTTAGGCATGTGGATACTGCTTGGACGCGTTGGACAACAAGAATCTGTAAGACTAAAATATAACTTGGGTATGATGGCCTAGAGAGCTTGCATTAACCAGAAGATTATAGATTTCAGTAACTTTCAGGGTGGAATTCAATTTGCCAGACTGTAAGCTTTATGGGTTTCCTTTTTTGGCAACAGACAGTAACAGGCACTTTTAGAACATAATATGTCTCATCCTAAAAGAAGGAAGTAACTGAGACAGCTCAAGGAGAAGACTAAAAACTGAGTCTGAGGTGACAGCTAACTGTTTGTATGAAATGTCAGGACATAGGCTAAAAACTTTAAAATTCAATGTCTCTGGGCTAGAAAGACAAACCAGAGCAAACAAATCAGAGGTATCTTCTAAAATGTTTCCTTCAAATTTATTATGAGACAAAGCAAGCTTTCTCGTACCTGCCAGTTTTGTTCCACCAATTTAACCACAGGCCATACGGGCCATGCAGCTATTGGCTCAAGCATCATCTGCACCTCTCATCATTATGCTATGTGTCTGCATACAGAACAGTTCTAGAGCTTTTATTTCAAAGAGCAAAGCAAGACATACCTTTTCTGCTTCCCTTACATATGTTATGCAAAGACTGTAGATGACTTTTCTTGCTCATGCAAAGCACTAAACAGAAACCAGGCCACAGGGTTTATCTGATTTTGTTGTACGGTAATAGAGAAGTCTGAGTCTGAGCTACCATCTGTTTCAAGACCAGGGCCTCTTGAAAGTAATTTGCTACTTCTGAAGTCAACCAAAGTTTTGGTAATAGAGGAAAGTTCATGTTCAAAAATGTCCATCTGATAACTGGGAATGTTTATTGGAAGGCTAAACTCCCATCTTTTGAGTTTATATGCAATGTATTTTGGATATATGAAGTCAAATGCAGAGATAATGTAAGTCAGCAGAGTGTCAGAAAAATTAACAGTATTACTATGTTTTAAAACAGCTGCAGATTTGCTCCTTAGCTAAATTATCTTCTGAATTTGGCATTTTATTGAGCAATCTGCATAAGTTTTACTTAGCAAAATTTTGCTTTGCAATATAAAAATACTATGCATATAGTAAATCTAAACAGGTTTTGAAATAGAGTTTAATGGCTAACTAAGGAAGAAACAGATTTTCAAAAGAAACAAGAAATATAACATTACTGTGTGGCAGTCAACACAGAATATCAATTTAGTGTCTGAACAGTACAGAAGCATTGTAATGGAAGTCTAACCCAAAAGAGGACAAAGGTAAGAAGTTCAACTTTGCTTGAGGGTTGCTGTGATAAATACAAGGGGAAATGAGTCTCCTTCGCACTTGTTCTAGCTGGGGTCAGGGTACCAGAAAGGAATGTTGCATTCCTCTGCACTTTAAAATATTTTTATTTTCTGTCTAGATTTTTTCATAATTTTAAAAATATTTTCCTGTTTTATTTTAGATTTACTTCCTGATGGCCTGATTAAGTATTTAACTATGATTACTCTCAGACTTTCTGTTAGCAGAAAGTCAATTCAATACAGTGAATAAAAGTTTTCCTCCTTTTCCTCTAATTGCTAAAATAAAAAAGTTATCTTTAAATGAATATAAATTAATAGATTCTTGCCACTTGAAATCAATCTAAATTAGTAGTTTCTATTTCTTTTTCTCTGTCTTTTGGGAAATACATAAAGGTCTATTTTGGAAAATAAATAAATCAATAAACACATTTAAAAGTTCTCCTAAAACCATCTCTACTCACCTCTAAATGTGTATCTGTTTAGTTGGAACCCAGCATTTTCCAATACATAGTGACATTTGACCTGAAAACTTCTGAACATGCCACCACTTCATTGTGACTGGGAGTGAGCAGAAGACAAGACACAATTTTGATAAAAAGCTTAGATGAGAGTACAGAACAGGGACAATGAAGGAGAACAGAACAGTGGGTGGAGTGTGACAAAAAACCCCAGAAAGTGGGTATTGCTCCTGCCTGCAATGGGAAATAGATCATTATTTTTAAAAGAGGTTGAAACAGCAGACAAAGACCTAGAGAGGAGACAATATGAAAGAAAGGAATAAATAAGTACAAATTGTCGTAGGGACTGGAAGCAAGAAAAGCTATTAAAAGCCAAGTTTTCCCTTCATAATGAATGAATTAACAAAGGCTGCTAAATTTATCAGTACAATTTAAAATTGAGATCTATATCTCTGTTAGTAAACCAAGTATACCTGGGATTCTTCATTAACATGAGAAGATGTGATTTGGATTGGATCTTATCTAAACTGTGATGTTCCCTTAGCTTCCAAAACAGAGTGGCAACATCCCAACTGCCTATTAGGAAAGTTTTCTTACTCATGCTCACTCCTAAATGGTGCCTGAAAACAACCAGGAGTGTTTATACGAGCTAAAATGATTCTATAGACCTTCTCAATAATTTGACAACACAGATGATAGTATTGCCATGCCCGCTAATGTTCCTTGGTATAGTTTAGTTAAACAGATTCAACTGCAAAATCTATGAGATTCATTCCAAGATGAATCTACCATGAGGTAGATAAAGACCTTCCATCATGATACAGTGACCATTTACTCATCAGTGGTTTTCCTGTACAGGTAAAGCAGGTAGCTCGGGTGGTATTGCTAATCTCAGTAATGTTAAGAATATGTTGATAGGATGATATTCTTAAAA
Source organism: Opisthocomus hoazin (assembly GCF_030867145.1). Lineage (NCBI taxonomy): Eukaryota > Metazoa > Chordata > Aves > Opisthocomiformes > Opisthocomidae > Opisthocomus > Opisthocomus hoazin. The sequence goes on along the minus strand of NC_134414.1, from coordinate 46,586,165 downwards.
ACTGAGATTTGTATTCTACCTTCAATCGCAAAGTTCACACACTGAGTTTTTTCTGAATAAAAAATGGAAAATGCCAATTTTTTTCATATGTTGAATTAAATTTATCTTATGTACAAAAATACTGTGACTATCAAAACAAAAACAAAGCAAAAGCCAAACCCTATTCTGAGGAAATATAAATGGTTCCATATTCTATCATGATAGTGGAAAGTAAATCTGCTAAACATGGCAAAGAATCCAAACTGTGGAAAACTTTAACAAAATGTATGACAAAATAAAACTACTGTTTCCATTCCTGTGTTAGGTTAAATGATATTCACTTCATCTATGGCTCATCAAAATATACAACAGCACAAGTGATATTAGCTACCAGTCCATATATTCATCACATCACACAACTCTACAAGAAGTTCTAAGCAGCAATTTCCACTGTCTGGGAAGACACTTCATTGATTTCCCTGGAGTTCAGTGCTAGTGTGTCTTGAAAATTGTTTTGCTATACAACTCTGTATTACAGGATCAAGATCAAGAGCTATCGCAGTATTACCTGTCTTCAGGTTCTAAAGATACTAGTCATTTCTCCATTTTTTAAATTATTTCATCTAGTGGTTTCCTCTAGCAGCATAACATTTCAGCCAGACTACATTACATTGTACATTATATAGAGGTACAAATGAGTAAATATTTTGGAAGTAGGGACAGAATTAATTTTCTCTTTCAAGGACTATGTAATAACTGGGTTATCTGAATAGGTAGTAATTCATCAAATTAATTAGCAATATATTTTCTAATTTAAAAACTGGAACAGGTAATAACCAACAAAATTATGCAAAATTTAGAGCAAACCAAGGACGTGTTTTAAGAATGCTGTCTGTGAAACAAGAAATAAAAAGATTCCAAAAAGACAGAAACCAAGCAAATAAGGCTAAGTCTCTCCTTTTATAATTTACATTTTAGACACCTTTTCATGTTAGATATTTTCCAGTTGCTCACATTCTGGAATTCACTTTTGTGTATATAGATATTGTATGCATATTTTTATTTGAGTCTGATTTTTGAACTTCTGGGCCACTGCCTATTAGGATTTTTCATGTCTTTCTACAGCCATCACAAGACACATGAGATGCTTAAATAAAGTCCAATTGAAGACTTGGATTAAAATTCTCCAAAGGGTTAAAAAATGTGTTCTCATCACCCTGGTTTAGACAGATAACGCTGACAGCACCAAATCCTGCATAAGGAAAATCTTCAGTGGAAACTCAGCTGTCACTACCTCTTCAGCCACTTCCATGCCATTGTAAACTTTCACCCTCTATTAGATATCTAAACTGGAAGATGAAAAAAGCCTCTGAATCAGATTTTGTAATAAAATAATGAAAGTTCAAAGCACAGCACAACCAGTTTAGTTTCAGATTACGTCCTCTACTGTAAGAGCTATGTGCAGGAAGTTGTACACAGAATGAAAAGAGAAGAAGATAAATCTATCAGAAATTCTAATTTGTCCACTCCCCTCATGCCTCTGTCCCCAAGATTTCTTTCTGCTAAGCACAGCTTAAGGAGATTGATATGCACATTGCAGCCTGATGGGATGGAGAGGATATGACCATTTCCATAGAAGCAGTCCACATCAAAATCTAATAGCAACCAAAAGTTATTGGCATACGTAGGCCATCAAGGCAAAACCCAATACAATTAACCATTCTACAGCTTGTACAAATTGCCCATTGCATTAGCAGGCTGAAGAGAGAGGCCTAGTTTCAACAAGTCTCACTACTGATGTGGGAAATCAACTCTGCAGAGACATGTTAAGGGTACATGTACGCTTAAGATGCTGTAACAACCATATTGCAATATAGTGTGGTGTTATTACTAAAACAAGTTTGTATGGATAGCCATGACAGTTCACCACCACTGCACACAACTTCTCTGACTGCTTTTACAAACCATATTGACCTCTATACAATAGGTAGAGAAGGAAGGGTGCTTGCACAATTTTTGTCTATTTAAGTTAATTAATAATTGAAGGACTGTATCTTTCCATATCTTTCCAGTCAACACTTTTAACCATTGAAAGATCAGGTCATCAAAATTATAGGTATGTAGGTGCCAAAAATGAAGACATAAACAGATATCTCCGGGAGAAAACTACGATAAACTATAAGTGCTTGAATCTCTGATGCATTAAATATTATTCTAATGATTTTCATAATCACATCTTTTCATTCTGTTATGACTGAACAAATTACTGTAAGCTAGTAAAGACCTCACAAAGATGCAATGACTTTTAGAGATATCTGCATATTTGGTTCAAATTCAGAGCTAGCATTAATTAGCTTTGCTCAGGTGAATTCAGTGATGAAGTCAGCAGACCTATGCCAGTTACTGTTAGCTCTCAAGATTTGCAAAGCCACCCACAAAGTTGAATATCAATTCAGGAGACATCTATGCACTTTCCTTCAGAAGCTAGTCAACATTTTAATCAGGCACAAAACTGTTCTAACATATCTCGATAATAAACTCACAAAACAAGTACGAATGCTAATGCGTTTCTTACCAAAGCTTTACATAGGTGTTTGCAGCAATAGGTAATAAACCTGGTAAGACCAACTTTGCTTTCAAAGGTAAAATAGAAGAAGTGAAAAATAAAATTTAAAAAAGTAAAATAATAGGACCATAAGACTAAAATTGAGACTGATAAGTAGAAAATAAGGTAACTGGTACCTTAAAACAAGGCAGAAAACTTGGCATGGCAATATTGTGAAATGGATTTGATATATGTAACAGCCTTCCCTACATACAAAGAGAAGAGTCTGTTAATTTTAAAGTGACCATAGATAAACTTCATGTAATGCAGAAAGAAAAATTAAAAGACACCCTAAACTAAACAGTAATCAGATACAAAATCCCAAGAAGTGTTATCCTTTTGTACTGTTTAAGAACACTGAAGAATCTTTACTCCTTATAAAGGAAAAAACTATCTTTTATATTAAGCTTTATTACAGAAAATCAGTTTAAATTACTTTGACAAGGATGCAACCACTATCCACAACAGCGCCAGCTCATGCATCTTCAATTTCTTTGTGTGAATATCAGTTCAAGTCCCCCACACAGCCGATAAATTTCACAGTAGCCTACTTTTCCTAGTAATGGTGCCTTAGGCAAGGCCTATGTGGACAAGAAGAAAGGTTTAAAATACTTAATGTAATTTCCTAAAGTTTTCTTATCTCTGCCCTTACTATGCTACCATGCCTTGAGATTTTCAAAGCCCGCAAGGTTTTCAACCCTCTTTGTGAACGTACAGGTTATACTTATCCACACAATGCCAAAAGGTTTATCTAAGCAACGAATAAAGCTTCAATTTGCAATATCAGTCTTTAAATACTGGAAGTTATCCACTCAGAATATATAACAAATAAAAAACTCCTCCCACTTTTAAAATACTTGTCTGGTACATTTGAATAATAATAAACTTCTGAAGATGTTACACTGTTCTCAGACTTTGAATTTTTTTTTTTAATCAAAACCTGAGACAATATTCATTGCATATATTTTCTTTTAGTTTGGATTTTAAACTGGATTGTACAACATGATCTACCAGTTCTTAGGATCAATACATTATGTTTGTCACTTTTTAAATTCATGATTTTCATCCCATAGTACTTATTCAAAAAAGGAACAGGGAGAAAGGTAAAGATCAAGAACAAACGTAATTACTCAGTACTTCTAGCTTTACATATAAGAAAATTGATTTTATTTCCTCCTTCTTGTCTTCTTCTGTCTCTCTCTGAGGCAGAAATCTATATGATCTGTACAGTTCCTTTAACTCAACATGTATTGCAATATTTAAGCATATATTTCAAATTTTCTTAGTTAATAGTTCAATTTATAGTCAAACATCCATCACCACAGCAACTTCGTGTGAATTCCCACATAAACAACACATTTTAAGGACACATACAGTTCACAGTTCTCTGAATACCTCTTGAGTACTTTTATATCTTGTTTCAAGGAAGTAGGAGTTGGACTGACATGTGATCGGAAGAAGATGTATGCAGCAGCCTGCAATATGTGGTTAAGAAGTACAAAGATTCTTGGAATAAACACTTTAACTGTTACTTTTAAACTCTCTTGTAGTTTCCAATTGGAAACAGAATTCCATCAGAGAAGATTCAAGAAAGTAATATTATTACCAGTGGAACTACAGACTCTAACTGAGAGATTAATTCATTGTGGGAATAACTTCAGGAGTCAGTGGGGATGTCCAGATACTGCAAAATCTCTGTGGACCCATTGCTGGTTTCTTCCACATGTTCAGTCCCTCTTCCTCCACACAGGAGTTAACATATACTCTACAGTCATCAGCAGAAGTTTTCACAGGTGACTGCAAACCTCTATTCTTGCAGAGTTAAAATGCTCTTCATTTGTGGTAATAGGATCATCAATGGTGCTTTCAGGAATTTCCTAACATTAGGACTACATCTTTTGTGAAGAGATCTTGAGACATCAAAGTTCAACCAGAATTCTGTTTTTTTCTTGAATGGAGGCTTTGAGGCACTGTTGTGTAGGAAGTCACTTGTATTTTGGGGACAAGACAGAGAATAGTGTCTTCTGGCTATATGGGGGTTCAGTAGGGCACAAAACCTCATCATTTCAGAAAAACAGACAAGAAAAACTGAAAAAGAAGGATCACAGATAACTTGAACAGGGAAAAATTTAAGTGTAATAGGTAAGGAAGATGATAAAATAACAATTTAACCTAGGTACTTGTGTCATACTCCTTAGTGTTTGCTAGGAAGATCTTCCAGCAATTGGCATTAGCAAAATCTAGGTAAAAAATGTGCCAAAGCCTATAATGTCTTCAATGCAGTTAGGTGTGTATTTTCAAAAAATATAATGAATGATTGTTTACTGCAGAAAACTAATTTTAACTACTTTAGCAGATATTTTGCCTGCTAAATTATCGTCATCATCTTAATAAACCATGAAATAAATGCTGTTTTCCAATACATTGAATTAAAATGCTACTTTAAAATATAAACTAGTTGAGAGTCAAGTTATATAAGGTTCTTCTCAGCTTACAGAAAAACTGAAAAAAATAAAATGAGGAGTAGTGATGCATAAGCTCAATATATTCTTACAAAGTAGGGGTACGTTAGCTTTGTCTTGTTAAATATTTCTTAAGCAATTTTTAATTGACAACATATGTTGAACATCACATAGCAATGTGTGCAAAGCATTTTACATCTGTCATAGCCTCCTGAAGGTAATCCCTCTTTAATATGCTAGCTTGCTTTGTATTTCTGCAGGCTTTGTTTCTGTTTACTGTCTTCCAAAAGAAAGGGGAAAAAAAAAACAAGTTAGCTGTCAATGAAGATGGGCTTACTTTACAAAGATTTTATTTCTATTAATCTTTTGACAGGCTATCTGTTAAGAAATCATTATTACCAGGGACAATGTCTCACACAGATAGAAAAATTCAAATTCCATTTCTTTCAAGGTGTGTTGTATACTGCAACTGAGCTTCCAGAAATATGAATCCAAATCTCACAAGATTTTCATATTTTTATTTTGTTTTACTGATAAAAAAAAAACCAAAATCCTAAAAAACAGCGATTTTATCTGATCTCTTTTCTGTAGTACTCATCTATTCTTTGGAACATGAAATTTAGCTACCTACTATTTTTGCGACTTTATAGTAGCTACATTTCTGTAGTACCCTACACAGAGACAGGCTGTAGACTCTATCTGTTCAACTTTCTACTAATCTCTTCTGCAAGCTTAGTCAAGTCACTTAGCCATATCATCACTTCCTTATTTGGAAAAAAAAAATCAACTGTTATTAGTATACTACATACATAACTTCTGAGATGTATGCATGAAAAATAATGTGAAGTGTAGTTCATTACAGGAAATACTTTTTTTATTTCTAATTTATATCTGATCTTTGTTTATAGAACTCATCAAAGGACATGGTGCAAAAGGCTATATCTTTTCTAAGAACTCAAGGGAAAAAAGGAATTTCCTTACAAAAGCCAGTGTGTGAGCAAAAACTTACATAGAAAATACCTATCTTTCAGCAGTTTAATCTGTAAGTAAAATAAGACAGTAGAAAAATCCGTCTAGTTATTTTTAATTACTTTTTTTCCTTGGGGGAGAGGGGGAACAGAGACAACGAGATACTTCAAAATGTATGGGAGAGTAAGACTCCAAACAAGGGGAAAGGAGGCCTTTAAATACACAGAAATCTTAGATTCAGCATTGCATCATGGAATTGGCTGCAATGTGAAGAATTTGGAAATTTCAGGAGTCCTGTCTCACCCCAGCCTTCCCAGGAAGCAGCTAGACACTAAGCTTGGAAGTTCTTCTGTCTTATGGAGACTCCAAGATGGCCAGGTAGGCAGGCTGACAAGAAGTCAGGGCAATGAGGTTAGCTTTTGTTGTCAAGCAGGATTCACTGAAATCAACAAGCATTGTGACTTCAACAAACTGTCATTTTCTGACAGGCAAAATTCTGCTGAAAAATCTTCTGATCAGACACAGAACAACAACACAAACAATTCCTGATCAGTTCTTGTCCTGGGTTCAGCCAGGACAGGGTTAATTTTCACCAGAATCCAGGAAGGAACCCCACCTGGCCAAACAGAGCAGGGTATTCCATACCATGTGCAGTCAGGCTGAGTTCTGGTTAGGGGGGGGGAGCTGGGCGGCAGGAAGGCGGGAAGGCAGTCGCAGCTTGGGAGCGTGCAGCAGCGTCCGGCAGTGAGAGTTGCTCTCTGCGTTCTGTGGTTTGTGTTGAGTTTTCTCCTCATCTGTATCGTTGTTATTCCTGTTTCCTTTGTTTGCTGTTCTGTTAAACTGCCCTTATCCCGACCCACCAGTTTCTGCCTGTTTCTTTCCATTCTCCTCGACACCCCAGCGGGGAGAGGGGCGGCCGTGTGGCGCTTTTGTTGCCAGCCGCAGCCAAACTATAACAGTTCTGAAACACATATGTAAAACCCCTAGCTACTCATAATGAGAAATACTGTTTAAAAAAGATATAACATTGAAAGTCTGCTTCTGTTAAGTCCAGCTGATATCCCAGAACAACACAGTTTACACATAGGCTCTGACCAACTGCCTATAAATTGCAATTTATGTGCTGTGCCTAGATATCTGATAAAGTAATGCTGCATGATGATACTTCAGCTGGGCAATGAACTGGAATTCTGGAAAAGAAAAGCAAAACAGGAAGAAGCCCACTTTGAAGAACATTGTTTTCTCTTCTACTCTTTTCACACCAAGAAGTTTTTCAGATACTGTAATAACCAAAAACAATAAACCAAAAATAAACTGAAATTTAAAAAAAAAAGCACAAAAATTAAGATTTTTGTTTTATATCTAACTTAGTTTATTTTGGAGCTGGACCATCAATTTTTTTCCTTATGGGAATTCTGAGAATTATTGAAATTCCCATGTAGATATTTCATATCCTATATAACAGATCAGGATTATTTTTCTGCTTAGCACCAATCCCAGCAGCACTGCTGAAGCTCCTGTACCAGAAACTGTAGGCACTGCTGCCTGGATAGCAGATATGGAATTTGGTATGAACCTTGGTTGCAAAGATGTATGGATAAAGACAGAGATAAGCTAAAATGGGAACAAAACCCTGATAAACTCACTCTGGGTGCTTACAGTGTGGAAAAGGGCTTGCGTTATGTTAATTTACTACCACTGCAATGGAGAGATACAGGCTCTTTAAGAAAGATGGGAACAGAAGATAAGGAAGTTGCCTTTTGTGTGAGAGAGCAGTTGAAGTGCATGGAGCTCTGCCTGAAGATGGATAAGGAGCCAACTGGGAACTTATCAGTTAGGCTAAAAGACAGGACAGGTAAAGGTGACACTATAGTGGGTGTCTGCTATAGACCACCTGACTGGGAAGAATGAGTAGATCTGGCCCCTCTACAGACAAATAGGAGCAGCCTCAGGTGTGCAGTCCCTGGTCCTCATGGGGAAATTCAGCCACGTGATGGAGGGTGTTTGGGACAACACAGCAAGGCATGAGCTATCCTGGAGTTTGCTGGGGTGCATTGTTGATAACTTCCTCCTCCAAATGACAGAGGAGCCAATTAGAAGAGCTGCTCTGCTGCACCTCACACTCCCCAGCAACGAGGAGCTCATTGGGAATGTGAAGGTCAAAGGCAGCCTTGGATGCAGTGACCATGAGATGGTGGAGTTCAGGATCCTTAGGATAGGGAGGAGGATAAAAAGCATGCTTACAGCCCTGGACTTCAGGAGCACAGAATTTTGTGTCTTCAAAGATCTGCTTGGAAGCATCCCATGAGATAAGGTCCTGGAAAGAAGAGGAACCCAAAAAAATTGATTAATATTCAAGAATCATCACCTCCAAGCTCCAGAGAGGTCCATCCCAATGAATATGAAGTTAGGCAAACATTCCAGGAGGCCTGTGTGAATGAACAAGGAGCTCCTGGCCAAGCTGACAAAAAAGAAAGCATACAGAGGGTGGAAGCAAGGACAGACAACCTGAGAGGAACACAGAAACGTTCTCCGAGCATCTAGGGATGAAGCTAGAAAAACTAAAATCCACAGGAAATTGAATCTAGTCAGGGATGTCAAAGGCAACAGGAAGGGCTTCTAAAACCACATAGCTGACAAAAGGAAGATGAGGGAAAATGTGGGCCTAGAGCTCAGTGAGATGGGGAACCTGGTTAGACAGGACATGGAAAAGACAGAATTGCTGAATGCTGCCTTTGCCTCATTCTTTACTAGCAAGAATATCCTTTGGGAATGTCAGGTCTCAGAGACGTGGGAGAAAGGCTGGAACAAGAAAAATCTACCCTTGGTGGAAGAGCATCAGGTCAGGGAATAGGTAAGAAAACAGTCCATGGTCCCTCATGGTATGCACCCAAAAGCACTGAGGGAGTTGACAGATGTCATTGTGAGGCTGTATTGGGTCTGGCTGAGATGGAGTCAATGTCCCCCACAGCAGCCCTCATAGTGTTGTGCTTTGTACTGGTAGTTAGAAATCATTGGTAACACACCAGTGTTTTGGATACTGCTGAGCAGTGCTCGCACAGCATCAAGGCTGTCTCTCCAACATTCCTTCCCCTCACCAGTAGGCGGGGGGTGGGCAAGATCTTGGGAGGGGACATAGCCAGGTCAGCTGACACAAAATAACCAAGGGGATATCCATACCATATGGTGTCTGCTCAGCAATAAAAGCTAAGAGAAAGGAGGGGGTGAGCTGGGGATCATTCGTTATTATGACATTTGTGTTCCGGAATAACCGCTACTGAGGCCCTACTTCCCAGGAAATGTTGGGTTGATACTGGCTAGATGCCAGGTGTGTGCCAATGCCACTCTATCACTTCCCTCTTCAGCTGGACAGGGGAGAGAAAGTATAATGAAGGACTCATGGGTCAAGGTAAGGACAGTGAGAGATCACTCGTCAATTGCCTTCACAAGTAATACAGACTCATCTCAGGGAAAATAATTTAATTTATTAACAATCAAATCAGAGTAAGGTAATAAGAATTGAAAACCCAAATATTAAAACACCTTCCCCCCACCTCTCCCTTCTTCCCAGGTTCTACTTGACTCCTGATTTTCTCTACCTCCTCCCCTCCAGCAGCACAGGGGGACAGGGAACAGGGGATATGGTCAGTTCACCACCACACGTTGTCTCTGTTGCTTCTTCCTCCTCCAGGGAGGAGTCCTCACACTCTTCTTGTGCTCCAGTGTGGGGTCCCTCCCATGGCAGACAGTCCTCCATGAACTTCTCCAGTGTGAGTCCTTTCCACAGGCTACAATTTTTCACAAAGTGCTCTAGCATAGGTCCCTCACAGGGTCACAAATCCTGCCAGAAAACCTACTCCAGCATGAGGTTCTCTCCCCATGCGTCCACAGGTGCTGCCAGGAGCTTGCTCGAGCACAGATTTCCCATGGAGTCACAGCCTCCTTTAGGCGCATCCACCTGCTCCAGCATGGGATCTGCTCCACTGTTAACCTCCATGGGCTGCAGGGGCACAGTCTGCCTCACTATGGTCTTCTCCACGGACTGCAGGGGAATCTCTTCTCCAGCATCTGAAGAGCCTCCTTCTCTTCCTTCTTCACTGACCCTAGTGTCTGCATAGTTGTTCCTCTCACATATTCTCACTCTTCTCTTCTGGCTACTGTTCCACAGCAATTTTTTTTTCCTTCTTCTTAAATGTGTTATCACAGAGGCACTACCACCATCGCTGATTGGCTTGGCCTTGTCCAGTGGTGGGTCCATCTTGGAGCTAGCTGGCGTTGGGTGTATCGGACAGCGGGGAAGCTTCTAGGAGCTTCTCACAGAAGCCACTCCTGTAGCCTCTCCTGCTACCAAAACATTGCCATGCAAACCCAGCACAGAGGCCACTCGTGATAATCTTTGATCGATCATAGTGACTAGGAGAAGAGTCTGTAAACTGGTGGAAAGCAAATGTCACCCCTATCTTTGGGAAGAACAACAAGAAAGACCCAGAGAATTACAGAATGGTCAGTCCCACCTTGATCCCTGGGAAAGTGATGGAGCAGCTAATCTTGGAAACCATTTGCAGGCACAAGAAAGAGAAGAAAATAATCAGAAGTAGTCAGCGTGGTTTCACCAAGGGGAAGTCATGCTTGATCAACTTGGTGAACATCTACAATGAAACAACTGTCCTATTAGATGAGAGCAGAGGAGTGGATAGTGTCTACCCAGACTATAGTAAGGCCTTTGACATACATAGACTCCCATAAGATGCTTATAGAGAAGCTGTTGAAGTAGGGGCTGGATGAGCAAACTGATGATGAGCAGGTGAATTGAAAACTACCTGAACTGGCTAGCCCAGGTGGTGGTGATCAGTCAACAAAGCCTAGTTGGAGACCAGTGACTAGTGGTGTACCCCAGGGGTCAATAATAGGTCCAGTCCTATTTAACATCTTCACTAATGATCTGGATGATGGGCCAGTGTTTACCATCAACAAGTTTGGAGATGGCACTAAACTGGGAGGAGTGACTGACATGCCAGAGGGTCATCCTGCCTTCTAGAGCAACCTTAACAGGCTGGAGAAATGGTCCAATAGGAACCTTATGAAATTCAACAAGGGAGAGTGCGAAGTCCTGCAGAAGGGAAAGAACAACCCCCAGCACTAGTAAATGCTGGAGGCTGACCAACTGGAAAACAGCTTTGCAGAAAAGGACCTGGAAGTCCTTGTGGACAGCAGGTTAAACATAAGACAGCAGTGTGGCCTTGTGACAGAAAAGGATAATGGTATTGTCAGCTGCATTAGGCAAATTATTGCCAGCACATTGAAAGAGGTCATTCTTCCCCTCTACTCAGCACTGGTGAGGCCACAGCTAGGGTAATGTGTCCAGGTCTGGGCTCCCCAGTACAAGAGAGACATGTACATACTGCAGAGAGTCCGACAGAGAGTGACAAAGATGGTTAAGGGACTGGAGCACCACTCATGGAAGGAAAAGTTGAGAGAGCTGAGACTGTTCAGCCTGGAGAAAATGAGGCTTAGCGGATATCTACTCAATGTATAGAAGTATCTAAACGGAATCAAGCCAGGCTATTTTCAGTGGTGCCCGGTGACAGGACAAGAGGCAATGGGCATGAACTCAAACATAGAAGACTCTGTCTGTTCATGGGAAACACTTTTGAACTGTGAAGGTCACTGAGCACTGACACAGGTTGCCCACTGATGTTGTGGAGTGTCCCTTGGAGATGCTCGAAAGCCATCTGGACATGTTCCTGGGAAACTGATTGCAGGTGGCTCTGCAGGAGGGTTGGGCCAGACGACCTTTAGAGGTCCTCTCCAACCTCAACCAGTCTGCAATGCTGTAACTCTGTGATACTGTGATTGTGCATCAGTTTGAGACAGAATCTATTTCTGACATGCTGCAATGTCATCACAGGTTGAGTAAAGGTACAGAAGATAACTTTCATAATTTTCCATGATTTATTCAGTGAAGCAGTTGTCACACCCTGAAAAAAGAAAAAAGTAGGATTTTTCTACTGAAGTTGCAGTCTTCGCTCAATACTTTCGTATGCAAATTGTTTGTCCAGGCTGTTGGGTTTTCATACTTGCACTAGTTTGCATTTTTGTTCTAAATTTCGATAAAGGGGCAGGAATTCTATGAAGAAAATGTAAGATCTAGCATGAAATTGGAAAGGTTACTGCACAAGTAATGTATTGTTTCAATGTAATGTTTCAGTCTACCTACATTTTATCAGAAATCAGTTTCCTTTGCAGTAGAAGGGAAGTTTATTAATTACAACAGAAGCAGGACTGACTATATGGAAAGTGTAAGAATACACTTGTCATCAGTATGCCCACCTTAGTTTCCCTTTCTCTTTACATATGAAAAAAAGGAAGAATGTGTTAAAAAACTTATATTTTGATGACAGGTTGCAGATAGTAATGGCAATGAATGCAGGGCTATTGGGAATTCAATGGGGCCTCCTACCTGAGAAATTGCACTTTGTGGAAGAGAATGAAATTTTCATCTACCAGATATTTGCTTTAAGGAGTGAATCCCCCCCTGGAGCGAAGAACAGAAGAACAATGTGAATAGAAGTTGTATTAAAGAAGCAAGCAGGTGGAAGACTAAGAATGTAGTTCCACATATATTTTCTTTGGAAGTGAAGCTAATTTAAGAGGTCCTCACTCCCTACACAAATGCACACACCATGACCCCCCACTGCTTGTTCTCATTCACTACCCTCTCTTTTGTGTTGCTGAAAACATTTATAAGGCTGTAATGTAGAACAGATCCCTGAAATGAACTGTGTTAATAAAAGAGTCTCCAAGGTTTATTATTCATGCCAGTGATTCAGTTTACAGCACAGCATTATAAATAGTTGTGCTGCTAAACTGAAGAAGTGATGAATTCTAGCATAAGAGCAGGAAGGAGCAAGTGGTGTAAAAAAGTGATCTTTTAAACCAGCTTTCCACTGAAAAGTACATGGAACTGCACTCTGGAAACCCATGGGGAAAGAAAGGTTTCCAGGTGTCTTACACGGCTTTGCATAATAAAGGCTTTCCTCAATGCAGTCTAGGTGTTTTGACTTCAGGACTTTGACTTAAGATTAGATGTCTAATAAATGTTGGCTTGTTTTATTATCACTGTTAGATCACGCTAAATTGTCTTTTGGAGTGTTCAGTTTAGGTCTCTTTGGTGGGATACAGTACAAATTGGCGTGTTGTGACTCTTTCTCTTCATAAAAGAATGAATCTTTTTAGCCCTCATAAGCAACTATATAGAGCACTTGATCCGCGGGAATATTAAGGGAAGCTGCATAAAGGTCTTATCCTTGCATAAAATTAAAGGAAAAGAAAATTAATTATGTCCAAAACACAAGGAAAATAAGTGTTCCCAAGCCCCAAAAGAACAGGAATTTGAGTATAAAACAGAAGTCACCTGTTTATCCTTTCCCTCCTTTCCTTGTTTTACACTGCAGATATATTCCGCATCAGTAAACCAGAGAGTCAGATACGAATAATTCAATGTGTCATGAGTGATGCTAGCAGTACTATAAAATGTGGTAACTTTGTTCTTGCTAGAATGCAGTACAATTACTACTTCTACTTTATTTTCAAATATTAACAAACCCTGACAAAATACAAATTTATTTCATGTCATCACTGTATACACATATTAATAAAACAGATGAAATCTCTAATCTGGAAATAATAGCAAGGACCAATAAAATACTTCTACCAAAGCAAGTATATTTGCTGACAGTATCTTTGTACAGAAATGTTAGCATAAGAGACATCCGGGCAAGAAAAAAATAAATATATTAAAGTCTTATTAAAGTGAATTTGGACTAAAAAAATACTTCATATGTGTACAAAATATTACTCAACATGAGCAAAACCTATGGCTGTTCTGCTATTAAAAAAAATAAAATCATTTCCATCTATTTCCACATAACTTCCCTTCTACTCTCTGCTGAGCTTCATTTCCCATGTACACAGCAAAGCCCAAAGATTCTGATTTCAACTCACTTCTCAGTGAGGGAGGACTGCATTTTTTGTCTTCACAATTTAATAAATCATATTTCTAAGGTGATTATTAGTAACATTTTCTAGTAGGATTTCAATGGGAAGTTTTGTGATGTGCTTGAATGTAATTCACATTAATTCTTTCTGCGTCATCTCATGGCAAAACTACACTGATATGAACATATATATTAAAAGTATGCATACAATTAACTTCCTCAAAAATATTTCACACAAAATGTTAGCTAACATGCCGTAATATATTAATTAAATACAAAACCAAACATAAATCTGATTCTTATTTACTTTGTATATCAGCATATATCAAGGTGTTTTCATATCAGTTTAGAAAAATCTCAACAAATTGCTGCCTTTATTCATTGCCACTGAAATGCAGGAAAGATTTTCTTTATTTCAACTAAATAAGAGACTCCAAAATAACAAGATACAAAGATGTTAAAGGTCATAAAATCATACAATCACAGAATCATAGAATGCTTTGGTTTGGAAGGGACCTTTAGAGGTCATCAGTGTGCCCTCCAACCTGGCCTTGAGTGTTTCCAGGGATGGGGCTTCCACTACTTCTCTGGGCAGTTTGTTCCAGTGTTTCACTACCCTCATGGTAAAAAATGTCTTCCTTATATCTAGTCTAAATCTACCCTTCTGAAGTTTAAAGCCATTGTTCTTTGCCCTATCACAAGCTCCGCTGAAAATATTTTCCCCATCTTTCCTATAGGCCCCCTTCAGGTATTGAAAGGCTGCTAGAAGGAGCACAGTTATGCAAACAGAACAGCAGCCTTACCATGACCTAGTCTTTCTTTATTGGCTTAAATTTTTTTCAGTGAAATCTTACAACACCATTCGGTCTTTTCAGACATTATGACCACTGACATTCTCAAAAACATCAACACAATGGCAAAGAGACCTTAACTCACTTTGTTTTTCAGTGCATTTTTGCTTTGTTGTAAAATGTAATCTCTAGGGCTTCATAGTTTAAATCATAATAGTTTGACTGCTGGCTATTACTGAAACAAATCTAAAAATCGTGTGTGGTTCTATAAATCTTCTGTTCAGATTTATGGCAGTGAGAGAAGACGTTCTGAAAGCTAAATGTTATTGTGATCTAATCAAAGTCTCATATAGAATTAATATTCATCTTTTGTTCAGTTTCTTGATTAAAAAAAAAAAAAGAAAAAGAAGAGAAAAGACTGCAGAAAACACAGAGAATTGAAAATAGTAAGGTAAAATAAAATAAGACAAATTGTCTCAACCATCCAAACACTTAATAAGCCAGTTCTTATCTGACTTACCAATAAACTTTTCATATTACATAATGCTAACAAAACACAGAATCAAGTCCCAGTGGACAGTCAGAAGACAACCGTTGTATAGCATAGACAGTGAAATCTGATGTCCACAGTTCCCAGGTTTGCTTATCTTGAGAAGTACCATTAATTGACAAAATGTCTTCTTTAAATCAATGGGAGTCCAATATTCAATCTGTAGAAATTTTTCAATGTAATTTTCTTCCTGGGATGTCTTCTAGTTGCAGGTGTAGAGGGAGAGAAGACAAACATACCCAAATATGGCATCAGGCTTGCTCAAGGTTCTCCTAACATTTCAAACACATGCAGTGAGTTTTCAGTCACTTCTGTTTTTCGTAGCTATCCTACCACTGACAACTGGTATTTTGTACAGGTAGTTGTACACTTTTTTCCATGGCTAAAGTAAAGGATATTCATGTTTTTAGTTTGTCTTAGGTAAGTTGTATTCTCCTTCCCTTTCCACTCCTCTCTGGTTATCAGGCAAACAAGGTTGCCACCACACTAGACAAGTGTTTTGGGTGTTTTGGATGTTTTGGATGTTTTAACATAGTCTTGCTGAGTTCTGTGAGCAAAGTTTTTATCAGGTTATTTTTTAAATTTGAGAAAAGACACTTCCCTGAAATGCAGCCAGACACCCAAGAGAAGATTGTCTTCCTGTGCTGCTTTTGAGACACTGTGATTCTGTGCCACATGAAACAATACAATGTATATTTGTACCTAGAAGATCTTCCCCAGAAAATGAGAACAGTTTTGGTAAATATTCTTGGAGATACAAAAGCCTTGAGACATAGCAACACCTGCCACTAGAGAAAAAGGCAAACTGGGTCAGAATCTACATTTTTGATAGGCAGAAAGTTTTGTAGGACGGAAGACAGTGCCGAACAGTTTGTTCCATTCAAATCTTATATTGATTTTTACAAGTTTAAAAATCACAAAAATAAGGAAGAGTTCACATCTGAAAAATCTTTAAAAAGCATAGCCTTTCGGCATTCTTTTTTCCAGATTCTTCGGTTGTTTTTTAGGTCATATATGACACCAGTAATTTTTGAGACAGTCGCATCTAGATGTAGGTGGAGTGCTCATTTAAATCACTATTTGAAATTAAACAAAAGCCTAGGATACTGAATTGGAGTCCTTTGAGCATAATCAGAAAGGATTTGCTGTCATTTTGAAAAGCTCCTCCTTAAACGAATATACCTTAGGGCAGTTATCTTTCAGGGCTACAAGACAAATCTGTTCAAATTATTAAGAAAATGGCTAAAACAGGTGAAGTCAAAAGACATGCAAATCTTTAAATTTTGTTGGAAAGATGTTTTACATGTTTTGGTTGTTTCTTCTGGATAGTGTGCAAAATCATAGGAAGAAAGCACAATGCATTAAAGCAGCTTTCTCACAGAACAGTTACATGAAAAATGGCTTCTCTTGAAACTCAGATTTTATTGCTTGTCCCTTTTCAAAATGACCACACCTGTAGTTCTTTGAATCACAAAAAAAAAAGTTGGGAAATGGCTAAATAACTGGGTATCTGAACAAGGGATACTGGACGAATGGCATGGAAGGGGAAGGGGAAGAAGAAGAGGGACGAGGACAGGGACAAGGACAGGGACAGAGAGTCTGTGTCCTTGGCCTTGTTCTTCCTAATGGCAACTTTCAAGTCCAGGTGTGGTTTGGATGGGTGTATACTTTGCTGGGTAAAAAAATGGCTGAGTGGCCGAGCCCAGAGTGTTGTAATGAATGGAGTTAAATCCAGCTGGTGGCCAGTCACAAGTGGTGGTCCCCAGGGCTCAGTTTTGGGGCCAGTCTTGTTTAATATCTTTATCAATGATCTGGATGAGGGGATTGAGTGCTCTCTCAGTAAGTTTGCAGATGACACCGAGTTAGGTGTGAGTGTCAGTCTGCTTGAGGATAGCAAGGCTCTGCAGAGGGATCTGGACAGAATGGATCCATGGGCCAAGGCCAACTGTATGAGGTTCAACAAGGCCACATGCTGGGTCCTGCACTTCAGTCACAACAACCCCATGCAATGCTACAGGCTTGCAGAAAAGTGACTGGAAAGCTGCCCATTAGAAAAGGACCTTGGGGTGTTGGTTGACAGCCAGCTGAACATGAGCCAGGAGTGTGCCCAGGAGGCCAAGAAGGCCAACAGCATCTTGGCTTGTATCAGGAATAGTGTGGCCAGCAGGAGTAGGGAGGTGATCGTGCCCCTGCACTCAGCACTGCTGAGGCCGCTCCTGGAGTACTGTGTTCCATTTTGGGCCCCTCACTACAAGAAGGACATTGAATTGCTGGAGTGTGTCCAGAGAAGGGCAATGAGGCTGGTGAGGAGTCTAGAGAAGAAGTCTTATGTGGAGCAGCTGAGGGAACTGAGCCTGTTTAGTCTGGAGAGAGGAGGCTGAGGGGGGACCTTATTGCTCTCTACAACTACCTGAAAGGAGGTTGTAGTGAGGCAGGTGTTGGTCTCTTCTCCCAAGTAACTAGCGATAGGACAAGAGGCAATGGCCTCAAGTTGTGCCAGGGGAGATTTAGATTGAATATTAGGAAAAATTTCTTCACTGAACAGTGGTCAGGCATTGGAGTAGGCTGCTGAGGGATGTTGTTGAGTCACTATCTCTGGAGGTGTTTAAAAAACATATAGATATGGCACTTCAGTATATGATTTAGTAGGCCTGGTGTTGCTGGGTGGATGGTTGGACTTGATGATCTTAGAGATCCTTTCCAACCTATGGTTCTGTGATTCTATGATTCTGTGAAAGAGTTGTAAAGCATTGGATTAGGCTGCGCAGCAAAGTGATTGAGTCACCATTCCTGGAGGTGCTCAAAAAAGGTGTAGGTATGGCACTTAGGGACATGGTTTAGTGGGACTTGGCAGTGTTAGGTTTACGGTTGGACTTGATGATCTTAGCGGTCTTTTCCAACCTTAATGATTCTATGATTCTATGATTCTGTGATATTCTCTTTATTCTCAATTTCATAGCAAAAGGTGACAAATAATACTGAAAGCTTGGATTGCAGTGGTACTTGTTTGATTTTTCTTTTCATCACAAAGCCCTTTTTCAGGCATTACTTTCAAATATTTCTGTACTTGATAATAGTGCTTGAATCGTTAACTTCTTGAGTGTAGTGACTAAGATTGTAGTATCATATGATGGCCACAGAGCAGGGGAGCTTTCTCTCACACTTTCAACACCCTTGTGCTACCTCTGATGCTCATCTGTAACATAATGTTGCTGATTTTCATTTAGTCCCATAGCTTATCAAAGGACTAAACATGCAGCAGGACTGATACTATGCAGAGGCTGTACAGGATTGTGAAACTAAGAGCAGAAAGGGAAATGAGATCGTTTTTTCAAAATAATTGGATCAGGTCAAATGCCTTGTGCAACCTCACCTTAAACTTCTAGATCACTTACTGGACAGCTCTGTAGTAAATAATCAGTCCCTAGCAAAACCTTATTCAAATGTTCATGATAGCTAGTGAGCAGTAAAACACTATGATGTGTTTTCGTTTTTGTTGTGCAGGACAAATGACAAAATACAAGTGCTTACAGATGTAGAACAAGCTTTTACGAAGACTTAGTATCCTGATTAACCTGATAGCAACCTCATTAAAATCAATCTACTAGAAGTAAGGTGCTAATGTGCTAATCATGTGCAAAATTAGTAGAATTTAGTACTAGATTAATAAATGACAAGCATCATATGCACCTGGTCTAGCTAGTCCTGTGTTTCTTGACACAAAAAAAAGCAACTGGAACAGACTGCTCAGAGAGATTGTGGAGTCTCCTTCTCTGGAGATATTCAAAATCCTCCTGGAAGCTGTTCTGTACAACATGCTCTAAGTGAACCTGCTTTAGCAGGAGGGGTGTGCTAGATGATGTCCAGAGGTCCCTTCGAACAACTACCATTCTGTGATTCTGTGATTCTGTCTGATTTTAGCTGTCAAATTAAATTATTCTGACTTTTTAGGGCACAACTCCCTGTTACCAACTATGTCTAGATTGTAACATTGTATATGTATTTTTTTTTATTTATTTACTAGTTACATTGACTGGTTTCATAATCTGATCCAAATCTTCAGGATTTTATTCAATAATTATAATTAATACTACATAATTTGAATGAAGTGATAATTTTTTCATGCTTTTGGCTTTTTTTTGGCATTACAGAATCTATTTGGCTGATTTTCACAAGTCTGATATGTTACACTATATATAACTTCCAGTGTGCTTGGCTGCAACAGAATAAATGCAGTTACATCAATAATGTTAGGTCATAAGAGTAGGATATGAAAAGAAGTAATAAAAACTGCTTGGAGAACAGTTTAGCCTCCAATTCTGTTTCCTCCAATGATAATTAGGTAGCCAATAATTAAGTAACTCTTCGTTTAGGGTATCATAATGTCTTTGCTTTTTCATATTTTGTAACCACTGTTTTCTTTCACACTAAACTTCTCTTTCATGTTCTTTTTTCCTTCTCTTTGTTTTTAAATTTCTGTTGAAAGCTTCCATATTTCTACACAAATAAAAGAGTTTTCTCACTGTGTGTAAGAGAAGATGATGATGATGACGTGATTTTGGATTCTTCCTGCCATGTGCCATAAGAAATGGAAATGCTCATCTGAAGTATAAAATGTCCATTTATCACTTCTGTGTGACTAACTGGACTTTCTATTTATAGGTGATTTCGTGTTCTAATCTTCATTGATTTTATGGAATAAAGAAACTTTTACATTCAGTTCATTTGTAGAGCAGAAGAGGGTTAAGGAAGTTTTCCTCAAGGTGGTTCAAGCTAGACCTTCTGAAAAGCCCAAGGTTAACTTTATTTCCACTAAAATTTTCTCCAAGTAATTATTTCCTATCTTAGACAGAACCAGGTGGTGTGTTTTACTTTATAGCCTGCAGAAATTAATCAAGAAGGTCAGATTCAAAAAGTTCACAATGATACTGAATAAATTAACTACTACAAAAGCTTTACTGGGATTAACTAATGAGGGCTATAATAATTGCACTGATAAAGAAGAGGAAAAATAATATAATGACCACATCTTTTTTCTGTAAGTTCCTTATTTTTAATATTCATAGTAAGTTTACTGTTAACTTGCTTTACCTTTAATATTTACTTTATTTAGGAGAGGAAAAGAACAACACAGAGCAGGAAATGTATATCCATTCCTAACTTGTACTTGCATTATCCAATTGACAGGCACTGTTGCACATCAGAATTTTACTTTTCAAGAGAGAAGACAGGCTACATGACATCTTGCTTTATCTACAAACTTTAAATCTATGCCTGAATGTTAACAGAGCAGAATAATTTGCTTTGTTTTTAAAGAATGCTGGAAACTCATGTACTGTACAATGCATTATATTGTTACTCATATATTTCTTGAGGAAAAAAAAAAGACAGAACAAACCTTTCTTATTTTACATATAGACAGTGTCACATTTGTGTAATTATCTGTTGGTATTAGAACTATGTAAGACTCAAATAGCCTTATTAGATAATTTTAAGTCTATATTCAAAGAAAAATAGCTGGTCAGACAAATTTCTTTACAAGGTTCAAAATTTATTTAAGCTAACATAAATCAAAACAAGAAACAGTACTTTCATCATTGGTGAAGTTATGAAGCAAATAAGACATTGTTATGTCCTACACATTTATATCTCCGTGACATTTTAAGGAGAGTAAATAGTGGCTGCAGTAAAAAATTAACAATCTGAACTGTGCGACCCTTAAAAATAATCAGTCTGCAAACTTCGAGTTTCTCTCCAAATTATTTTGTTTCTTTCCTTAAAAATGTATCCTTTATATCTATTAAAAAATACACTTCTTTGATAACTTATATTGGAAATTCATTGGCCTAATTTTAGGATACATTTCATTTTGGTTTGGAGAGCACTAAAGATCAAATACTTAGATATACTTTTAAGTTAATACTTTTTTCTATTTTGCAATGTAAAGTTGCACTTTCCTCCTCTTTCCTAACTGCACAGGATTCCTGTGTGGGACTATGCAGATTAAAGTAATATTATTGCCACTGTTTCATGTCATTGGTCTGTGATCAAGAGCTAGTAAAGGATTTAAATACCTAAAGTAGGGCTTCAGGAGTATTGTAAGTCCCATTTCAAAAAACCTTTCGTAGCCACCACATGATGTGCCCTATTTTTTCATTTCATCTTTTCATGTCCTTTGAATTGTATTTCTTCATTTGTGTAAAAGTACTCCAGCCTGCTTTGCAGTTTTGTCTTTATAAGTGAAGTAAAGTATAGATAGATATAACATGTGAGTTGTCTCACAGAGGCATTAAGTCAACACCACCAAATAATTTAGCAGTGCAGTCCCAGTTCTCAGCTGCTGGACTGCCAACACTGTAGAAACATGTTCACTTTTTGACTCTTCTTGTAGTTACCAAATTCCCTGGAATGAAAATCCATGTGTAGCTGTGGGCATAGTTTAGTTCAGACCCTTTCCAGTAAGGCAGGAAAGATGCAGACATACTATCTGAAAAGGTCTAGCTCCTCCATTTCTACATATTCTTCCAAAATATTCCTCCAGCCCATCCATCACGTCACACTCCCAATCTTACACCATTTAAAAAATATTTTGTCAACTACTGTGTTAGCCCTAGCATCATTTAAACACTGAACTACACCAAAGAATCTTGCACCAAAGAATAATAAGGGATCAGACTTAACAAAGGGACCAGAAAATTTCAAGTAAGGTAGGTCATGCAGTAGAGACACAGTCTGTTTTAAAAAGTACTATCCCTAGGCAGTGTGAATACAAATTGTTTTGTACTGCTTTGCCTTGGGACAGGAGTTGATTATCTGGAGCAGGCCCATTTGACATGGTCAATGTAGCCATGAGCAGTGTAGATATTATATACATAATATATCCTACTGTAGTTTCAGACCATACCAAATGACACACAATGATGTCTGGGCATGAGTGAAAACATAATATTGACCTGTGACCATTTCCAATACACAGCCTTTTCCTGTGGGACAAGGGAGCTTAGATTGATGGAAAAAATATGGTGTGCTACTTAACCTCAAGACTAAAGAATGGTCAGTAAGCTACTATATTTAGTAGTACAGACATAGCATAAGTGATCAAATATCTAGTTCAGATTACAACATACATCGTAACCTTCTCAATAGAGTAACTTAGCCAAAGATGCTAAACTCCAAGTGGAGCTTCCTCTGTCATGCTCATCAAATACTTGACACCATGTCTTAAAAAGTGAGTAAGAAAAAGCAAATCAGATGTTTCTTCAAAAAAATAACTGTTAGGTGGAGGTATTTCAGTTATTTTGAATTTATTTATCTCAGTTCAAGGAGGTTTGGATTGTAATTCTAAGCATAGATGAAGTTTTATTCCACATATTTTCTGTCAGGTATGACAGGTTATACAGAAGTATGAAACAAATTCAGAATAATGGATTCTACTCCAAGAGTCTAAACAACCGAAGGTGTGGTACACTGTTAACTGAATTTTGAGTAAGTTAAGTATTTTCTTAAAGGTTGCCCTACTAACATTAGATGACAATAAATAGCTAGCCAAGAAGTAACATTGTTATCCCAAACAGAAGTTTGCTTGCTTACAGAAGTTTTCTACAAGGATGAAACAGTTTCACTCAACAAAATAAGCACCACACAATCATGAGTTTATAGCAGAGAAGGTTTAATTTTTTATTCTCTTTTTATCTCACACTAAAATATTATCTTCTTCAAGGCTGCACATCAACTTTGGCTGAACATAAATCTGACTACTGTCCTGGGTTCGGCCAGGACAGGGTTAATTTTCAGCGGAATCCAGGAATGGGGCACAGCCGGGAGGGCTGACCCCACCTGGCCAAACAGAGCAGGGTATTCCATACCATGTCCCATCATGCCGGGTTCCGGTGGGGGGGAGCTGGGGGGCGGAAACTCACTCACGGCTCGGAAGGGCTCAGCAGTGGTTCGGTCTGAGAGAGCGGTTCGGTTCTGTGGGCTCTGTTCTGCGGGTTTGTTTTGTGTATTCCCCTTTTCTGTATCGTTGTTGTTATTGTTCCTTTTGCTTGCTGTTCTGTTAAACTGCCCTTATCCCAACCCACCAGTTTCTGCCTGTTCCTTTCCATTCTCCTCCGCACCCCGGCGGGTGGAGGGGCGGCCGCGTGGCGTTTTTGTTACCGGCTGCAGCCGAACCAGAACAACTACTCACTGGCCCACAAGGGGCTTCTTTGTTGGAGTGGTATGAAACTTAAGTCTGGTCCTGCAAGGATTTACACGTATGCTTAATTCTAGGTGCATCTCCATGGCCCAATGCTATCTGAAAGAAACATGGCACTCTATTGAGGCTACACTTCAGCAGGGCTAATTAGTTCAAACTGAAGCCCCTGCTAATCCTGTGCTATTTCTGGTATTTAAGCTAGCTCATTCTAAAGTACTGGAGTATAATCGTGTGGCCCTCATTTTCTCCATGTAGATGCAACCTTCACACATTGTGAATGGAAGGAAGGTTATTCTAGCAGCAGGGTGAGACATATCTTGAAAACTTTTAAATATTCCAACTTTTGATAGATACAATTCAGAATGTGTAAGTTTAATACAAGACCACTGCTTTAGATAATAAACATGTTGGATCATATGGGTCTTAGTTTGTTATGCAGACAATTATTTAAGCTTTCAAAAAAGTAGAAATTAGGTCTTCCTTTGTGCTTGTGATATGCTTTTGAGTACTAGAACAAGCAAGTCTTAAAAGTAAGTGCTATGGCTTCTGGATTGTAGCAATAATGTGATTTTGTGGCGTATGTAGGATAGCAAGCAAACAAGTGATACTTAGGGGAAAAAAATTAAACACGAACATGCAAAAATAGTACATGATTCTTTTTAATTTTTAAGTACAACTGATCTGAATTAAGATACCTCATGTTATTTCTGAGTGTCAAGTTTTGGAACTTCCACACTGCTCATTTACCCCTTCTTTCATAAGTAATGATTATGTTTGATAGGGCTGCAAATATTAACAGAAAGAGATTGAAGACATGTTGTTTATTTGCTTTATTTTAACGTGTTAGGTGTACATTTAAGGTTTTAGTAACATAAGGCAGCTGTAGGGGTGGCCTCTGTGAGGAAAGGCTATGGCTGCCCCTTGCCTGACACAGACAGTTCCAGCCGGCTCCCGCTGACCCACCGCAGGGAACAGCTGAGCCCAGCAGTCAAGATGGTGGTGTCTCAGGGGAAGCATACTTAAGAAAGTGTAAAAATACTGCATGGCAGCGAGGTGTGAGGAAAAAATGAGTATGACAAACAGCCCTGTGAACACTGAGGTCAGAGAAGAGTGTGGGGGAGGAGGTGCTCCAGCTGCTGGAGCAGAGATTCCCCTGCAGCCCATACAGACGTCCACATTATAACAAATATCTACACTGCAGCCTGTAAAGAACCCCACACTGGACTAGATGAGCATTTTCTGAAGGTATTGCCACCTGTGGAGAGCCCTTGCTGGAGTAGGTTTTCCATGCTAGGTAGAGTCGTCACAAGTGAAGAAGTAAAGTTGAACCTGGAAGACAGAGAGTGGTGAGGGGAAGGTGTTGTTTTAATTTTGTCTTTGTTTCTTGTTATCCAAAACTATTTTAAATGGCAACAAAATTAAATTTATATTCCCTAAGGCATGTCTGGTTTACCTGTGACAGTAACTGGTGAGCAATCTCACTGTCTTTATCTCAATCCATGAGCTATTTCATCTTATTTTCTCCCCTGTCCTATTGAAGAGGCAAAGTGAGAGAGTGGTTTCGTGGGCATATGGCAGGTAGCCAAGGTCAAGCCACGACATGACAATACTATGATTTACAATACAAATTTTAAGGCAACACAGAAAAGAGATATTTACTTTGCACCAGAGTACACAAGCAAACACATATCACACTTATAAAGGTGAGAAAGAAAACTTGAGGTTTCTAAGAAACAGACTCCATTTACTAAAGAAAGCCTAAAAGCCATTCTGAAGAGAGGGATTTAGAATCACTAAAGCCTCCTGCTCTTCAAGGGTGATTTAGTTAAAAAGGCATGCTGGATATTTAGATGATCACCATAAGGACAAAGCAACAATCAGAAGACATTCTGGTTCAACATGCAGCACTTATGCGATTTGTGGTGCTCTATGTGCATTTCCAAAATGGTTACTGCCACATTCTGAAATTATTTTGTGAAACTGACCTTCTAGAAGAAAAGGATTTTGAGTGATCCAATTCTCAAACTCAAAAAAAATTAGAATACACAGATTTAAACACTTCAAATGAAATGATAAAGGAAGGAAGTTAAAAAAATAAAAATTATGCAATTCAAAAACTGAAGAATCAGTATTCAAACTTGTGTTACCATTATTAAGTGAGGGTGTTTTAATTAATTACATTCGAGGTTATGTCTGGATCAAACCCTGGTAGCACTTTACAAATCCCGTGTTTCCTGACTGCGTTCTGACATGACTACATAGAAACTCTGTTTTTTTCCTGATTTCTCCTCCCTACAATGTCAAGATATTCCCACAAAGAAAGCCCAAAGTTACAGACCAGCTGAGAGCTCTGAAACACCCCAACAGACAGGTTAGACAGCCACAAGAGCAAAATTTGTCTCTTGTAGTTTAAAAGCAACAAAAAACAAGTAAAAAGTTTTAGCTTCTTTTGAAGTTTGTAATAATTAGTTTTACACAAGTATTACATTGTAATTTGTGAAAAAAGCCCTAAAATATGGCCTGTGTAACTGGTTAAATTTCATAGTAGTGCCTAGGTTATTATAGTGATTTCATGCCTGTGGAAGTAGTTCTTGACAGGAAGCTCATTAAATAAAGGATGGTACACAGAACATGTCTGACTAGAGACTGCTCATCGGTTTTCACTCACAAAAGGCAGGATGAAAATGAAGCAATGAAAGAGCAAACAATTGACACCAAAAGAATGCAAATGTATTGAATAGTACAAGGAAGGTCACTCTAAAACAAATTTTTAAGTGATATTATTGCAGAAAATGAGAGGATTGGCACTCGTGGTTATTAAATGCTTGTATTACAGTGGTTCCCAGAACTTCTCATACAGGTAGAAAGCTGTAATGCACTAGGCACTCCACACACTTCTGGAGTTCAGATCTTCGTCTTTGAAGTATGTACACTGTGAATAAGAAGTGTGATCAAGAAGTGAAGGAAAAAGATGACAAGTAACTAAACCTGGACTCGTGATGTTCTAAGCCTCACCAAACTGACGAGTCATCAAACTCATCTACCCCCTTCCCCCCTCCTCCCCCCGATATAGACAAAACAAAAATAAAAAGGTTTTGAAGTAACAACGTGCAGAAAACAGAAGAATTAAGAAGATACTATTCTGGACCCATGCCAGAGCAAGGACACCGCTGCAGGACTGCAGCATGTGGGCAATCCATGCTGGGGCAGAGGAAAAACAGCTGAAAAGCTAGGAAAAGTGGCAGAACCAACCCCGACCTCCTTCACCATCTGTCAACTCCTGAAAGGATTTGGGACATACTGAGTGTAACACATGGCAAAACAAGGGAGGTTGAGCCTAGAAAGAGGGAGAGGAGAGGTGTTTGGCTTATGTTGAGTTTGGGGAAGGGGAAAAACTGTGTTTACCTATAATTAATATGTTTAATTGGTTTTGTTTCATCCTTTCTTCTTGTCCAAATCAGTGATTAGAAGTTTGTGTTACTTGACAATAAATTAAGCAATGTAAAACTTCCCTGAGCTGGGACCATATTATTAGTGACATGGAAGAGAGATATTTTCTCTAAAAAAGGTACCTTATCTGGTGAAGACCGAGGAAGGTTATTATAAAGAACTGTATCAGTTTTGGGCTGGTTTATTTTTTTCTATGTGTCAAAAATATGTTTTGAATTCAGACCTACTAATGTGTGACACAAGCAATCAAATGACCAAAAACTTACATACATATGTTAAATTATGTCACATCATATTTGACCAATCAGAGTATTCTGAAGTATAAAACCTATTAATGATATTCTCTGAATATTCTCAGGAAAATTTAAGTGAAAAACTACAAAATCACATGTTACTAAAAACATTGCTATAGATTCTTCACAGAAGCTGAATCTGAAACATGGAACATAATTTCCTCAACATTTCATGTAAGGCAGATCAAAGGATAATGCTGAGATCGATAGTCTGGGCTCTTGTCCCTAACCTGAGAAAAGATCATAGTCCCTGTGATCTTGGCAGTCGAATAAGTGCATCTGTTCAGAGGGTTTGTGTTGAAAGGCAAAGTATATGCTCCATATGACTTGAAACAGTTACATATGAGATGACCAGAGTGGTAAGGCTCATCTTTGGTGTTTGAGAATCATAAAATCATAGATTCATAGAATCATTAAGGTTGGAAAAGATCACTAAGATCATCAAGTCCAACTGTAAACCTAGCACTGCCAAGTCCGACTAAACCAAGTCCCTAAGTGCCACTTCTACATGTCTTTTAAATACCTCCAGGAACGGTGACCCCACCACTTCCTTGGGAAGCCTGTTCCAATTCTTGACCGCTTTTTCAGTAAAGAAATTTTTCCTATTATCCAATCTAAACCTCCCCTCGCACAAATTGAGGCCATTTCCTCTTGTTCTATTGCTTGTTACTTGGGAGAAAACACCAACACCTGCCTCACTACAACCTCCTTTCAAGTAGTTGTAGAGAGTGAGAAGGTCTCTCTTCAGTCTCCTTGCTTCAAGACTAAAAAACCCCAGTTCCCTGAGCTGCTCCTCGTAAGACTTTTGCTCTAGACCGTTCGCCAGCTTCATTACTCTTCTTTGGACACGCTCCTGCAGCTCGACGTCCTTCTTCTAGTGAGGGATCCAAAATGGAACACAGTACTCCAGGAGCGGCCTCACCTGTGCCGAGTACAGGAGCACGATCACCTCCCTACTCCTGCTGGTCACACTATTCCTGATACAAGCCAAGATGCTGTTGGCCTTCTTGGCCTCCTGGGCACACTCCTGGCTCATGTTCAGCTGGCTGTCAACCAACACCCCAAGGTCCTTTTCTAATGGGCAGCTTTCCAGCCACTTTTCTGCAAGCCTGTAACATTGCATGGGGTTGTTGTGACTGAAGTGCAGGACCCAGCATGTGGCCTTGTTGAACCTCATACAGTTGGCCTTGGCCCATGGATCCATTCTGTCCAGATCCCTCTGCAGAGCCTTGCTATCCTCAAGCAGACTGACACTCACACCTAACTCGGTGTCATCTGCAAACTTACTGAGAGAGCACTCAATCCCCTCATCCAGATCATTGATAAAGACTGGCCCCAAAACTGAGCCCTGGGGAATACCACGTGTGTCCAGCCACCAACTGGATTTAACTCCATGTGCCATAACTCTCTGGGCTCTGCCATCCAGCCATTTTTTTTACCCAGGGAAGAGTATGCCTATCCAAGCCATAAGCAGCCAATTTCTCCAGGAGAATGCTGTGGTGTCAAAGGATTTACTAAATCTAGGTAGACAACATCCCCAGCCTTTCCCTCATCCACTAAGCAGGTCACCTTGTCACAGAAGGAGATCAGGTTAGACAAGCAGGACCTGATTTCATGAACCCATGCTGGCTGGGCCTGGTCTCCTGGTTCTCCTGTATATGCCATGTGATGGCACTCAGAATGATCTGCTCCATAACCTTCCCTGGCTCCGAGGTTGGACTGAAAGGCCTGTAGTTCCTCGAATCCTCCTTCCAGCCCTTCTTGTAGCTAAGCATCACATTTGCTAACGTCCAGTCAAATGAGACCTCCTTGGTTAGCCAGGACTGCTGACAAATAATGGAAAGTGGTTTGGTGAGCTCTTTTGCCAGCTCCCTAAGTACGCTTGGGTGGACCTTGTCCAACTCGATAGACTTGTGTGTGTCTCAGTGGCGTAGCAGATAACTAACCATTACCCCTTGAATTACAGGGGCTTCATTCTACTCCCCATCCCCATCTTCCAGCTCAGAGGAGGTGTATACATGGAAAACGACTGATCTTACTATTAGAAACTGAGGCAAAGGCGGCATTAAGTACCTCTGCATTTTCCTCATCCTTTGTCACTATGTTTCCCCCACATCCAATGAAAGATGGATATTTTCCTTAGCCCTCCTTTTATTGCTAATGTATTTATAGAAACATTTTTGTACTGTCTTTTGTGGCTGTAGCCAGATTAAGTTCCAGCTGGGCTTTGGCCCTTCTAATTTTCTCCCTGTATAACCTTACAACATCCTTGTAGTCCTCCTGAGCTGCCTGCTCTTTCTTCCAAAGATAGTGGACTATTTTTCTATATTTCATACTCGACAACTGAGAAATTCCTATTTTGTCATTTACATTAAAGAAAAATAAAGAAGTTGCTTTGAGCTTTTTTGTTCAAATTCAGATTGCAATGACCATTCAGATCCAAAAGGGTACAGGCAAGCATCTGAGATTAGTTTCAAGGTGTCTAGTTCTAAACAGACTTCTAGCCAAGACCAACAATTAATCAAGCAGAATATGCCTGACCTGCAGTTCTTTGCCCAAGTCCAAGTAGTGCAAACTGACTCATTTCCATAGTGTTTAGAACTAACTGTTTCTATAGTAGCTATGACTTGGAAGAGGTAATGTCCAGCCATCTAAAAAATACAGAGACAATGAGTAGTCTAGTAAGTGTCCAATGCTTGAACAAACAATCTTTTTATCTCCCAAAGCCACAAGCACCTTACCACCCACTAAAAGTCAACGCTTTTTCCATTTTTGTCTTCCAGACTGCTTAGTCCTGTGCTAGGCTTCAAATAAAAGACCATTGTTTTCAGTTGTGACTCAGCATACACACAACTGTATTCTGCACAAGCAAGTGATACTTGCAAGTACTTAAGTTTGAAAACTCTTCAGAAAATTTGATATCCTCAATGGCTAGTATTAAGAGTATAAATAATTATTTTTAAATGTGGCTATTTTATATCTATAGAGAGATTGAATTAATGTCACTTCTCCAAAAAATTGATCTTCTATTAAAAATTGAAGTCCTCATAACAAGACAGATTTTTTTTTTTTTGTATATATATATATATATGTATATCTCCATATATATGTATACAGGAGAGAGACAAAGAGAGAGAGATATACATATATTCACCAGTCTAAGCCAGATGTTTAACATAGGAAGAAGTTGCATTTAGGTATGAGGAAAAAAACTATTTATTTTACTGCCTTCCAAGACATGTAATACACCTCAGCACCTATGTTCCAGTTTCAGGATTCATGCTAGTATTCCATTAAAGGACTTAATCCACCAATAAAAATAGCTATAAATTTAGAGTATTATTCAGCAAGGCACACTAATCCTATAGGTTTAAATATGCACTGTAATATCTTGCTGAATTGGGCTGATTAATCCTTGGGTTGCCAGAGAAAAAAAGAATGTGATTTGAAATAGAAGTGGGAATTTTTTCTCAAGAAATATCTGTTCTGTTCTACAAAAATTCTGCACTGCTTGACATACGCAATTGGGATTTTATGAGGTGTTTTGAGCCTCTGAAATGTCAGCTGCTAGATACATAGGTTAAAGAAACCAGGCAGATAATATGTCAGCTTTTGTCTTTGTACCAGCAGTAGCACTTTCACTATTAAATCACGGAGAGTTCCCTTTACTCATCTCCTGGACATTAAAAATATAGTGTAATGAGAACTACTTAATTGTCTTCTTCTTTTTCAAAAAACAGAATTCTTGTTCTCTGCTGTCTGAGATAATTTTTTTCTTTTTGTAAATACATCTTCAAAAAAGAAATCATGCCATGTTCCTCCATTATAAGCGGGATTAAAACCTACAAAAGTGAACTAGTCCACTAAGTGTAACACTGATCTCCTAACTGCTAGCTGGGAAATACATCCATTGTTATCCTCTCATCCTTAGTTCTGAGTGTACAAAAGTATTTAGCATAAGTAATTTGTATTAAAATGTCAATAAACTGTCTGTGGTATTTGAGACCTAGTTAGCATTTTTATTGAGTTTTTGTGTTAGCATTTGCAGAAAAGGACTTTTATTAATTACCAATTTAAATCCATACTTTGATACCACAGGTCACTATTAAATGGGTCATTTCAACATTAATATCTCTTACCAAGTGCAATACTTCAATTTCAGCAGATTTCACTGTTCGTAATTAAAGTGTACACATACCCCAACCTATTTATCATGGTAACTAGACAGCTTAAGATACCTACATGATACTGCTCTTGATAAAAGACAATATTCTACCCCATTGCTGTTTTCAGTAGCATATTCATTTCCTGTGATCTAGTCTAGTTAGGACAAACTGGTTATTTACCTGTCAGAGAAAAAAAAAAAAAAAATCTCAAATACAACATAGGGAGATGCAATTGCTGGATTCTGAACTTGCTTTGGTTTTATGTTGGAACTATTGATAATATTCAGTTATTAGGGTAGTGCATTAAATGTCTAATATATTTAAAAGGTCTGAGCTTTTCTGCTACAAATCTCCATTACAAATATAACCATTAAGAGGTTATAATTGAGCCTGGGCAGCTTTAGCTCAGGCTAATGTAAAATTCAAATTTTTCTAGACAGCAGTTTTTAACCAAAGCAATTACAAAAGCACAGTGTGAATGCACATGATCATTTCCAGCAATCAGACATGCAAAAGAAAAAGATCTTGAAGATGTTGATAAGAGTATGAAAATGAATAGTTCTGAATTTTCAAAGAAAAAATTGAAACATCATAAACTGCTGTTGATTTAAATAATGGTATTTTTTTGCTAGCAAGAAACTGTTGTTCGAGCTGACGAATAGCAAGCTTTCACTTCTAAAAAGTACCAAGCTTTATAGTTAACTTCTGAGAAAAATAGTTCTTAATACTTTATGGCTCCTGGATCTGTACCGATTTTTATTAACTAAACCATAGCTAGAATGTGCATTTAACTTGAAATCTTAGTATCCATGTAAGAAAATGTATTTAGTGTTTAGCATTTAAAGAATACGTAACTGAATTTTCATTGAAGCTCTTAAATATCTGAGTTAACTCCAAAGCAAGTTAAGACTTATCAGATGTTGTAGAGTTCTGTATGCAAAGTATTGGTGTTAGGAATAGCTGGGATTTTCTGTGCATTTTGTTTCATACAGAATCAATACTGGGTGAATTAATTCTGATAAAACATTTTGAGAAAATAACTGAAACACATCTCAAGGATCAAGCTTACAGAAATATAATTTCCAAGGAATAATAAAAGGGGATGTGATGTGAAAATTGATTTCTGTTATAAGAGAAAATCCACTAGTGATAGTGTTTCCAAGATCAAAGTCACTTAATAAATATATAAGGCATTTATTGTCTTCTTCTTGGTATTCACAGTACTTTTTGAATATGGGATAAAATCTAATTGATCATTATGTGAATTCTTAATTTCTGTGTTGGATAGTAACTCTTTTTTACCCCTTATCTTGCTTTTTGTCTGTCTTATATATTTGTTCACTTGGCAACCTAATAACATTTAGCCAAATGATGGATGGAACCTCTTAGTCTTTTTTAAGTTTTCTACTTTTTCCTTTTCTTTTTCTTTCTCTTCTTTGACTCTACCTACTAATGGTTCAGGATACTGCCACAATAAATGGGCCTGTGTTTCTGGTTATTTTGAACCTAGCCCAATACTATTGGCTCAATATTAGAAACAGGATGAAGAACAAATTCCATGTATCTCAGAGGTAAAATTGAAAAGCTAAGAAGCCTCTACAATTTCCCCTGTTTTTCCGTTATGGACAGCAACTCCAACCTTCCACCTTCTGTTTCAAGGACAGAAGAAAACTCCAGCTACTATCTTTAGAAGAAAGATGAGATATCACTCCTTTCGATTTTACCTGTGGCTGCCCTTTCTCTGTTAACTAGATCTTTAGAAAGTCAAATCTCCAACAGAGAAATATTCACTACTAAGTGAATATTCACTTCTACTCCCTTGCTTCTCTTTGAATATGATGATTCCAGAAATCATTAATGCCAGAAAGATCCCAGAAAATGTCTTTTTAAATCCTGGACAAAATAATTAAGCTCTAGAAAATGTACTCTGATTAGGAAAGACCATGTCCAGATTATGACTAAGTGCACAATTTTTGAAGCCCAGTGTACAGCAGACAGTTTAAACTTCATTGGAATGGCTGCTATGAGATGATAGCCTGCAATGAACTTCATCTTTCTTTCACCCGATATGGAAGGGTTTTGTTGGTGGTTTCCTTCTCCTACCCTTTGATTCTCCTAAAGGTAGAAACACTACAGATGACAGTTGCTGTCCCTTACATGATAAAAAGCAAGGTCAGTATTTCTATATTAACATGTACTTAGGTCTGACCGTTCACCAAACAAATTTATCTAAATTATGGAATTAATAAATGTGGTGCATGAAATGTAATGGAAAACTGTTAAGACTATTATTGCAGAAGGAAAGAATGTTTCACAGACTTGTTATGGCTTTCTTTACACTGTTATTGGAAACAAGATCTTTTGTATTAATAGCTAGTTTGGTAATATGGAAAGAGGAGTAGAGATAAATGGCTGATTTTAAGGGTAGCAAGGGGCCGTGTCACGGAAGTTGTAGTAGTATTTGTGCAGTTCAAGGTATCTATGAAAACCTAGAACAGAAGGATGAGTAGTGGCATGACAAAGATGGTTGATGGTTAGTGATCCTAAATTATTAAGAATAGTGAGAAATAATACTGAATGAAAGAGTTGAAAAAGAATCTCAGCCAAAAAATGCTAAAAATATTTCAGCGTCAAAAATTATAAAGTAATGCACAGGGGTAACTACAATTCTAACTGTACATTTTGATGAGCTTAAATTTTGCTTTTCATCAATCAAGTGAAAGATCTGGATCTGAATTTGGGAAAAGTCAGCTCAGTATTGACCCGAGATCAAAAAGGCAAACTGAACATCAGGAGTTATTAGGAACAGAAAAAAGTGTTGCTGTGTGACTAATATCCCTGTAGTATTCCTATATCTCAAATACGGCATACAGTTCTGATCACTTCCTGTCAAGAAGGGTATAATTGATACAAAGATGGATGCTCAGAGATATAAAATGGCTTCTGTAGAAAGAGAAATTAAATAGAACAAGTCTCATCAGCTTCAGAGAACAGGTGGTGGGATATGATAAAAGTATATAAAATAATGAATGGCATGGAACAGATGAATAAGAAACTAATATTTGCCATTTCTTATAATACAAAAAGTAAGGTCGGCAAATGAGATTATAAGGCAGCTGGTTTAAAATAAATTGAGGGAAGTAGTTTTACACAGAATGTGTAATTAAATTCTGGCACTCATTGCCACAGGATATTTTGGATGCCAAAAGTACAAATGGGATCAAAAGTAGATTAGACAAATTCATAGCAGAAATGTCCAGCCAGGTCTGTTAAACACTGTGATGTAAAAGTAAAGTCTACACTCCAGAAGGTCTTACGTAGGAACTTGCTAAAATCTGGTAGTACGCTGGTGGAAGTATCACTCTGAACTTCCAAATGCATCCAGTCAAGGTCAGAGAGAGAATACTGGGTTAAATAGACCTCTAGCTTAGCACTGTATAATCCATTTTATGTTTATTTATTGTTCTACGAAACATTCATTTGTTTGGGAAAGAGACAAATTTGCTCTAGATTTTTTTTTTTTTTTTGGCAAGAGTTGGGAATTAAGCTGTTAAATATTTTCTAGCCTTTTCCAGCTATATTAGGAAGAGCTGAATGATTGTATCAGACCTACAGCTGGATGAACCGGTTCTGAAAAAATAAGCAGTGACCTAAACTTTCACCCTTAAATTTCAGTGAACTGTAAAAATTTTTGAGGTTCAACATGTTCATTTAATGAATTTCTATGACTCTGCACACCCCAGTTCAAACCATGAGTGGAAATGGAACAGCAAAAACACTGTGTTCATATTTCTTCCCTGAATAAAACCAGAAAACAATAGAAATCTCATAAATCATCCTAATATCCCATATTTCCTAATTTTATTTCCAGATCATTGAGCTTTGATTGCCTTTGCTACATGTCGGGGTGGGAGGGGATGACAAAGAAATGAGAGGGAACTGCATTGTTGAACAGAACTGAATCTATAAACCATAAATGTCAGTTTTGGTTAACCTTGTTTCAACCTAATAGCTCTCTATCTGTGAGAATAAGATACTAGTTACTGCAAGTTAGATCATGCCATCTTTGCGCCTTGATCAGGTCTCACAGAAATTCCTTAAAGTAGACTTTTCTGCGAAGGCAATCCATGTATGAGTAATTTATTAAGGTCAACACACAAAGAATCAATTCTTAGAGTTTACGGGAGATTTCTGTTACTCATTTACATGACTAATTACCTATCACCTGCTTTTCATGTACAAACCCCAATATAATTACATAACAAATAAAATTATGTATTATTATTATGTAAAGGAGAATAAATTTGTATACTCAAGATTTATATATAATATTGATTTTTTATTCAGAACAAATATCATGTGTCTCTCTTCCTATTTTCAGTCTCTTTCTGGTTGTTTTTCACTCTGCCTCCACTGTTCTATCTTAAAATGTTTTAAATTTTGTATTTATTTATTTATTTAAATTATTTCTATCTTTTTCCCTATTCTGTAACCACCTTTCAATGAATATCAATTACCTGATGTTTGAGTCAGAGATTTACATGGATCATATTCAAATAGGTCCCACATTAAATACTTAATTACTTCAAGCATTTTACCTATCTATCACAAGCTTTGTTGTGTCAACAGCTAGCCGAAAAATTGGACCATCTTAATCTATAATCTTATACTTCTCTTGCTGTTTTTTTATTAAGTTCTCTTTATGGTCATAGTCAGTACACAATGCAAGAATTTTTCATTGAACTCAAATAGTGGCCAGAGCTTTCAGACCCTCCCAGGAAATGACCAGCATCTTTCTAGATTGTTCTCAAGTTTCACATGGATTTTATTTGTGGAGTTTTTTTCCTGACAAGTCCATCATGAGGTAAATTGCATTACAGAAGTTTGGTACTTCATTACAAAGTATTTTTTTTCACAAGATCTAATTCATGGTAGTAGTTACACTTGCACACTCCCATGATTGACTTTTGAGGCACCTCCTTCAAAGATAGAAACAGAAATTGTCATTAGGAAGAAGCACTACAAATTGATTTGAATTATTCTCTAACATTCTTCTTTTACTTAGAAAATTCTTGTTCTTATCTTCTGTTTTGTAAAAAGAAAAACCCATTTCCAATGCCACTGAAACTGGAAGTGAATGGCTACAGCATGAAGATTAGTAATTTAGAAACTAGTTTTATTTAATAAAATGTATTTCTCTTCATTTAGCCTGACAGACAGCTTAGCCTGATGTTACTTAAAGTAGGCTATAATGCATTATATTCCACTGAGCTGCAGATTAATTTCTTTTCCTAAAACCATGGGCTTTTATAGAACTAACTATTTCTATCCCAACTTCAAGGTTGGCAGATTTTTTTTTTTTTTTTAAATTAGTTCTGCTGCATACCGCAAATACGCTTTTTTGTTCAAATCCAAGCACAGCTTTAAACCACTCTACCATAGCAATATAAATCAGTCTTTCATGGTCACCAAGTCTCAGAAACTGAATTTCAGGGAAGAAGAGAGTTCCTTTTCTATAGAGCTAGTTTTGACCTTTATTTCAAAGAAGCACCCAATTCAGGCAGATACGATTCATCTTTTTTATGCAACAAACTAGGAAAGGGAAAAGTGGTTCTACAAACTCCATCCTTCTCATAATGAAACATGAAGAAGACAAATTTTAGAAAACGAGAGCAAGAAATATCTAAATGAAAATCATGAAGCTTAAGAACATGTACACTTCATTTCACCATCTAATCGTTTAGAGGCAGACTCTTGCCTTATTAAAACACAAGACAGTATAAATAAATGCATACAGCTGATGTCCCAATGTACCTTCCTAAAAGCTAATGTGAATTTACCACTTTATCCTGGCAAAATCAGACTACGTGACTATGACTCCAGAGAAACTACAGAAGAATTACTACTAATGCATAAGACTCGTGCATCTGTTGAAGCAGGTCCAGACAAGGGTCACAAAAATAATCAGAGGGATGGAACACCTCTCTTATGAGGACAGGCTGAGAGAGTCGGGGCTATTCAGCCTGCAAAGGAGTAGGCGTCAGGAACACACTATTGTAGCCCTCCTGTATCTGAAAGGGGCCTACAAGAAAGTCAGAGAGGGACTATTTACAAGGGCATGGAGTGATACAACAAGGGGTAATGGCATCAATGTGAAAGAGGGTAGATTTAGATTTGATATAAGGGATAAATTCTTTACTATGAGAGTGGTGAGGCACTGGAACAGATTGCCCAGAGGACTTGTGGATGCCCCCTCCCTGGGAGTGTTCAAGGCCAAGTTGGATGGGGCTTCGAGCAACTTAGTCTAGTAGAAGGTGGCTCTGCCCATGGCAGGGTGTTGGAACTAAATCATCTTTAAGGTCCCTTCCAACCAAACTATTGTATGATTCTATGATATACAAACAACCATCATCAGCCTGAAATAGTACAGCTGCAGGACTGAAATATTAAATTGAGCTCAGCGAGTCTGAACCAACTGGGCCCTTCTCTGAAATTCTTCTACAGAGAGAAAGAACTTCTGGGGGGCTTCCAGTTCTGCTTGCAAGCTAGCCAAACAATCTTGTCCTCTAAGCATTAAACACATAAAATTTCCCCACACAGAATATGTATGGTGAATTGGCCCCAGCTGGCAGCCAGGCAAATCTGATACAGATACATTTAAGACTCTTACTGTCAGATAGCAAACAATGCAACCTACTATCTCCGGTGAATCTACTCTAGCATAAAAAGATACAGAAAGGTGATGACGAGATCTGTTAGGAAGGAGAAAAAAGTCATGTCTCACATTACCAGAAGTTTCATGAGCCAAGAAAAGACACACAGGCACTGAATGAATCTTCACTAGACTGCTCTGTTAGTAATGTAAAAGCTGAATCTGGATATTTCAGACTTTCTTTGCTCATTAAGTGTCCTGCTATTTTTCTCGCAGAATAAATATACTATAATCTTGAATGATGTATTTTGGAGTAAGGGATGAATTCTTCTCTCTGAAATATGTTTGATAAAGGCCAAAAGGATTGTCTTCTACTGCTCACAGAATTTCAGAAATAGATTTCAGTAAAATTATCATAGGACTTAGAAATAAATAGTAAAAATTCCTTGAGGTTTACATTTGTCACAAATCTACTGCCTGCACATAGTATTCTACAGAACAGTGCCCTACTATCAAAAGAACAAGATTAATTCCATTACAATTTCACAAAATATAACTTTCTGGCTGAAAAATCTATATTATAATTATTTTTTTTAAATGAAAACAAGTGTTAAAGATTAAAAAGACAAGCTTGTATTTTCCAGGCTCAGACAGAGATTCTTCTTCCCAGCTCATTGCTTGGATCATTCGTTAGAGCCACAGTTTGTTCTTAAAAGTGTTTTAAATAATTTTTAAATAAAATACAATTTTTTAATAAATCTCATATTATTCTAGGTCAGAATATTTCACAATTAATTGGTTTCTAATATGGTAAGGCAATTTTTGAAAGACTATATAAATATAATTTTATGTCTTTCTTTTCTTTCATTTACTAAATTACATTCTGCGTTAAATTTGCATCAGTAAATTAATGTGCATATGCACAAATATTCAAAGAAAGCTATCAAATTTGTCTTAAGATAGAACTCACATACATAATCACCTTACAGAAAGTGTTATGGGCCCAGTCCTTCATTAAGCAATACATAATACACAGCATTTAATAAGGTCAGATTATAGAGGTTTATTTGATAATGTCAGTTTTGAAAAAATATTGTTATTAGAGCACAAGAGTCCCAGCTGTGGATAATGAAATTTTGCCCACATCCATAATTAATCAATCTTTCAACCTTGCATTATATTCTGAAGTATAAAACAATTAAAAAATAATGCATTCAAAGACCCTTATCTCTTATGTGGTGTTTCAGAAAACTATTGGCTTTTCCCAAAGGCTGATTAGAAATAATTTTCATCTGAATAGCCCTTCATGAATTAATTCTGAATCAAACATTTCTTTAAGGAATAAAAACAATCTTCTGATATCTCCTAGGTTTTATGGAAATATCTCCCTGTTCTCTTTGTCACTTTTGCCTCTAGCCTATCATTTGTTCTTTTCCTTGTCACTTTCTGCTTCACTGAAAACCAGTACAGGTTTTGTTTCATGAACTACAGGCTTCTTCCTAACCAAGTGTTATTTCTAGCACCAGTCTCAGGTGCAAGTTTCTTCTTGTTCTTCCTTTCTGTTCTCCTCCCTCACCACTGCTAAGAATGGGAACTTC
This sequence comes from Opisthocomus hoazin, assembly GCF_030867145.1. Taxonomy (NCBI): domain Eukaryota; kingdom Metazoa; phylum Chordata; class Aves; order Opisthocomiformes; family Opisthocomidae; genus Opisthocomus; species Opisthocomus hoazin. Next base: position 46,546,456 of record NC_134414.1, on the reverse strand, counting down.
TGCTTTGATAAGAGATAGGGGATGCAGGGTCCTCATCCACAGGCTGAGCCCTGCAAGTAATTCTGCATTTCTCCTGCAATCCTGGATTTGTAGCTGTACCTTCCCAGATGATGACGAGCTTGAAGCAGGATGGGGAGAGGAAGGTCTGTAAAGGGAAGGAACAGCAATACTCTCAGAAACCTGGACCAAACCCCAGAATCACTGTTAGTAAAAAGCAGCATACTAGTCCGTATACAACTCCTAGTACTGTAAACCGAGTGTTCTTTGTTGAAAAATGGTCTACAGTGTGGCAAGAGCTACAGGACTTGATTAGAAGTATGAAGCCAAGTATGTTCTGTGATATAGCTGAGCTTGTTCTGTAGTATACTGGGGCTATGCCTGTCTGCACAGTGATGGCACCGGAGTCATTAATTCTTAGGCGGTCTTGAAACTCCCTTGGTAGTCATCCGAACAGAAGAGACAATAGATTGCCTTTAGACAACAGACTGACTTGAAATTAGGTAATGAATTGAATCTTTAGAATTAAGTTACTGATTACTAGAGGAGTACTCCTGGTAAGAATTTTGGACAGGTTTGGAAATAGCCCGAGGCAATTCCTGCTGTGTCTAGTCCAACTTGTATGCTTAGAAATGCTGATCAACCCCTAAAGTGTTGTGATCCAAAGACTCACAGAGGTGATTTCTGCTATAGAAGTAATTAAATTCTATGCAGACTGTAAGTATTCTGTAAAAAACTACTCCTGCAGACATGGTCACATGGATCACTCTTTTGTTAATTTGTTTGACCGATGTTTTGTGTATTCTTAAGACACATAAAGAGAAAGGAATTATGCAAGTGCTGGAGCCAGCTGGATTGCAAGAACTATGCAAAACCGTGATTTGAAGAGTGTCTCTTAATCCAGCCGAAGATGTTACTGCAAAGACCTCTGTGACAGGGCTCTGTTCACATACAGGACTCCCATCACCACCAAAGACTGAATAACCATGCTGTTCTGGAAACGCAATTCCCCATGTGAGAAGAACCTTTACCAAGATCTAAGTAAGATATTTTTTCCTTATCTTAATAAACACTGTCATGACTGTCTGTGAAACAGAGGGAATGCACTTTGTGTATGGTTCTGATTTACTCTATATCATGCTTTAACTGAAAATATCTGTTGTAAACTGCTGTGTTATTTCTACGCTACCAATAAATACTTCTTTTTTTTTTTTTTTTTTGCTTCTATATTCTTGATCTGCAGCCAGGGCAGGTTGTCTCAACAATGTCAGCTCTATTTTCTAATGAATCAGAAGAAAAAATATTTACAGAAGCATACAATGCATGGAATATGCAATAAATAAGTCCAAATTTCTGAAAATACATTAGAAAATGTAATTTCAAATATTTCCTGTAAAAATTCTTACGTCTCTGATATAAAAAGTAGTTTCTAATGATCATACTCAATTGCTGTAGAATCAACATGCTGTGCAGACAGTACAAGAATTCTTTTCCATCAGGTATTTGAATGTATGTGGGAACAGTGCTTTCTCATCTCTTGTCAGAAAAGCTCAGTCATGTCTTCTCTCAGATAAAGTATTAGAGTCCAACATTCTCGTTAGTCCATCTTAAGTAAAAAAATACGTGAAGCAAATTTAGAATTATTAGTATACATTAGATTTCATTTTTATAAAATAGAGGGATGAAAAGTCTTTCTCTGGATGAGTAACTCATTAAATCATTTACAAATCCATATCTATTATATTTCTTTGTGAGATCTTCTTAATATTCTTGCTATTTCAATACCCAAGGCTTTCTCCAAGAAGATCCATATCACGCAGCCTGGCATGGTGTGTCTTAAGTTTGTTAAGTGGAGAAATAAAAAAATAATATGGGATACCAAATCCCTCACTGTTGGCAAAAATGTACTTTTCTACATAAAAGGGCTCTTACACTTCTTGTTTTCTCCTTGCACCATGAAATATCTTTGCATCATGAAAGTTTTCAGTTGCATAATATTCACGATTTCTCAAAAGAGTCCAGATGCTTCTCCGTCCTTGTAGTCACCTGTGAGGAAGTAAGTGTCTTCCTCTACAACAGAAACAATCAAGGAAAACATACTTAAGTTTCATATCACAAAATTCATGTCACTTTTACACTACTTCTTTTGAGTTTTTAGCTAATTTTTTTCACAGTTATGCCCAAGTAACTCCAGTCTTAGAACTACAGGCAGACAGCTTTCAAAATTATAAATTCGAACAGAAAGTCTGGATGACCATTCAGAGTCTAGATTTACACTTTAAAATGGACATCTTCATATGAAAATCCTCCAGATATGTTGTTGTGTGATGCTTTCACTATCATTCTTTTCACAAAGCCTATGACTGATTTTGGTCTAGTGAAAGATGATGTGCTAAGTCATAAGTGGTTTTGAAAGAAATCCTTGACAACTCATTGTTCACTTGAAATTCCCCTCCCCTTAATTCAATTTTAATGTAACAGAGCCTTTAAGTCTTTTTTCTCATTGTTTAGTTTTTTGGGGGGAAGAAAAAAACGAGCACTTTTTTTTTTTCAGCAAATGATGGGAAAATAGATAAATGAATGGCAATGTTCTGTATCAAACCAATGATTTCATTGCCCTCAAAGAATCTTCTGAAGGAGACTTATTTAGCTTTAACTGAAATTCACTGAGTCTGAGGTAATATTGCTTTTTACAATTAAGGAAATTGTTTGTGAATCTGGTAAGGAATTTGCTTAGCAACTGCTTTTTTTTTTTAAAATGCATGTTATGGGTGAAGGGAAAAAAAAAGATTCTTCACTGTCAAAGAAGTCAAAGAGAAAATGCATTTGTGCAGGAGAAAGCCACATTACCTTCATGCAAGCTAGCAAAACAGGACCAGAAGCATATACAAGCCTAGAGCAATCAAACAATCCTTCAAAGAGAACAAGAACACAGAATCTTTGTATTTGGGTGCTACAGTGCTCCCCTAGAAGTTACAGAGTATCCCAGGCTGCTACTTCATCCCAGTGCTTCCGCAGATCTCAGTGGCAACTGGAAATACCTCGCTTCCTCTGAGAAGTTCAGGCCCTCATACAAGTTCTTTCTCCTGCCAGATGAAGCATCACCGCACAGAACATTGTGTTACCTCCGAAAAAGTATTTTGTGTCATGATCCTCATTAGTCTATATTAGGTAGAAATAACCACAGGGTACTTTAATAATATCTAGCAAACAAGACAATGTTCACAACAAGCAATTTAAAAAAGATTCTTAAAGAATTAAAAAGATTATGTCTTCAACAGCATTTTTGGATTAGGAAGCAAGTTACCATTATTGATAAATGAATTAAGAAAAAAATATTCTGAAGAACTTTTAAGTAGTTTTAGAAAGAAAATATCTTTACTGGTTTAAACCATGGGATGAATACACTCCAGAGGTTGCAGACTCGTATTCTGTATCCCCAGAATATTGCTGATTGTAGATATGTGTCAATTTATATGTTCTCAAACACGTGCACGCAGCAAGCATAAGTAGAAGATGAGTAAAAATATTAGACTGGTGATAAGTGTGACATTTTCATTTTATTCAGATTCTTTCTGATTCTTTTCTAACATGCTAAAAAGATTACTATACTAAAGTTTCAGAAAAGTTTGTAGTCCTTGGATGTTTGCCCATCATTCATCTACATAATGTATTTTTTTCTTCTAATATTATTATAGACCTATATAGGTCTATCATTGTTAGTATGATTAAGCTGGGAAAAAAATAAAAAAAACAGACTCATTTCCTTCTGCCAATTCTTTCAAAAAATGTTCCGCAAGACATTCCAGGTTGCATAGAACTGAGACAATAAGATCTTAATTCAGATTCAGCAAACATTTATAGTTCTTGGAAAAATTCTTTGCTTTCACTACAACAAAAAGGGTATTGTCATCTTTCTGTGGCAGATGTTAGTTTGACATAATTTAGGAAGCAGAAGCAGTTACAGTTTCAGTTTATTCTGCTGGATTTTTTTCAAATTTTGATAAAAGCTCATGTGGACTGCAAAGTTAAATTCTTTCTTTCATAAATTTGTAATTTTGCTGCCATACACAGAATGGAAATTCGAAAGCTATACAGTAAAAAAGAAATTCTTTTGTAACTTTATCAGCTGTGATGGTCTTGATATTTAAAATTTCATGTCCATTTAGAACAAGTTGAAACAGCAGGCAAATGGAAATGTGTGTGGACTTTAGAATGAAGACTTGAAACAGCTTGCGGCAGCATTCCCTCACATGCCCTTGCAGAATCAAGGACGAAGTCACAAAACTAGAAAAACAGAACATGTCATTTTGTAGGTCAGCATGTTTACAGGTGGGTGTGTAGTAGTTAAAGTATTTGACAAATTACTAATTATTTGCAGTGCAGTAGAACTAGTGACAGTAGATCGTGCACTAACATACGGCAAGTGAAGTCATACTCAGGATAGGGCTGGTCAGAAACTCATGTATAGTATTTGTTCAGCTAGAGGTCTTTAACCATATTGAATTTTTACAAAATCTTCCTAGAAAGTTGCTAATACTGCTGTTGACAGTATTTCTTACCTAGTTGTTCTGGTATCTGTATCTGATAGGATTCAAGACCATTGTTGTTAATCTACAGAGAAAATGCAGGATAGTTCACAGGAAATGCAACCAATAGAAAAACTCTGAGTGATCAGTAAAAGTAATGTTGAACTGAAGATACACAAATAATTTATTGACAGTAGTTATAATTATAAAAATAGATGTCTGTCTAAATACCTGAATCCTTCATTTCTAAATTTTACACCTCATAAGAAATGTTAAAGTTTTACGTTCTTTTCTGTCTTTGTTTGAAACATATATAGGAGTTTCATAACTGAAAGGAGCTCCATATTTTGCATGCTGTCTTGTGGGAAAAAAACAGGTAGCTCTGTTTTTAGAACTCTAGTTCAAATACGTACATTCATGTGTGTACATTTCCCACACAGACGAGCACAAGATGCCTCTGTAATTTTGCTGACTGTGGACATGAAGGACCTGATTTTTATATTTGAGCACAGAAATTTAAGGAATCAGATCATTCCATGGCACGTGGCCAATGTGATAGTCATACAAGGAATAAAAAAAGTATTGTTTACAACTACAAGGATATGGAGAAAGAAAATTGTTTTGTATCCACCCATAACACTAGAAGGCAAATTTGGTGTTGGTTTATGGTCTCCCAATGGAGACACCATAATGGACTCCAAATAATATTACATTTTATTATATTTTAATTCACGTGACTGCATGAATAAATATACCTTCTTTAATGGGATTAGGCATAAACACATTGTTAAGGTTATGCAAAGTGAATGGGGCCAGAAGGAAGAGACTGTTTAAAAGAATTTCTTTGATAATAGGAATAGATGAAAAGACAAGTCCTCTAAAATAAAACATATGTTCTGTAGAAAATACAGAAAAAAACTGCATTGCATGAAAAATATAAACAAAAACTATACATTTTTCAGATCTTTCACAACACACAGATTACAAGTTGCTGAAGAAAACAGGAAATATTTGTTTTAATAACGGTTCTCTGGTTCCACAACAGAAATAGAACAACTGAAGGTGATTTCTATTGAAATCATACACTTCCCCGTTTTCAAGATATTTTTCCCGGAAATTCAAATGTTTTTCTTGTAAACTCAGTCAAATTAATGAACAAACACTCTTTGAAAAGTCAAATGTGGTTTAAATCATTCAACAGTTGCAATATTTTCGTTTCACTAATCACATTGTCTTAGATTATTCTTCTACCTTTGGCTTATTCACAGGATTCTGAAATCAACACAGGGCATTTTGGGTGCGTGCTGACTGGCTTGTTCTGCATTCTTTCATGTAATCACAGTTTCTTATGATTTAGGAATGTATCACTTCATCATTTCCATCTGTAAAAATGTCATCTGGTGGCAAAAAAATTCTACATGAAGCAGATATCCCCATAGAAGCAAGGTGGTTTTTCTTGTAATGAACCTGGTTGCCAGCAGCGTCTGAAATATTCAAAATAGTTTTACTAAGTTGGTGAAGAGGTGTATGTGAGTACTGTAAATGTTAGAGATGCCTGAAGAGGCAAATCTTTTGTCAAGGAAAGCTTAGTAGGAAACTGGACTTGCTTTGCCATTTGGCAAGTTATAAAACCTACAGTACAGAAATAGTAGCCGAAAGAACAGACAGATTTCTTATAATGAAAGTGTTTCAGGAATAATAGACAGGGCTGAAAAGCATCTGACTTTGCAGAAGAGGGCAAGAAGAAAGAGCGAACCTACAGAACTCAACCTTCTACTCAAACATCCCTCCATATTAGAGTTAGCCCAAGAACAGTACCTGTGAACAACATTGAGATGCTCCTGTTGGCATAGAAAAATGAATAAAATAACATAGTATTTTAAAAAATCAGAAGCTACAAATCTGTGGTGTTTACTGTACAAAGAGAAACAATACTGGCTTTAGCTCTGCTTAGTTAATTCCAAGTAATATTTGGTGGCTGTGGCTGTGCCTGTCAGAAGCATTTCTGACAGTTTGAAGAGATCACTGGGGCGTGGAAGAGCTTGCAAAACAGTCATCAGTACATTCCTTGATATTTTTGTTTGTCAAAATAAACAAAGTAAAGGATAATATACTGAAAGATCAGAAAATTCAAGGTAGTCTGGATTAATGGTGTGGTCAGCAACAAAGGAAAGCAGATTGTATTTTTTATGCTTGTACTATCAGAGAGTAAAAGAAAGAGAATAATTAGCTCTTTCACAGCCTGACCTTTCTCTCCAATCCAGATCCCTTCCCCCACCAATTTTTGCACCTTTTGCTAAGTGATCACAAACATAGTTGTTCGGTGTTCTCCAAAACCTACTCCTGAAGAAAGCTCATATTTTAACTCGTAGATCTCACTCTTTTGCATAAAGCTACCAAGGTATTGATCAAGACTTGACCTTCAGAGCAACTTACATGCGCAGACCGCATAGTATTATTTTTGATATACTGATGCCCCTTCACTGAGGAGTGAGGAAAACAGAATTTTTAAGGTATAGTTGGACATGTGAAGTGACATTTAAAAGTTGTTATGCACCCTCCCACTTTTCCTACTTTCTGAAGACGTTGTCTCGTTCTTTAAATAACAGCCTTTCTTTGACAGTCTGGGTAGTTCTCCCAAAGCACTACAGCTGGCTTTTCCATTACGGACTTCAGACTTCTTTTCATGGTGTGGTCCAACAGCAGAGATGCCACAGATCCTAGACTCTAATCAGCAGAACTCAGACAAGACCTCAAATAGGACTACAAGATAACATCTAGTCCACTTGTCCATTTATTTCTCAAACAAAAGTCTGTCTGTCCTTAACACACGTAAGCACATATCAGCTGACTCTCTTTCTTCAGTCTAATACCTCCCAAATACATGTGACCAAAATAGAAAGGTAGGAGATACCTTCAAAGGTTGTTAGACAGTTTCAATCCAACTGAAAAAAATATTTTTTTTATATGATATGTAATTACACCGCATAACCATTGTACCAAGACACAGAGGAAGTCACAGGATAATAACAGCATAAAATGTATAACCACTATTTAATGATAAAAATAATAATAATAATCACTTAAAAATAGTTTTCTTGTGAGTAAATTAAGACCCAGAGCAAGCCCAACTCAGGAAATTTCTGAACTATTGATTGCCAGAAGATTTATAGGATATGAAACTGGTTGATGGAAATTTGAGCCTGTCACAGAAACGTGAGACTGACAAAAACATGTTCCAAAAATCCATTTTAATGGTATCAAAAATAGAACAGTCAAATTGAATAGGGATCTTCTATTGCAAACACTTCAGCAGACAGAACTTGTTTACGGGTTCAGGATATCAGCTGGGAGATAATGCTACATGGTATGTAGCTAGGTCTACTTGAACAAACTTTAAGGCATACCTGAAATTAGAGAACCAAAAATAAGGAAACAACGGGGGTAACCAAGATGACACTCCAATAATATTTAACAAATTATGGGTCCGGTATAACAGTCAGGAATGCTATCACTACACAACCACATGCAAGAATGGTAGTACAAGGTGTGTGCACATGCACTTGCAACAGGAGAACTTTCACTCAAGGGTCCCCAGAAGATAGGATCACTCACCGAAAGGGCAAGGGCTCATTCAAGGATATCCAGAAGAAATAATTGCTCACCGAAAGAGGATGAGGCCACTCAATCCCAGGAAGTTTCCTTGGGTGATGTGTCAACCCACGGGGAGAGTCTCCAATCACATACCTGCTGTTCCGTGGAGAACCATCTCTCTCTCTCTCTCTCTGGTGGGTCTCCAGTGGGGGTAGCTTTTATAGCCTGGTTGGATCTGAATTGTAGTCATTTAAGGTCAGTGGTCCAGAAGTTTCTCTTAGCCGAGGCATGTCATTAGCTAACACCCTGCCTGCCAACCGAAGGGTCCTGCCTTTCTCTTTCCTGCCACAGTGGGGAGTACGTGACTAGGGTCACAGTATTCCAGCGAGGGCGCGGTAGTCAGCGCTGGACCAGAGGAGCGTACATGACCACTGCCACAGCAGATCGCCAGCAGCATGAAAGGGCGCGAAAGTACCGGCACAGAAGAGCCACCAGTGGCCATGTTGAAAATCTCAGGTTCTTTTTGAGGCGGGTGCACCTGCCACAGGACTATGAGATGGGTACATGAATTTTCAGAGCTTTTAAATTTGTATTAGGGATACAGAAAAAGGATTGAGATTTTTGCTTGCTTTTCAAAGACTGTAGCTAAAATCTTTCTGCTCACAGTGCACTGGATACCTAAACAATGCATTAAAATATTTACCTTTCTGGGTTGCTTTTCTCTAAAAGAGGAAATATACTTTGTCTTCAAATGAAGCACAAGGCTCTGATTGCTCCAAACAAAAAGAGACTTATCTCTGAGGCACTGCTGTGCTTGAAAGACTAACTCCTCTTTTTTTGAAATATATGGTATAAGATATAAGATCATTTCGGCGAAGCTACTGAAGGTGAAGGGTTCTGGAGCAGAGGCTCGCGCCGAGGGACCCTTTCTACGGTGGCAAAACCGCAGCGGCGAGGCGGCAAAAAGCGCCGAGAGAGAGAGAGAGAGAGAGGAGACCCCAGCCCCCCCCCTCAGCGGGAAAGTGGGAAGTGCCAACGAGCAGCAGCTCTGACTCGGCGGGGGCGGAGTCGAGTGTGACAGTGGCCAAACACCCTCAGGGATAAGAGCAGCTCCCAGGGAGCGCGAGCGAGCAGGAGCGCGGGCAAACAGAGCCGGCAAACAGAGCCGGCAAACAGAGCCGGCAAACAGAGGCGGCACAGCAGCCCGGGAGCGGCGCAGCAGTTCGCGCGGGCAGGGCGAGCGGGGAAGGCGACTGGCAGGGTACAGCCGCCCCTTCTGGCAACTCAAGTAGTGGGCATCGCTCTTCCAGGAGATATTCTAGCCATGGTTACCACCCGTGGTAAAGCTGTTGCTCGAAGGAGTGTGGGGACCCAGACGGAGGCCCCACGCAAGAACGCGGGTGTCCAGGTCTCTGGCTGCAGGGAGTGCCTGAGCCTGGCGCTCGTACCGGCGGACAGCAGAGAGAACTGCTGTGTTCGGTGCGAGCAGGTGAATGACCTGCTCAGCCTGGTGGCAGAACTGAAGGAGGAAGTGGAGAGGCTGAGGAGCACCCGGGAGTGTGAGAGGGAGATCGACTGGTGGAGCCGCACCCTGCCCTCCCTGAGGCCCAGGCAGCAGGAGGCGGCTCCACAGAAAGCAGTGAACCCCCAACCCTCTTGCCACCGAGCAGAAAGAGGGGGCCTAAGAGATGGGGGGGACTGGAAATGGGTCCCGGCTCGGGGTGGCAAGCGAATTTCCCCCCGGCCTCCCTCACCTGCCCAGTTGCACTTAAGCAACAGGTATGGGGCTCTGGATTGTGAGGGACTGGCCACAGAGGATGTGGGTGAACGTGAGGCTCCATCCAGGGGGTTGCCTAGAACGAGTCAGCCAGCCCCACGTATTACGACTGCCTCAACTAAGAAAAAAAGGAGGGTCATTGTCATAGGTGATTCCCTTCTGAGGGGAAGAGAGGGCCCGATCTGCCGACCGGACCCATCCCACAGGGAAGTCTGCTGCCTCCCTGGGGCCCAGGTTAGGGATGTTGCGAAGAAACTCCCTGGTCTGGTGCGGCCTTCTGATTACTACCCCCTTTTGGTAATGCAGGTTGGCGGGGACGAGGTAGCAGAAAGAAGTCCCAAGGCCATCAAAAGGGACTTCAGGGCACTGGGGCGACTGGTTGAGGGATCAGGGGCGCAGGTGGTGTTTTCCTCCATCCCATCAGTGGCAGGGAACAGCACTGAAAGGGGCAGGAAAACTCACCTGGTTAACAGGTGGCTCAGGGACTGGTGCCATTGGTCAAATTTTGGCTTTTTTGATCATGGGGAGGTATACACAGCACCGGGCCTGCTGGCAACAAGTGGAGCTCAGCTATCACAAAGGGGGAAAAGAATTCTTGGCCACGAGCTGGCGGGGCTCATTGAGAGGGCTTTAAACTAGGTTCGAAGGGGGAAGGGGATATTGCCCAGCTCACTAGGGATGAGCCTAGGCTTGGAGTGCCAAGGCCAGGGGTGAGATTGACAGCCCAGCTCAAGTGTGTTTACACCAATGCACGTAGTATGGGCAATAAACAGGAGGAGCTGAAAGCCATTATACAGCAGGACGGCTACGACTTGGTCGCCATCACAGAAACGTGGTGGGACAACTCGCATGACTGGCATGCTGTCATAGATGGCTACAGACTCTTTAGGAAAGACAGACCAACAAGGAGAGGTGGGGGAGTTGCTCTATATGTGAGGGAGCAAGTAGAATGCATTGAGCTTCGCCTGGGGGCAAGTGAAGAAGGAGTTGAAAGCTTGTGGGTTAGAATTAAGGGACAGGCTCATAAGGGTGACATTACGGTGGGTGTATACTACAGGCCACCTGACCAGGAGGAGGAGGTTGATGAGGCCTTCTACAGGCAGCTGCAAGCAGCCTCACAGTCACAGGCCCTGGTTCTCATGGGGGACTTCAACCACCCTGACATCAGCTGGGAAGACCATACAGCTAGGCAGGCGCAATCCAGGAGGTTCTTACAGAGCATCGATGATAACTTTCTGATGCAAGTGGTGGAGGAACCAACAAGGAAAGGCGCGCTGCTGGACCTCGTGTTAACAAACAAGGAGGGACTGGTAGAGGACGTGAAGGTTGGAGGTAGACTCGGCTGCAGTGACCATGAAATGGTCGAGTTCAGGATTCTGTGTGGAGGAAGCAGGGCGATAAACATGATCAAAACCCTGGACCTCAGGAGGGCTGACTTTGCCCTCTTCAAGGAGCTACTGGGAGGAATCCCGTGGGCCAGGGCTCTCGAAGGCAGGGGGGTCCATGAGTGCTGGTCGCTCTTTAAACAACACTTCTTCCATGCACAGGAGCAATGCATCCCCCTGAGAAAGAAATCTGGCAAAGGAGGCAGGAGACCTGCATGGTTAAACAAGGATCTTCTAGCAGAGATCAGGCAGAAGAGAAAGGTGCATGGCATGTGGAAAGAGGGACAGGCCACTTGGGAAGAGTACAGAAACGTAGTGAGAGCATGCAGGGATGCGACGAGGAAGGCCAAGGCTCACCTGGAATTGAAGCTGGCAAGGGATGTCAAAAACAAGAAGAAGGGCTTCTTCAACTACATCAGCAGCAAAAGGAAGGCTAGGGACAACGTGGGGCCGCTGCTGAATGAGGCGGGTGTCCTGGTGACGGAGGATGCGGAGAAGGCAGAGCTAATGAATGCCTTCTTTGCTTCAGTCTTCAGTGCTAAGACTGGCCGTCAGGAATCCCAGGCCCCGGAGGTAAGAGAGGAAGCCTACAAAGAGGACGACTTTCCCTTGGTCGAGGAGGACTGTGTGAGGGATCACTTAAGCGATCTGGACGTCCACAAATCCATGGGCCCCGATGGAATGCACCCACGAGTGCTGAGGGAGCTGGCGGATGTCATTGCTGAGCCACTCTCCATCATCTTTGAGAGGTCCTGGAGGACAGGAGAGGTGCCCGAGGACTGGAGAAAGGCCATTGTCACTCCAATCTTCAAAAAGGGCAAGAAGGAGGACCCAGGGAACTACAGGCCGGTCAGCCTCACCTCCATCCTGGGAAAGGTGATGGAGCAGCTTATCCTGGAGGCCATCATGAAGCAAGTGGAAGAAAAGAAGGTTATCAGGAGTAGTCAGCATGGATTCACCAAGGGGAAATCATGCCTGACCAATCTGATAGCTTTCTACGATGATATGACTGGCTGGGTAGACGAAGGGAGAGCCATGGATGTTATCTACCTTGACTTCAGCAAGGCTTTCGACACAGTCTCCCATGATATCCTCCTAGGGAAGCTCAGGAAGTGTGGGCTGGATGAGTGGTCGGTGAAGTGGATAGAGAACTGGCTGAATGGCAGAACTCAGAGGGTTGTCATCAGCGGCGCTGAGTCTACTTGGAGGCTGGTGACAAGTGGTGTCCCTCAGGGGTCAGTACTGGGCCCAGTCTTGTTTAACTTCTTCATCAACGACCTGGATGAAGAGTTAGAATGTACCCTCAGCAAGTTTGCTGACGACACCAAACTAGGAGGTGTGGTAGATACACCAGAAGGCTGTGCTGCCATTCAGCGTGACCTGGATAGGCTGGAAAGCTGGGCAGAGAGGAACCTGATGAGGTTCCACAAGGGCAAGTGCAGGGTCCTGCACCTGGGGAGGAACAACCTCATGCACCAGTACAGGCTTGGGGTGGATCTGCTGGAGAGCAGCTCTGCGGAGAGGGACCTGGGTGTCCTGGTGGACGACAGGTTAACCATGAGCCAGCAGTGTGCCCTGGCTGCCAAGAAAGCCAATGGGATCCTGGGGTGCATGAAGAAGAGTGTGGCCAGCAGGACGAGGGAGGTTCTCCTTCCCCTCTACACTGCCCTGGTGAGGCCCCATCTGGAGTACTGTGTTCAGTTCTGGGCTCCCCAGTTAAAGAAAGACGAAGAGCTACTGGAGACAGTCCAGCGGAGGGCCACGAGGATGATGAGGGGACTGGAACATCTCCCCTACGAGGAGAGGTTGAGGGAACTGGGCTTGTTCAGCCTGAAGAGAAGGCTGCGAGGGGACCTAATAAATGCTTACAAATATCTGAAGGGTGGGTGTCAGGAGGATGGGGCCAAGCTCTTTTCAGTGGTGCCCAGTGACAGGACAAGGGGCAATGGGCACAAATTGAACCATAGGAAGTTCCGTCTCAACATGAGGAAGAACTTCTTCCCTCTGAGGGTGACGGAGCCCTGGAACAGGCTGCCCAGGGAGGCTGTGGAGTCTCCTTCTCTGGAGATATTCAAGACCCACCTGGACGTGGTCCTGTGCAGCTTGCTGTAGGTGACCCTGCTTCGGCAGGGGGGTTGGACTAGATGACCCACAGAGGTCCCTTCCAACCCCTACTATTCTGTGATTCTGTGCTTCTGTGAAGAGGACTCAAAATATCAAGAAAATCAATCTATTGAGAAAGAGTATTACCTTTTGATCTTGTGGTGAAACACAGTTTTCTTTATTCCTATTGAACTGCAGGATATTTCAAACTCTACAAACTAAGAAAAAAAGGAAATAATTTCCTGTAGGAAACCTGTCACTGTAAAAACATATGGGCCACGATTAATTATGTCCCAGAGAAGAAAAGAGGTTAACAATTATGGGTTGTCCTCAATTCTGAGCTATACTAGCTACTGTATTATCTTACGCAGGTACTCCTTATCACAGAATCACAGAATCAGAGAATGTTAGGTGTCGAAAGCCTTGCTGAAGTCAAGGTAGACAACATCCATAGCTCTCCCTTTGTCTACCCAGCCAGTCATGTCATCGTAGAAAGCTATCAGATTGGTCAGGCATGATTTTCCGTTGGTGAATCCATGCTGACTACTCCTGATAACCTTCTTTTCCTCCATTTGCTTGATGATGGCCTCCAGTATGAGCTGCTCCATCACCTTTCCCAGGATGGAGGTGAGGCTGACCGGCCTGTAGTTCCCTGTGTCCTCCTTCTTGCCCTTTTTGAAGATTGGAGTGACAATGGCCTTTCTCCAGTCCTCGGGCACCTCTCCTGTCCTCCAGGACCTCTCAAAGATGATGGAGAGTGGCTCAGCAATGACATCTGCCAGCTCCCTCTGCACTCGTGGGTGCATTCCATCAGGGCCCATGGATTTGTGGACGTCCAGATCGCTTAAGCGATCCCTCACACAGTCCTCCTCGACCAAGGGAAAGTCGTCCTCTTTGTAGGCTTCTTCTCTTACCTCCGGGGCCTGGGATTCCTGAGGGCCAGTCTTAGCACTGAAGACTGAAGCAAAGAAGGCATTCAGTAGCTCTGCCTTCTCTGCATCCTCCGTCGCCAGGACACCGAACTCATTTAGCAGTGGCCCCCCATTGTCCCTAGCCTTCCTTTTGCTGCTGATGTAGTTGAAGAAGCCCTTCTTCTTGTTTTTGACATCCCTTGCCAGTTTCAATTCCAGGTGGGCCTTGGCCTTCCTCGTCGCATCCCTGCACGCTCTGACCACGTTCCTGTTATGTAGTCTATTGTTTGAGATCTTATATACGATAATGTTCTCAGACTCCTCCACACATGCAAACCATAGAATTATACTATAGAGAAAGTGTAAAGAAATTTCTGTCTAAATACTTATGCATGAATAAAAGAAAAATTGATTTCATAGTCCTGCTACTGGAGGTGCAACATCTTCCTGCAGTTGTATCTCTCATTTTCTATCTTAAAAGTTAAAGATAGGGAGCAGCTACAGGTAAACTGAAATGTAACCTTCTCTTTCATCATTTCTTATTATATAATTTTTAATTATAACTATAGTTAGTGATCAAATACATATTTAAATTTTTATTCAATTTTTTTCACAGGAAAGAATTGAAAATGGGATTTTTTTAAGTTTTCATCCATCTTGTGAAATGTTTTGACTGCAAGATCTTGACATGTCAGTTCTAAATTATAATAATGAAACTAATAGATTACTTTCTTATTCAAGGTTTTCAGCTCCTGTTTAGGTATTTAGTGTTGTAAACATCAAAAAATGTTCCCTTAGAGCTACAAAATTAGCATTTTTCACTATAAAAAATGCAAAATGAATGTGAATCTAAGTGACCAAAGCTACTTAATTTAGTGTTAGGTGGCAAAGTGAAGTTACAATGTGTAAGAAAATATCTTGATTATGCACTGGATTTCTTTTCCATGTAATCATGTAATCATTGTGATTCAAAATTTTCTTGCAATATTACATACACACTAACCCACACTTATATCTTCCAAATACTGTAAATGTACGTGAAAATAATTTGTAAGAGATCTATATTGGTTTAGAATATGAATAAAATATAACAGAATTGTTACAGAATTACAACAAGAACATGTCTAAGGAAAAAGAGTAAAAATTTTGGTGGTATGAAGATTTATCTGCAGGGAAGAGTGCTCTGGATATGTTTGGGTTTATTTAAACCAATTGTTTCATCATTCAGATGACCAAATGTAGGTATGTACTTCTGGGTGAACAGAATAGCTCTATAGACTCCATTGACTCTATCAACGAGGTGTCCACTGGATATAATGAATGCTTAGCCACATGGTTCATGTAGATACCTATATTTAGATACTCAAAGTAAGAAGTGTACCTGAATACAAGAAGATCTGAATCCCACCTGAGGGTAATTCATTTGCTTAAACGCCTTGTCCCTTTTGAAAAATGTAGAATATTAGAGTCATGTACACAGAGCTAGTAGAAATGGGGTGCGAGTTGATAGCAGGCTCAATATGAATTAGCAGTGTGCCCTGGCAGCCAAGTGGGCAGACAGCATCCTGGGTTTCATTAAACACAGTATAACCAGACAGTCAAAAGAGGTGATTATCCCACTGCATTCAGCGTTGGTGCGGCCTCACCTTGAGTACTGTTTGCAGTTCTGGACCCCACAACTTAAGAAGGATGTGAAGGTCCTTGAATGCATCCAGAGGTGGACAACAAAGCTGGTGAAAGAACTGGAAGGCATGTCCTATGAGGAGTGGCTAAGGACGTTGGGCTTGGCTGGTTTGGAGTAAAGGAGGCCAAGGGGTCACCTCATTGTTTTCTACAGCTTCCTGAGGAGGAGGAAGTGGAGAGGGAGGTGCTGATCTCTTCTCCCTGATATCCAGTGACAGGATGCAAGGGAATGGTTCAAAACTGCACCAGGGGAAGTTTAGACTGGACATTAGGAAGCATTTCTTTACTGACATGGTGGTCGAACACTAGAACAGGCTTCCTAGCGAGGTGGTCAATGCCCCAAGCCTGGCAGTGTTTAAGACACATTTGTACAGTGCCCATAACAATTTTCTTTAACTTTTGGTAGTCCCTGAATTGGTCACGCAGTTGGACCAGATGATCATCGTAGGCCCATTCCAACTGAAATATTCTATGCTATGCTATGTTATGCTATGCTATGCTATGCTGTGCTCTTCTATATTATGCAGTAATGGGGGAGCATTTACATCTTCTTAGCCTGTTAGCTGAAGGACATCTCAGATAGCACTAGTTACCTATGTTTATTCAACTGAATACTTCAGATGTCTGAAGTTGGGCCCTTACTTTAAGGTGTTGTTTTAAAAATTCCCCTATAAGTAATCAAAGGAGGTAGGCATATCTTCAGGGTGAAGTCTCAATATGCTCACCATCATGACACTGGATGTCCCCAGTCACTGATAAGGAATATACTGCCGAAGTGAGCTCAAGTCCGTTGCTGTCTTCAAAATTTATTGTGTTGGTGGCTCTGATTTTATACTCGAAGTTGGGCTAAGCCACTTATGCACTTCTCCCGTGTTGCTCTGGCTAGCTTGGGAAGATATTTCCACTTCTTGATTAACTCAGAGAAGGCCATTTAAAAAAAAAACAAAAACAGTTGATCCACTCAATTGATTTAGCTCTGTATATAAAATTAAAGCCACTCCATGTGTCCTTTTTGTTGAGATAATTTAAGCTTTCTTTGTATCAGTTGTGGTTATTCTTTATATTTGCTTCTGAGCTTCATGAACACATTGCTTATACCCATCTCCTCTGAGTCTTCTTGTAGGGATTTGTTGATCAGCCACACATAGTGAGATCTGAGATGAGATTTCACTGTAACTAACTATACAGTGAATACTGTTCACTTCTGTTCAGTTGATGGCATTGACTTTAATTTGTATTCCTAAAAAAATCACATTTTTTCACTCTTTTTTCCCTGCAGTAATTTATTTAGAAAGTAAATTTAATTTGCTTTCATATTGATAAAAACATATGCCTTTCATATAAGATTCTTAGATATGATTTAACTTTGAGGGAATTATCAAATACTGAAACTGCATTTGATTCTCCCTTGTGATGTACAATACTATTTTCTTCATGTTGTATATGTGTTTACAATTGCTCCTTCTTTTTTCATTTTCCTCAGACTGGGAGTTCATTTAATCTACTGAATATTGAAGACAAGGCAGTGCCCCAGTGGATCAGTTTATCTGTGCATTATGTATGTAGAAAGAAAGCTAATGTAATAAAATAGTTGAAGCATACAAGCTAAGGCAGGGCACTGGCTGAAATCTTGAGAGTTTTAGGTCATCTGAGACTTAGTTAAAGTTGATGGATTAGTAGTGAAGTATTAATAAGATACGTGCTATTTGTCACTCATTTACATAGAATGTTGGAGAGATTCTGTTAACAAAATAGCTTTCCTATAATTCTTAGACTATGCCATAGTTTTATGCTATAGTAAGACAGTTTCTTCAGCTTTTAGCAGTTTATAACACTTCAAATGCACGTAAATCACAAAATTGCATGAAATGGTCCAAGTACTTCCCCAAATAATGAATAGAACAACACAAATGCATTGTAGTTCATAATACAAAATGCAGATAGAATGCAAGAATAAAATGAAAATCATTTAAAAGGTTGGATTATTTGAGGTTAAGGCTACTGCTACTATTAAGTAAACCTGAAACATCTATGTTTGTATCTATACAAATTTCAGTGAATAGAAGCTGTTGTTTAAGGCTTTAGAATTCTTTATAAATTATCAATGCATGAAGAACTGGAGTACGTGCATTTTCAATATACCTGTGTGGAACAGTGCAATGTCTTATTAATGTATTCAGTTACTGCCTGTTGAACAGGTTTGTCTCAGTGGTATCATGCAGATGTGGAAGTGGAGATCAAAAAGTAGTATGGCCATGCTAGGCTAGTACAAACATGCTGCTAGCACACTGATCTGCTTAAACTAATACATATCCCGCTCCTCAACCGGACTGCTACATTGAGAAAACAGTATTTCTTACAGTTCTAAGCCCAGCTTGTTTGGAACCATCTATGTATTCTCTCTGCAGGGGACTGTATATTGTCATGCAGATGTGTCTTCAAACATTGATTGTACAACCGTTACTTATGCTACTGGGTATTTTGTGTCTTTCTTAAAGTTTGTGAGGTTATGTATTTTGTCAGGGTAAGGCAAACATTTCTTTTTGTTTTATATCTCTCACCAGTAATATTTCCTGAACTCAGAAAAACAATGGAAAGACAAGGTATGGACAGATGTGATGCTCTCACAGCTGTTGTTTGTCTTTATATGCAGTTCACATTTTCATTGTTTTTTTTTTAATGACTGTCTCCTGATGTTATCAGGACTAATACATTAGAATCTTGGGAATGAGAAAGAATATTTTCCATTAAATTAAAATACTCTGGGCAGGGAGAGGTTAAGAAGAAACAAGAAGTCTCAGATGTAAAGGCAGACAATTATTTCCCTCGAGAGTCAGAAAGCACTGGATGAATATTTGGAGGCTCAAAAAAAAATACATATCATACCTATACTGAGAGCATATGTGAATGAAAGGTCTTGAACTGCAAGGTCACTGCAGGCAGAGTACAAATTCGTCTGAAATCCTCCTGTATTTCTGTTCTGTCTCATTCTACTTTTAAAAAATTATTTGTCCTACCACTTACTAGTTCTTACCTAATCTATGCAATCCATGTTTTTGGAAAGTATAGTTCTAAATTTACTAAAGTCTTTTCATATTTTTTAAGCTCATCATTTCAAAGTTGCAAGTAGACCCTCCTCAAAGCACTCACTAACTTGAAAATCTGACAGAAAAGATATTCAGTCACATTTCACCTTTCAGGAAATTATCCAACAGGAAATGTATATTTATAGATGGGAGATAAATGCCATTCATACTATCCAAAAGTGATTTCTGATGCAGAGGTGTAAGATTTCAGCCAGTTTCAGAAAAAAGACTGATATGTAAACATTTCATCCAGTTGTACTGTGTTTAGTACTTCTAATACCTGGATAAAATTGTGGAGATCTACTGTGCCCTAGTAGTCAGCTATGAGTACTCTCTCAGAGCTAAAATTCAAGTGGAGTATATTCCAAATTCTTCAAAAATGAAGCATATGCATAGCTCTCACATGATGATGAACTGGGCTCAAAAACGAAGCATTTATACCAGTAGAAGTCTGGGAGGGACAGACAACAAACACTGGGAAAATTATTTAGAGTTTCACTGTATGACTGGGTCCAGCTGAAACAAGAATATAGAACTAAAAGGGAAATAATTAGGCTTGATTATAGAGACAAAAAAAATAGCAATCAGGTATATTACGCTCTGGAATTAGCTTGGAATAAAAGCGATTGATATCTCCTTACCCGTGACAACTGGGAATAAATGAGGAAAACAGCATAAAGTGCATGATAAAGGGCAATTCATCGTTAGTACCAACATGGATTGGATGACCTCACTATTTTTCTTCTCAAGTGATACAAGGATTATATGGTACAAAACATTGGTTAACCACTGGCTGGAAATAAAAATACTGGAAAAATGCTGACACCTGCTTAAAGCTCATTGAAAGGAAACTGTACAACAAAGTGACCTTCAATAGTTTTACAAAGACATAATGATACAGCATAATTTAGAATGAAATCATGAAACAAATGCTTAGAAATGTTTGGATTCACATGCCATTTCATATTTAATTAAATATCATTATTGAATTGAAATTGATATGACAAAGAATACATTAAAACATTCGAAGAAAGTCACTTAACTTTTGGATAACAGGCAGGATTTTTATTTTTATTTTTTCAATTTTTTTAAGGAGTCTTCAATTTCATTATTCAGGTACCAAAAACTCACAGAATGTTTCTTTGTGTAGTTCCCAGTCTCTAGATGCTATGCATTTCTGATTGTTTTACGCAGCCATGTCTCCAATGAAACAAAATGTATTTACATTAACATACTGTGTAAAAAAAGTGCCATTCAGAAAAGTGTTGGGAATTAATGAGGAGGTTAAATATCTGCTCTATTTCCACACTTCCCATTGTGTTACTGAGACACAGTCACTCCATGAATTTGGGATGACTTAGCTTTCAGGAGGTTTAAGCAGTTCTACCATTTTGTAAGGATGAATCTACATAGCTTTCTCTTCAAATTGCTTCTTTATGCAAGGTGCAACAAAACAAATATGAGGAAAGGTGTCTGGGAACTGTCAAGGGAAGACTGGGAGGGGTGGTCACTGGAACAGAACCACACTGCTCACTGGCATATAATCTAATTTGCTTAACAGGGTGAGCTAAGTGGGTCAATAACAATTCCTTTGCTCCAAAAAATAAATGTCCACACAAATCAGAGCTTCAGCACCACTGAAGACCAACATAAGTTGGACCCGGGAGAGCAGGACACTTGCTCCTCTCGGTTGCTGTGTCATGTCCATGGCTGAGCAAGCAATTCTTTTTTGGGCTATAACTTCCTCTTGTTGCTGGACGTCCACCTATAGTGTCTCCCTAAAAGGTTATTGTTCAAAAATTTATTGCAATAGCTTGTTGACATTAGCTGTCAACTACTTTACTAAACATCTAGCGCCAAGTAATCGGCAGTAGCCTGTGCTCTCTGCTCTGTTCCCTATGTGATGAAAACCTGAAAAAACTCTGAGTCATAATTTTTAATTTTGATAATTGAAGTTAGCCATATAAAAGAATGTTGCCAGATTTTCAGAGGTTTTCTGGACTTTTAGTTCTCATTAATATTAATAGGGTCAGAAGTGCTCAATACACGTGAAAAACTCATACTGCACAGTGAGATGACAGAATATGGCTTCAGGTTCCTAATTTTATGCAATTTGGCAAACGCTGCCTGCAAATATTTCTGACCATGTGAAGTTGCAGTCCACAGACTATCTATGCAATTCTGTGATCACCATGCACTATTACACATTTAAAATACTCTAGATTATTCATTCCATTAGTGTTTTGTAGCATTAATCCTGGTCAATGACATACAGACAGAATAGATAACTTCTTATGAGATCAGAACTGTAGTGTTGGCAGTTGATAAAGGTTAGAAACATTAGAGCTGATTTTTCCTGTAGGACACAGCATGCTAGAACTTAATTGTAATCGTGCTTCATTACCCATCACATTCCCTATCAAATAGCAAAATGATTGTCTTTATGTCTTTATTTCTCACTTCCTAAATTATTGTCATTTTGGAACCTAAAACAGCATTCTTAAATATTTGAATGCATTACTTTATACTGAAAATTATTTTCTTTCTAATTACTTAAGAATTTATAGTTCAGGTTCCCCGATAAAGGACTTCCAAATTTTCTTTTGGGACTTTTATAGAAATTTGAGTACATTTAACTGTATATTATATTTTGCCCAAAGGAACAGCTGGCCTACTTATGTACATCAGCAAATGCCAGTTACTTTAGAAAATGAAGGGATGAAGGGCTTACTTCATAGATTTCATCACCAAAATAACAGTAGTTAACAGCGACAGAATTTCATGTTTCCCAGGGCTCTCAGGAATTCTTTTCCACATTATTATTATTATCAGCATCATCATTATTATTATCATTATTATCTATGAATATGCATAACACTAGAAAGACCTTGTCTTAAGGCACTCGGATGAGTGTCAGGCTAGATTTCATCTCCAAATTCTAATAGCATCTGCCAAGGTAAGTGCACCTGTGACTGATAAGTAGAATGTTTATTTTCTTAACAATTATTTTTATGCTAGAGGTATTGATTTAATTTAATAGTTCTCTTTTTTAGACAATTAACTTTAGAATTTTTTAGGGGGGAGCAAGGGTCCATTGGTGACTTCAGTTCAAGCTCTTTTCAACACAAATTATACTTAAAATATTGTAAGAATTTTTATCACTAAACATTGATCCAGAAATGGACAACATAATGTGATTTTACATCCATGTTGTGCAATTTTACATCCATGTTGTGCAATTTTACACAAAAATTCAAATTAACTGGAGTTTCCTCTGCTTATGAGTTATGTGTTTAGACAGCTCGCTTACACAGTTTTACTTTAGAGCTGAAAAAAATGTTAGCTTTTAATAGACTGGTTCAGTGGAAAATGTGATACATTCATTAACACCTTAAATGTAATGTTTATGTTTAAACACTGGTTTAAAAAAAAAAAAGAAAATCTGAAGACTACTTGCATATATGGGCTGTGAATGACAATAACTAAATTCAACCTAGTATGAAATTTGTAATTTGTAAACACAAAGAGCATTTTGTTATTTACAATACTGAGCAGTCATGTGGATTTGGTATTTAACTCTGAACCCTTATATTTTACTTAACCACTGGAACGTCAAACTGTTCGCTTAGTATTAAAAGAAGATTGAATTTTGAGTGAATTCACGTAGTATTCTGATAAAAAATATGCTCAGATAAAATCAGATAACATATTGACTTTTTTTCTAATGACACTTTAATATTTGCTCCTAGTTGGTCTTTCCTATTAATATACTCTATTTCTTAGAGCATAGCAAGATATTTATTCCAATCTTTATTTTCTCAGTTATTCTAATAACCACAGTAATAAAATGTCATCCTTATTATTTTAAGTAGGACAAAAAATGTAAATATAGCCAAGTCAGTCTTCCACTTTGACAGTTAAAATTAACATCTAAAAATAAGAGTTAACAGAAGTCTCTATAATAACGAAGTAATACTTCTGCTACAAATGCGTTAGTTCTAAAAAATCATTTTCATCAGTGATTGTAGCTAGCAGCCTTATGTTAAATTAATTTAACAAAACAAAAAAAAGAAATACTTGAATGGCAGTCCAGCCCCAACCCAGTGAAAGTGGGATTAGGTGTATTATCTGAAGTCATGCTGCCCATCTCCACAGTGCTAGAAAGTCATCCTCGATCTAACAAATGCAAATGTACTTTATACACAAATCTCCTTCCTTTCTGCAGACAAAATACTGAAGTGTCTGGTGGCTTGATTCTTTTTGTTTTTATTTTTTCTCACTATTTTATAGGTATAGAAAATGAGAAGGACCTGGTGTCTTTGAAAGAGTTATTGCAAACTGTCTAGTAGATTGGGGGGTTGAAGGTGATTGGCACCTTACACTAAGCACTTCAGAGAATCAAGCTTCTAGTTTATGACACTGTGACTAAATGACACACAGTCTGATGACTGTGTGAGATGCAGCAGAATACTAAAATAATCATGGTCCCTTTGCAGTACTGCAGTGTAATAAAAGCAAAGGAATTTAACGACAACTGCCTCTAACGTGTATGATTTTCACAGCGTTTCACTCAGTGCCTTATGAAGAAGGCTGCTGCTTTGTTCACAATGAGCCAGCATTCAGGATTTCTGAATGGAAAGGTCACCTCTTCCTGAATAAAACTGACACTCCATCCTAAAATCAAAACCTAAACCAAACCAAACCTAAACAAACCAGTCCTGAAGGGATAATTTGTCATAAGCCTTCAAAACCCCTCCAATTATGGAAGTCCCATGTGCCTGTATTTTATCCCTTAGTTTTATATCCTGCATAAAGTGTCAGGTAGGTCTGTTTACTCAGACTGTTCCTATCTCAGTGAACTAAAGAAGTGCAGGGCTCAAGCACTGAGCTAAGACCACTGCTAAAGCTTAATTGTTCTATCTATGGCTCTGTTTTAGCCTGTGTCAGTAAGTATGTTCCCACACAATGTGTTGAAACAGCTGGAGGACAGTTTACACCAAAGACCACCCACAGCTCTGATATGGCCAGCTTACTTTGGAGCATAAGAGAAGGTAGGCATTTGGACATCAGCTATGTCATACCGCTTGGTCTCAGAATCAGAGAACAGTATCTGGACCATTTTGTTTTTTAAGAGAGATTTTGCCTCAAAGAAAAGCTTTGAGCCTTTTACGCATGGATTTCCTTGCTCAGCACCTAACTGCACCTCCACAAAGACACAGAGGGCACTGTGCCCATCCACCCTGCCAACAGAACTGGAATGGTGTTCAGGGCCGAGAGGAAGAGAGCGATGCAGGAAATAAAGCCTGTGTGGGAGGCAGGGATGACATACAAATACATCCCCCTCAGTCAAATCATAGTGCTGTCCATTTATCTGCCAAGCCGCCTGCTGTACCCAAAGAGATGGAAATGGTGCAATGGGACACAACAGAGGACAAAGAAATTCTTTGTGCCTACTGGAACAACAGATGGACCTAACTACATTGTTACTCTGTTTCCCATCACACCGCTATTTACCTTTGTCTCCATCTGTTCTATCTTGTCATGAGCTGATGTTGTGAATGCTCTGGATCGGTGACTGCACCTTGCTAAGCTCAGTGGGGTCCTGACTGCTGCCTGGGAACAGGTTGTTAGGCTATATATTCGCAAGAGAAAAGTATGTCACAGCTACTTAGTGAAATTCATACTATGCAGGGCATACAGCTCAGTACTTTGTGCTTCATTTGAGTAGAACTCAGTGTTAGAGATTGAATATAAAGATTGATTGTGGAATAGAATAAAATCATAGAACTAGAACATAGATTCAGTTGTGTAAACACAGCTGTGTTAAGAAACCATACAATCACTATGTTGTAATTGGGATAGAAATCAATTGTATGGATTGTATCAAATTGAATTCACAAAAGAAGATGAAGGACAGACGACAACTCCAAGACAACCCTGAAACCAAGCAAGGCCTGAAACCAGCGAGGGAGAATTCTACGAAGACAGAAGAATAGAAAGAACTTAATAAATGATGTACTTAAAGGAACGGAATGGTTGCTTAGAAACTTATGAAAATTCTAGACTTGATGTAATTGGTTTAACAAATGTATATAAACTGGTCTAACGAGTTAAGCTTTGCCACTCACTGAGGAGATGGCCCAGCTCTGAGTCGTGAATAAAGCAATACTTAGTGTAACCCACTCATGTGAGGATAAAATCTTTAACACTCAGTGTTAAAGAATGAAATATACAAAAGTCAACACAAAAAAAAAGGATAGCAAATTAGACAGTAAGAAAAACTATAGGGAAAAATGGGAACTAAGGATATAGTCACCTAACTCCCAGCTCCAGAGAACATTTAAATCCATACGAGATTCCTATCTGTGCGTCTCTGCAGAGATGAGGGGCTAGAATATGATCAGAGACATAATGTATTTCAAAATAAGCCCAGAAAAATGGGATGAGATACTGATACCGCTCCTTTTCTCTGATAATTCAGTAATAGAGCACTTCACTCTTGATATTGGACAGCTAATTCCAAATTCGTTTTCTGTCTGGGTAGATATGAACACAGATCTCCAACTCTAATGACTAGGCAGCTGGGTATCCAGAGATGAGATTTGGTGCCACCCACCAATTGAGTACTCAGTGGAAAGACAGTATTTTCTGGCCCAAAGAAAGACTGAAAGACAGCAAATGCAGGTGTAAGTGTATAACTTCTTGCCATAGCAGTCAGCTGGAAGTTGACAGACTGGTGATGCCATCACCACTGTTCAGCTTTGTGTTGGATCCCACTACACATATCCTACACGATAACCACAGTAACTGGAGCTGAGACCAACACTCCTAAGGCATGCTGAGGAAAATGACCTAACAGATAGGCTATAGAGAGCCCTCATTTGAATACTATTAACAACAATGAAAAAAAAATTAGTTGAATTTAATTTACTTTAAATTCATCATCCAATTTTTATACCCACTGGAAGCTGCCCTGGACAGGCAAGGGAAAATTCTGAGGGAAGAAATCAGACTTTGTTATTGGAAACTGATTTGTTTGCAAAGCTGCATGTTTGACTTCTTGAAGAAGCTTTAACATACAAAGCGATAAAAAGAGAAGACCTTCTGAGGAGGAAGCACAGTTTTATGGTTAATGCTGTGCATGGTACACTTAAAATTCTAGCCTCCATCCTTTCACAGTGTCTTATCCATATCACTTTAACCAGCTCCTACACATGTAGATTATGAACACATTGACTTTTACTTTCTAGATATCTACAGTAAGAAAAATAAAAACAGATTTAAAGAAGTAGCAAGAACTCATGACTGCAGCAAAAGCTATTTGAAGCTGCCCTGTCAACTGCTATCATTCTTTATAGTGATAGATATGAAATGCTAACTAATTTCAAAGCAGTCAAAAAGCTCAACCTCTTTACAATTTCTCCTTCATGTCCCCGTGCCTTGAGGGTCAACAGTGATTAAATAAGAGAAAAATATCTAATGATTCAATTAACTTTGTAGTGGAAATTATCTGAGATTCTTAAATTTCCTTCACACTTTCAAACATTTCCCTGCTCAACTAGCTCTCAGTCTCCTTTTCTGACCAGATCTACGTTCAGTCTTTCTCCTTTACCATGACTGCACAATCCCGGTTGCCTCTCCCCTGTCCTGCCTTTTTTTGGTCCTGCGGTCTTTTCCGTCCGTCTGTCTCTGCCTGTGCCTATGTCCCTGTTCTGTACTCTTCCTTCCCCAGACTCTTCTTTCCAATTAGGTGCAGTTCTTGCTTTTCTCTGCTATCATCGATAACAGCTGAAGCACTAAAAGCACCAGAGAGACAGAGCATACCCATGTAATCTAGTGCAGGAGTGGGTTAAAAGACCCCTGAACTAGCTCCAGTGAGATAACAGCTTAAGTTCCAATAGTAGTTTCGCATATATTTTTTCTTTTTTCATGTTGCAACTATTTAACAGCTGTTTGGCTCAGCCAGAGCATGAAGCCTGGAAGATTTTTACTCCTAATGGGTGATACATATGGTGAATAAGGTTGATACAGCTAGTGACATGAACATGGAAACACAAACCAGCAACCGTTTAAGCAACAATTAATAAGGTTTAAAAGCATATTCTATCTATAGCATAACCTTAAACTGTGACAAATGAACCTGTTAAGTGGTTAGACTACAAAATGTGAACCATATAAAAAGGATGGCATGAAAAAAAACGTGTGTCTTAGAAGAATAGTTGTTGTCAAAACTAAGCTGGAAAAATTGTAACAATATGGTCTTTTAAAAATATTCATTGTAGAAAGAGATAACACAAATAAGAACAGAAGAATCAATATGCCTATAATGAGAAGCTGTGATTCCACAACCTGTTTTGTAAGGCACTAGCATCGACTCAGTTTGACAACAGATCAAATCTATCTTAAGACAAGTAAATAAAATAAGGTTTTGTTTCTCTGTGAGAAATAAATGTGAAATGAAGTGTGTGGGGTCTATGCAAGCACATTTCCAGAGTATTGATAGGGATTTCAGTGACACAGGCATCTCCCATTGGACACCAACCGCTAAGTGGTAAAGATACTTTCAGAATATTGTAAAACCTTATTGAACGCCAGTTCAGTGAACAGCATATATGGAAGAACACATTCCTCAAAAAGCATTACCAGAACCTTATTACCATCTTTTCAAAATTCCTGCAGCCTATCTTGAAAAGAAAACACGCACTATAGCTGTTAACCAAAAGACTGGGGTTATCTAGCATATGCAGGATTGAAAAGCCAATTTAGAACAGTTTTGCAGATTTCAAAAATGAAAGTCTTTTAAGCCTTCCATGTTAATGGAATTAAGTAGCAGAACAAAATAAATGCAACTACTTCTTTGTTGAACTTATATTTTGCTACCTGAACACGATTAAGTGCTGTTTGTGTGGAAAGGACAAACATTTACAATTTTCACTTAGTAAGTTATCAACAGCTTAATGTTTATAAAACAGCAGCAATTGATTAATACCAAGTCAGATGATAAACAGCCTGTAGTGGCAAATATGGAAGCAAAATCTGAATGATTGCTATGACAACAAATGTAGACTACTGCAAAGTTGGCTTAGAATATCAAGCCATAACAAAACAGAATCCAACAAAACAAATGAAACAGTAAAATATTTTGGTTTTGGAATAGTAAGCATGTGAGTGACAATAATGATTATGAATGTGAGCAATGCTGTAGCAAGGCTGGATTTAAAAAGCTTCAGCTGAGAATGGGTATCATAATTCATTGCAAAGTCTCAAAAAAATACCATTTCATCTTTCCGTTTAGAAAACATCTACTTCTAACTCTCTCCCAGAAACCATTACATTACTCTAGACAACAGATAATCTTACAGAAAAAAGATCCAGAAAAGTTTATTTCAACAGTTTTACTTGAGAGTGAAGTATTTAAGAAAGAGGTTCTGTTTTATGAAGGAGACAGTTCATCAGCAGGCTCTGCTTCACCCTTTTAGTATCATCACGGAAGTGATGGTGATTTTGTCCAAGTTTTGTGGAAGAAAATATCTTGTTCTGATCATTAAGATGAGGTGCTGTAAGTAAGGATTATTGTTCTCTTTCTGGAAAGGAAGCTCACTTTCCTCCATTAGACAAGTGTTCTTTGGAGATGGACAGCCATACCAGATACTATGTCAATGTGACCATCGAGAATTTTTATTTCTTCCAATGCAGGGAGGAGCATGACACCACTGAAGAGAAATAGCCATCTTGTTCATACCAGCTTTTAGGTGGATGGGAAGCCTTCAGAGGTGCTTGCACTTTTCTGGAATATGCACCATATGCTGAGGTGTTGTCCTGAGTTCAGCTGGGATAGGGTTAATTTTCACAAGAAGGTGGTAGGGCTGACCCAAACCAGCCATTTAGATGGGATATTCTATACCATGTGACCTCATGCTCAGTATTTAAGTGTGGGAGCTGGCTGAAGAATGGTGATTTGCTACTCAGGAGAAAGCTGAACATCAGGCAGTGAGAACATTGAACTCTGTGTATTCTTTTTATGAGCATTATTGTTGTTGTTTTCTTCTCCATTTGCCATTCTGTTAAATTGTTTTTATCCCAACCCTTGAGTTTTGCCTTTTGCTTGTGATTATCCTTCCCATCTCACCCAGGAGGGAGGAATGAGAGAGCGACAGCATAGTTCTTTGTTGCCAGCTGGGGCTAAACCATGACAGGTGCGTGCACTGGGAGGATAATATCTCTAAAATGAAATATGAGGACATTTTAAATAAAAAGAGTCCACCAGTCACAGATTATAGGGAGGGGAGAGAGTATTTGTATTGCAGATGGGAAAGGGTAACTAACTACTTCTGTAATATTTTGGGGCAGTAGTACTTACCGTCATGAAGAATTAACTTCATTATTGTAAAAGAATCTTGTAAGAGTAGTATCAGGTTCAGTGTGGAAAAAACCCAAAATGCCTGAGGCACTGGCTTTGTAGCCTGTTCGTATCACCTGCAATAGCTAAAGACAAACAGAACCATAACTCCCACTCTTTCTGTGGCTATTTGAAGTTGAAGGGAAACGGTAAGAAACAAAGAGAATGGTGAGAGAAGGAATATAGAAGTCCCTCATTAACATCAGTGATCCACTCAGCTATCTTTGTTTCCTTCTTCTTCTGCTTTTTAAAAGAGGGTTCATTAATACTCTCTATTCTTTGAAGAGGAGTGTGCAGAAGAGACACCAGAGCACCATTTAACATACCTCTTTTCTATATCTTTCACACAAAACATACCTGACTACACCAAGGAATGGTTTATACAGTCTTACCTAAATCAGTTCCAGAGCAAATTATTAAATTAAATTTAATTAATTTAATTAAACAAATTATAACACAGGATTCTTACTGGAAAGTCAAACAAAAATCTAAGGGTTGAGTTGCGTTTTTCTGTTCTTTTTGTAGGAGGGGGGTGGGCGTTGCTAATACTGTCATCAATTCACTATTCACATACCTATGGCTGAGCATAGATTTCTAAGTTTGAGCCACGAACTCTAACGATACTCCTGCTAAGATTAATGGGACTTGCTGGGTAATCAGCATTTTAAAATGTCAAATAGCTTTAGCTGCCCAAGCTGTAGAAATGTATAAAGATTTTGCCGATTAAGGGCTGTGCACCAAATTTTAGGGCTCTAACTTGTGAGTGTCTAAATGAGACTTTTACAAAGTGTTGGATTTTTAGAAACTGCTGAGTGCCCACCCTCAGGAAATCTGTTTTTTCAGTGTATTCTTAGGCCTTTGATTGACAAGAAGGCTAAGATTGGGATGGCTGAAAAGGTTACTGTGTCCCCCATCCCTGCTGTTTTAGAATCGTATCCTGAACCATGGCAGCAGCACACTGTCAGCTCAGCCTCTTCAGCTGACTAACAAGTAATTTGTGCAGGAGAACAGGGCAGGCACAGGGAGGGGTAATCTTTTTCACCTTCCCAGCCTGCACCACTTCCCAATGCATGGAAGAAGGCCCTAAGGAGATGAATTTTCTGAGGAAGAACACCAAGCAAACTCTGAGCTCCTTTAGGGAATCCTATTTGGACAGTGAAATCTGTGGATGCCAAACAAAAATCACATATCACACAATTCCAGATTAAGAACGTGAAAGATCCCTTTCTGATATCCTTGTGTTAGACTGTAAAGTTTACACTAATGCCCGTATAAGGCAGTTTGCCTTACCGTACCACCATCTACACAAAGTGAATGTTTTTCAAGACCTTCCTTAGTAGCTTATTTTTCTTAAACACCTTAAGTGTCCTTAGTAGCTTATTTTTCTTAAACACCTTAAGTGTTGTTGAGCCTTGGAAGTAGGTCTTTGTTAAAATATTGCATGTGTTTTTGTGGTAACCTTCATCATATTGTTTTGTACTAATATTTTTATTTTTATTTCAGTCTATTTATTAAAGCAATATAAAGTTTTCTGTCAGGAAAAGCTGTTTCGTGAGCAGCATAGGCAGAATGAAGTGAAATTCTTCATTTCTTGCGTCAGTGCAAAAAGCAGAGTGAATTGAAGTGCCTGCCTCTCCATGGCCCATATTGTTCAAATTTTAGACTTCTGTAGACTTTCACTTGCAAGGCTAGATGTCCAGTGACAATATTTGTGATCCTGTATGTATGTTGAATGAGCTCTAAGAATGTAAAAAAGTAAATTTAAAAGGAATTGTAAGCTTAATAAGAAGGAGGTGCCCTGTCCCAGACTAGGCACTAGAATATACTCTATCTTATCACAACAAAATGCCAAAGCTTCTTGGCTGCGAAAAAAGGAAGGCAATTCTCTTTAAAAGCTCTTCTCCTTTCCCAACCTAACTAACTAGCATATAGAGCAATGAAGCTGTGCCCATGCTTTCTCCACCTGTTTCTCTTAGTTTGGCTCATTTTTCACTTGTACTTCTACTCCCCTGCAAATTCAGGTCTGATACTATGTTGTAGAAGGCATATGATGAAATAATCTTTGCCAGCTCTTTTGCCCTCAACTATTTCCAGTCACATAAAGGGATATAGACACACAGACACGAACGGATGTACTGGTACAGTGCCAGTCCAAGCATTTCAAGTGCCCCGGCCTTCATACTAGACCGAGGGTAGTAAGAGTTGAACTAGAGGGGGATCAAGACTTCTTACAGCAAAAGAAGGGCTGCCTGGACTTCCAAATGAGTCTGATCCAGAATAAGCTTGCTGTTCTGTGACAGCAGTGTTTTAATATGGAGAAATATCCTTCCAAGCACTTAGTGGATAGGTCTGAACTTTTTTACAAAGCTGACTAATTCAGCAAAGAATGTATTTTGGTTTCACAGATACACAGGCTTTAAACATGTATTATTCCCTTTCAAATTGGACTTTATAGAGTATTATACCCTGGGAGAAATTATTCATAAATGGCACTAATGAGTGTCAAGCTGCATTGCAAGGCATTTTGAAAATTGTCCTATTAATTAATGGAGTAATTAAGCTTTGTCAGTGATATATCATATTTCTGACAGGAATAGATGGCCTATGTAAGTCTGTGCTAGGCAGCTATCCAGGAAGCCACTGTGTTTAATGGATGGCTGCAATTTAGTCAAGGTTTATGCTGATGGGACCACCTGCACAGGGGGAGCTGGCAACCTGCATACACAAACAGGACTTTTCACTTTTCCTCAGTAAAATTGTCTTAGTTCCAGATTGATGGAGCCCTCCCTAAGATGACACATTAGCTTTTTGCCATTAAATCATAAGTACTGTTTCTTGGAGCTTTTGTGACAAAAATGTCAATTAACTTCCAACTTTCATTTCTATTTAATTTTCTGTTCTCATTCTGTTTGCATATTAATGTGAACATGGTGCAGAACAGTTAGATTAAAATACCTTTCTAAGGCTAATAGCATGTAACGCATACTTTTTGAGTGTAATAGTTATGAAAACATAAATCTTTTTGAAATATACATTTTCAAGTTGCCGTCTTCTTCAGAAAAAAATTCTTTCTGACACCTTTCCCATCATCCCCCTCCCAAAAACCCTGAGTGGGTGACATGTGCAAAGATAAAAACTAAAAATAGGAAGAGGAGGGGGAGAAACTTCTAAGTGCAGATCAACACAATAAATATATACATATATATCTTCTTTTATTCCCTTAGCAACAGATCTCTATTAATTCTAATATTAATAATTTATAGCTAGGTTTCATTTAACAAGGTATTAGAAATGAATTCAGAAGAAAAAGGGCATGAAGGGAGAACTGCATTGGTGGACTGATTTTACTTCCATGTGGTTACACAGTCCATATGCTTAGATTTATTAGTTGCACATCTTAGAACACATTTGACTATTTTCAAATGCAGATGAGCAGAATTATTGAGCCAGCACTGACATAAAATATCCACTGTCTTGCTTGGGATAAAAAGCAGCAAGCTAGCCTCAGCACAAGTTAAATACTGATTTGTGGCTGACAACTCTGGCAGTGCACTTCTTGCAAACAGAACACTCACACTGGAAAGGCAGGGAAGACACTTTTGCTAATCGCTTCCAAATTTCCCCTTCTTCCAATTTCAAGTGATTAAGAGCCTGTTTTTTGTCAGTTTCATGAAGCTGCTAAACTCAGCATAATTTAGACACTGAGGATTGCACAGTATAATTGACATGATTAAAGTGTGAAAATGTCTTACATTTAAAGTATGGGCCAACTCTACTTCTGCTATATCTGGCTGAAAGTCTTACATTTAAAGTATGGGCCAACTATACTTCTGCTATATCTGGCTGAAACAATCAGATTCACACTAAAGATTAAATTGTACAAAAGTGAATATAATAACAAAGTATCAATGTATGTGAAATAACTGTTGTCAGATCTCTTTTGAAATATGTGATTATGGACTGAAATTTAATTTGACTGCTGCAAAAACAGAAGATATGGAAGTTACTTCAAGAGATGAGACAAATATTATACAGGGATGACACGCTTGACCCTCCTTTTGGTCAAGAAGACAGCTTGAATATCAGCTTCCAGGACAACTCTGCAATCCTGAAAGAGTCCATATTTGGACTGCTTAGATTTCTGTTGTCAGATGTCTTAGAATATTCTTTCAAGCATTCCCAAAGTCACTTTGGGACATTTGGTAAGCATCCAATACATTTCAATTAAAATAGTGATTTATTACAATGCCTAAGACAC
Source organism: Opisthocomus hoazin (assembly GCF_030867145.1). NCBI lineage: Eukaryota > Metazoa > Chordata > Aves > Opisthocomiformes > Opisthocomidae > Opisthocomus > Opisthocomus hoazin. The sequence continues at coordinate 46,512,734 of NC_134414.1, read as the reverse complement.
AGAGTTATTTTGCCATAAATTATAGGTAATCTGCACTTTTACATTAGCTCAATTACCGGTAATAGAGTTTTAATGCAGTACTTACATGGTGTTAGAGGAGGAATCTTTAGTACTACTGGATTTATCTCAAGGAGGAAATAAAAACTAAATTGGAAAGGCTGGTTCAGAAAAAATGCTGATAGGACACCTGGGAATGGAAGTGAGGACAGAAAGCCATGTCAGTCACATGAAAGGAGAAAGCAATACTAAAGATAAGAAAGAAGAAGATTAAAACACACTATGTGAAGGAGAAATGTAGTGCACTAGGGACACCTGAAGAAGGAGAAACATAGCAAAATCTAATAGGACAGAAAGGGTACTAAAAAATAGGGAAAGAGAAAAGGACTGAGAAGAGTGATAAGGTCAGTTATGTGGATTTGGCCTGCTTCTAGCTAATTTTTGAATAATATAATTAGAAATTTAATAGAAAACACAAAGACATTATGCTGATTGTGTACTTTTTATTGCAAAAGCCAGAACTTTCTTGAGGTGAGAATGGAGAAGGTAGTTTCACATAATTCCCAGTCAGTCCTTCAGTGCTTTAATTCAAATATTGTTACTTCCAAATAAATTATCAAGCTCAAATTTAGGGTTTTCCACAATTGTTGAGCACTTCTAATCAGCATTTAATGGGATCTGATTTTTGCAAAATCAGACTGCTTCTACTTTAATGATGTACCTAACAACAGATTGAAAAATGTTAATTTTGTCCTTCAGGCTGTAAGCATTTTCCTGTTTTGCAGTCATTATTCCCTAGATTCATGAACTGGTCTTTCAAAAGAAAGATTGGAGTGATACTAATAGAATTTGTATCCCCACATATCTAAATATCTAACTGCATTTTTTTTTGGACTTATATTACCTAAAGCGCAGATCGTGAGATGCACCAATTTATTATGAAAAAGAGGACAGGGAAGTATAGCTGAAAATAAAGCCTGTCTCAAAACCTCCCATACTTCCTCCTCTTCCTTGCTGAAATACAACAGAAAAAAATGTATCTGAAAGAGCATCACAGGAGAGGGAAAAACAAACAACCAAAGAAACAAAAACCCCTGCAAATAAACAAATCACTTAAAACTTCCAGAATCAGAAATGCAGATATATCTCAGAAAAAAAAAAAAAAATAAAACAAAAAAACAACAACAAAAACAAAAACATGAAATGCTGGAATCTGGAAAACCCAGGGTCAATATTCCTGCTCTATCATACTTTCCCACATGGTAAATTTAGAACCATCTACTAAGGGCTCATTAAACAGCATTTGATGAGGTTATTCATCCGGAATATAAGAGATTGAGATTGAAATCTCTCATTTGTCTCAGACAGCCCAAGGACAGGGATCAGGCGTGGTATTCTCTCCCTAACACTGTTGATCACAAAGATATTTGTAGTCCTGGGATCCTTTACCTGCTCTCCATTTGTCCAGAAATTCCATGGTCTAACTGAGAAAACATACTGACTGAAAGTTCTGTGAAAAATATCATGCTTCCACCATCAATAAGTTCCAGTCATAGAAAATGGCTGTCATGTAACAAGACCATGACAAGTGTCACCTCTTTTTTTTTTGATAAAGCTCCTTTATCGTTCTTTTAAATTGCCTATAGTTTACTACGTGAGTCACTGAGACCTCTTTGCTGCTTTAGAATCTTAAATTATCTCCAAAACCTCTTTTCTATTTTCCCTTCAAGTAATAGTTCACCACATCATTTAGAGATTTTAGAGATTTCTGGGGTGAAATAGTCTACTCTTCATAAAGTAATTTTTAGCGTATCAGTTGTAGAAACAATAATAATTTATTCCCAGCTTTTTTTCATTTTTTATAGAAAATGTACTAGAAGAAAAAACAAAAAATGACTGCAAATACAACACTTAGAAATAATGTTTATTTACCAATACCTTTTATCATGTTTCTGGTTCAATGTATATCACAGAACACCTTGTCGTGTAAAAATTAAAGATAACCATAACATCACAATACATACATTTGATTTTTCTTTGTCATATGAATTAGGGCTGGAAATTCAGCAAAATTTCATTAGCAGCTCTGAGCTGTCAAATTTTGCTTGTTAGCAAATAGCACCTTTTAAATTCAGGTTTGATTCACTAAACACTGAATCACAGAATCACAGGATCACAGAATGTTAGGGGTTGGAAGGGACCTCTGTGGGTCATCTAGTCCAACCCCCTTGCCGAAGCAGGGTCTCCTACACCAGGCTGCACAGGACCACGTTCAGGCGGGTCTTGAATATCTCCACAGAAAGAGACTCCACAACCTCCCTGGGCAACATGTTCCAGTGCTGCGTTACCCTCAGAATGGAGAAGTTCTTCCTCAGGTTCAGACGGAACTTCCTATGCTTCAATTTGTGCCTGTTGCCCCTTGTCCTGTCACTGGGCACCACTGAAAAGAGTCTGGCCCCATCCTCCTGACACCCACCCTTCAGATATTTATAAGCATTTATTAGGTCCCCTCTCAGCCTTCTCTTCTTTGGGCTAAACAAGCCCAGTTCCCTCAGCCTTTTCTCATAGGAGAGATGTTCCAGTCCCCTCATCATCCTCGTAGCCCTCTGCTGGACTCTTTCCTGTGGTTCCTCATCTTTCTTGAACTGGGGAGCCCAGAACTGGACACAGTACTCCAGATGGGGCCTCACTAGGGCAGAGTAGAAGGGGAGAAGATCCTCCCTCGACCTGCTGGCCATACTCTTCTTAATGCACCCCGGGGATACCTTTGCCCTTCTTGGCAGCCAGGGCACACTGCTGGCTCATGGTCAACCTGTCATCCACCAGGACACCCAGGTCCCTCTCCACAGAGCTGCTCTCCAGCAGGACAGCCCCGAACCTGTACTGGTGCATGGGGTTGTTCCTCCCCAGGTGCAGGACCCTGCATTTGCCTTTGTTGAACCTCATCAGGTTCCTCTCTGCCCAACTTTCCAGCCTATCCAGGTCTCGCTGAATGACAGTACAGCCTTCTGGTGTATCCACCACTCCTCCCAGTATGGTGTCATCAGCAAACTTGCTGAGGGTACACTCTAAATCTTCATCCAAGTTACTGATGAATAAGTTGAATAAGACTGGGCCAAGTAGTGACCCTTGGTGAACTAAACATACTACGTTGGCACACACCCTTCACATGTGTGAAAGACGACTATTTTAAATAATTGCTTGCTTGCCCATTAAGCTGCAAATATACCCTTTTTTACGATCAGCAAGATTAAGAATGAACGAAACTGAAGAAAGCCTTTACCATTGAATGGAATCAGAGAAAACACAAATGTTTTTGACATCTTTTAGAAATTCAGGAAAACATTAATTGGTTTGAGGGTGTAAAAATGTGAATTAATACCATCAAAGTAGCTATCAAAATTATTGAAACTGCACAACATTCATGAAGCTTATTTTTTATCACCATATAATGACTTCTGTATCATGTAAACTTTTTAAAGAATACTTGTGTTATTCTGGGAAGGCAAATTTTTTTCTAACCACAACCAAACTTGTCCAAAACTAAGATTTTCCAAGATGGAAAATACCCAAGTACATATCAGAGAAACTAAAAGAGGCAAAATTGTACCTGAAAGCCCTGTGTTTTCATTCAGGTTATGTATTAATTAAATTACATCAAAGCAAAATTTGTAATTTCCTGTAATTTTTGAATTACTTTTATAAGAGATTTCAGCATTCTAAAAAGTTCTTTTGATGATGCGTGAAAAGGAGTGATGAAGGGATCCCAAAGATTACTAAGTCAGTAGCTGTATGATCTGTTATTTGTTTTTTACTAGAAACAATTAATATTCCCGAATACAAATTAGGAGGATATGAGCAGTAACCCCATATCAGCTTTATAAAGTAATGTTTTTTCAAAACCCCTCAGAAGCTGATGTCTTTTTTTAGTTTAACACATTTTACATGTGCTACAGAATGTTGGATGTTATGTTCTTGTTAGATGGATGGTGTCTAAATGACTGAGTACAGATTTTGTCACTCACAGCCCCTTCAAACAAAAGTCACTCAGGAAAATGGACTAGTGACTAGGGTTATGTTGTCCCCCCACTTCTTCAGTTATGCAAAGAGCATAAACACACGATTTTGGACTAGCATTTATACAGTGTATCAGCAAAGCCGAAAGCCTAATTGACTTCAAAAGCCTCGCTGTCTTTTGTTTACAGTGTAGAACCTTGAAGCTGGCAAATACAAAATGTGCTTGAAGTGAAGAAAGCAATAAGAAAGTTCTTGCTTGCAGCCTAGTGTTTTGGTGAACTACAGAGTATATTCTGTGGTGAGAGCACCATTCTGTCTTCATTTACTTCTATTTTATGCCATGTATTTAACTTATTTTCAGTCTTTCTAATATTAAGAAAAGGAAATAAATTCTCAGGTGCTGAATACATATGATTCCTTAACATTGCTGAAATACATTAACATTATCTAAGATGAAGATTCTAGACTAGCTTATCTTCCCAAGCTAGGTCCTGTAAATAACAGGAAGGGCATACAAAATGAGCAGGAATATTTTAGATCTACTAATTTAGATAACACGTGCAGATCTGCATACTGCCCACAAACATGCTGTATTTCATTTTTATTTTTCCCATAAATCTCAAGCATAAAATTGCACTGTGAAGCACAAGTAAGCAGATACGTCTTACTATAGTAGATGCTTTGATTGGTGTCATGAGAAATGTTCTCCCACAGAGGACTAATTTTTCCTGAAGACTGAATTGATGCAATAGTTTTATTGCTCTTGTGAAATGGCTGAGAGCAGAAAATGTTTCAGCTCAGAAATCAAATGCTTAACACTAATATAAAGGTGTTCATACAATACAGCAGACAGCTCACAATGCAGTTATAGGAGATAATATACCTGACTTCTGAATTATAATTTTATTTATGCATTACTGCTGGTCCATTTTCAAAAAAGCACACAGTGAAAGCTATTGGATTGTAAGTAACAAACATGCTGAAAAGATCACACTAAAAGGTATATGTTGCTATTGTAACAATATGATAGCTAATATTCCAGTTTTATCAATTTATTCACCTTTTGTGTGGCAAAGGTTTTATTATCCTGCAGTGTGTTTGTCGTAATCCAGTTTGTACACATTTTCAACCTTGCTAGTCTTTCTTAATTTTCTCAAGTAACTAAACAGGACACAACTCCAATAAAAAATTAGAGGAGCTGTTGCATTCCTGTGAGCCTTGTTTGTAAACTTTCTGGATGAAGTGTTCTCTTTGAACTTACTCAGAACCAAGTTCTTTATTTTATTTATTTCTTCTTTGTTCTGCCCATTTATTTTTGACATGTTCTTTACATTTATGACTTGTAAATCTTTTTCCCCTCCATTTTTTTCTAGTGATTTATCATTTGTCTCTATTACTCCGTCTCTTATGCAGCTCTCTAGACTTTTACTGCTTCCTATATGAAGTCTGTTTTCCCTAATAGCACTAGATTGAAGAAGCAAGCATGCAGACTAAAAATAATACAGGGGAAAGGCTTAACTTCTTGGGCACTGCCTACTTGTCTCCTCAGAAATGAGATCTGCCTTCAGAGTGGCTTAAATTCTAGCATGTACTGTACAGGATCACTGTTAAGTTGGGATTCCTGACTATAACAGATATTTGTTGACCAAAACTTGCTTTTTCTGAAGGTATATAAATTTACTAAGAAAAAAAATCCATAAATGAAACCAAATATGCACACACAAGCACGCATTAATACACATCTACTGTTATTTTAATAATAACAAGGAACCAGAAACTGATTGCTGGCCCCAAGGTGAAATGGCACCGACTAGGCTGTGATTAGCTGGCTGTTAACTTTCTTTGTAGTAGATTTGTCTCAGAATGAACTAACTGGAGTAGTTGCAAAAGGAGGAAAGCACGCTAACAATTCAACAGTGTGTTAGCGTGCTTGCTCTTTGACCTTGTTTCACTTAGCCGGACAGAGATGTTCATATTACATGTTTCTGGGATAGGAAGTTCCCTGCGTCGTGAAGAATGGAGATTTCAGTCTAGTCTCGCAAGTCTCAGATTAAGGCCCTAAACTCTTCTAGCTCTCAGACAAATTCGGACTAGCTGATTGACTAATTTTCATTTTTTTCTCTTTTTTCCTACAGAATGAGATAAAGATATAGTATCCTTGGCAATCAATCTTATACACATATGCACAAACACATGCCATGTATGTAGAAGTATGTGTAGGAGCAGATAGACTTTCAATTGCTAACCAAAACCGCAACTGACTCCAGACTACAGTAGGAGCAATGGGGAATGAAGGAATGCTTGTTTAGACAAGCATCAGCAGAATTCACACAGAGTGAGATTTATCCGACTAAATGTAAAAGTCTTTATCAGATCTGTCATTCAGTCTTTCTACATAGCTAATGGAGAGAAATAAGCACTTCTAAGGTATGATTCATTCTAAAGGAGACATAGAAAATACATGACGGCTATCTTTCCCTATAAGTGAATAATTCTCTTCCTTGCCTTGTGAGAGGACGTTGGGGCATTTGTTCAAATACAGTAACCTATTTTATATATGAAATTAACTCTATCTACACTATAAGAGCAAGGGCAGTAAGATGTCTGTATTCAAAACTTCTTTATGATTTTCATAGTTATCTCCATTTGAATGTGAAATATTCTTGCAATAATGTTTAAAAAAATAATAGTTCTGGGTCCTCTGACTTAAGTTGACTGTTAGCACTGCAGAATCCAAAAATTTTGGTATATATTGAGAGCAAAAGAAAGAGAGGACAATTTACTACTTTTACTTCTTTATCTATTAATTATATTTGGTTGGTTCTAAGATTTTTGTTTTATTTTTATTTTCCTTTGTTTATCAAGATTCATAATAAAAAACTGCTTACTGAAAAAATACCTACAGGATAAAAAATTACCCTATGGTAAAGCTGGCCCATTAGCACCAGTAAAGTAGTCTTGTTCACTGAACTATCCTTCTCAGGAATATTTTGAGGAGAAGTCAAGTCAATCATAATGAGAGAGGGTTGGAAATTTTTCTTATTCAATATTGACTGAAATTAGAATTTTGAAACACTTAGAGCTCTGCTCAGAGAGATCTTTATACATTCTTATAATGCTGAGGATGATCTGCTTTCACTGCTCATTGAAGTGGGTGGAGAGGGAAGAGAAAGGGAGAGGATGTGCAACGCTTCTTTTTATTTGAATGTTAATAACTTGAAAGTGAACCACTTAAAACTTTAAAGTGCATAGAACTGGCTGACCTGATTTGTCTTACTTTAAAAGAAAGAAAATTCAGTTCTCTCAGAAATTAATAGAATTATAGTGTTGCAGGTATCGGTATTATTTTTTCTCCTGGTTTGCGAGGACTGACTAGAGATGTGTCCTAAGAGGGCATATGGAAGAAATTTTCTAACTCATAACTCATATACTATTTAGCATGCAATAGTACCTAATTGCTCAAAACATCTGCAAGAAAAGGTTATTTTCTGTCCCCAAAACTCTTAGAGAATCTACATTTTTATATGAAGTTTTTAAAAGGATACAAGAGGAATCTTTCCAGATTTCTACAGTGACTGGTCATGGATCACGCTTTCCTGGTAATTACAAATCCAAACCCTCCCTACTACAACAAGCACGTAGAAAAATTCCATTAACTCTGACACTTGCTAATTCTGAGTCCTTGCAACTAATACAACATTTTAATAAAGTACTAAACCCATGTACGCAATAGTGGATAAATGCTGATGCTCTCAAGCTTAGAGCAGCTACTGACACAGTGATATTAGAATACTCAGTTTGTTTGTCTGTGTGTTCTCCTGTTAGCCAGGAAAAGCATTCCTTTTTCATTATTGTGGCAAGATGTTTGACTTCTGTGGTATGTTCAGCACAACAGGCTTGGTTACAGTCCTGGGTTAAGTCTGCAATGATCAAGTGCAAATCTGCCCAGTAAGTATCCTCAAACAGCACTGATTACATGATTTGCATATCTTATCATCTCTTGTGCCATTTCTTTTCAGGACCTTGTACCTCCCTTTCTCCACACTACTACCCTCTCCAGTCAAAAAAAAAAAAAAAAAGGACACAAAAAAACCCCAAACCAGTGCTTTAACAAAAAAATGTGTTTATGAATGTTCAATGCTGCAATATATTAATCACAAGTCATAATCATAGTTTTATAGTCTGATGTGGAGATACTGAACAACCTAGTGTATGAGTAATTTCTTCTCTGTGTTACATATATTGGATATTGCAATAAATTTTGCAGAGACTGACCCATTTTCTGTGATTTTGTTCACAAATATGTATTTCCACTATAAAAGATACAAAAGATACAGATAGAAGTGATCCGTCTATGACCCATCTAATCTCTGGTCCCCACTTCTTTCACTTTCACAGCTATCCATTGTCTTTGACATGCTAAGGAGGTGATCCAGTCAGTTCACCTACAGTTCACCTACACCTATGGAGAAAGACAAGTAATACGGTAAATTGCAATGAAACAGTTTTGGGATAACCTCTGAAATTTAAGCATTTATTTAGACAGAGATTATCCATATCATGATATGTCCCCTCTCTTCCCTTAAAACACAGAAGGAAGGCAGACAGGCAGGCTAGCTGGCTGCCTGACTTTATTCCAAATAACTGCTTCTCAAAAACTGTTAGTGTAAATGTCATTTAAAGATTTTACTAAAAGATTAAAAAAAAGTTATTTTAAATACTGAAATAAAAAATCATTATGAATACAATTTGTAAAATTTGACAGAAATCAGAGAACTGCAGAATTGTTGACATTGAAAGGAATCATCTAGTGCAACTCACCTGATCAAACAAGGTCGAATTGTTCAAGAACGTGTCCAGGTGTCTTTTGACTATCTGCAAGGATGGAGACTCCACAACATCTCTGGGCAACCTGCTCCAGTATTGGACAACCCTCACAGTAAAAATGTGTTTTATTTTGTTCTCGTGGATTTCCATGTTTTTTTAATGTGTGCCCTTGTCTTCTCTCCTGTCACTGGCCACCACTGATTAAAGTCTGACTCCCTTGCTTTCATTCCACCGTCAGGTTTTTATACACATTGGTAAGATCCCCCTGAGCTTTCTCTTCTCCAGGCTGAACGGTTCCAACTCTCTCAGCCTCTCAAATGAAAGATGCTCCAGGCTCTTAACCATCTTTGTGACTCTTTGTTGGACTTGTTCTAGTACCTGCTCTCTTGTACTGGCGAGGCCAGCACTCCAGATGCATCTCACAGTGCTGAGGAGAGAGGAAGAGTCACCTGGCTTGGCTTGCTGGCAGCGCCACTAAAATTACAATAAACTTATTTTGTAAAACAAACCAGTCTTGATAGCAAAATTATAAATTTTAAGACAATGATACACTAGCATGTAGCAACCTTTTGGGGCTGAATTTTGCTGATTTCAGACAGTAAACTACAAGAAAGTGAGGCTCTGCCCTGTTGCAACTGCCAGAGAGATACTGCTCCTCCTCAAAGCCCAGCTTTTATCATAATTAGTATAAAGCTACATTATAAAATAATAAACATACAGACCCAAAAAATCACCATGATAAATAGATGCAAACTCATGTTTTTCAGCAGATTTGATGTAATTTTTTATCTAATTAGTAGTCCAAGGTTAATTAAACCAGTTTGCTCCTGTTCAGAGGCCAGTTACATTTGTGCAAACTGAAAAGTTTGTTCCTTTACTATCTTTTGCCCATTTCCATAAATTCTTCTTCCATTGACATTTATTTTTTGGCTAAACTTAGCTAAAAGCTTTAACATCCAAAGCATTTCACAAGAGGTCTGCCAAAATCTTTTAGCAGTATTACAGTCTTGCTGCAGCAATCTCTGCATGTTTTCTGTTTGTTAATAAAGTCAGGAGTTCTGTTTTGGTTTGATTTGGTTTTTTAATATTTTTTTTAGTTTGCTTGTAGCACCTAATGTAATAAAGTCCGCTGCTTCTAAGTGCTGGTAAAGGTCTCTAGAGACGCATCATACAAGATAGGTAAAGGGTGCATAAGAGTCTATTGTCTTGCTTCCCATTACACCTTTTTGCAGTTCAAAGAGATACAGCCATGGAGTTTTGTAGGAGACAGCACTTATATTCTTCTTTCCTTACTTGTAGGTTTTACCTTCTCTTTTAATTTTCTTCGTTCAGGCTGTAATCTGTATATGCCATCACAGAGTAACCTCACACAAGTAGCACTTCTTCCAAATTTCACTAGGAGTTAACTGGAAACTATTGTTTCAATAGTTTGCCTGTGCTGTCTCTATGGAAAACATCACAAGGTCTCCCTAGCTAGGTCTCATGGAAGGTCACTCTGACTTCATCTTTGTTTTTGCCCCAGACCAGGTCTTTAAAAAGCAGCAGTTAATTTTGTATCCCTTGGGTCTCACTCTAAAATGAAGAATTTAAGCTATAGTCACAGAGTTTATAAAGTTGCTCAGGACTAAGCAACTCAGAAACTTCTGAAAACATTAAATATCCAACCAGATAGTTTCCTAACGTAATGTTCTATTCAAACTGCAGCATAATTCATACACCCTCTTTGAACCTTAAGAAGTTTCTTTTTGTACGCCTCAAGCTCTTTTTCAACAGAGCTTGTTTTTATTATTCATGGCTGTCTTCTTCTTTTTATATCTATACATATATATATATATATATAAACATTTCTAGAGCTTTTGCCCTGTTTCAACAGCTAGACTCCAGTCCCCACGTGCCACTTGGTTTAATTCGCCAGTTTTCTCAAAAGCTCTTTCACTAGAGAGAAGCAGTGGTTTAAAAGTCTTCTACCAAGACACACTTGCTTTGCATGCAATAGTAGTGCAGAAGTTAGGTAAGAGCCTTTTAAAACTAGTAGCCCTTACTGTGTCCTCACTGCCTTCAGATTCAGAGCTTGATCTGGAGTTGGTTTATGACCTATACCTGACTTCCCTTACCATGCCTAGCTGTTAATTTTTTCTAGTTCATATTAACAAATAGTCACCTTGGACAATCAGAATTAGACATGATACATATTAAAATCGGCCAAATGAGGTGTTGCTTGAATAGATTTTCAGTATCTGTTGCCAAACATATCTGGCTTTCTCGGTCTCTAATCCTCCCCTCTTGCAACTGTTACTCTTTTCCAAAGTCTCTAGCTTCTCTTACATCAGTCATATTTAACCTCACTGTTGTAACTACTTCCTTCTTAATGGAAATCTTTCTTACTCTAATCTGTGCTGCCCTGAATCTTTCAACTTCAATATTCTTTCTGTCATATCATTTGTGGCAAAGATTTCATGTCACAGACAGCAAAAAAAGGGATCACTGCCAGCTCTCTTCTTAATTAGTCTACTCCACCTAACCTCAGACAACAGGAGTCTTACAGGGCCACCTATTCCATTTTTTTCATAAAGAATAGCAGTCAGTTCTTGCTGTGCACACAAACTCAGCAGCTGCTTCTTCTAGAACCAATCATAACTCATGTCTGTCTACTAATTTTACTCAACATAAGCTAACTAATATGCTCATCACTTCCAATGTGAGGAGCCAGTGTACAGACAATTGCAATAATTCCTTTAAAATGCTTTCACTGTTATTCTAAAGCAATTTTCAGCCCATTATTGACTCAGACAAGTCCCTTGAGTATGACCGTTAATGAACACCTCTAAATTAGGTTGGATCAGTTGTGCCCTAAGAATGCCACTCTTTTTCCATTAGCTAGAAATGGAATTTAGGATGATGAGCTTAGAGTTAAACATAACGATTGTGAAAACCCTGGACTCAATCCAATTGCCTACATACGGGCTTCCCTCTTCTTCCTGGGACCTGAAGTTTCTATCTGCTGCTTCTGGACGGTGCAAGTCTTCTACAATGAAATGTGGCATATCTGCCAGCCTAAGTTTCTGGCTTCATTACACAAACCAAACCAAAGGTTTCCATTTATGCCAGAAAAGAATCTATTATTGGTGATGTTTAAACTGCTTCAGTGTATCTCTTCTGTTCAAAGCTCCTGCTTAAAAAGTGTCCTGTAAGTCCTTTGTGTAATTTCTATCAGCCTTAAGGGGATGCCTCAGACATGCTTGAGTTCCTCAGACAGTTCCAGATGTCCACGTTTCAGCAAATGAATCAAGACCTGTGTGGGATTTAGTGTGAAATTAAGGTATCCAAATTTATGAGTGAGGCAAACCACTTAAAGTGTCTAAATGCAGGTATCTGCACTGAGGTAGATGTCTAATGTTAGATGTTCATTACTGTCCACAGATATCTTAATTCATTTATCCACATGGTATATACTGCCATTTGAGAGGCCTTAGCAATCAAAGAAATACTCACGGGACAGATTCATCTTGCACAAGACTTATGGACTACCCATGCAGTTTTGCAGTGAAAGTTGGAGGTTAACCAATATGCCATAATTCACATAGCACTAAACTGCTGTGAGTGTTGTCTAACTTTTTCAACACGGCAGTCAATACCGTCTCACAATCTAAATATCTAAATATCTAAAAAGCAGAAGAGACAAACTGAATCTCACTCCTAAGTTAGATGATATTAGTCTTCTTAAAAGAGATTACCTGAGAGTTTAAGTGGCTGGCTAGTAAAATGATAGAAAAGTCAAAGGAATATGATTCCTCTAGTTATTAGTAGTTCTGCAGAATGGGCAATGATGTCAAGAAAGCCAAAGAGTCACTTAAAGTTGGTTTTGGTTTTGATTGGGTTTTTTCTTAATAAAATTTTATGAAAAGGTACTTTTTGTATAAACTGTTTAAAAAGCACCAAAGAAGGCAAAAGTTCTCCTAATCCTTGCTTTCTTTAGAAAATAAATGATCCAATTTCAAATTTTTTTGACAAGCAGGAAACTATTTGCTGAGAATATAGTACCAGATTTCTTGCAGATCTGTCAGTAGAATATGGTTCATAATATTTCTTCATTGTGTGCTTTATCTTAATTAAGTTTCCAATGCATCCGGTTTTGTATTACTTTCTTCCCATTTTATAGTAACTAAAAACTCTCAGAGCTTAAGGATACCATTGCTCTATGGAAAACAGCCAAAAAAATAGTTTCTTCTACAGGAATCAGAAAGATAACACAGCATCTTCCTTGGGGAGAGACTGAGGAACTTTAAACCTTTTCTGCCTTTTTGCTTCTTAAGTTTAAGTGCAAAACATCCTGCATGACAGATTCTGGGCATTTGAAGTCATGCTATTTAACTGGACCAAAATCTACAGTTATGTTAAATTCTCCACAGTCAAAATCCATTGAAGCTTGTCAGACTTTACCCCCTTTTTCCTAATACAGATCAAAGAGCATACTTTTTATGTTTCCAATACTTGTATTTTAACACAATAACCTCATTTTTAACATCTCTTTTTAATTTATGTGACCTAGTGCAGAAAACAATCAAAACATCTTCAATGTTCATATTACATTTCTTCTTGTTGATACTTGGAATGTTTTTGCTGATAGCTCAGAAAATGCTGGAGTTAAATATAGCTACAAATCAAAGAGAGAGTTTAGTTAAAGCAACAAAAGGAAGATTTCATAACCAAGAGAAGAGGCAAGAGGCATCACACTAACTCCTCCCATTCCCCAAGGGAAGGGGATAAAGATTACAAATGTAATAGGGGCATTTCCCCCCAGATATCGCTAGGAAAAAAAAAAAAACAAAAAAAAAAACAACTTCATCTGTCCCATCTTATTGCTGTTCCTAACAAAGACATCAGAGTAGTTTGGGAACATGTTCCTTATATAATATAGAATAGCACTTTTACTGTGCTTTGAAATTTCATAATCCTTAGGGCTTATCTCAACCATAATTATCCTCCGTGGTAACTAGCCAGATAAAAGTCTGTAAATCTCTTGGAATCGGAATCTTCAACCTAGAAACTAACTTATTTTTTTCTTCCTCATTTGAGGAAATAAAAAAAGAATCATAATCTTCAATTTAAATAACAGTAGAGTAGTGCCAGAAAATTCTTAGGTTTTCACTATATCTATTACTTTTCAGGTAAATATTCTTGAACCTCTAAATGCTATATTAAAGAATGTAGGCTGAAGATTTTTGAGAAGTTTCTTAAAATGTAAGAGCAACTTTTCCTTTATGGAAGGGGAGGGATAAAAAAAAGCCTCCTTCTTTCCTTAAATGTTATAAAGAAGGAAACTGAAAGAAAAAATTCTGATATCCAGATGGAGAGTAAAACAGATTCATAGACAAAAATGAATTTTTATATGTTTAATACTGGCAGAGTAAAGAATATATCTAAAGTCTTTGATGTCCCAAACCACTTGTCTAAGTATTAGTGTGTGTAAGATTCCTTACTGGCAAATCACAGAATGATAGAATCATAGAAAGGTTTGAGTAGGAACGAACCTTTAAAATTCATCTAGTTCCAACCCCCTTCTCATGGGCAGGGACATCTTTTATTAGATAAGGTTGTCCAAAGCCCCGTACAACCTGCCCTTGGACACTTCTAAGGATGGGGCATCCACAATTTCTGTGGGCAACCTGGTCCAGTGTCTAACCATTTCTGTAGTAAATAATTTCTTCCTTATGTCCAATGTAAATTTACTCTCAGTTTAAACCTGTTAACCCTTATTGCATCACTACAGGCCCTGGTAAGCACTCTCTCTCCATCCTTCTTATAAGCCCCCTTTAAGTATTGAAAAGCTACAAAAACGTGTCGCCGAGGCCTTCTCTTCTTTGGGCTGAACAACTCCAAGCATTTCAGCCTTTCTTCATAGGAGTGGTGTTCCACCCTTCTGGTCATTTTTATGGCCTTCCTCTGGACCTGCTTGAGCAGGCCCAAGTCTTTCTTATGCTGGGGACCAAGAACTGGATGCAGGACTCCAGGGGGGCAGTCTTAAGAGAGGAGAGAAGAGGAGGAGAATCACTTCCCTCAACCTGCTGGCCAGGCTTCTTTTGATGCAGCCCAGGATACGGTTGACTTTCTGGGCTGTGAGCGCACGTTGACTGCTCATATCTAATTTTTCATCCATCAGTATCCCCAAGTCCTTCTGAGCAGGGCTGTTCTCAATTTTTTCATCCTCCAGTCAGTACTGGGTAATTGGAGATCGCCCCAACCCAGGTGCAAAGACCTTTCACATGGCCTTGTTTAACTTCATGAGTTTCACATATGCCTACTCCTCAAACGTATCGATGTCCCTCTGGATGACATCCCGTCCCTCAAGCAAATCAACTGTATCTCTCAGTTTGGTGTCATCCACAGTGTCTGTGTCATTAATAATATATTTAACAGTATCTGTCCCAATATGGAACCCTGAGGGACAGCAATCATCAGTGATCTCTATCTGGACATAGAGCTATTGACTGCAACTGTCTGGATACAGCTGTCCAACGAATTCCTTATTCATCTGTCAAACTCACGTCTCTCCAATTTAGAGAGAAGGATGTTATGTGGGACCTTGTTAAAGGCCTTGCAGAAGTCAAGATAGATGTCATCCGTAGCTCTTCCCTTGTCCACTGATGCAGCCAGTCCATCATAGAAGGTCACCAGAGTAGTCAGGCACGATTTGCCCATAGGGAAGCTATGTTGACTGTCTGTACCTCCCAGTCATCCATATGCCTTGACATATCCTCCAGAGGGACCTGTCTTACCAGACACTGAGGTGCGTCTGAGCTAGGAATCTAGTTTACTGTAGCCACATACACCAACTAGAGATGGCATAGAGAAAACTTCAGCAACTGCAAATTTGTATAGGATCTGTAAATCTGCAGCTCACAATGTTTACCTCACAATTAGCAGTAAGAGACATATAGACAATCTTTTACATTCTTAATCTGTAAGTGCTACTAATTGATTATTGGTTTCTCTTATGCAAATACAGCAGAAGATTTTCCATTTAAACTAAATATGAGGTGGAGAAAAGTTTCTGTGCTGGGGACACAGGATGAAACAGCAAGTTGCCTTTTGAGCCTACCTCTGAAGGTAAAGAGATTCTTTTCCACTTTGTCTTTTCTTTTCCTGTGCCTGGCTATACAGTCAGTATCTGCCTCAAGCCAGCTCTGGTTTTCATTTGTACTCTCACTTAACTGAATCAACTCATTAAAACATTGGATAAACTATGCAGTCAATGGGGAGAAAAAAAAATGGAAAAAGGAAATATTTTTCTGCTAGATTACTGAGCTGAATACATTCAGCAGAGGGTGTGAGCAACTCTACCTTATATGACAGAAAGGCAGCCCAGCTGGGGCAGAACCAGACAAGGGGAAGGGCAGAGTATGACCAAGGTGAGGAGGAGAATTGCAAGAGTTCAGGCACAACGTGTCACAGTAGCCTAAGGTCCATTGAAAGAGTGGAGAAAGATAATAATGAAAAAAAAAAAAAAAGGTTTATAGGTCTTTAGCACTAGAAAAAAATAAAGAAAGAAAGGAGGGTAAGCAAAGCTGCATGAGATAGTCACAACCAGGTTTTCTATAACCAACTTGCATGTAAAAAATATGTGCATCTGTTTAAAGATGAAGTTGTTAACATGGCCAAGGCAAGCCATAAATCCACTGATGGACAGAAGTTAAAGTTTCTAAACAGTTACACACTCCTAAAATAAACCAGAATACTAAACTGTTACCAAAAGTAAAATGCATCAAATTCTGAACAACTCAATTCAACTTATAGATTTAGTATTATTTACTGTAATTTTGTTTAGTTTGTAGTGGTTTTGTTTTGTTTTGTTTTGTTTTGTTTTGTTTTGTTTTGTTTTGTTTGTTTTGTTTTGTAAATATATTAACACAGACTTATTTTGTGTAGAAAGAGTGAAATTTGAAGATGGACAGAGCTGTGAGTTTTGGAAATACAGATTTCCTCCATGAATACTCTTTACCCCTCTCTGACACCTGACACTTTTTTCCATGAAAACAAATGTGTTTGGGGCTTTTAATAGGCTTCAAATATAAATATATGAATAGCATGGCTTCTAGTTAAGCTGAAATGTGCAGGTTTTCACAGTTTCTGTGATGTGAAAGACCATAGATAATAGCTAATGAACCAAACTCTTAGAGAGATAAGTTTGTGATCTTTACACTTTTCAAGATCTGTATCTTTGTCAAAATCTGATGAATCCCATTTTAAAAGCTTTGAAAACTCCAGGTAAAGAACTTAGAAGTAGGATTATTGTTTAATAAATAGATTTAATTATAAAAGGAAAGAAATAAAATGAAAAATATATGAAAATAACAACTTGTTTAACAGATGGCTCCACAAATTTGAAAGTTAGGAGCATACGGTAGCTCTCAACTGCCCCTCATTACAAAAGACAGCCCTCATTTTATACCAGAATCTCACACCAACCCACTCACACCTTCTGTTCTCATATATATTACCATAAATTATTTACATCAGATTAGATAAAGCATGAAAACAGGACTGCTGAAAAATCTCATTTATTTGCTGGAAATATTGAATTTCCAAAACTGCTCAGAGTCCTACAACTTCTCCTCCAGCATGTAAGTGAGGGTCAGGTATCTAAAAGAAACCAGAATTGACTGATCCTTCTTATCTCACTTTAAGCTAGCGAGCACACAAGTGTCTTCTATCTCCAGTCCCATTTCATAAGAGTTGGATTAATACGACCTAACTTCACGTAGATACCTACATCTGAGCTAATCAGAACAGACTCCTCCAAGTACAGTGGAGACAGAAGAATACCTCTAAGCATGCACTTCAGCTGCATTGTTTTAGACTATTTCAGAATGCTCAGAATTTTACTCCAGAAATATGTATTTCTCTATCTTAAACGTGGTGTCTAATGTGACTAATTCAGATGTAAAGGTTTGCACTGTAGACGAGCAAAGTTAGGTGAAAAGAATCCCACCCTATACAGCTATGTGGAAGTTGTGAGAATGCCTGAAAGCTGGGCTTTCTTTTAGTAATTTATACCCTGAATACGTATTTTCGAACTGCTCTAAAAAAAAAAAATCTGTGTGTCCCTTATTTAATCTTTACCTTAGAAAATATTTTTATTTCGTTTGATGTATCTTCTATGAAAATAAGCAGAAAGACTTCATGGACTTCAGGAGGAGTTCTGGTAAGAATTGTAGTATATGTATAATATACACACATGTACGCATAGAATGTTCATCTGCTAGCAGTGATGACTACACTTAAAATTGAATTAATATTGTGTATCTGCTTTCCAATCCATACCCACAGCTTCCTAAATGCATCTTTATAATTTATGTATTCTAGTTCTTTTCTAAAATAAGGTTGTATTTTTCTGAATTAAAATTTGAGCAAAATAACTTTAATCATTTCAGAGTCATGGCAGTAGGAAATTAATGTGATCTCACTGTAAAATGCTTTCTACATTTGTGTATAGGTATGAGTGTATGTGTGCACTGTTTCTTAACAACACATGAATGACTGAAGCCAGAAGTATGAGCATACATAAGTGTATGTTTAGACTTCTATTAATAAGGTGGGATACACTGTATAGAAGACAGAAACACCTTAAAACAAAACTAGTCCTGTGGATTGTGAAAAAAACACTAAGAATGACTTAAAAGTATATGAGATGAGCTCATACATACATATATTTTTTGGTCTTGTGAAACACTCCGTCAATAACACAAAGCCAGGTATGCTGGAATCTTTAAAAGTGTGTTTAGTTTTCTCCTGCTCCTGTTTTCAAACACAGTTTACCATAAGCTGAAGCTTAGGCTGTCAGTCTGAGGGGCTTCCATCCTGTCTCGTACCATGCACAGCTTCTCTGCTGCCAGGGTGCTGCCAGCCCTGCACTACATCTGACTACCAAAAGAACTGAGCAAATTGATGTATTTTCAAAAAGGCTTTTTCTTTCAGAAAATGCTTTTTGTCCACATTGAGCTTGTATATGGAAAGACGTAAGTTTCAATTAAAAGATCAAAATAAAAATTCTTAGGATATATTAGAGTTGGTCCTTAAATAGCCCAATTCAAAGGGTAAAATATGTGTAACAATTAAAGCAGACCTTACTCATGTATTTGGTTAGTGACAGACGTTTGTCTGAAGCACTTTCTATGACAAAAAAGAGTCCTTTGTCAAGCCGAGATACCGTACTACACAGGCATATACAATATACAACTTTGATGCTGCTACAGCATATACAGCTAAGAGTCAAAAAAATAGCAGAGGGAAAGAAAATATGGAATACAGTAGAGATTAGCTTCGGGGAGCTGGAGTGATCTGCTTGTGGTTTAAACTCTATAGGGATGGGGGAACATAGAGTTATTGCTGGAGTGATAAGTCTGGGGGTGGGATTTAGTGGATGCAAATCACCAATGTACACAAAGCCTAGCAACAGCAAGAACATGAAATGCATTACACTGAGAATTTTAAACAGTTCAACCAAACCAACATCTTTTTTTTTTTTTTTTCCCCAAAAACAGCCCAAAGTAGATGACTACAGAAAACGAGAAGACTAAGTCAAATATCTGACAGTTCCATTCACTATTCCCTTAATTTTCTACAATTTCCACTGATGGATTCCATGAGAAAGAGGTGACTTCTGTACAATCAGCAACCTTCAGAGGATTTGTCTTTTATGAATTTGTCCAGCCTTCACTTCTATCCATTTCAGCTTTTACATCCAGACCTTTCCTTAGCCTCTCCCATTTCCCTTTACACTATTAGAAGAAATGTGTCTTCTTTAAGAAAATATAAACTTGTAGCTGTCAAATGCTGATTTCAACTGATAGTCCCTGATTCTACGGCAGCAATAAA
Organism: Opisthocomus hoazin; assembly: GCF_030867145.1. NCBI lineage: Eukaryota > Metazoa > Chordata > Aves > Opisthocomiformes > Opisthocomidae > Opisthocomus > Opisthocomus hoazin. The sequence continues at coordinate 46,493,018 of NC_134414.1, read as the reverse complement.
CAGGAGACAGCTGATTCCCCTCCACCTTTCCATGCCACTAAAGTTTTTGTAGATGTCCATCATAGTCTCTTCAGTTACCTGTTCTCCAGAATGAAGAGAAGTAACCTTGAAGTTCAGTTTAAGGAAGCCATTCCACACATCTGGTCATCTTCACATCCTTCTCTGAATCTTTTCCCATTCTACTATGTTCTTGTTGAGACGGAGGGATCAGAACTGCACAACATACGAAAGATACCATTATACAGTATAATTACATCACATTACATTATGACTTAATATGTAATATGTGATACATACTATTATATAATGGCGTTGTTAAAGACACTAAATTGCAACATCTACACTGCTTCTAGGCTAAGTCTTAGTCCATTAGAGGTATAATCTGATTAATACACTGCAACTCAGAAATTATTAAATAGCAGTTCAGAGACTATTATAAATTATTTGATGACTATTGGTAGAAGTGTCACGGATATATGAAGCAAATATTTTTTTCTAGGAGTGTACATTTTACTTGGACGGAAAAGCCAGACAATAAGCATATGTAAAATATTTCTATAGTTTCATTTTGCTTGCTTGGGATTAATACAGAAATATTATAAGATGAAATTTGACCTACCATGAGTAATAATGAAGGCAATCATAGAATACTGTATCTTAAGAAGATGCTAAAAGAGCAAACAGGACAACAAAAATTAAAAGAAGACAGTGAAACAACAGAAGAAGTTCACACAACCTAATAAGAGTGTAACAGGCATCTTATGATAAATAGAAGTCAGTGTAAAATATACTTTTGCTACCCTAATCTTTGTAATCTCCATATTTTCTACACTGTTCATGTGATGCTGTCTTTTTTCCTTTGTTTTATTTTTTTATGCTTTTAACTACTGTATAGTTTCTTTTTTTTCTGTTCACAACTGGATGTTTTCTGTTTGATGCTTTTCTGCTTCATTTAGCTCTGCTTACGTGCATACCACTGTTCTCTCCATTTTGTTTACTATATTTTGCATCAAGCATTTGATGTCTTTGCACCCTTGTGTGTATTTACAACTTCTTTATATCCTTTTATATATTTACACTTTTCCCGAGTACATTCTATTTTTTTATGCTTTGACCATTTCCTACTTATGCACTCTTCCATTCTCTTTTTATTTTCAACTGATTTTATCTCTGTCTTTCTGTGTCTGGATGCAGTAATACGTAATGCACACTTTATTCCCCAGCCCTTTGTTGTCCAACAACCTCACTCCAGTTCTTCTGCAGTGTGGGAATTACATCAGAACACACATTGGTTTGGTTTGTACCATTTTATAGTTTTAATACTTCTTTTACTAATCTTTCTTTCTCTCCTATTTTGAACATATATTGATAAAGCACAAGATTCTTTTATTTATAAATGTATGACATGGGGAGGCAAACAAAATCTTGAAGAATGAGAAAAGGTACATGTCGGTGTCACATCAAAATGTGCTATAAAAAGCATAGTCAAAAACGCATTGTCAGAAATCTGTAAAAATGAAAGAAGCGAGAGAGGTTTTTTTTTATTTATTTCATGTTACTGTATTTTTATTGAATATGTGAAGAATCCTGACATTCCACAAAGGTGAGTGGTTCATTTGACAGGTCTTATGTTGTTATGGTTATGGAACAAAGAAGATGAAAACTGGACCAGAAACAAAAATAAATTTGTTAAGAAATTTATAATAAATCAATTATGAATATCTGTTATGCTCTAAGTAATGCTCTGCTAAAAGTGCAGAAAGTTTATAATAAGTGCAAGTTAGACCAATAAATTGGATACTTACTAATATCTCTTTGCTGCCATTGAAAATAACAGCAACAAGAAATAGAGCCAGTACCTGTAAAAAGCTAAGGAATACTGCTAACTAAGGCAATTCAAACTGCTTTTACATTGGTCACTCTGCCTAAGTCGTCTCAAACACACAGTGAATCACGAAAAATTTATACAGGTATTTTGTTCTAAAGCCAAATATATTATTAACTGTGAAGTACAGAGGTAAGAGCACAGAACAGTTTAGAGGCAAAATATAAAATTAAGCTCTAAGAAAATTACTGGAGATGCGTGAAAAAAAGTTTTTAGCCTGCTGTTGCTATACTTCACATGTGAAAGATGGACGTAAAATCTTGTTTAGCATTGTTTTCTGAAATATTTATGTTAATGAGCAAGGCTTCCCAAACAGTACAGAACAGTCTTTATCTAAGCCATTTATTCAAGAAAAGTCTTTCATTCGAAGAGATTGTACTTTAAAATGTAGATCTGAAAAAAGGAAATATGGGTAGTGTCATAAGATAAGAATATCATTACAAGGAAGAATATATGTTGTTTTAATGCAGTATCCTGTCTCCAGCAGTGAGCAGCTGCAGATGCTTGAGGAATGAATATATGAAAAAGAGCCTGTGTCCCTTCTACACTTGCAGCTTTCAGTAACCACCAGCTTACAGGCATGCTGAGCTGAAGGATGCACCTGGACCACCTCTGTATGTCCGAGTCATAAGCAAAGCAAGGTCATTTGAATGATCATTGCTAACCCATGCAGTGTTTAACTCTTATTGTTTTTAAAGGCCATCTTAATTTTGCTGCTTCACCCAGGTACAAAGATCTCTTTTCCTCCTCTGACTTTTTAAGATCTTCTTCTGAAAGTTGTTGCCTGTGTTCAGCCTTCACTCTGTGCTAAGGAGTTTTACTTGATTGTTTTATCTAGGAAAATTTCTTGTCTTCATTTTTCTGTAATATTTAAGAGCTTTTCACTACATGGAATGCAAAAGAAATTGGCAAACTGCATGGGAAAGAAACTACATTTCTGTACAAAACTGTCTTTTACCATCAGAAGGGGTTTCTCTGTTACATTCCCCACAAACAAACTACCTGTTCCTATCTTTTTGTTCTTTCTCTTCATACTATCTTTCTCTTGTCCCTACCAGAAGACTTTGTTTCATATATTGTTCATATGTATGTTTTCCAGATACCAGAGCCATCTGGATTGGGACATTTTCGTGAAGTGTCTAACAATTTAACACAGTTTGTGGATAATCCATCATTTCTAACTCTATTAACATCTGAGTAATTACATACTCAGCTGACTCCTGAAAAACAAAACACACACTATTCTTTGTGAAGAGTACAGAATAAAACCTGAAAATGTTCTTCATCTTACTACTTTTAGATAAATGGCTCCTAAATTTTTGAGGGAAAAAGAAATATTGTAATTTTGAAAGACAACAGTACTTTTATACTTCCAAAATGTTTTACTCCAGTAGACCTATTTTCAAAATAAGTTTCTTAACTAATTCTTATTTTTTCTAGTATATTGTATTGTTTTTATTCAATAGATCTAGACTTTCATGCTACATATATATATAAGAATATACATATGAATATATTTAGACATATAAATATATATGTGTATGCACGTATGTATACAATCTATAGCTATAGCTATATGCATGTCTATGTCTATGTCTATGTCTATGTCTATATCTATATCTATATCTATATCTATATCTATATCTATATCTATATCTATATCTATATAAAACTTCCTTTTTGCCTTTGTATGATCCACTGAACCCCTTGCCATTATACATGGAAAACAGACTGACTAACACCATTCGCTGAAGTTGGAAGTAGTTGTACCGGGTATGGAGACGACAGCAAGTTTGCATTACTGTTGGATCTGAGGTGCTCCCAACAATAAGGCGGGCAAAGAAAGGTCTGATGCAAGGAATACTCTGTAAACAACGTCCTAGCAGGAAAAGTCAGCAGCTTTTTCCCTGTCCAGCAGAACTTTGAAACACTGATATCTAAGACTAATTAACCAAGACTTTTTAACGTTGGTATAAAATGAGAGAATTAAGCTCACATAAATATTTCTGATTACTATATTAATCCACAAGAGTCACATATTTCAAGAATTAAGAGCCACTCATCTCAATAAATCTGCAAACCAATAGGGATTTTTGAGACAAAATACTAGTTAGAAGAAGTTAATTTGGTGCAACACTCATTATTTTAGTAATGTGTATACTGTGCAGACACATAAACACATATATAGATACACATATATAAAAATAAAAACACTGGTACATGATGAAGGTGGAAAAGAGGACTCATTAATTGCTTGTAGTTAAAAATGAACGTATTTTTATTCTTATCACGGGCATTGATTTTCCTAGAGTTGATCAAATGTAATAAAAACTTGCAAAGGGACAAATGATAAAATCAGATTTATATAGCAAGTCACCTAAATAGCCTAATAGAGGGGTCTTTGTTTCACTGGTGATAGTGTATTGTGACGTTTTTAAAATGAGCATCATATTCTTTTAAAAACAGTTATATTAAAAAGTATTATTTATCTGAGAAACAAACAGCAAATGCTGATCTGATTACTTTATTGATTTTTGTTGGTACCTGGTAACAGAGAAAGTAGAACTTACTCCGCTGTACTTGTTTTACATCTATTGCATCCCAGATATCAATAAAATAACACATTTTGCCCAGATGTTTAATATATATGCGATCTTGTCTGTTGGTCTCTCAGTCGCTGACCCCAGAACTGTGTCCCATCCATTCAGTTCTGTATTGTCCCTTGCTTGCAACATATCCTGTGAAATCCTGTGAACATCCTGCAAAATACTGCACTGTGTAACTCAACTTTGTCTCAACTCCGGTGAATCAAATCAATAGTAAGCTGTGTGCTTTGCACTAGCAATGTGGATGGGCATTGACTGACAGCATTGTCTTTATAAAATCACATCATAAGTCTTCTTATGGCAAATTATTTCTTTTTCCTTCTTTTCATCACAGTTGCTAACATTTTGGCTATAGCTAATGGGTGACAGTGATTCAGCCAGGGCAATACCATGGAGAGTAATAAGAAAGCAAGAAGGAAGGCATTGTCTGTGACTAAAAGCCCCTAGTGAGAGCTGTGGTGTGTAAACAGGCATGCTGCTGCTGACATGTTGGAAAAATTTAACCTTAACAACAAGAACAAAATGGTACTTCTTAAAATTCCTTAGATAATGCTTTATAAAGAAGATTAATTGTCTATAAAGGCACTGTAATCGTGATATTTTCCCTGTAATTTTGAAGAATTAATTATCAATTACCCTTGGGTATAAAGTTGTGGAAATATAACATATCTTTAGTCTTATATATTCAGAGGTTACAAAGGTGAAATACTAGACAGATTGCCTCCATTCCCCAAGAGAAGTACAACAGCTATTTTTCCTAGATATAGGAAATTACTTTAAAATATGAAGTTTTCAAATTTAATTTTTTTAAATGACAACAAAAAGAAGACACATATTAAGCTGTATTCTACTTAGAATTATTTATATAGAAGCAATAATTAATCAGAAAATATGGATTTTTTTCTGTAATACACACATCTCTTAGGATCTTGAAGCAAATGAAAGGTTTAACTTAAAAAAGGCATAAGAAAGAGAACAGGTTAATTAGAGTATCCTGGTTATAAGTGTGGTATCAGTATCAATGGCCACAGCAGAGCTCCCAGAGAATGTATGAAAGAATTTTTCAATGGAATAATCTAGATCGAAAAAACAGTAAATATTTTTTCTCCTAAAATATATTATTGCATCCAAAACTTCTACCTCTACTTCCTGTAGAAATAACTAATACATAAATAATAAATACATAAATAATAAAGCTGATTTCCTTTAAAAGGAAAGGTTCAAATATTTGCCTTTGATTAAAGTTACATGATGCTCCCATCACAAGATCCTATTTTCAGTAGACTATAACTGACATAGTTTAGCATTCATATTATTATTGCCTGTTTCAGATTCCTGTCTTAGTCTGATTTTACTTGTTTTCAATTTCTGGGAAGATTTCATCCTTAATAGCCCAGCTATTTCTCCAAGGTTCAACAAAATAGGTTATTTAAATATGAATAAATTTTAGGTCACCATGACATTTTTTTTGATAAATCAGTTTCTCTACACTCTGGAACTGCTAGTTTGACAAATAATGTTTCTGCTTTTTTTATTATTATTATTTTTTAAACTGCAACTTTGAAAGATATTACAGATTTTAATGAGACTTGCTGAATTTTGAAAGTTGATGTTTCAAAAGAATCCAGTATTTCTCAAGACCCCAAAGCCTTTCCTGATCATAGTTATAGCAGCAACAAATAGATGCCCTTCCCAGAGATTATGAATACTTTCAGGCTTTAAAGATGCAGTTCATCTACACCTTGCCCCAAAGCACTTGGTCATCTGTCCTCCAGGCAATAAAGTGGACGTGGTGCCAGTCTCTGCATCCTCATATCATGTCTATGCTGTTCCAGAGAAGACGGACAAGAATTAAGTGCCTGTTACTCCAATGATAAAAATGGTCATAAGTTATTGATCCATAAGTGGCATGGATGCTGAAGACACCCAGCTGAAAAGCCAAAGTCTTGAGTTTCGTGTCTCACAGAAAGAAGGAACCATAGAATCATAGAATAGTTTGGGTTGGAAGGGACCTTAAAAACTTGTCTAGTCCAACCCCCCAGCAATTAGCAGAGACATCAACTACATCAGGTTGCTCAGAGCCCCATCCAAACTGACCTTGAAATATTTCCAGGCATTTACCATTACCACCTCTCTGGGCAACCTGTTCCACTGTTTCACCACGCTCATTGTAAAAAATTTCTTCCTTATACCTAATCTATATCTACCCTATTTTAAAACCATTACCCCTTGTCCTATTGCAACGAGCCCTTCTAAAGCATTTGTCCTCATCTTTCTTACATGACCCCTTTAAGTACTGAAAGGCTGCAACAAGGTCTCCCCAATGCCTTCTCCAGGCATAACAGCCCCAACTCTCTCAGCCTGTCCTCACAGGGGAGGTGCTCATCCCTCTGACCATTCTTGTGTCCCTCCTCTGCACCTGCTCTAACAGCTCCATGTCCTTCTTGTACTGAGGGCTCCGGAGCTGCACACAGTACTCCAGGTGAGGTCTCACCAGAGCGGAGTAGAGGGAATGAGACAAGTAATTTAGAAAGCTTTATGGTTTCTAAAATGGGGTCTGTAAGTGGAGAATTAATCAGATGAAAGCTGGAGTGGGACTTAAAAATAGTCCCAATATTAGCAAAAGAAGGAATTCAGAAGTATGTATCAGAATCACATATTTCACAAGAAAGGAAATTAATTAAAACTACACAAAACCCCCACAAATCCTGCAGGTGGACAAAATATTTCCCAAATAAAAGACCATTCCAAGACATCCTGCAAAAAACGGTAGATTTTTAGCGGGGGGGGGGGGGGAGGGGGAAGGAAGAAAAATTATGTGGAAATAGAAACAGAATGTTACTGAAAAAGTCACACATTCAGGAACAAATGTACCGTTCCCATGCATTTCTGATCAGCCTGTGCATAATTGCGCAGAACTCCACAGTTCTTCTTAATCCAATTTTATTCGGATGATTAAGTATTTCAAAATAGCAACTGAGATACAGCAAAAGCAGACTATCAGTCATATTTTCTCTGTCTCTCTAAGAAAAGCAAGAAGTGGAGGATAAAAGGACACAGCAGAAGTATGTGTGTGGGAGTTAAGAGAGTACTAATGCCCAGAGGGGAAGATGAGAAGGACACCAGAGGTTGTGCATACAGACTCAGCTGCAGGCACCAGCCGCTATCCCTGGCAGCGCGGAGTCTCCAGCTGGGTGTATGATATTCTATGCTGCAGCATCTGCAGGAAAGTTGTCTGATCTTCCCTCCACAGGAGGCTTCCTCAGTGTACCTGAGGACCACGGAAAGATTCGGGGGGAGACTTGCTGCACTGCTTTGGCCCTTAGAACATTTTGTCTTACTGCTGTACTAATACCACGCACTGTCCACCCTGCCTCTCCTTAGTTCTGTTCAGAATTTAGAAAACCAATTTGCCTCAGATAGTCACCTTCTACCCTCTCTAGCTTTATGACAATCTTTAGTGAAATGCGCTCAAATACATTTTTCTAGGGAACTTTTCAAGGAACATGCTATCCCCTCTTTGCCCTGTAAATACATTAAATGTCACTATAGTTATACTGACGAAGCTAACCCATGTTTGTTATAATAGTACATTCCTTAGTTTCCCCTGTGTCCTGGATAATGGAAACTTAGGCTACTCTGAAACACTGCTTGGTGGCGAGCACCTTGTTTCTCTTGAGTAAAATTCCTGTAATGTCTCCGGTAAAAGCCTTTGTCACAGCTGATGGAGGTGGGAAAGCAAGGGGAATACAAACATGCTGAAGTTAGCTTCAAGTGCAGAAACATCTGCTTGAGTCGTGAGTGGCTTGTTGGCTGGGTTCAGAAGGGGAGAATCCAGCAATTAATCTGAAGTGTCACTATATTCGATAGAAATTTTTGCAAAGGGCTTCTAGGGACATAAAGGTAGCTACAGTGGCAAAAGATTGCATATGTTTCTGTGTCTGATTTATTTTTAAAGACTTTACTGCACTCAGTTAGTAAACTTTTTTCTAAGAGTGAAGTCTACTTAGCGACTTTCTCCGCAAATGGTGACCTATTTTGTGGAAATAGATACGTCAGCATGGATATGGGAACTTCTAAGAAGATTCATATAACTACATATTCCTGTCTGTGGAAAAAAAAGCAATTATTAGTTCTTCTCAAAAGAAATAGGCTCAGAGATATTAAACTTTACAGTGCTTGAGGCCAAGTTTGCCCTTCGGATACAGACTTCATTAGATTAATCTACATACACAAACACAGAAGCAGAATTTGCCCTTTACATTACTTCCTTTTCAATGACTTCACTTCTGCTCTTCTACTTGTTTAAAAATAAGATTCCACTCTGAGATTGTCCTACAGTTGCTGGCCAAGCATAAAACCCCTCAAAATACTGTTTTCAGGAATCTTGCCTAAATTGAAATCCAATAAATATTACGAAGTGCAAAAAACAGTGTACAGATTCTAGATGAACAGCAGAGCTTTTTCAAATTTAAAGTTCTCAATTTTTCCAACCTGTTGTGTAGTACATCTCAAGAATCTCAATATTACTCTCTGTATCATCCCAGAAGACTGATTCAAAAAACTCCTAAAAGAGTAATATTGATTTAGAAGGATTTTGGGTCAGGCCTTAACACACTTTCTGATTCCGTATTAGCTTAAACTCTGTTGCTTTTAAGATTTTTACAAAAGTGCCACGCGGCAACCCCTCCCCTGGCCGCAGTGCGGAGGAGAATGGAAAGAAACAGGCAGAAACTGGTGGGTCGGGATGAGGGCAGTTTAACAGAACAGCAAACAAAGGGAACAGCAACAACAACGATACAGATAAGGGGAATACACAGAACAAACCGCATGACCCCACAGAGGCGTTCTCCCGGACAGGACCCGCGCCGCACGCTCCCGAGCAGCGAGTGAATTCCCCCCAGCGCCGACCCCCCCCCCCCTCCCCGGAACCCAGCATGACGGCACATGGTATGGAATACCCGGCTCTGTTTGGCCAGGTTGGGGTTGGGTCAGCCCACCCGGCTGTGCCCCTTCCTGGATTCTGGTGAAAATTAACCCTGTCCTGGCCAAACCCAGGACAGCATTATACATGGCAGTCAATATACAGGTCAGATACATGACAGCCAGACAGACTCCTGAACCTAATACCTTTAATGAGTTATTTTTGGCAATCCCAGAAATTTCTGAAACACTAGCCTCACACTTACATCAACATCAGAATGCCAGGAAAACAAGCAAATATATTCTAACACCTGAAGACAGAGGTGGCAAACTTTCCAACAAAATTCTTTTCTTCACTGGATAATTAATCATCCTCAGAGTAGAAAGCAGTAAGGAAGATTAATAATACAATGCATTTGTTCAGATTCTGAATTTTCCTTCCTGCAAATTTCTTCTCAATTCATTTCCACTTTCCTTTTTACATTTGTTCCTCTTGTAGGAAATATGTGAGATACTTAATCATCATGGAGACTTCTGGTAGACACCTGTAACTGTTTCTGTCTGTCAGTCATGGAGTAGCCCTGACTGAGTCACACACTCAAATCTCATCACAAGCACATTGATCTTTAAGAAATGCCTAAAAGCTTCCAGGTTTTTTTCAATTTATTTCCCCATTCTGATAATGAGTCCATTCAGCTTGATACTGTGTATTTCCCTGTCTTCTTTTTTGTTGCTGCTGCTCTGTGCTGCCAGCACTATAATAGTGTGTTCTAGGACTGGTTACTGCAGTGCATTCTGCCTGTGTCTCGGTTGCAACAGGGAGCTTTAATTTACTAGGGACAGCTTCTAAATGTGACATGTTCAGCCTCCTTATGGTACATCCCAAAGTGGCCGGGTTTTGCCAAGTCTGGCATGCCTCTGAAGTGTCTTATAAGAATAAAAGCCTCTGTGTAACAGGAGCTCTGCATTTGTCCAAAGAGTAAATCTTTAACTTTCTACCAATGACTCCAACAGGAGGAGGGGTTGTATGTTTTACCTTCTGAAACCAGCAAGGTTAGTCAAAGTCTTCATATGTTTTGTGTCTTGAATTTCAATATCTTATCCGTTTACCACTGACAAATTTTGCCGCTTTTTCCTTACTCTTGAATTATTATTTTCCTAATAACTCTCCCTTCTTCTGGTAGAAACAGTATTCTTATCTTCCATAAACTTTTCTATTTTATAGTCCTTATCTTTTTTTTTCTAAACATTAGATGACTCAGTGTCTTTTTGATTGGCTTTGTTTCATTTGCAGTTTGCTCTAATGTAATTAAAGCCAAAGGAATTTCTTCATCAGACTTTCAACAGTTTCAATAAACAAAGGATTAATTCATTACTCAACATATAAATTAATCACATCATTGAAATACCATGTAACATCTCAAGTGACTGAGAGTGGTGGTGTTCAGTATCACAGAATCACAGAATAGTAGGGGTTGGAAGGGACCTCTGTGGGTCATCTAGTACAACCCCCCTGCCGAAGCAGGGTCACCTACAGCAAGCTGCACAGGACCTTGTCCAGGCGGGTCTTTAATATCTACAGAGAAGGAGACTCCACAACCTCCCTGGGCAGCCTGTTCCAGGGCTCCGTCACCCTCAGAGGGAAGAAGTTCTTCTTCATGTTGAGACGGAACTTCCTGTGCTACAGTTTGTGCCCATTGCCCCTTGTCCTGTCACTGGGCACCACTGAAAAGAGCTTGGCCCCATCCTCCTGACACCCACCCTTCAGATATTTGTAAGCATTTATTAGGTCCCCTCACAGCCTTTTCTTCAGGATGAACAAGCCCAGTTCCCTCAACCTCTCCTCGTAGGGCAGATGTTCCAGTCCCCTCATCATCCTCGTGGCCCTCCGCTGGACTGTCTCCAGTAGCTCTTCATCTTTCTTGAACTGGGGAGCCCAGAACTGAACACAGTACTCCAGATGGGGCCTCACCAGGGCAGTGTAGAGGGGAAGGAGAACCTCCCTCGTCCTGCTGGCCACACTCTTCTTGATGCACCCCAGGATCCCATTGGCTTTCTTGACAGCCAGGGCACACTGCTGGTTCATGGTTAACCTGTCGTCCACGAGGATGCCCAGGTCCCTCTCCGCAGAGCTGCTCTCCAGCAGGTCCACCCCAAGCCTGTACTGGTGCATGAGGTTGTTCCTCCCCAGGTGCAGGACCCTGCATTTGCCTTTGTTGAACCTCATCAGGTTCCTCTCTGCCCAGCTTTCCAGCCTATCCAGGTCACGCTGAATGGCAGCACAGCCTTCTGGTGTATCTACCACACCTCCCAGTTTGGTGTCATCAGCAAACTTGCTGAGGGTACATTCTAACTCTTCATCCAGGTCGTTGATGAAGAAGTTAAACAAGGCTGGGCCCAGTACTGACCCCTGGGGGACACCACTAGTTACCGGCCTCCAACTAGACTCAGCGCCGCTGATGACAACCCTCTGAGTTCTGCCATACAGCCAGTTCTCTATCCACTTCACCGACCACTCATCCAGCACACACTTCCTGAGCTTCCCTAGGAGGATATTATGGGAGACTGTGTCGAAAGCCTTGCTGAAGTTAAGGTAGACAACATCCACGGCTCTCCCTTCGTCTACGCCAGTCATGTCATTGTAGAAAGCTACCAGATTGGTCAGGCATGATTTCCCCTTGGTGAATCCATGCTGACTACTCCTGATAACCTTCTTTTCTTCCACTTGCTTGTTGATGACCTCCAGGATAAGCTGCTCCATCACCTTTCCCGGGATGGAGGTGAGGCTGACCGGCCTGTGGTTTCCTGGGTCCTCCTTCTTGCCCTTTTTGAAGATTGGAGTGACATTGGCCTTTCTCCAGTCCTCGGGCACCTCTCCTGTCCTCCAGGACCTCTCAAAGATGATGGAGAGTGGCTCAGCAATGGCAGCCGCCAGCTCCCTCAGCACTCGTGGGTGCATTCCATCAGGGCCCATGGATTTGTGGACATCCAGATCGCTTAAGCGATCCCTCACACAGTCCTCCTCGACCAAGGGAAAGTCGTCCTCTTTGTAGGCTTCTTCTCTTACCTCCGGGGCCTGGGATTCCTGACGGCCAGTCTTAGCACTGAAGACTGAAGCAAAGAAGGCATTCAGTAGCTCTGCCTTCTCCGCATGCTCCGTCACCAGGACACCCGCCTCATTCAGCAGCGGCCCCACATTGTCCCTAGCCTTCCTTTTGCTGCTGATGTAGTTGAAGAAGCCCTTCTTCTTGTTTTTGACATCCCTTGCCAGCTTCAATTCCAGGTGGGCCTTGGCCTTCCTCGTCGCATCCCTGCATGCTCTCACCGCGTTTCTGTACTCTTCTCAAGTGGCCTGTCCCTCTTTCCACATTCCATGGACCTTTCTCTTCTGCCTGATCTCCGCTAGAAGCTCCTTGTTTAACCATGCAGGTCTCCTGCCTCCTTTGCCAGATTTCTTTCTCAGGGGGATGCATTGCTCCTGTGCATGGAAGAAGTGTTGTTTAAAGAGCGACCAGCACTCATGGACTCCCCTGCCTTCGAGAGCCCTGGCCCACGGGATTCCTCCCAGTAGCTTCTTGAAGAGGGCAAAGTCAGCCCTCCTGAGGTCCAGGGTTTTGATTCTGCTTATCGCCCTGCTTCCTCCACGCAGGATCCTGAACTCGACCATTTCATGGTCACTGCAGCCGAGTCTACCTCCAGCCTTCACATCCTCTACCAGTCCCTCCTTGTTTGTTAACACAAGGTCCAGCAGCGCGCCTTTCCTTGTTGGTTCCTCCACCACTTGCATCAGAAAGTTATCATCGATGCTCTGTAGGAACCTCCTGGATTGCGCCTGCCTAGCTGTATGGTCTTCCCAGCTGACGTCAGGGTGAAGTCCCCCATGAGAACCAGGGCCTGTGACTGTGAGGCTGCTTGCAGCTGCCTGTAGAAGGCCTCATCAACCTCCTCCTCCTGGTTAGGTGGCCTGTAGTACACACCCACCGTAATGTCACCCTTATGAGCCTGTCCCTTAATTCTAACCCACAAGCTTTCAACTCGTTCCTCATTTGCCTCCAGGCCAAGCTCAATGCATTCTACTTGCTCCCTCACATATAGAGCAACTCCCCCACCTCTCCTTGTTGGTCTGTCTTTCCTAAAGAGTCTGTAGCCATCTATGACAGCATGCCAGTCATGCGAGTTGTCCCACCACGTTTCTGTGATGGCGACCAAGTCGTAGCCGTCCTGCTGTATAATGGCTTCCAGCTCCTCCTGTTTATTGCCCATGCTACGTGCATTGGTGTAAACACACTTGAGCTGGGCTGTCAATCTCACCCCTGGCCTTGGCACGCCAAGCCTAGGCTCATCCCTAGTGAGCTGGGCAATATCCCCTTCCCCCTTCGAACCTAGTTTAAAGCCCTCTCAATGAGCCCCGCCAGCTCGTGGCCAAGAATTCTTTTCCCCCTTTGTGATAGCTGAGTTCCACTTGTCACCAGCAGGCCCGGTGCTGTGTACACCACCCCATGATCAAAGAAGCCAAAATTTGACTGATGGCACCAGTCCCTGAGGCACCTGTTAACCAGGTGAGTTTTCCTGCCCCTTTCAGTGCTGTTCCCTGCCATTGATGGGATGGAGGAAAACACCACCTGCGCCCCTCATCCCTCAACCAGTCGCCCCAGTGCCCTGAAGTCCCTTTTGATGGCCTTGGGACTTCTTTCTGCTATCTCGTCCCCGCCAACCGGCATTACCAAGAGGGGATAGTAATCAGAAGGCCGCACCAGACCAGGGAGTTTCTTCGCAACATCCCTAACCCGGGCCCCAGGGAGGCAGCAGACTTCCCTGTGGGATGGGTCCGGTCGGCAGATCGGGCCCTCTGTTCCCCTCAGAAGGGAGTCACCTATGACAATGACCCTCCTTTTTTTCTTAGTTGAGGCAGTCGTAATACGTGGGGCTGTCAGACTTGTCCTGGGCAACCCCCTGGATGGAGCCTCACCTTCACCCACATCCTCTGTGGCCAGTCCCTCACATTCCAGAGCCCCATATCTGTTGCTTAAGGGCAACTGGGCAGGTGAGGGAGGCCGGGGGGAGATTCGCTTGCCACCCCGAGCAGGGACCCATTTCCTTTCCCCCCCATCTCTTAGGCCTCCTCTTTCTGCTCGGTGGCAAGAGGGTAGGGGGTTCTCTGCTTTCTGTGGAGCCGCCTCCTGCTGCCTGGGCCTCAGGGAGGGCAGGGAGCGGCTCCACCAGTCGATCTCTCTGTCACACTCCCGGATGCTCCTCAGCCTCTCCACTTCCTCCTTCAGTTCTGCCACCAGGCTGAGCAGGTCATTCACCTGCTTGCACCGAACACAGCTGCTGTCTCTGCTGTCCTCCGGTACGAGCGCCAGGCTCAGGCACTCCCTGCAGCCAGAGACCTGGACACCCGCGTTCTTGCGTGGGGCCTCCGTCTGGGTCCCCACACTCCTTCGAGCAACAGCTTTACCACGGGTGGTAACCATGGCTAGAATATCTCCTGGAAGAGCGATGCCCACTACTTGAGTTGCCAGAAGGGGCGGTTGTACCCTGCCAGTCGCCTTCCCCGCTCGCCCTGCCTGCGCGAACTGCCGCGCAAACTGCTGCGCCGCTTCCGGGCTGCTGCGCCGGCTCTGTTTGCCGGCTCTGTTTGCCGGCGCTCCTGGTCGCTCGTGCTCCCTGGGGGCTGCTCTTATCCGTGAGGGGGTTTGGCCGCTGTCACACTCGACTCCGCCCCCGCTGAGTCAGAGCTGCCGCTCGTTGGCACCTCCCGCTTTCCCGCTCGGGGTGGGGGGGGTGCTGGGGTCTCCTCTCTTTCTCTCTCGGCGCTTTTTGCCGCTTCGCCGCTGCGGTTTTGCCACCGGAGAAAGGGTCCCTCGGCGCGAGCCTCTGCTCCAGAACCCTTCACCTTCAGTAGCTTCGCCGAAATGGCGGGCGCTAAGGTTAGGGCACTTAGGATAACTAAAACTCCTTTCATATTGATAAATTTTAAAAAACTTATCTGGCTTAAAATTTTTGATTTAAAATTTGAAACTATTCTTGAGAATACAGTTTCTCATATTATAAACTCAGAAATTTGTACTTTCGAAGGTTTGTTCTCACCTTCTTACTATGTGGAAGACACATATGAGGGGAAAGTGTGGGACCAGCTATCCTGAGAATATCTAAATGTAGTAATTTGCAATTTTCAAAAAAAGCAAAAAACAAAATATAAAAATAAAGAAATGTCCCTTAAAGTTTAGTTGACTCTTTATTTTTTCCTTGTTTTGGAACTCCAACAAATAGAGTTAGATATACTTGTATATATTGCATAATTTAGAAACATTATAATGTTGTGCCCACTGCCCCTTTGACATGAGTTTTTCTTGCAGCTCATTAAAGTCCTGATTCTGGAATGTTGCTTTAAGCGAAGTAACTGACACTGTAAAGATTCTCATACCAGAGAGTGATCAGATCAAACCTTCCTACGGACAAGGGCTGCCTATTAGCACCCTGCCTTGTTTTGGGCTGTGTTGAGTGTTTTTACAGCTATGTGTAATAGAGCTGGTCAAAAGTTATAACTTTTATGTGTAAAATTTTTAGTATTGATGGACAGGAAACTTCAAAATGGAATACCAGTGAGTTACATTTTTTTTTGTTGTTTCTGTTAAATAGAGCAACTTCCTTTCAGAACTATTGTTTTTATTTTTATTTGGAGTTGAAATAAGTTGAAGCAGAAATAAAGCTGAAACAGTACTACTGAGTTAAAATAAATCTCAAACTTTTTTGAAAATAATTGTTTTAACCTATCAGGCTTGAGCATGTCAGTATTTTCAAGTAAGAGTCTGTATAAATGTGTACTGGATCAGAATTTCCACTAGTAAATGGAAGTGTTGGAAAAAAAGCAATTTGCTCTAATTTGTTGGTTTTTTTTAAATTCTTAGTAGAGTCAATTTTTTAATACAAACAGAAAAGAAGACAGAATCTTCTGACTGCTCCCGTCTTCCTGGAGGATGTGAGGGTGACTAAACAGCTACAAAGTCAGCAGCTCATGTTGGGATATTAACACCTATAGAAATTTGAGTAAAATTACTTTTTTTTATCTTGAGAAATCTATTTTTGTTGTAAAGGATTGTTTTTACTTTGTTCATAATTTTAATTTTATTTGAAGCATCAGGTTTATTTTTTTTATGGCAAGATATAAAATACTTAGTGTTTCCTTCCCGCCCTTACAAATGACCACAGAATATTATATTCTTCTGGTTGCACCTGTGCTAGTAGTTCTTGCTGTGGTGTGTAGTAGGATAAAAGTAACCTCCTACAGCACAGCCACACTGAAATACTGTGAATATATAAGGCTGACACCTTTGCTTCAAATCAACCCAGAAACTGCTAGGTAGTACTTTCCTGCCAGTCATCGTACAAGGAGGTTAAAACATTTCTAAAAGCTCACAAGGGAGGAATACGAAACTAGTTCTAAATATAAGCAGCATTTTTATATGATTATGAAGCTGTAAATGGAGTTGGGAGGAAGGAAGGCAGTATTGGTGGGGAAAGAATGCAATTTTAGGGGTTGTGACAATGACTCTGTGTCTATAATGTGTTTCTGTCAAGGTCTAATCAGTAGTGCATACTAGTTATCTGCATAGGTGTTTTTACATTGAGTTTTAAAATAACTTAGGAAGTTTATGCACAATTTAGCAATTGGTTATCTGGGGATCTAGAAGAGCAGCGTGATACCAATAAATGGGAATAACTACTACTGTGCAGTCAGCAACCTCAGTGGCAGTACACTATCGTTCTGTCCCTCAGCAGCAAAGACCAAACCTGTGCTGTGCCTTGCTATATTCAGCAAATGACCCAAGCACCTTAGAGGGGGTCATAGCCTCATTGCTTTGGAGATTGCTTCTCTTCCTCGAAGTACAGAAATGCGGTTGATCACTGCTGAAAATAACAGAGAATTTTAAATTCATCAAAATGAAATAGTGTGTGTGTGTGCATGTTAAATGACTGTGATTCTCCTGAGCAGATTCAGCCTAGTGAATCATGTCCAGTTTGCAGTCACCTTTATCACTCCTTCATAAGCAATTCTTTTCTTTATGGTCTGCACACAGATCATCTTGATTTTTTGATTCACTGAATTAAGTGAAAAGCTTCAATAACACAAAGAGAAAGAGACCATAAAATACAGATATATCTATTTTTCTTGGAACTGCTGCTTCCCATGGTACAAGGGTCTGGTGAATATGAAGCTGGAGAGCAAATCGTCTTCCAATCTACCCCAAATTCCTGGTCTGGACTGAGATCAAATCACCACTTCTCAAAGTTTTTCATTGCACATCAAAGCACAAGCATTGACCATCTGGTTCTTATCATTATTTGTAATTCCTCTTCTTTCTCCTCCGCAGTTTTAGCAGAAACACTTTCCAGGAACAGAAAATCTTCCTGTAACAGAGATTTCATATCTGTATCTCTATCTTGTGAATTTAGTTTACAACAGTCTCCTCATAGGCAATTTTCCAAAGCAGAAGGAGGACAAAAACGACAGACTGTGAAATATCTAGAAAATCACCTGTTGTAAAAAGAAAACAAAACATATCAGATATGAAGTTCTTAGAATTGAACCAGAATTTCACTTTAGAAATCTGTCGGCTCTTGCTCTGAAAAAAAACTTAGAACACTTATTTTGTAATCCAGAATTCATGTAATAATAGTTGTACATATGCTTTTATGCAAATAATCCACAGTTCTGAAAAGTAACTTTTTGCTGTTGTTACTTCAGAATATTTTTCCCATGGAAAATAAGAGATAATACATTAAGAGTGTTCATCATTTCACACTGTTGCATTTTAATACATATATAATGCCTTCAATATTTTGAGAGATTTGATGAAAAATCGAACTCTAAAATAACAAGCTATGCCAAGTGGTTTGTATGGTGAGGCCTAAAGGCAAATTTTTCACATTTCCCACTGAAATGTCTATTATTAGCCAAAACCCCTGAACATTTATTAAAACATTTTCTAAACTTGGCTGCTGTTTATGTCTCTTTCTGCCTTTAATATCATTTACTTCCTTTCATGGTTGTCTTAGTAAGGAGAAAAAAAAGAACAGTGAGCTAAAGTTCTCAATCCAACAAGCGATAGGTTGCACAGGCTCTGCATTCAGTAACCAGCAGTTACACTGAACAGAGACAAGGGCAGAACTAGCATCTGTCAAAGATAAAAACCTGATGACTGTACACTTGCAGTAAACATACCTGCAAATCTTATCCCAAAGTCTGTGTCTGAAGTTCCATTTGGAATAACAGAAACCATGTGAAGCTAATGATAGAATAAAATGTAGAAAAGTCCTCCACAGTCACCAGCATTTTCCAGCCTCCTACCATGAAGTAATGTCACTGCCTATTTCATGCAGCAATTCTCAACATCAATATAGTGATCAGTTTTGAAATACAATGTAATCAGTCATTTCTATAATAATCACTATTTGGAAAACCAATATTCAAAACCCACTTATGATTACAACTTCTAGCCATTGCTCTCTATTAATAATCAGCTATGAAAATATATGTTGATATACTGTACACAATTTAATATAAAGACGGGGTTTTATCACAGTTGCATTTTTTTCTTATTTTATATTATTTTGTTTATGGTTTGAACTATAAAAGATATCAAATATCCAAGGTGAATTACAGATAAACTGACAAGATAGTGCATGCGTTATGCAGTCCTGTCAGAGACCAGGCTGTAGTGTAATCTTTATCATAGGCCATTTTGCAGAAAACAGGAAGATAAGCTGTACAGCTGAATAAATGCTAGAAGAAATTGTGATCATGTTTTTTACAGCAACTCATTGTTTCTTTTTGCTTTTTGGAAACTGGATTACCTGTGTTGGGTACTGAAGAAGAACATGCACATCTTTTTTGGTATTCAGTTCCTCCAGATCAAAAATCTTCAGTATTCAGCCAATAGAGTATGGGCTGAATTCCTACTTGCGTTCCTCTTCCAAGAGGCTGAATTCCTGCAAAGTCTTCAGCCTTTTGGAATGTGCCTTTGGCATGTCCATTGCATACCAGCAATAACTAATATGTTTGTTCTAGCTAAGACTTTCCAAAGACTTCTACAGGGCACAGTACCATATTGCTGACTCACCCAGATCAGCTCCACTGCTGTATTTATGGAGCACTGGATTATTATAAAATACAGTACAGTTGTTGAATGTGAGAATAAATGTGGAATTTTAAGAGCCCAAGCAAATTCAAAGCCAACCTGGATATCACCCCATCTTCTCAAATATTTATAGTCTTCAGGATTTGAAAATTGAGTGTGGCTGTAGAAATAAGGAGTTTCAAAACTGCTGAAAAAGCTCATGTTTTTCTACCCTTATATGAACTGTATTGCACACCTTTTACATAAATAATTGTGTTTTTTCTGTATGTGGTATTTACAGATGCGGTTAAGTTTATGGAGCTGCATATGCCAGAAATGTATTTGCAATTTAAAAGTCAGTTCTGTTTTCCTTTACTATATTCGCTATATTTAAATCTAGGGTGTTTGTACCTGTGGTGGTCTAATTGTTTTATGCACAGATCTCTTTGTCATAACAAGGTTTTTATGGCCCATCAGTTGAAATCTAGACATTCATACTGAAAATTGACTTCATATTATCTTAGCCTTGGTTACTTTTGCATCAGTATGCAGCATCAAGATGTACTGAAGCATATTCTTCTGCTACATGAATAGAGACATAAAGTTCTACCCTCTCCCTTACGGCTGATTTTCTAGATTCTTTCTGTTTCTCTACTAGTCTCAGCATGGTATTTTTGTTTTAAATACAGAAAAAAGTGCTTATGTAACAATATGGAAGCCTAGTCCTAACCTTATTAATAGTGGGTGTGAACTAACTGTCGTAGCCTTAAGTGGAAAACTGCATAGACAATGCATCACTTCTAGATATTTACAACAATTTTCCTTGCTGCAGGGGAGTTTTTCATGGTTTACACTGAGCATTTGAAATGCATTGTTGCAAAATTTGTGGCCAAGTTCTCACCCAGTCATAAATTTTTATAGTTGCTCTGAATTCAAGGAGGCTTCAGACAGTGATGCATTGTACTAGAGGCATTGGTTACAAGCTCAGAAAACCTATGTCACATTAGACCTTTACTAATAATACTGGTTTTACTACTAATAATGGCTGGGTAATCTGTCATGAGGTACAGAATTCTAAGAATTATTAGAATGAAAGAAAAATTCATAGCATTACATTGCTTATTTGTTTTTGTAAAACCTTTGACACCTTTTACCACTTCATTCTCCTGGAGAAATTTGCTGCTTATGGCTTGGACAAGTGGGTAAAAAACTGGCTGTACAGAGAGGCTCAAAGAGTGGTGGAGAATGGAGTTAAATCCAGGTGGCAGCTGGACACAAGTGGTGTTCACCAGGGCTCAGTACTGGGGACAGTTCTGTTTATGGTCTTTAATCAAAGTTCTGGATGAGGGGATTAAATGCACCTTCAGTAAATTTCCAGATGACACCAAATTGGGTGGAAGTGTTGATCTGATTGAGGGTAGGAAGGCTCTGCAGAGGGATCTGGACAGCCTGGATCGATGGGCCAAGGTCAATTGTATGAGTTTCAACAAGGTTAAGTGCCAGGTCCTGCACTTGGGTCACAACAACCCCATGCAACACTACAGGCTTGGGAAGGAGTGACTGGAAAGCTGCTTGATAGAAAGGACCTGGGGGTGTTGGTTGACAGCCAGCTGAACAGGAGCCAGCAGTGTGCCCAGGTGGCCAAGAAGCCCAACAGCATCCTGGCTTGTTCCAGGAATAGTGTGGCCAGTAGGAGTAGGGAAGCTATTTGTACTTAGTCCAAAAAAAAAAAAAAAACTACTCCAGTGTATGAGGAGTGTAATTTTTCTACATGAGTAAGAAGTGTGCAGAGCACTTCAGCTTCACTTTGGGGAGATATCCAAGACTGTCCTGGAAATGCTCATAAATACTGATGTGACTAGAAATCTAGAAATTATTTTTATCCATAGAGTCATGTTTGTCAAGCAAGACTTGGAGGGGGCGGGGCAGGAATAGAGAATTGGTCAGAACACAAGTTAAGCTGTACCCCTAACAACTTTTCCCTCTTGATCTCAGTGTCACAAATGTTTATGGACTTGGATATAAAATCAAGCAATCAATAGCTTGTGGAATAACAGTGGAAATAAGTCTAGAGCTTAATAGGGGTTGCTTAGCAGTTTGACAAATACAGCACAAAGCTGTAGCTAAGTAGTTTAAAAAGTGCTACAAAGCACTGTTTCTCAGAGGAAATTGATTAGAACTTTTTGTTTATGTGTTTGATTTTTTTTTTTTTAATTTTTAAAGGGCACCTGACGTTGTTCAGAGAACCTACCTCTAAATTCATACCACCCAGGTTTAGAAATGTAATTGACTTGTCTAAGTCTATAGTGCAGTTGTCCTAGGTTCCTGTTCTGTAGCTTGTATTCCCAGCTACATCTTCCATTTCAACACTTTGTTCTGAGTTAGGTTAACCTTGGTGAAGTTGAGAGATGTAATGCCTCTCATTCAGCTAAGCTGTAAAAAATCCCACCCACCCTGTCTACTCCCTTTTCAGAATAGACAACTGAAACAGTAATGTCTTGTTGCTTTAAAAAGATACACACAGGGATGAAGTAATTTTTCTGTGTTTTCCTATACCTTGCTAAAAAGAGAGACTTACTGTTATCTGGTGATAAACTTAGACATGCAGGCGTGGCTGGACTAAAGCCCTATGTGTGAGAAAGAAACAGCAAGTTGCAATAAAAAAACAGAGAGGGAAACAATGTACAGAGATACATATACAAAAAAAATACTTTTTTCAGTGTGATTTCAACATAGAGCTTTTGTAGATAATTGTCAGAACTATGTGGAAAAGCGTTAAAAATTGTGAGAAAGAAAAATGGAAACAGCAGTGACATTTTCTTTTCTCACAGATTCTAGCCTTTTGTGCCCCCATATTCAGAGACAGAATTTGTACGTTCTTTAAAGAACTTTGGGGCATTTCACTCTACAGAAGTGTATCTTCCTCAGCAAAATACTTTAAAATATCACTACGATTACTAAATACTGGCTAATCACTTATATTTAAAAACCACTTGGAGGTAAACTGGAGATAGAGCTGTTGTTTTTCCTTTTTCATAACATGCCTAACAATCGAGACTATAGAAATCAAACAGCACTTCAGTCTTTCTCAGTAAGTTAATGCCTGCTTTTGTCATGAAGACACTGAAAAATAGACTTTTGAAGGCCAAGTTGTTTTAATGTCAGATATGTAGTTTTGTAGCAGATGTGTCAAGCATACTGAATTGTCTTACTGTGGTTGCATCATTATATAAGCACAAAAGGGAAAAAAAAAACCCAGTACTGAAGATTAATGAATGTTCACTTTCCTTGCTTTTTATACATTAAACTAGAAAGAAACACTTTCTGTGCAAAAGGAGGAAAATATGTAAAAAGACTGTTAAATGCTTGACACATTGAAATACCTTCCTTTTGATTCTGACTCAAAATTAGTTCAAAACATTGGAAGTCTTTAATCGATTTTGGTGGGATTTGGATCAAAACTTAGTTTTGAATAAAACAAATAAAAAACCTGAAGTCAAAACTATTGCATTTTTTTTCTTTTTGTTTTAAGCTCCTACATGGCTGAACAAATAGGATTAAACAAAACATTCAACCTTGTGTTAACCAAGCATCAAAGAAGACAGAGATCAAAGAAAGCTTGGGACTAATTCTGTGTATGCAACAAACTGAACAAGGTAAATGTATTTCTAAAATCTGTGAAATGAAATAATAGAATTATCTTTATCTTTGTGTAAGAGATGGAAGTAATATGAAGTATATTATTAATAAAGGCAACACAAAGTTACTAAGGACATAGTGTAGGCAGTGTCATGTAAATAGTGAGCATGTGGAAGACTATTTATTGTGATTTAGAAAAAAATGTAGACACAGGACAGAAAGATTTAAATAATTTCTACAAAAAACAAATCATCATTCCTACCTTTTCAGAATTTGCATTGACTTATTAACATTTTGGTTCCTTCCTTGTTATTTTTAAAGCTCCCATTTGAAAATGTTTTTCTAAACAAATACGCTTTATACACATCCAGTTGCCATGAAAATAATCTTTATAAAAGCCTTTGCATAAATAATATTTGATATTTGTGAGTTAGCTCTTCTTTCAGAGGCACAGACACATGTTCTGACTTGCCACAGTCAGTCTTGCCTTTCTGACCTGTTTTGCTTGTTGTCATTTCTTTCCAGAAGTGCCACTGACAAATCACTGCTGCTTAGCATGCTGAAGAAAGATGACTTTCTTACCATGTGTTCTTGTTCATGCTCACCTTGGTGAAGCGTGCATTAAATTGCAATAACTCCAATCTATTACATTATCTATAGTATTTCTCAGATTGGGAAGGTAAAAATCCTTATATTTTTATATTTTCATTACTTAAGCCTAGTATCTGTAACCACTCATTTTTTTATGAGAGGGAGTTGACAGCCACTCAGGAATTTATGCGAACACGGCTTGGAGTGGGAGGAATGTCAGTTTGTGAGGCATGTGTATTAGGTGATATACATCAATTACGGTAAGCATGTCCTTCAGGGAAAAGGAAGAGCCAGATCAGTAGTGAAGTAGTCCAAGCAGAAAATCTGTTTGTTTGGTGTTGATGGATTAACTCTATATATGTGCATACACATGGCAATGATCTTGCTCATTTCTGCTGAAAAGTTGTAGAAAAGAAGTATCAAAGTTTTGTGGAAATGTACTGTAGCAATAAGTAGGCTTTTGAAGTTAACTGCTGTTTTTTCTAACTTTCTGCCTTTTTTATTTTTATTTCTTTTAATAGTTCTGACACATGGGGCAGACTGGAATTTTCACTTTGACCCCTTTTGCTATACTGTCTGTCTAGTCCCTGATGTAATCACCCTAGATTCCCTAGACTAAGTGTATGTTGGGAAATAATAACGATTTTCAGGGTGAGATTTCATGTGATGTATTTCTGAGTACAATATCAGAGCGCATCTGCAGTTCATCTCATTCTACTGTTGAATTCAGAAACACATGTGAACTTAGTCATATGTTCCTCTGTTTTTAAAGAGATACTTGATGGCAATATCGTTCCCTGATTCTAAGCCTAAAGCAGGGTACATACGTAATAATTCAAGGGACCAAGTAGGTATGCATGTCCCTCACTACTTCTAGAAAGCTCCATCTTTTTTCCTGTGTTCCTCATGTTTAGTGAAGTGTCATTCACACTCACATATGCATAACTAAGAAACAAGTCTTTCTTTTCATGTCTTCTCCTCTTGATCCCACTAAAGTCTTGGAAAAACAGTATGTCGCTAATAGAGTTTTCTTGTTACCAGTTCAGATTGGCTTCTTCAGCAGCACTTAAGCATCTGAATGCACATCCATTAGTCACCTTGAATCTGTGTCAGAGTTATGTTCTCCATTATCCTGCAAAGCATTCTCCTCTTTCATCTGAACAAATGTTATTAGACTGTTGCAGGAAACATGTCTCAAGTACACTGTCCATCGTAACAGAGTCTTCACTTGTAACACTTCCTACATTCACTGTGACAATATGTCATGGGGAAAACACAAATCACAAATCTTTTATAAAAGTCAGTTGAAGAAAGCAAGAAGAAATTCTATCTATGCAAAAGCATGAGAGACATTGTGCCAAAAGACTTTCAGATGCGTCCAGTAAGTAAATTACTTGAGGAAGGCTGGTAGATTTCTGTAAAGCTATAACTACCAGTGGGTGACTAATAATGCTTGTCATTTAGGAGAAATAAGTTCATGAAGAGTTCATACAGGACATTCTAACTATCAGTGAGTATTACTAACATTATCTCATTAATGAACCAAAAAGACTACACAGTTCCTCTATTGACACTGCAGTGAACACAGCTTAGAATATTCTGAAAGAAATTGGTTATGTTTTTAGTACAGCTAACATACTTAAGATACATATATATGTAACAGCCTAGATGACCCATTTATATCTAGGTGTTGGTAGCAGGGGGCTGCAGGGGTAGCCTCTGTGAGGAAAACACTGCCCCATGCTGGACACAACCAGTTCCAGTAGGCTCCAATGGACCCAATGCTGGGCACAGATGAGGCCCTCAGCCAAGATGGAGGTGTCTCAGGGAAAACGTACTTAAGAAACATACTTAAGAAACTTACTTAAGAAAGACAGAAAGTGCTTGGGGAAGGAGGAGGAAGATGTGTCAGGAGTGAAGCTGAACCTGGAAAGAAAGGAGGGTGAAGGGGAAAGTAATTTTCTTTTTGTTTTTATTTCTTACTAGCCAATGTTATCAGTAGGCAACAAGTTAAATTAATATTCCCCAAGTCAAGTCTGATTTGCCCATGATGAAAACTGGTAAGTGATATTCCTGTTCTTATCTCAACCATGAGATTTTCATCTTATTTTCTCACCGTGATATTATGGGTTTGCATGGCAAGGTTTTGGTAAAGGGAGGGGCTATAGGGGTGGCTTCTGTGAGAAGCTGTGAGAAGCTTGCCCCATATCTGATACAGCCAGTGCTAGCTGACTCTGAGACGGATCCACGGCCAGCCAAGGCCAAGACAATCAGCAACAGTGGCAGCACCTCTGTGATAACATATTTAAGAAGGGGAAGAAAAAAAAACTACGGTGAACTGGCAGTAAGGAGAGAGGAGTGAGATGATGTGAAAGAAACAACTTTGCAGACACCTAAGTCAGTGAAGAATGAGGGGGGAGGAGGTGCTTGAGAGGCCGGAGTAGAGGATCTTCCCTTGCAGCTTGTGATGAAGACCATGATGAGGCAGGTTGTCCCCTTGCAGTCCATGGAGGTCCATGGTGGAGCAGATATCCACCTGCAGTGCATGGAAGGGACCCCACACCAGAGCAGGTAGATGCCTGAAGGAGGCTGTGACCCTGTGGAGAGCCCGCGCTGGAGCAGTCTCCTGGCAGGATCTGCGGACCCATGGAGAGAGGAGTCCACATCGGAGCAGGTTTTCTGGCAGGGCTTGTGACCCCATGTGGGACCCATGCAGGAGCAGCCTGTTCCTGAAGGACTGCACCCCATATAAGGGACCCACGCTGGGGCAGTTCGTGAAGAGGTGCAGCCCATGAGGAGGACTCATGTTTGAGAAATTTGTGGAGAACTGTCTCCCGTGGGAGGGACCCCGTGGTGGACCAAGGGAAGAGTCCTCACCCTGAGGAGGAAGGAGCGGCAGAGACAGCATGTAACGAAATGATCGTAACCCCCATTCCCTGTCCTCCTGCGCTGCTCAGGGGGAGGAAGAGAGAGAAACGGGAGTGAAGTTGAGCCCGGGAAGAAGGGAGGGGTGGGGGAAATGTGTTTTATGACCTGGATATATTTCTCACTATCCTACTCTGGTTTGATTGGTGATAAATTAAACTTCCTTTTCTCCCCAAGTTCAGTCTGTTTTGTTCATGGCAGCAATTGGTGGGTGATGTCTCCCTGTCCTTATCTCGAACCTTGAGCCTTTCATCATATTTCCTCTCCCTTGGCCAGAAGAAGAGGAAGAGTGATAAAGTGATTATGGTGGGCACCTGGCATTTACCCAGGCCAAACCAAAACCCTCCCTGTTGAGGAGAGGGAGTGAGAGAGTGGCTAGATGGGCATCTGGCAGCCAGCCAGGGTCAACCCACCACGCGTTCTCACTAGAGTGGAAAGAAAATGCACAAAACAAGTTTATTGTTTGTAGGAAAGTAGTTTAAGACATAAAATCTAGCAAACAAAATAAATGCAGGAAAGAATCACTACCAATATCCTTTATTTGCATATTCTTTAAGGATTAAACCAGAACAGAAGATATTATTTCCTCTGCAAGTGATAATGGACTAACACACATGCTACTTCGTTTGCGTATTTGTAAGTATTTTATCCCCTTCCCATTTATAAAATACTGCAGTAGTTCTTTCTGTTCACTTCATTTTTCTCCTACTGCAATATCACTTTTGTATTTTCTCATGTCGTTCCTTCTGCTTAATAAAGATTATTATCATATATGAATATAAATTATATATGTATGACTAAAACCCAAAAGAGTATGAGTAGAGGAAGACAGGAATTCTGTATTTGTTTCTCAGTGCTGGATAGGTAGCAGATAAGAAAACATTGCTATTCATGGCAATACATAAGCAAGGAAAGGCTTGCAAAGAAGACATTCAAGTAGTGATATGCCAAGAAGGCACTTCAGTCTCAAAGCAGACACCAAAATAACCATACAAGGATTAAAGACATTTTGAATATAAGCAAGTTTATTATTGAAGTATCTGTTATTGCATACATCAAGATAACTAAATAAATGTTACAGTACAAATGGTAACATCAAAGCAAAACATAGCTCTCATTTTAGTTCAATACTAGTGTGAAAACACATTTTAATTGAGTCTATTAATCACTTCCTGGGTTTATTCTATGAAGCTGATTTATCCCCCACAGCAATAGCTGCTGAGCATCATGAACGTTTTGTGTGATGTCTTATTCAAGATGGAGAAAAAGGTATGTGTAGACCACGTGCCTCTCTAAGATGACAAATTGCTTGTTATTGTAAGAGAAGGTTTATAATATAATGCATATTTATGTAAAAGCCATATATATATGTGCATGTGTGTGCATATTTACATATATTTAGTCAATATGTGTGTCTCTATGCAGAAAATTTAATGGAAAAATCTTGATATTTTGAAGGCAAATACAAAGACAGGGTGCTGACTTCAAAAAATGTACATTTGGCAAACCAGATTGGAAATCCCTTTATTAGTGTGAGTACCACATACTTAACCTATCCCTTTAATCTAAGCAAAGATGCCTCTGTGTGTAACCATACTCCAGGTGAGTCAAGACTTGGCTGCATGGCAAGAGACATGCACTTACTATGTCATGTGTGTTACAATTTATAGGAGAGGGAATGTAGTTTTGATATTTTTTTTCTTAATCTTTGACAAGAAAAAAATAGCTTTAAGTCTAAAATATAAATTATATTGCCAGTATAGGTTATGCTGAAACACATTTCCATCTAAGTCATTCTGTGATTCTGTAAACTGTTGACTTGCAAATCATATGTATACATGTACAAAGAAGACCAAAAAAATCATTTTCTGAGAAAAAGTTGAAGCATTATAGCTAGAGAGCTTATCAAACTCATTTCCTTAGAATATTTTTACAAGAAAGGCAAGACCTCAGCCAAGGTGAAGGCCTGTAATACCTAGAAATTGTAATTGCACTTATGAGGATGTAGTTATTATTAGTTTGTCTTGAAGCTGAATATAAGCACACTGAAACATTATAACCAACAACAACATATAAGCACTTTTTAACACTGTGACAGCATAGCTAGACACAAGGTATAGGCATTTCACATGGTTGTGTTAGCAGTGCAACCATCAAAGTAGCAAACAAAGAATTATGTTGTTGCAATTAAGAGCCATTGGAAAATATGTGAAAAGCAACTCAAATAACAGAATATGTAATATAAAAAATAAAGAAGAAAACCCAAGATAAATGTGATGGACCGCAATTAGGAAGGACAGCCTGTCTAAAACAGAAGGATGACGGGAAAAAAGAAAGAAAATTAAAAAAAAAGGTATATATCTTGGGACCAAATTACATCTCCCTTTCAGGAGGGAGACAAGTAACATAAAATATCTCAGATGAGTGAGCAGCTGTGGTGGAGAAAGAAAACAAGCTTACTTCAGTTCTGATTTCTCTCATGAAAAATCTCCCTGGCCTTATCACCTTGCCCCAAGTAACTACAGACTTTAGACATGAAGGCCAACTGCATGTCACCTGTTCCAAGGCATTGCATACTCATAGCTAATGCAGGGTATGAGGGTTAAGGACAGTTTTTTATGTGTAGCAATAATTAGCCTTAATGTGTAAGAAAGGACCATTAGCTGTGCTGTTGTCAAAAGTCAATCTAATCTTAATTTAAAGTTTAAAATTGTCTTGGCTTGGTAGTCTGTTAAACTCTTCCATCACAGTGAGTTGTAATTCCCTAACTGGTGTGTCTAAATATGGGTGTATACCTGTGTAGTACATGTATACATATACTAATTGGTGTTAACTAGGCAGGAAGAGACAATTGTGCGTATGGTAAAGCAAAGAGCTGATACTAAAACCTAATGCATCAGTACAGGCTTGGGGTGGACCTGCTGGAGAGCAGCTCTGTGGAGAGGGACCTGGGTGTCCTGGTGGATGACAGGTTAACCATGAGCCAGCAGTGTGCCCTGGCTGCCAAGAAGGCTAACGGCATTCTGGGGTGCATTAGGAGGAGTGTGGTCGAGGGAGGTTCTCCTTCCCCTCTACACTGCCCTAGTGAGGCCCCGTCTGGAGTACTGTGTCCAGTTCTGGGCTCCCCAGTTCAAGAAAGATGAAGAGCTACTGGAGAGAGTCCAGCGGAGGGCTACAAGGATGATGAGGGGACTGGAACATCTCTCCTACGAGGAGAGGCTGAGGGAGCTGGACTTGTTCAGCCTGAAGAAGAGAAGGCTGAGAGGGGACCTTACAAATGCTTATAAATATCTGAAGGGTGAGTGTCAGGAGGATGGGGCCAAACTCTTGTCAGTAGTGCCCAGTGACAGGACAAGGGGCAATGGGCACAAACTGAAGTACAGGAAGTTCCATCTGAATATGAGGAAGAACTTCTTCCCTCTGAGGGTGACAGAGCACTGGAACCGGCTGCCCAGGGAGGTTGTGGAGTCTCCTTCTTTGGAGATATTCAAGACTCGCCTGGACAAAGTCCTGTACAGCCTACTGTAGGTGACCCTGCTTTGACAGGAGGGTTGGACTAAGTAACCCACAGAGGTCCCTTCCAACCCCTACCATTCTGTGATTCTGTGAAGTCATCTTGTTAAACACTTTTCAGGTGTGATATCAGCACATAGACTCCCACGGGCAATTTTCTGTGCCTAAACTGTCTTTCTTCCTTTTCATATTCAAGTTAGATTCTACGTAATATGATTAGATTACATTATGTGGAGCAAATACTTTCAACTAAGTAAAATAAAATTGGTATTGATCAATGAACAGGGATCTGGTAATCAATCAAAAGATAGAAAGGAGTGAAGAGTAACATTTATTAACATACACAGGTTGTCAATTTTGTGGATTTTCCTTCTCCCTCCTCCCATTTTGTTTGCACATAAATAGTCCCTGGACTACAAAACTTTACAAGTCAAAGTCACTGATTTTGTTTTCTAAGACAGACTTATTTCACTCATTATGTTGTTTATTTCTGTGCCTGTTCCCACGTAAATTCATGTCCTTAAATGCCAAAATAGTGCCATATGCAATGACATCTCTGCTAGAGACATCCGTATTTTAGAGGCTAAAGTGAGTTGATCCAAATTCTCATTTAGCCCTATTCTGGTACTATCCTTAGTTGATAAAATTTGTGGACGGCAGATGTTTGTCAACCAATAGTTCTGTGTAACTATTGTTTTGATACCCTGTTATAGAGACTGTTTCATTCACTTTACTTACAAGTAATATGGTTTTTGAACCTTTCTTTCTGCTCAATTATGAGACCAATTCCATATTTTTACCTTTCTTTCCAGTATTTATCTTGTCTTATCCCCCATTATAATTATCCTCATAATAGTACCCGTGAGTATCTCTTTCATTTGTACTGTTGAAAAAGAGCCAAAAAATTATTAAATCTCGCTAATGAAGTGATATCAAAGGGAAACAGATAGGGAGAATGCCCATTCCGTGGACATTGCACTAAGTTAGCATTAGGGCTGGAATTTGAAAATCAGAATTTTTAAAAGTTCACTGGTTCTAATTCTGTCTATATTGCTGTGTGATTGAGCAACTCGTGAGACAGCTGAGTGATGATATTTACAAATCCAAGACAATGATTTTCATAAACATGTGTGGTAGTCATATCATGCTTTAACTAATTATTTAATCTATTTCAGATGCTTTGGGAGTCTACATGAAAATTTCTATCTTTATGGAAGTTTTGGGTCCTCATTTATTTACTCCAGATTTTTGGTGTTTTCTCTGATTTTGAGTTCAGAATTGTCTTATTCCAGAATATGAAGAGACTTTATCATTGTATGCTGTTAAAGTATTTGGAAATATTTTAAGGTGAGGATTCAAAAGTCCTACATAAATATATATCACTTAGAAAAGTAAAAGGTTTAAATATGGTTTGGAAATTATGCACATGTTATTGTTCCTCTTCTGATGAGAAGATTGCCTTCATAAAGTGGGAGAAAGCTCAGTTTTAAGGGTTTCCCATATTTCCTCACAAGTTGCGATTTTAATAACGAGTGGTATTTACTTGTATTTTTATTATTTTGGAGCAAACATGATACCCAGTGACTGCCTGAAAGCATTAGTTTTCCATAAAATGGAACCCCGAATAATATTAAGATATGATAAATATATGCAGCGTAATTGAACATTTTGAAAATAACTTGCAAAAAGAACAGACCTTGCTCCTGATGTTACCCACATAACATTGCCGTTATTGTTTTCAAGATAAAATCTGTTTCTCGCATTTACATTATAGTGCACCAATTGCATTTAGATTCTACAACTGTAAGAAGGCTCTAGTAACATTTATTAAAATAGCTAAAAAATACAAATAAAAGATATTGCCTACTTCAGTATGAAGGTACATCAATACTGCTGTTTGTTTGGAAAACAAAACACACTATTAATGTCTATAATAATATAGTATGTATTTAAATTACTTCCAATATAAAACTGATTTGCATTAAATGTGCTTTTAAATAATAATCAGTATAACAAAAGCAAACAGAGCAAGAAAGATCTAAAATGTTGTGGTGTTATTTAATGCCAAAAAAAGCTGAGAGCATTGAATATTTATAAGTTTTCCAACACATTTTTCTACTGATAAATAATTGAATGCTTTCTATATAACATATTTCCTTGTGAAAAACAACAATAATAAAGACAAAACAAAAACCCCACAACAACTAAAGAAATCAAAATAAATTTGGCTGTGATCATTCCACTTATGTTTGAAGTCTAAAGACAATTTAATCCCTTTTGGGTAAGATTTTACTAGAGTTCAGAAACCTGATAATATTCTACCTGTCTTACCTGTTGTTCATTAACATCTAAATTGCCAGCCTAAGTTTAAAGTGCCTAATTACAGAACCTGCCTCAAAAAAAATTCAAAACCAGTCACTCCAGTCTTCTAGTGCAATCATTGATGAGAAGTAGTAACCTTCAGAATCTTTGCCAGTGTAGAATCTGAATTAAATTCTGAAGGTATTAAACCTTCTCCATTGACCGCTAAGAAACCTAACATGATAATACTCCTAAACTTACGTGATGTAGATAAGCATATAAAGTTAGATGGGATTACTCTAGACCTACCTTGCCACTGAAGTCACCACTTCAGCTTATTCCACTGTTTTTCCAAATTAATTTAATATAAGTTGTGTAGAAAAATATTCAACAAATTTTGCTAGATCTGTTGTATTGTGAGGATCAAGCCTCTCTCTTACCAACTGTCAATACACAGAGCATAGCACTATGCCAGAGTAGCTGCCTTTTTTCAGTGTTTTTTTGGAAAAAAATAGATCAGCAACCAAAACACGTTTGCTTATGCTACCATGTATTCACAAATAGGATTAATTATTCCCAGCTTTCAGTCCCAAAATGCCAGCTTTCATATACTGTTTTTTTAATCATATATCAACAAACAAATTCCATTAATTTGCATTTTTTATTTCCAAGTGTTTTTTTTCCTGACTACTGTACAATGATAATTATTCCCATCACACTGGAAGGGAACTTTGCAACATTTAAAGAGCTGAAGCATCTTTACTCATGATCCTAAGCATCAGACCTTGCATTATTAAGTCTCCATTTTAGGTGGCTCTAAACCATCTGTACTGGCATAGAAATGGAAAATCACAGAATCACAGAATCACAGAATCACAGAATCACAGAATCACAGAATCACAGAATCACAGAATGGTAGGGGTTGGAAGGGACCTCTGTGGGTCATCTACTCCAAGCCCCTTGAAGAAGCAAGGTCATCTACAGCAGGCTGCACAGGACTGCGTCCAGTCTTGAATATCTTCAGCGAAGGAGACTCCACAACCTCCCTGGGCAGCCGGTTCCAGGGCTCCATCACCCTCAGAGGGAAGAAGTTCTTCCTCATGTTCAGATGGAACTTCCTATGCTTCAATTTGTGCCTGCTGTCCTTTGTCCTGTCACTAGGCACCACTGAAAAGAGTTTGGCCCCATCCTCCTGACACCCACCCTGAAGATATTTATAAGCATTTATAAGGTCCCCTCTCAGCCTTCTCTTCTTCAGGATGTACAAGCCCAGCTCCCTCCTAGGAGAGATGTTCCAGTCCCCTCATCATCCTCGTAGCCCTCCGCTGGACTCTCCAGTAGCTCCTCATCTTTCTTGAACTGGGGAGCCCAGAACTGGACAGAGTACTCCAGATGGGGCCCCACTAGGGCAGACTAGAAAGGAAGGAGAACCTCCCTCAACCTACTGGCCACCCTCCTCTTAAAATCCCTGTCCAGCAGTCACCTCCGTATGCATACACTGCAAAGGAGTTCCATCGAAGTAAATGTGCTGTAATTGAAGCAGCTTCTTGAATATACTCGTGTTTAATAAGACTTATACTAAGTTCATCTACTGGATCAAGGCCAGACATTCTACCTTTTAAGGGATCAAGGTCATAATGATTCTATAGAATATAACAGAAAAGCTGAAAATCCCGTCTATTCTATATTTACCTGCATGAAGGCAAAAGAAGGGGAGAGAAAGGCAATGTGCATCAAAACAGCAGCAAGTCGTCCATCTTTGGAAGAAGCTAAAAAATTCTTCTTTTAAAAATATTTCTAAAAAAAATGTCTTCTATCTTGTTCTCGTAGGGTCTTAAACATCTAGTTCAGAAATAATTTCCTGTGCAGGCTCTGTTTTTGGGATTGGCTGAAGAGTTTACACTTGTATCATAAACAGAAATTTGAACCTTCTTGTTACTCATCAATGGTGATTATGGGAATGTTACAATGGTAAGGACCTGCATAAATGCCTGGTTAGACTTTTACCAGGCAGCTGTAGGCCTGCATTTTATATGACCTTTGAGACAGTAGCTTAGTTGATTCCTCCTCCTGGTTGTTGTTGTTTTCAAACACACGTCTGAAAAAGATTTCTGACTTTAACAGTTAAAGTGATTGTTGAGCAGACAAGGAGAAGAGAAAGATGCAAGTCTCATTCTGTGGTGGAAAAACTATAATTCTGTCTGAGGTCATGCTTCTGAAGAAATCAGATATGTCAAGGTTTTTAGTGAACCATGAGCTCAGATCCAAAAAAGAAAGGCATACAGCAAAAATAAATTTGGTCCACAATGACACATGTGAGAAATCAGTGGATATGCTACAGTTCATGTGTTTGGACTGAAAATCATAATATAACTGTGGGTTTCAGTTTTTATTTTTTCCAGCCAGTATTTCTTTTCAAGTACAGCAAATGGCAAAAAGATTAACCTTGGCAATTCTATTAACATTAGTAGTGATCTTTTGAATTTATTGATATGATCTGGGCTCAGGAACCTAAAATAAGATAAGAAGCCATGTATGGACTCACAATACGAGTTAAACACTGTTTAGGAGAAATGGAGACATGTAAACCTCAGACCCATTATCCAAACAGAAATGCACTTTCTAAAAAATCACTGCTTACTATAACAGTGCAGGTATGTCTGCAGATTGTAAATCAGTGTAAAACAGCTGAAGTTTCTATGTTTTCATGGAATTAGTTATAGTTAAAGCCAGGAGGTGTTTGAATCAACTCAAACCTTCATTTAAAAAAAGGAGAAAAAATATATTTACCTTGATGAATATTGCCTTGATTTCAAGCTGGAGGTAATTTTTTACAAATTAAAAATTTTGTAACATACTGTATAAGGATTTCTACTGGTTCAGCCAGGTCAACAGCTGAAATTAAGGTTCTTTCTCTGTATAAATAAGAAGATTCATTTACACATTACATATTTTTTTTTTTAATGAATTGCACTCTAAACCCATAAAATCCATCCATAATCACATACCAGTACTCACAAACCCCTCTTGTTTCTACCTCATTTCTAGTTTCAATTAAGGGAATACGGACTGTACATTGTAAGTCTATAATAAAGAATCAAGAGTAATAAAAAAATAATCTCATTTAAAATCTTCTTTAAACCTGGCTTCCCCTTGAATTTTTGTTATTATTTTTATACCTGTCCAACAATTAAACATTATTCTTTGTAAATGTGATCTGCTGAAATGACATAAAATTATTCTATCCTCGTCTTATAAACAATAATGCAGAAAGTTTATCTGTTCTGATGAAAGCTGTTTAAAAAGAAACAACTGGCCTTCATACTCTGTATAAGCCTGAACTTTTTTTGGTACTTCTGTAAAAATGGTTAAATGCAAATTCATAATAAATAACTGTCTTCTTTTATATTCCTCACCTTATACTCTTATTTAATAGACCCATTTGTACATGAGGAACTTAATAAAGGTCAGGTCCCTATCCTTTTGGTCTCTGTGAAACCTTGTGTAAAGAAACAAGTTCCTTCCTAAGGATTTGTATTAGAATTGTACAGAGAGTAAAATTGCGCTTCCATGCAGAATGACTTGCACTGGTCAGTAAGAAAACGTCAACAAAACAAAACAGAAGTCTCAGTGTGCATGTTCCTCTCACCAGCAAATGCAAAGATACTGAGAATAATACAGCTGCAACCTCTGCATTGCAGCCAGGATCAAATCTAAAGATGAGAACAGAGAAAACACCACAGGGGAGATGCTCAGATGACATAAACCGTAGTTTCTTCACTGAAGTAACGGAGGTATGACATTTTCCATCAGCTGAGTGTCTGCTCCCAGTATTTTGCAGCTTCTTAAACAGGAAGGCAAATATTGATCTGTGATGGTGTGCTCTTCTGTCCCTCCCCAACATGGCCTTTTCCCATAACCCTGTTCAAGCAATAGCCAGCAGTGGCAGTTGTGATGGATGCTTTTAGTCGAAGTGGATTTGGGAGAGACAGATAACAGCACAGTACCCAAGGGTTAGAATATGGCAGTGCACCCACCTAACCACAGTGCTGGTCAATGTCCAACTCAAGCCAAATTTGGAAGCTGCAGTCAGTATGCAAATATGACTATGAATTAATCATCTTACCTCACAAATAGTGAGCCGCTGAGAGCTGTTTGAGCTCTCCTGAACAGCAGTGGGCTGCACACCCTTGTGTTAGCCTCTCAGGGTTACTCCTTGAGGTTGAGGTTCCTTGCCACAACAGATTCTCAGCAACTGACTAATAGCATGCTAAACTTTGAAATCTTAGCTAAGTGATAGAAAGGATTGATTGCACGTATATAATCTTTTAGATGTAAAACATTGACTCAGCCTAGGGCTGAGTCTGGATCCACCCTCACCTTAGACTCCTCTCTGAGAAAGAGCTTAGAAAGCAAGGACGTCTTCTTTGAACCTCATTACTCAACAGAAGAGTCTCCCTGGCATCTATGACCCTGTCATCTATGCAGTATATAATCAAGTGTACCTTGTCATTGTATCTTATTAAACCACTGTCGCATTCACCATTAAATTTTGTTAACTGACTGGTTTAATTGATAAAATATCTTGTTGCTTTTCTCTTACGAGTGGAGTGCATCGCTCCATCTGTGACATGATCACACTGGGAACAGCTCTAATTGAATGTTTCACTACTGTTGATTGTATCACCAGTATATAAAACAACACTGAAGGGCCAAATAAGTTCTCCTCTCTTTTCATCGGGAATAGTAGATAGATCACCGTAGATGCATTGAAATACTTTGTTGCGCTCTGTATGAGGTGGGAAAATTTAATGATAAAGATTAAGGGAGCTTTAATCTTTGTTCAGCAGCATTTTTTAGTATGTGCTTATCTTCAAGCATGTATATTCCATTGAAATCAACAGAATAATCCTGTATTTAAAGGTAAGGAATATTGTTAGATATTATGCTAATTTGGATCTTATATAAGCATTGCAAAGCTGCTGCTAAATGATTTAGATGCAACCCAGTTTTCCACATGCAGTATTAACCAGTTACTTAAATTTCCATGTCATAGGACATGGCTGTTCATTCTGTGTGTACCTTGCACACAGGTAGAAAGATGAAACAGAAAGAATAAACTACAATTTATAATGATTGAGAGAAGAAACTCTAGTGTCCATTTGAAGGACAAAATGGGGTGTCCTTATTAACTTTACAGTTTCATTAAATTAGTTCACCACTGTTGCAATTCTCCTTTAAAGTTAATATACATTGTAATGTATAAATCACACATTTAGCATATAGAATTTTATAAATTATTATCAATTCTTCCTAAATTCTGCTGAGATTAACAGTATAAATCTCCCTTAGGTATTATTCTTTTTCTTTGTCTAAAGCGTACTACTTTCACCAGAATCATTTTCCATGGTATGGTTCGAGGAAAAAATGACAGATATTTTCAGGTCAGATCACAAAGATAGTCTTTCATCATCTTTTTTCTTCCAGTGTCCCTGATTAACATTCCACCACATTCTACCACTTAGTATTCATGGATATCTTTTACCAAAATCTTTCAATCTCAAGTCTTTCTTAGCATTTCAGTAACAATTAAATAATATTGGGATTGCTGTGTATGTAGATGTAGATGCAAATGTAGATGCATGCCTATACACATATGTTTTCTTTAGCTTTTGTTACTCTTGAAATTTAACATGATTTCTTTTCTAGATGGGTAGGAGAGGAGGGAAAAATCAATAAACTATTTGAAAATAAATGTTCATATGCATATATTACATGAAGTTATTTACTGGTATTGTGATATGGTCTCTGCTCAGGGATGACCAATCTCTGCTGCTGCAGAGGACATTTCACCCCACATCTCTGAAATTTTCTGTTTAGTGCAATGTTTACCCATCATCACTCCACAGCAGCAAATATATATCATCGATACAGAGACAGATGTTGTCACAGTGTTTGAAAATGGGCTTTCCTGAAACTGTTAGAATAACCATGCAAAAAAAACACCAGAAGGAAGAAAGTTTACATTTAGCTAAGTGCTACCAATCATCATGCAGTAATAGTCCAAAGAATCGGTCCCAGGCTGCCCTGTCTCTGGACTTGGCCCTAGAAAACAAGCTGGAATGGCCAACCTTCTTAACAACGGAAATAGCTGGCTATATGTCCCTTGCCACTGCCTGGATGTTTCAGATAGATATATTTTACCTGAATGCCCACTGCCATATCTCAGAAACTGTGACTTTTGCTAATAGAGGAACATATTTCATTTAATTTTAATATCTTTCATTTAATTTTTCTTTGATATTGCTCTTTCAGAGACCAGTGAAGTCCTAGAGTCCACAAAACACAATCTGTGCAGTTATGAGTGATAGCTATAAAATCAGCTCCCAATTTACAAGAATACTTCTCTTTCGCAGAACTAGCTTTCTTCTTGCGTTACCATGACATTCGGGATCACTTGAACTGAAAGCTGCTTCCTACTTCAAACAAGATGTCCTTCATGAGGGATCTTACTTCTCATTTCACTACAGCCAGTATTTGGTGACCTTAAAGACTTGCTGCAAAGCCCATCTGTTTATTGAATCTCTCCCTTGAAAAAAAGTAATTTGAATGGCAGGACTGTCTGGAAAGCTGATTAAAGCTACCTACGATCAAAGTTAGGACCTGTTGTTTCAGTGGGAAAGATATCACAGTAGATACAAAAGGATAAGAGATGATGATTTATAGACTTCTTTAAACTTATTTAATTCTCTTTTTTTACTAGATGTATGATATGTATGGAGCGTGGAATGGGATCTGTGAAAAAATCTGAATTAACAAACACCATAATTATAGAGCAGTTTTACAATGTCCACCTCAAACTGTCTTTTTCTTTTTGTCTTAACCAAAAGGTCTTATTATCCTTGAATACTATAAATAAAAATCCTTCAGCTCTGGAATTTCGAGTTAATATAGCTTCACACAGCAGGTCATCTTCATGCTTCGTCAAAGACTTCATCTCTGTAGTAATCAAGGCACCCTTGTAGTCTCTTTCTGAGAAGCAAAACTCTAAGCCACAATTCCATGGTAAAAGATAATAGAAAGTCTAATTTTTCAGTACTGTAGGAAGAGGTTTCCCACATGACATTTACAGCTTCCTATGATACATGAATTATTTTCTTTCTTGGAATTCTTTAATCGCTGGATAGTTTTTCAGTCTTAAGGAAAAGACTGTCTCCCTGCATTGTATTCTCAAGTATCACTGAGCCATGTGAGAGTCAGTTTAGAAAGCTTCATTCATCACAAGGGTAATTTTAATCTTCTGTTACCATTTTGGGGGAGGATAGCAGTTTTAATTTTACACCTACTTCTTTCATATTATTTCTTTCAATTCCAAGCTCAGACAAGAGAAGTCTCCCTTAAACAAATGTGTGATTTAATATCTCTCTGTAGTTTTCTACAGTCAGGCAAGAACCTACCTAGTTAACCTAAAGAGTCCATATGAAAGGGAAATTACGAATCCAGTTTTAACAACTTAAGAAGAGTATCTTAAATATTTAGAGCCATGTCAAATTTGTCCAAAAATTAGGTAACCTTGTATCATCACTTTGCAGATTTATTTTGCAAAGTGAAGATCACTGCTAATCATTCTTTGTTCTCTGTTTTCCCTGTAAAATATGTTTGCAAGACCCCTTCTAGCATCTGCTCATCTGTATCTGACTGTATTTTTCCCTTTTTTTTTTTTGTGCTATTGCATCCAGAGACTCAAGTTAAAATCTGTAACAGTAGTACACAGAGAATATGCAGCTAAAACTAAAAGTCACTGGGTGCATATGTGGCTCATCTAGGTGGGATAAATAGAGATGGAGTTCAGGGATTCATCCATCTGTCTAAAAAGAGCTCCTATTTTCTTCTTCCTCTTCTTGTTTCTCCCCCCCTTCAATGTATCCTACTGCAAATTTGCTTGGATGTTAAACTTCAACCAGTGAGAATCCACTAGCACATGGATCAGCTCTTCTCTCTGAAGACAGAAGACTTCTGTTGATATTAGTGAGAGGAAGATCAAGCATTAAGTGTTTTGTGATCCTCACTTCAAAGCTTCATAAAGCCTTACCTGGCTACTCCATGTTTCATAAGCTGGATGGTTTAATAATCAAGATACAATTTTGTTGCTATCTCATGATACTCATTTAAATTGCTTCAGGGCTTTAGCTGTATGAGGTTTACTGTAAGTCCACCGTGGGTGGTAATTATGCCTTGTAACTATAGAAACTGACCCTTGTTAGGTATGGTATGTCCTTGTATCTAAACCACTTTTGGAGAGTGTGAATCAAAATTATTCCCTTATTATTTTCTCATTCTGATAAGGATAGATGAAGGGAATTACAGAGAGTGGTAGAAACACACTTTACTACACTTAGAAGAAGATGCATAGAATTCTACAAAAACTGCGGAAAAGAGAAGTAGAACGTTATGTGGAAAGGCACTTGCTTAAGAAGCAGTAACTTGAGCAGAAACAAAAACCACGAAAACAAATAAACAAACCACCCTTCCCAAAAAAAGGTCAAATCGACCTCAGTATACTTTATAATAAGTTCTTTAATATGTAAGAAATACTTTTATCGAGTATACTTCAACTTAACTTAAAATTTTAATTTAAATAACCTCTTGAGAAAAGACGTATTCTGAAAGTCCACTGTTCATCTAGCCACACAATACAGTA
Source organism: Opisthocomus hoazin (assembly GCF_030867145.1). Classification (NCBI taxonomy): domain Eukaryota; kingdom Metazoa; phylum Chordata; class Aves; order Opisthocomiformes; family Opisthocomidae; genus Opisthocomus; species Opisthocomus hoazin. The sequence continues at coordinate 46,451,813 of NC_134414.1, read as the reverse complement.
TTCAGACAAAAGACTATGAAAGGGAAAAATTGAACTAACTTTTCTTCAGACTGCTTTCAGTACAAAAAAATGAAGAAAAATCAGAACCACAGAATGGTTCAAGTTGGAAGGGACCTGGAGACATCGAATACATGGTCCACACTCTCTTGGAAAAGAGACCTTACTATATCATATGTCGAAAGCTTATTGTACGATATGCAAAAAGGAGTTCTCTTTGAAAACTTTAGAAGGTCTTCAACCAAAGGAAACCATAAGAAGGATGCACTGAAAAAAAACTCCTTCAGTCAGATTGAGAATTTCCTGCTTTTTCATATCTCACAGTGCAGTTGGGCTCAGTTGTCTCCTGGGGTCCTTCTAAAGATACATAGCTTGAATGGACAACTTAAATATGTCATTCTCACATCTGCAAACATGAATATATTCACGTTTCTGTTTAGTCGCTTACACACTAGCATCTTACAGCATTTGAGAGGCCCTACAGTATTGGAGGTAGAGGCCTGGGACTTGCAGATGTGGTTCAAATATATCAGGAAAACCGTGCTCTCTTGAAATGGAAAATGGGGGCCAGGCAGGATGGAGTCTTTGAAACATGAACACCTTTATTGTCATGTTTGTGTTTTCTTCTTTTTTGCCCAAACAGGAAAAAAAAAAAAAAACCACAACAAAACAAAAATCTGAGAAAATGTAATAAAATATAAACTCATTCTCGTGGGTTATGGGAGGTGTGTAATCCGGCTGCTGTATGTAAATAGCAATGTAAACTTCAAAGTTAGATCTTTGGTTATGTATATGTGTACTGTATTAGTTCAAAATGTTTGATTGCTGTTTTATTTGAAAATTATTCTTTCTCACCTTTTAGTTTCTCGTTATCAAATTGAACTTCATTAGTTAGAATCATAGAATGGTTTGGGTTGGAAGGCACCTTTAAAGGTTGTGTAGTCCAAGACCATTGCAATGAGCAGGGACATCTACAACTAGATCAGGTTGCTATGAGCCTTATCCAGCTCGACCCTGAAAGTTTCCAGGGAGGGGGGCATGTACCACCTCTCTGGGAAACCTCTTCCAGTGTTTCACCACCCTCATTGTAAAATATTTCTTCCTTGTATCTAGACTGAATCTACCCTCTTTCAGTTTAAAATCGTTACCCCTAGTCATATTGCTACAGGCCCTGTTAAAATGTTTGTCCTCATCTTTCTCATAAGCCCCCTTTAAGTACTGAAAGGCTGCAGCAAATCTCCCTGGAGTCTTCTCTTCTCCAGGATGAACAACCCCAGCTCTCTCAGCCTTTCCTCACAGAAGAGGTGCTCCATCCCTCTGGTAATTTTTGTGCCCCTCCTCTGGACCCACTCCAACAGGGCCATGTCTTTCCTGTGCTGACAGCTCCAGAGTTGGACGCAGGACTCCAGGTGGGGTCTCACTGGTCTCACTCCAAGTGAGAGTCCAAAGGTGAAATCCATATTATTTCACAAACACCATTATTTTCTGGAGATTGGGACAGTTCTGAGTTCTGACCATTTGGAAAAAGGCATTGCCTGTTTTAAATCAAATACAAGGTACTAGTTGTGTGGTCATTTCCTTCCAATCAGTCCAAATGGCCATTGGACATACATATATGCAATATTTTGAGCATGCTATTATGCCTTTCACATTACTTTCCCCATTATTGTTTTTATAGTTAATTCTTATATACAATGAGAGTTTTTACATTTGACAGAAATACTCTGAAGAGGTTGAAGTGCCATAAAATAAACTATTCCAATACTACAAAATGTAAGAGAAAAATATGATTATAAACATGAAATAACTGTACTGAAAGCCTCTAAAGCATGTAAACTACTACAAAATAGCTCAAACATCCTTTGAAAAAAATAGCATGGGTAAGAATTGCATAACAAAATGGACACATAACACCTAGCTGGTACCTCCTAACTTTGAAATATTTATTTGTACTATTTAACAGAAATTCATAATGGCAACAATACTTACCTTTACATCTTTAAGTATTTTTTTTTTAAACTAGCAAAGGAGATAAGCACGTCTGTTGGCTTTTTAATGTAAATTTTTTCAAATTCTAATTTACGTATAATGGAATTACACATCATAAATTTCATCCAGTTATTTGGCTGGCATAACACCATTAAAATCTAGATATTTTGGACAACTCAGAGAGTTTGGAATATGCCTTGCCATTGTAAATATTGATATTGGTAAAACATTAGTTACATAAGTAATTTTACTTTTATCTTTTCTATAATTTTCTCAGCCTAATAAGTAGATATTAGGCATAAATATCTTTAGACTAATTTTAATCTCCTATTTTCTTTAATGAAACTGAATTTTTTACTATAGTAGTAAAGAAACAGGAAACTTTCTGATACCTTCATTCTCTTATCGTTTAAAAAACATACCAACTCCAGGGCACGTTGTTATCCTGCTACTTAAAGAACTGCTATGTTACAGTAGCATCTTTCACAGTCAGACAGATCTTGAAATGGTCATTCAGGCTTTTGTTATTTCAAGATTAGATTATTGCAATTCCCTACTGACTGCTTGCCCAATAGAGTGCTGCACAAACTCCAGCTGGTTCAGAAAGCAGTTGCCAGGTTTCTCTTATAAAAGGGACTATCCAAGCATATTTCACCCTTTTTGAAATTTTTTCCCAGACTGCTCGTTCAACAACATCTCAATTATCAAATATTCCTTCCCACTTTGCAACAGAAACTTGACTTTGTTCTAATGCATTTTATCAATATTTTCTTTTAAGCCCATGTCTATGAAACAAGATGCAATAAGGAAAACATTCAGGTTGTCCCAAGGTCATCTTATAAATTGTAGTGAGGTCCTACGCAGTATCAGTTGCACTATTTTTCCCACTTAATGTAAATGATCCTGAGTTTTGGTATAGATTTTTATACTGAACTACGCTTTTGAGTCAATGGAATGTCACGGGTTTTCACCAGCTGAGAATCTGGCTCTTGATTTCAATATCTTTTTAAGTTGTCCTTTGTGTTTGACTGAACTAATTACAGAGTCAGATGGCTTTGCCATTTTCTCTCAGGTTAATGTTCTAACATGCACTTTGGACTGAGACTGCAATTGAATGGTTTGTGTTTGAGTTCGTCACAGAACAAATCCTCACAGATAAAAATGAAATCAAAAGAGGAAAAAAAGTTGACTTATTCTTTTGTAGCTTACACTGTTTAGCAAAGCTTAACTTTCTTTTTAGCCTTTTTAAACTAAACAAAAATTCATTTCAGGTGTAAGGGACATCTGGAAAACCGAAATATATTACTGAAACTGCAGTAAAACATACATAAAATGAAGATAGAGATGCTTAGTGTTAAGAGGCAGATTACCTCCAATAAACATGAATTCCATTTTTGAAATGGAAGAAATGTGATTACATTATTACCCATATCTACCAAAACTAATACTGCCATTTTCTTTAACTCCCTTTCTTACAACAGTCACATGTAGTGAAGAATTGTTTTTAATTCTGTTTTGTTTTCTTTTTTATGGGCAGGAGTGGATTAGCAATAATAGTAAGGGAGAAACTAGTGTCCACTGGAACCCCTTAGCTGCAGAAGATACTGCACAGACACAAGGAATTGACACCTGGAGCAGCAGTTTATAAGATTCTGCATTTTGAATGCTGCAGGTCTTTTCAGAGCAAATTTTTCAGAAGGATTGAACTTCCTAGCAAAGATGCCTGGTGTGATTTCCAGAAATCCTTAAAGATGTGAAGGGGAGCTTATAGAAAGGAAATGAAAAGCTCGTCTACCCTCTGGAAACCACTGATCCCAGGAAATTATCCCTAATTCTAAGTCAATGATTTGTAATGGCTTATGTTCACATGGCTCTAGCATGGGGCCTCTTAGGGTAGGCAGGTTGCAATCATAGCCTTGCACATTGCAAGCTTGCTCTGGGTCCAGCATGCAGAACCTATGGTTTCATCATCATTAGCAGTAGTAGTAGTAGTAGTCGTAGTAGTAGTAGTAGTAGTAGTAGTAGTAGTAGTAGTATTTTAACCCTTTAAGTGCCTACAAGTTCAGTTGTAATGACAGTAAGGACTGCATGGCCCCCAGAAGAGTGGCCGGTATGGGACTGAGTGTACTGAAGACGTGGCATGCTTTACAGTGGTTATGGAGTTGTGCAAAGATGATTAAAAACACAACACATGATATCTCAGCTAGACAGCTGAGAAGTAGCTATGAATTTGTTCATGTTTTGTACTGAATTTCGTCTAAGAATATGTTAAACTTGTGGTACATTACCCTAGACCCTGTTGTGGACCTACACTCACAGTCCCAGTTAAAATGTTATTGCTTCTGAGATATCCAGATCATTCAGAACAGGTGTTTTTTTAGTCTTTCTTCTTGTTTTTTTTTTTTATTTTTTGGTTAGGTTATTTGTGAACTTATTTTTGTTCACTCGTTTTTGGTGCTTGAAATAGGAGTAGTGACCTAGTCTGTATGTGATCTTGATCCAGCTTTAAATTTCTATGCCTTCTTAAAACCATCTTTTTCTTTGTGGTGGTCTGCTTTCCTCCAATTAGTGTGAGAAAAAGAATAAAAGGGGCTCCCTGTGAGCGCTTCATTTTGTTTGTGCTGTGATTAGCAAGGAAGTCTTTTCAGGAGAAGATTATACTTTTTTGATTCAAAACAGATTTTTAAAGAAAAAACCTCAGCAACATATTAAAATGACACTCTTACACAGTTCATTGTACACTATTACAATATCTTGCACTACTGGTTTACAGAACCTCAGATAGTAAATACATATTCAAAAGGGGATGATGTAGATTAGATTGTTGATTCTTGTCAACAAGGCAAGACATAAGAAAACGTACATAAGAAATGACACATACTGCTAATAGCATTCATTTCTCTAGGCAAATTACCAGTATCACAGTTTTATTTACATCCCATGAAACTCCCACTCTGTTTAATATTCCACAATAAATTACAACATGTTCTTCTGTAGGATTATTATAGTGAATTTGAATTAGAGGAATGGGGAGGCTTTTCACTATTTTCTGCATACTGGCAGTAGAGAATTTCTTCAGTTATGCCCTGCTGTCAGGAAAGAAGATATTTCTTTTTTTCTTTTGTTTTTTTCTGAGGAGGAGGGCAAAGAGAGAGGTGATGTACTACTTACTGTACATTTTTCTCAACAATTCAAAAAAAAAAATATTGTTGATGAAAGTGAAAACCAGAATTTCTTCTAAAGGCTATGAAGTGTTAATTGCTCAGAGGAAAATATATAATTAAATACATAAATTGAGAACAAAATGTAGTATGGAAATTTATTGCATACTTGAAACAACAAAAGTGGTAAATGCACAGTGCACTTTAAAATATTCTGTGTATACATGCCTATAGGCTACATGCTGTATGCAGAGTATGTTACAAATACATAGTGTTTTTTTCCAGCATTCTGTAACAGTGTGTGTATATATACTTATAAAAATTATATTATAGCATTTACTCAGATAGTAACGAGAAGACTGTTTAAAGATGACATCCAAAGTATGAAGAAGTGTATAGAATATTTCTGATTGAAACAAAGCCAGCAATATGTCACTAAAACCACAAAAAGGAACAGATCTTGTTTTTTTTTTCGACAGTGGAAATATGGATTTTCAAATACCATTAGTCCAGATACATTAAGCTGAATGGTCAGTTTCTTTTCCTGTGTTTGCAGCTTTTGATAGTTGAAGTGCAAAAAATCTTTTCTGAAAGGGCTGTAGCTATTGAGTTTTTTACTTAGATGACTACCTGCAAAATTTATAATAAAATGTTATCTTAAAACTTGTTTTTGTAAACTGAAATACATTTTCAGTTAATTTATTCTCTGTGTCCTTCAACAAATTAGGGTGTTAGAGTAGTGCAGTAGGAAACAGTAGATGAGACACTGGGTCTGCCTTTTTGTTGCATTTTTAAAGCAATCATTTTCTATATATTCTGAGTTACTTTTGATTCTTCGTGAAATAATACATTCTCAAATTCAGGTTCCTTTATGAGGTCGAAATCTGGAACAAGAAAGAATTCAGGAACTGCACCTGTGGACTTCAGGAGGTTCCAAGACTTGTGGAAGAAATCACATTTGGTCATCACAGTAGTCCTTTTAGTCTTCTAATGTCTTCATTTTCTGAAAAAAACCAGAGACAATAGAAGTGGTTTTAACCTCACCTAAAATTGGTATCTATTGTAGAGGACTGGGACAAAAGCAGAAAGGCAAGAGAAAAATGCTGAAGTAAACAGGACTTCTGGATGTGCTGAAGGAGCCAAGTACAAGATAAGGAGTTAAAAAAAAGCAGTTGTGTACTGTCAGCCAGCGCATGAACAGCGTGTGATCAGCAACCTTATTAGCTGACCTGACGTGTGTTATGGCTATGGATCGGACAGCAGTAGAACAGAGAACCTCATACAAATAGCTGCCTATTGGGATAGAAAGTTCCCAGGGAACAAACGTCCGGGTAAAGACATATAAAGCACTGCTTGCAAAATAAACTTTGTCTCACTTGAACCACAAGCTGAGTCCATGTCGTCATATGCCACAATCTATGTCTAAGCGAGGCATCCTTGGTCCTTCTATAGCCAATGGAGAAAAAAAGGTTGGTTTCAGGACTTTTTATTTTACCTTGTTTAGAAATGCCTCCTTCTCTACATTGACTGCCAAGAATTGTAGGATCACTGATTCAAATATAAGCATCCATGTTGTAGAGATTCAGATTTCCATTTGCTCACTTTAATCCCTGTAAAACAACAAAGAAATAATTGCAGTATTATAATCAGAATTTCTGGAATGCTCTTTTTCTTTCATCTTATGAATTATTTTCAGAGATACACATGGACATACACAGTAGGCTGTATCACAGACCTTTACTTACCTTTCAGCCGTTATTCCAGCTATCTGAAATTGAGGAATTCATACTGACAAAAGTAATAATTATTCAGACTAATTTAAGAACTCTCAACATATATACAAAAAAATCAAAAACCTTTACTGTATCTATACTCGTGCTCATTTTTTTCAAGGAGTAGAAAATTTGACACTACATATTTGCCTAAGCCGTTATCTCATTTTCATTCACAGATAACATACATGACATTTGCCTGGGTTTAATGTCTTACCTTTATTCCTTAGGTCTACATCCTCAAGAATATTGTTCTGGATTTTTTTACTCAGATCTTCATTTGCCTTCATGCCATGTATGAGTGTAAAGGATTTTTTTTCAGGAAACCTGATTAAATTAACAAACACCTAATCTGTTAGGTGAATTTTAAGGAACTGCCTTCCTCTTGCAGTACTATGAGTGATTAAAGTAGTCAGAGAACAATTTGTTATCCACATATTTTATCATTGAGTAGGTCAGTTTCAGAGAGCTTGGCAATATCCACTGAAATTATATACACACTATGCTGATGCAAGACTCATTTTTAATTGTAAGTAACACAATACCCATTATTTTACCTTGTGGCACTGGAATGTTTGATGTTCTTCCATTTTTTTCCACTCTTTCATTTTATAGTAATTACAAACTTAATTTTTACTATCTGTCAGTCATTCCGGAAAAGACTATAGAAAAAAATATCAACAGTTCGTAACGGTTATGACTTCTAAAAGGTATGTTAACCTTGGTCTTACAGTATTATTTTCACCCTGTAATTATCATTGTTCAGAATGACATGGGAATACTCTAGATAGTTGTTAAATTACAGTCAGACATTTCACAAATGTAGTAAAGTGTCTGCTGAATCAGTATTACAAATATTATTCAAACAGGGAAAGAAATATTACCGATTTTCTCTATGACAAACAATAAAGGTTCTTGTATCATCAGAAAAGAACTATTTTTTTGTTTTGTTTTTAAATATCATAGTTCTGGCAGGAAATCAAGAGAAACAAAAAGCCCAAGAACTTCCAGGACGTAAATGGAAGCAAAATCTAGCACCCCCAATATGTAGAACTGTTTTAAATATATACTTGTGCATACCTATTGAATAGAAGTTGCTAATATTGTCTTGTCATTTTTCAGACATGTATCTTTGAAATGCAGTGAATGACACAGATGTTACTTAAACCTCATTTCATTGGAGCAAATAGCAAGGTTCAAGTTGAAGCATATCTAAATCATCAGTATGTATGATTTAGTGAAAAGATAGATATTAATAACACACATCATATCATGAATATAACTGCAGGTATTCTCAGGTAGTCTGAAGCAGCAACTAACGTTTGAAGACATTCAGCTACTATCACCAGTTTAGGTTCTGTCCAGTTACACTCAACGTGTGTCGCAACTCTCTCTCTCGCCTCCTGGCCCCCTCTCTGCCTAACCCCCTCCCATCATCCTGGAGGGCAAGCAGGAAAGAAGTCATCTTTTACTAAAGAAATTTCCTTGATTCAGACAACATATAAGATGAAAGAACACTTTTAAAACAGTTTTTTACATTAGACATGCAACATTTGGTATAAGAAATAAAATGAGAAAGAATTAAAAAGCAGAAGATAGCTTTGAGATTGGAGTTTTCTTTTCCAGTCTGGAACCTGGACATCTTCATTGTCTGCTCTTGTGTACGGTGAAATACTCATGGGTCAGTCATGGAGGAAAAATCTTCAACACACACATAACTGAATGTCATTTGAGGATTCTTTTTCCTTTTTTATTTTATTTCATTAATAACTCTGAAAATGAAAGCTTTCTTGGTGGGGAAGTGAGGCATTTGTGGAGAGGAGCTTCTATGTTCTGGAGTACTTTCTTCCCAAAGAGTTAGTGAATTAAAAGTGGGTTTGAAGAAGTCAGTTCAGGTCTGGATTATTTACTATTTTCCATCTCATAATTAAATAATGTATAGGACTATAACTGAAGTGATGCCATGTGCTCGTCACCTTTCACTAGCAAACTTACTCCCCTATTTACCTTTAATTGCTCTCTGAAACCTATTATTTTCAACATTCTAAACCAGGTCTTCTCTGCCCAAGGTAGCTAATTAGAGTATCTGGATACTACATATGCACAGAAGACTATTGAATAATACATGAAGATTGACTGAAGTCAATTTCTTTGCATTTTTTATCTTTTATTCATTAGGAATTTTCAGAAAAACAGGGTTTGCTATGGCAAAAATAAAACACAGCCATACCTGGAGTGTTTCATAATAGAGTTTAAAATATTCTGAAGTAGCAGTGGCTAGATCTGAACATCTGGAAAGCTGAAAACCACACACTATTAAACATTTGTATTAGCTGTATCAGCTACCGGACATACACTCTCTGCATTCTGGTACACTGATCATATACCAATATTAAATGTCTTTGTGATATATTCCTTCACTATGCAGATCACGTGTCTATAAGAAGAAAATTTGGGAAGTATAACAGAGGTGATTTTGGCTTAATTTTAAGAACTATCTTTTATTCTTTCTAAGTTTGTTTTTTTCGGCAAAAGGAACCTTAGGTTTTTGAAGTGTCGCTCAACTAATTTTGCAGGATTTTATGTTTTTGGCCTGTTAGTATTTTTAACATAGTTTGTTTACATCAAGCTTCTTTGTTAGTTGCCTCTAACCGACAGAGTTTTCCTTGTTTGAAAACGCATTGTGAATGACTTAGAGTTTAAGCACAACTACTTCTCCCATAACATAAACCCAAAGTTCTCACCTTTCAGAGGGCCAACTTTTGCTTCCAAGTCTGCACCCACAGAGAACTCACCCTCTCCTGCATTTAAGAGAGTTAAGCCACAGCAATGTGGATTAGGATTAAGCAGCAAACATTAAATACACTTTTTTCAATATGTTCAGTGTCTTCTGAGCTGGGTCACAGGATTGTTGAAGGAGATTGCATGTTACATTTCAAGCAGAGTTTTTAAGTTAACTATCTGACTGTTTCAGACTGCTGAAGAGAGATTGTGCTTACAACAGAATGTTTACCCACAAGTAGAGGTTCTGGATTGATCAATATCTGTAATGAATATGGAACTGACTTCTTGTCCTCTGCAATTTCCAGGAATTTTTCATACAGAGTGGTATGAGAGGGAAGGCAGGAGATAGACTGTTAGTGTACCCTCTAGGATTGGACTCAGCCTTGGAAATGAAACGCACTGTTTCACTGTTTTCAAAATGTGGTTTCAAAACTACACACTCTGTTAGATGTTGATGGTGCACTGTCCACTACATGGAATTTTCTGTGCGACATGTCAGAGCTAAAGAATACAGGAGAAACTAATAGACACAAAGAGTGCCTCTCTACTGTTTGTAATGGACTGGCATAAACTTTTATGTGGGAAACTTTGTAATGATGCTCTTCTCCAAATACAATTATTGTATTCTGTTGATGCAAGCATCCCTCTAACCAGTAGTTTCACATCACACCATCAAAATTTAGGGGCCTTATAGCAATGAATTCATAATTCATTAAAACCAGCTATATTAATTACCAAATAAAATTGAGACATATTTCAAAAACTAATGACATACTGAGGCCTGTATTGCAGAAAATTGTTATGTAACAGATTTATATTGCTGAGTACAGATGTGTTTTCAATATCTTATAATGCTTCTCTAACAGACATGGTAATGTAAGAGGTTGAACAGACAATCCTAATTTTCATTTATATTCAAGGAATCTCTCTAAAGTTATGGACTTCCAGTTTGTGCCTGAGACTCAGAGTTTTGAAATATAAAGTTGACAAATCTACAGTGGTGTGAAATATATGACACCTACTGGATTTTTACACACCTAAATGCATCACATAGTAACTAAAGCCAAACAGCCAATCAACAAAAACTGTACAGAACGAATATGCATATTTTATGAGATAAAATCACAGTTTATTAGAGCTTTATTGTCAAAATTTCAAAGGCAAAGCAGGTGCCTTAGGAGGTAATTTGTTGTATGTGAGAACAAGGACAGAAAGCCAAGTCTCTTTCACCAAATTTCTTAACCATAGGAATAATTCCTTTTTGATATGCTTTGCATGAAACAAGGACTGTAACTGTTCAGTAAAATTTTTCTTCACATGCCTTCAAAGTATTTTTTAATATTAATTTGATTTTTTCCTCCTACTTCTTTGTATTTTAATCAATCAGTTTTAAGTAAGTCATTCTGTACTCTTACACTTCTTAAGGTGTTTAAGATTTTTCTGCTGGTACACATGATACAGTACATTGACCAAGATTAACAGCTAAAAAGTGCTTTTTGTTCGTTTGTTTTCTTGGGCTTCAGATAGGAAAGCTCATTTGCAAAAATTATATGCTGTTTGCAAAATACAGATTTTTTTCCATTAAATAAATATTTTTCTAGAGGTAACAAATGGAAAAGATCTGTTAGATCAAGTCATCAGTCTCATTCCCAGGGCAATATTGATCTTTAGCACAGATTTTCCTCTATTTTCAATGTTTAATTTTAAAAGTGAAAAATTATGACAAATTCAGTCTTTTCCACAAAACACAGGTTCATGCATCTCTTTGTCAAGAAGTAGTGTTGTTTTTGGAGCTCAGTCTAAGTTTCCAGAAACTTTATTTCGAACTTGACTTACAGAGATATGCCTATATTTGACATGATTCTATCCCTTCAAACATTAATACAGAGGTATAGCATTCTCCACTTTATATCTATTCCTTTTTCTTTAAAGTTAGTGGAAGGGGTTTTTTTACCGTTAACATGAGGAGGAATGAAACACTTGCTAGTCTTTACTCTCACTGTCATAACCAGGTCTTATATTTTCACAGTAGGCAGAAATTGCTAGTCATCTAGATATTTTGTTGATGTTACTGATGTTCTTTTGGTTTTCACCTCTGATGTTCACCCCTAGAAGGTTCCCCAGCACTAAACTTTTGAAGTGTGGCTTTCCATCCTTTACCTTCTGCTGTGCTACTTCAGCATTTGTAATGGAACCTTGTGATCCTGCAGCTTCCTTTGCTTTTGCACATTTCTGTCAAAGCAAAAAAAACTCTAAAGATTTCCATTAGTCATTTCCTACAGCTAACTCATGCTTAATCTAATGTCAAAATTTCTAGTATCTCTTTCATAATTTCTCTTTTACAAAATTCCTGACATAAAATGTACATATTTTTAACTTTGAGATTGTTTCCATCTGAATCCTGTTCTGTAACCTTCTTCAAATGTTTGCATATCTTGTTTATTCTCACTTGGAATACCTCTCCAAGTATTTGTCATTATTTGTCTTAAAAAGAATTGTGCAAAAACTGCAGTGAACTGGCAAAAAATCCATAAATGTGACCATGTGGGGTGATTCATTCATGTTTTACTGTGAATTTATTATTATCTATAGGGTATAATTCATGCAGTCTAATTGAGTGTGTACAAAATTGATGTACATCTCACTAGCTACCTGGATAAGCTGGTCATCTGTTCTGCCTGTACAGTCAACTGAGAGAAGCATCTCAGAAAGAGAACTGAATCAGTTTTAAGGTAGGTGTCTGATGATAGTTGTTACCTAGAAGTATCAGTCTTTCTCCATTCATTTACACAGGAAGTGTATTTAACTAGTTTAGGTGAAAGACTTGAATTTTAAATTATAAAGCTAAGTGAATCGAATCTCACACATAGTTCGTATGAAGTGACATTTTTAGGCTATTGTAGAGCAAGTTTCTGCACCAGTTTTTATATAATTGTATTAAAAATCAATAGGAGGAACAATAAACAGTAAAATTCTGTTATATCTCTAGAAAAAAGTGGAATGAAATAATTTGCTTATCCTGTCACATTTTATGCCCTGAAAGATGTAAATATTTTTATAAAAATATTAACCTTTTTATAAAAATATTTAAGCTTCTACATCACAAGTCAACTTTTCTTGATACTTTTTAATTTAAGAAATATTTGAAACAGCAAGTCTGGTTGATAAATAAAAGCTACATCTACATTGGCCCACCTGGAACACTGCTGGGAAATATCTAGCTTTGATCATGCCCCAGGTTTCGATACATGTTTTTAATATTGTGCCCCTTTGGAAATATATACATCGATTGACTTTAGTTTACATGCAAATACTGTCTATCTCTGTGTTGGGAATGAACAGATCACTACGTAGACATCTTTCCTGCCAAGCCCATGAATGTCAATAAGATACTCCAGTTACATGTCCTGCACTACATGTCAGAACAGAAGAACCGGTATTGACTCTGTTTTTTAGAGAACACGTCTATTTTAATTCAAATCTGTAGTCCACCTTGTATCAGTAGATTAAGCATTCAACAGAGCTTTGTGATGATGACTGATATAGTTAGTTACTGTTTAGGTTCAAATTTCTGAAATTCTGAAGAAGGAAATGTCACTGATTAGCAGAATCCTAACCATGAGCAACTATGATGATCACTACAATGGAAGCAGTGCTAAAAGTATGTAAGTAGCAGACTATATTTTTAAATACTGTTGTTAGTCACCATTTAGATCGTCAAGGTATATGATAAATTTTGCATTCTTTGAAGTCTCTGAATCAAGTTATGACATCTTTCTAAAAGATACTCAAAAATCACCAATTTGCTGATAGAATAAAGTCCAATGAAACATACTATACAACTGGACAGATTACCTTGCCATAATGGTGCTTTTGGTCTGAAAACATGGAATTCTGAGGACAGACTTTAGGTTAAAAAAAAAACCAAAACCCACACTTCCCTGACCCCCAAGAAAAAAAACCCCACTATTATTTCAGAAGAGTTCTATTTAGAGAGAAATTAATGTTTTTCTACTTCAATTCATAACCTAAAGAATGAATGAAACAACAGAAGCAAAAAACAATCTGAAGAGGAGTCAATTGTCTTGGATTCCAGTCTCACTTCTGACACATAGCATAGGATTTGTATTATCTTACTTTAGACATTAAAGTATAGATATCTGATTGTGAACTTGGTCTTCCTTTACAGCTGATGGATAAATACAGAACTCATTAATGGAAATAATTTCAACCCACATCTATAATTATTCAGATGAGCAACACCTTAACAAGCACCTATTTCTCTACAAAATGGAGAGGGAGTCATAGGCAGCTAGCTGAGATATACACACTGGCTGTGTAGATATCTAAAATTAAATAAGGTTTATCCCACCTAATATGATTTGTATGAAGAGATAAAAAAATATTTTTTTCATGTGAAAATATCTGTAAAATGAGTATTCAAGTATGTGCTTAGTGATGACATTGTGGGGATTCATGAATGTATGTTGTGAGGAGGTTTACAGTCATTTAAGGATATGAGATCTGCATCTTCACACTGAATATACTAAAACATTAAAGTTTTCCAGAAGTCACTATTATGCAAGACAATTCTAGGCTTGAAGGCATACACTAAATTTTGCATTTTTTACATATTTTTTGCATTTCTTATTTTAATGACCGAATTACACTTGGAGTTACAACTAAGCTTACCAATGCTTTGAACACATGATTAGTTTCATCATCTGACTTAGGAAAGTCATGCAAAAGTTCTTTGTTTTCTCTGCTGGCTTAAATAAAAAGTTAAAGTGAGAAAGTTGATAGTAACATTTGCATATTTTTGTAAATTTATTTGTATGCACTTTTATTTAAAAATGAATTTTGCATTGTAGATGGATTTTATCTAGAAATGACGCACAGTGTTCAGTTCTCAACGTAATTACATTTTAAGAAATATTGATGCATTAATGTATACAGATAATATTCTAGGCAAACAAGAAAAAAGCTTAATTAAGCACTAAATATATTTTGAAATAATACCTGTTTACTTTCAGATTTTATTTACAGACATGATAATTATATTTTTGTTCATACAGTAGTAAAAATATTATCCAATAAATTATAGTGCAATACTAAAGCAAAGGTAGGCTATAAGGTGTATCTAATTTATTCACATTGCTAACATCTATGAAACCTAATGATTCCAGTGATCTCTCTGGTTTTCAGCAAGTTTCTCTGTTCACCAGTCTTTGCAGCAGCACCATAATCTCACATTTACGAATCTAGAAAGGAATAATAAATCACATTCAAAACGAGGCCAAAATGCAAATGACAAGTGTAACTAATACAATAGGAGAAAGAAGGGGTCTGCAGTTCAAAGAAGTTTTCTTAATCTTTCTATGACTTTCATAAGAGTAATCATGTATAAAACATACTGTTAGTAATTAAATGAGTTGTGTTCAATCTGATTAAAAAATATGGTGTATGTAGTGCTGTAAGTTTTGTGAGGCTCTGTAGATTTTTATTCACAAGCATTTGATCTTGATCTGAAATGTACCTTGTATTACCAAATAAAGCTGTTGCATATGACTATATAGCTGTGCAGACTGACAGACAGACAGACAGACACAGGTGTGTGTGTGTGTTTGTGTGTATGCATGTGTGTATACTTACGTACATGTGTATAAATATCCCAATATCTTGATATACCAACTAGCATTCTACTGGTTAAAAATCTAGTGAGAATGTGAAATTTGACTGAAGTCAAACAGCTAGAGTCCAGCATCTATGCAATAATGTAACTTGTGTATGTACTGGTAATGCCCAATGGGTACATAAAATGTTTTTTTTATATATTTAGTTCAAAACATATTCTGAAAGCATCTAACAGTGCTCCCAAAGGTGCTCAAAGAGATTCTTCTCAGCCACTGTATTTGATTTCTGTTGGTCAACCAAAGGCACATTCTGATATTACACACTTATTTCCTTATTTAAAATTGAGTTCTGACGAGATGTGTGGCACCTGCAATACCAGTATTTTCCCTAATGACCTGGAAATTTGTGAGGCTTCTAACAGTTAGATAAAAATACCTCTACTTCACTTTCAAGAATGAAAACTACCACAGAAAATATACAGGAACTAAATTAATTCAAAACTGATGTATTTTAGTTAGCTCTTACTGAGGGAATTTCTCATGTTTGAGTGCCCCAGAATTAGCTTTGAGCACACTAAAATTTTTCAGGCTTTTTTTTAAGTAAGAATCCATATCCGTTTCATAATTTATCCATATTTTTTCCTAGTTCATGAAGCTACACAGCCTTTTACTATTCATCATCCACTTTCCCTCCTGTTTCACACCTTCAGATTTTGTTCTTGCAGACACATACTGCTCCTGAATTTAAGAGGTATATTGCATACATATTACTCTGTATTGACAGCTTGTGTAGGATACAGGCTGTTCAGGAGGGATAGGCAGGGCAGGCGAGGTGGAGGTGTTGCACGATACATAAGGGAGAGGTTTGATTGCATAGCCCTTACTGTCAGTGACAACGTGGTTGAGAGCCTCTGGGTGAGGATTAGAGGGGCTGGAAAACAGAAGAGATGTTGTAGTGGACGTCTACTACCAATCATTTAGCCAGGATGTAAGTGTGAATGAGTTCTTCTATAGGGGAAATTGAGTTCTTGTATAGGAGAAATTTATTTCTTGTCGTTATGGGAGATTTCAACTGGGAATATCATACATACAGCTGTGATGAGCAAGTCTTGGAAATTCTTGAAGTTTGTAGGAGGCAACTTCTTCTCACAGGTACTCAGTGAGCAGTGAGCCAAATAGGAAAGATGCCCTCCTAGACTTGTTGATGGTCAATAGAGAAGAACTAGTGGGATATGTGATAGTAGATGGCTGTCTCAGCCACAGTGATCATGAAATGGTCGAGTTTAAAATTTTCGGTGTAAAGACAAAGAGGAACAGCAGAGACGCTACCCTAGACTGCAGGAGAACAAACTGTAAGCTATTCAGGAAGCTATTTAGCGGAGTACACTGGGAATCTGCTTTGAGTTCTTAGGGGTCCACGAGTGCTGGCAAGTTGCTGGGGGAGGGGAACCTTCCCACTGCTATCAGTTTGATGCCAGTACCAGCAATACATGTCCAGAGCCTGGAAAAGGATCACAGGTCAGCAGGAGAGCACTTGGAGGGCAGCACAAAAGAACTCCAGCCACTCCAGCCAGTAAGTCAGCTTCATTGGGGGCCCAACTTAAATGCCTCTATGCAAAAGCATGCAGCATGGGGAATAAACGAGAGGAGTCAGAGATGTGTGCACACCTGCAGGGCACGCATCACAGACATGCCTGTGTAGCATGCCCTGTGGTGGGATGGCTGCTATGACTGCAGTGCTGGAGTAGAAGGATACAGGTTTTGTAGGAAGGATAAGCAGGGTAAAAATAAAAAAAAAAAACAAAAAAAACAAGAAGTAGTTTAATGAGAGGTTTGAGGGGACACTTTGGTTAAGATTATATTTTCTTTTACTTTGAGGTTATTTTCATGTGTATGAAAACTCATTTCTACTGTTGAATTTGGGATTAATACAATGAAATATTTGCTTGTAGTTCAGCCTGGAGAAAAGAAGGCTCCAGAGAGACCTTCTTGCAGCCTTTCAGTACTTGAAGGGGGCTTGTAAGAAAGATGGGGACAAACTTTTCAGCAGGGTCTGTTGCGACAGGACAAGGGGTGATGGTTTTAAACTAAAAGAGGGTAGATACAAGGAAGACATTTTTTACAATGAGGGTGATAAAGCATTGGAACAGGTTTCCCAGAGAGGTGGTAGATGCATCTTCCTGGAACCATTCAAGGTCAGGTTGGAGGGGGCTCTGAGCAACCTGATCTAGTTGTAGATGTCCCTGTTCTTTGCAGGGGAGTTGGACTAGATGATCTTTAAAGATCCCTTCCAGCCCAAGCTATTCTATGATTCTATGATTTTGTGATATTTATTATGTTGTTTTACAGTGAATGAGTAATAATTACATTTCCACCTGTACCATTTTTCTTTTCCTTGTCCATACTGAATTTGCCTTACAAGTAGTTCCACCCTTTTCAGAAATATTGCTTAAAATGAAATACCATTCACACTGATCCATGAAGTAACAGATGGTTTTAACTCTTATCTGTAGAAATAAAAAATGAACTATAGGCAAGTCAATTATAGTGAGATTTCCAGTAGGACTTTTCAAAGTTAAATATTCAGACACTCTAAAATCTGTTTACATCTATCTAGGAATGGTGGTCCAGATCATCTAACCACAACAATGCCTAAATATCCCAGTTCACATGTACACTGTTAAATACTCTGCTCCAAGGACCAGTTCCTGGCCTTCAAGGAAAATGATACTGTATGACTTACATCCAGATAGCTGCCTCTGGAGCTGGCTAAACATGTCTGCCATATGTACTGGATGGTCACAGGTTTTCTTTCGTACACATGCCCCTAAACTGTACATATTTGGAGTGCAGAAATGGGGGGCTGTAATCAAAATGTCTGAAATTACATGGGGACTGTGTTGCAGTTCACCAGAATTTCTACGGCTTAAAAGTGAGGATTTACAGCACTTGCTATGACATATGGCAAAAAGGCATTTTGGGGTGCTTGCAAACACTGATTGACATTCTACAATTAAATTGGAAGCTGGGGTATGAAGAAAGGGGCCAGACTTCATGTAGTGTTATGCTTATAGCTTATTGAGAGCGTCCTTGGAAAGGATGAAACATATTTTGTGCATGGACTTTGTTTCACAGGCAACTGACTGATTTATTTCAAAACAGAGTTTGGTTTTAGACATTGTTCAGTCATGTAAGAAGAAAGGTTTACACTTTCAAACCAAATGCTCATCCACTACAGTGTGATTCTAAAACTATCTGCTCCTCTTTTTTCAGCAAACATCACTTCCCTGAAAGATTTTAACATTACTAAACTTCAAAGGAAAGAGCTCAATTACACTCTTAACCTTACTAACTTATATATTTGTTAACTTTAAAGAGTCTTCTCAATGCAGATTTCCTAGATTACTTCACAGAATCACAGAATCACAGAATAGTAGGGGTTGGAAGGGACCTCTGTGGGTCATCTAGTCCAACCCCCCCGCCGAAGCAGGGTCACCTACAGCAGGCTGCACAGGACCTTGTCCAGGCGGGTCTTGAATATCTCCACAGAAGGAGACTCCACAACCTCCCTGGGCAGCCTGTTCCAGTGCTCCGTCACCCTCAGAGAGAAGAAGTTCCTCCTCATGTTCAGACGGAACTTCCTGTGCCTCAGTTTGTGCCCATTACCCCTTGTCCTGTCACTGGGCACCACTGAAAAGAGCTTGGCCCCATCCTCCTGACACCCACCCTTCAGATATTTGTAGGCATTTATAAGGTCCCCTCGCAGCCTTCTCTTCTTCAGGCTGAACAAGCCCAGTTCCCTCAACCTCTCCTCGTAGTGGAGATGCTCCAGTCCCCTCACCATCCTTGTAGCCCTCCGCTGGACTCTCTCCAGTAGCTCTTCATCCTTCTTGAACTGGGGAGCCCAGAACTGGACACAGTACTCCAGATGAGGCCTCACCAGGGCAGTGTAGAGGGGAAGGAGAACCTCCCTTGTCCTGCTGGCCACACTCTTCTTCATGCACCCCAGGATCCCATTGGCCATCTTGGCAGCCAGGGCACACTGCTGGCTCATAGTTAACCTGTCGTCCACCAGGACACCCAGGTCCCTCTCCGCAGAGCTGCTCTCCAGCAGGTCCACACCAAGCCTGTACTGGTGCATGAGGTTGTTCCTCCCCAGGTGCAGGACCCTGCACTTGCCCTTGTTGAACCTCATCAGGTTCCTCTCTGCCCAGCTCTCCAGCCTGTCCAGGTCACGCTGAATGGCAGCACAGCCTTCTGGTGTATCTACCACTCCTCCCAGTTTGGTGTCATCAGCAAACTTGCTGAGGGTACATTCTAACTCTTCATCCAGGTCGTTGATGAAGAAGTTAAACAAGACTGGGCCCAGTACTGACCCCTGAGGGACACCACTTGTCACCAGCCTCCAACTAGACTCAGCGCCGCTGATGACAACCCTCTGCGTTCTGCCATTCAGCCAGTTCTCTATCCACTTCACTGACCACTCATCCAGCCCACACTTCCTCAGCTTCCCCAGGAGGATATCATGGGAGACTGTGTCGAAAGCCTTGCTGAAGTCAAGGTAGATAACATCCACAGCTCTCCCTTCGTCTACCCAGCCAGTCATGTCATCGTAGAAAGCTATCAGATTGGTCAGGCATGATTTCCCCTTGGTGAATCCATGCTGACTACTCCTGATAACCTTCTTTTCTTTCACTTGCTTCATGATGGCCTCCAGGATAAGCTGCTCCATCACCTTTCCCAGGATGGAGGTGAGGCTGACCGGCCTGTAGTTCCCTGGGTCCTCCTTCTTGCCCTTTTTGAAGATTGGAGTGACATTGGCCTTTCTCCAGTCCTCGGGCACCTCTCCTGTCTTCCAGGACCTCTCAAAGATGATGGAGAGTGGCTCAGCAATGACATCCGCCAGCTCCCTCAGCACTCGTGGGTGCATTCCATCGGGGCCCATGGATTTGTGGACATCCAGATCGCTTAAGCGATCCCTCACACAGTCCTCCTCGACCAAGGGAAAGTCGTCCTCTCTGTAGGCTTCCTCTCTTACCTCCGGGGCCTGGGATTCCTGAGGGCCAGTCTTAGCACTGAAGACTGAAGCAAAGAAGGCATTCATTAGCTCTGCCTTCTCCGCATCCTCCGTCACCAGGACACCCGCCTCATTCAGCAGCGGCCCCACGTTTTCCCTAGCCTTCCTTTTGCTGCTGATGTAGTTGAAGAAGCCCTTCTTCTTGTTTTTGACATCCCTTGCCAGCTTCAATTCCAGGTGAGCCTTGGCCTTCCTCGTCGCATCCCTGCATGCTCTCACTACGTTTCTGTACTCTTCCCAAGTGGCCTGTCCCTCTTTCCACATGCCATGCACCTTTCTCTTCTGCCTGATCTCCGCTAGAAGCTCTTTGTTTAACCATGCAGGTCTCCTTCCTCCTTTGCTAAATTTCTTTCTCAGAGAAAGCTCTACTGTTCAGAGATTAACTGTAAGGAAACTGTAAGAAACTTTGCCACAGTATTTCAGGTAGATGTTTAATATTTTGGTGTTGCAATATCCAAGTTAAATATGTTTCTTCCCATAATGACTTAAGGATCTATGACTTCAGCATGTATTTCTCATCAAAAAAACTCACACATTACGATCAGAAACCTGATTTATCTAGCATTCCATCTTTCCATCTACAAGAAAAACACAATATTATTGTGACAGGGGTGTTTCAAGGTCTGCATATGATAGACAACTCTGAAAAACAAAAACAATTTCCTAAACCATTAGCATTCAAACTATATATTGGCCAAGAACAACTGAAGTTAAAAGACTCCTTTGGGCTTTTCCATGCAAAGTAGCAGCAATATTTCTGTTAGATTAATATACTCAAGAAATTGTCAGAAGCATTACAATTTTACTGGGAATTATATATAGCGATATATATACTCAGGGTGTGTACTACAGGCCACCTAACCAGGAGGAGGAAGTTGATGAGGCCTTCTACAGGCAGCTGCAAGCAGCCTCACAGTCACAGGCCCTGGTTCTCATGGGGGACTTCAATCACACTGACATCAGCTGGGAAGACCATAGAGCTAGGCAGGCGCAATCCAGGAGGTTCCTACAGAGCATCGATGATAACTTTCTGATGCAAGTGGTGGAGGAACCAACAAGGAAAGGCGCTCTGCTGGACCTTGTACTAACAAACAAGGAGGGAATGGTTGAGGACTTGAAGGTCGGAGTTACACTCGGCTGCAGGGACCATGAAATGGTGGAGTTCAGGATCCTGCGTGGAGGAAGCAGTGCGATAAGCAGAATCAAAACCTTGGACTTCAGGAGAGATAGCTTTGGCCTCTTCAAGGAGCTGCTTGGAGGAATATTGTCGGCCAGGGCTCTCGAAGGCAGGGGGGTCCAAGAGTGCTGGTCGCTATTTAAATGTCACTTCCTCCATGCTCAGCAGTGGTGCATCCCCCTGAGAAAGAAATCTAGCAAAGGAGGCAGGAGACCTGCATGGTTGAACAAGGAGTGTCTAGCAGAGATCAGGTGGAAGAGGAAAGTTCATGGAATGTGGAAAGAGGGGCAGGCCACTTGAGAAGAATACAGGAATGTGGTGAGAGCATGCAGGGATGCAACGAGGAAGGCCAAGGCCCACCTGGAATTGAATCTGGCAAGGGATGTCAAAAACAACAAGAAGGGCTTCTTCAACTACATCAGCAGCAAAAGAAAGGCTAGGGACAATGTGGGGCTGCTGCTGAATGAGGTGGGTGTCCTGGTGACGGAGGATGCAGTGAAGGCAGAGTTACTGAATGCCTTCTTTGCTTCAGTCTTCAGTGCCAAGGCAGGCCCTCAGTAATCCCAGGCCCCGAAGATAAGAGAAGAAGCCCACAGAGAGGACGACTTTCCCTTGGTCGAGGAGGACAGTGTGAGGGATCGCTTAAGCGATCTGGACGTCCACAAATCCATGGGCCCCGATGGAATGCACCCACGAGTGCTGAGGGAGCTGGCGGATGTCATTGCTGAGCCACTCCTCATCATCGTTGAGAGGTCCTGGAGGACAGGAGAGGTGCCCGAGGACTGGAGAAAGGCCAATGTCACTCCAATCTTCAAAAAGGGCAAGTAGGAGGACCCAGGGAACTACAGGCCAGTCAGCCTCACCTCCATCCCAGGAAAGGTGATGGAGCAGCTCATCCTGGAGGTCATCAACAAGCAAGTGGAGGAAAAGAAGGTTATCAGGAGTAGTCAGCATGGATTCACCAAGGGGAAATCATGCTTGACCAATCTGATAGCTTTCTACAATGACGTGACTGGCTGGGTAGATGAGGGGAGAGCCATGGATGTTGTCTACCTCGACTTCAGCAAGGCTTTCGACACAGTCTCCCATAATATCCTCCTAGGGAAGCTGAGGAAGTGTGGGCTGGATGAGTGGTCAGTGAGGTGGATTGAGAACTGGCTGAATGGCAGAACGCAGAGGGTTGTCATCAGTGGCACTGAGTCTAGTTGGAGGCCGGTAACTAGTGGTGTCCCCCAGGGGTCAGTACTTGGACCAGTTTTCTTTAACTTACTCATCAGTGACCTGGATGAAGAGTTAGAATGTACCCTCAGCAAGTTTGCTGATGAAACCAAACTGGGAGGAGTGGTAGATACACCAGAAGGCTGTGCTGCCGTTCAGCGTGATCTAAACAGGCTGGAAAGTTGGGCAGAGAGGAACCTGATGAAGTTCCACAAGGGCAAGTGCAGGGTCCTGCACCTGGGGAGGAACAACCTCATACACCAGTACAGGCTTGGGGCGGACCTGCTGGAGAGCAGCTCTGTGGAAAGGGACCTGGGAGTGCAGGTTGACCATGAGCCATCAGTGTGCCCTGGCTGCCAAGAAAGCTAATGGGATCCTGGGATGCATTAGGAGGAGTGTGGCCAGCAGGTCGAGGGAGGTTCTCCTTCCCCTCTACACTGCCCTGGTGAGGTCTCATCTGGAGTACTGTGTCCAGTTCTGGGCTCCCCAGTTCAAGAAAGATGAAGAGCTATTGGAGAAAGTCCAGCGGAGGGCTACAAGGATGGTGAGGGGACTGGAACATCTCTCCTACGAGGAGAGGCTGAGGGAGCTGGACTTGTTCAGCCTGAAGAAGAGAAGGTTGAGAAGGGACCTTAGAAATGCTTATAAATATCTGAAGGGTGGGTGTCAGGAGGATGGGGCCAAACTCTTTTCAGTGGTGCCCAGTGACAGGACAAGGGGCAATGGGCACAAACTGAGGCACAGGAAGTTCCGTCTGAACATGAGGAAGAACTTCTTCCCTCTGAGGGTGACGGAGCACTGGAACAGGCTGCCCAGGGAGGTTGTGGAGTCTCCTTCTGTGGAGATATTAAAGACCCGCCTGGACGTGGTCCTGTGCAGCCTGCTGTAGGTGACCCTGCTTTGTCAGGGGAGTTGGACTAGATGACCCACAGAGGTCCCTTCCAACCCCTACCATTCTGTGATTCTGTGATATGTATCTATGTATGCTAAGTCCACAGGATATTTAAAGCTTACATTATTATTACTCCCAATAGCAATTGCTTCAAACAATTCAAAACTTTCCCTCCTGATTGGTGTAATATAGGACACCCTAAATCTCTTTGTGACACTAGAGACTGGCATGTATATTTAAACACTGAGAAAAAGATACCAGAATTAAAACATGGTAAAATACAATTATGTGTAGTCACATACATATGGATTTCTTGCATGTAATAATGCAGATAACAAGGCATGCTGCTTTATTCTAAGTGTTTTTAAAGAATTTGGATTTTTACTTATTATCAGATTTCATCTTTGACCTATACAAATGTTAAGTAGCATCGTGATTTAACCCCAGCTGGCAGCTTAGCCCCATATATCCACTCACGCATTTCTCAAAGTGGGATGGGCAAGAGAACTAGAAGGGTAACAGTGAGAAAGTCATGGGGTGAAATAAAGACAATTTAATAGGTAAAGCAAAAGCCACACATACAAGGAAAGCAAAATAAGCAATGCGTTCACCACTTCTCATTTGCAGGCAGGTGTCAGCCACTTCCAGGAAAACAGGGCTCCATCACACGCAATGGTTGCTTGGGAAGACAAACCCCACAACTCTTAGTGAACCTCCTTCCTCCTTCTTCACCCCGATTTTATTGCTGAGCAAGACATCACTTGCCATGGAATATCCTTTTGGTCAGTTGGGGTCAGCTGTTCAGCTGTGTCCCCGCCCAGCTTCTTGTCCACCCCCAACCTACTCGCTTATGGGGCAGTGTGAGAAGCAGAAAAGGCTTTGATGCTGTGCAAGCACTGCTCAGCAATAATGAAAACACTGGTGTGTAATCAACACAGTTTTAGTCACAAATCCAAGACATTGCACTGTACAAGCTACTATGAAAAAAATAATTATATCCCAGCCAAACCCAGGAAAAATACAGCAGATTTCAACAGGCTAGAATCCATCAGAATTTCTAACTATGTGTGTAGAAGATTCTTAAGTACATCATTGTTTTGATGGCAATGGCAAAAAAGTCAGTATGTTCATCAGACACTTCCTTGGTTATTAAAAAGAATACTTTCCTTTTCTTACACAAAACCATGTCCACATTCAAAAAAATGTATTAAAGAAATTAAAACTATCCCCCCATTGTCCTCACATAGCAACATATTTCCAAATGAAAAATATAATATTTTAACATTATTTACACATTTTCTCTGAGAAAACAGATGAAATATTTTAAGACAAAATAAAATTTTTTCTGTGATATGAAAGATTCTGGAGTTAGTGATAAATTAGTTCCTAAAAAATAATGACTGCATGAATAATTTGTAACAGTCGTGACAAGAAAAATACCTCTGTAAAATCTAATCATTGGGTGAAAAAAACTAGTGTATTATTATGAGCAATGAAAAAGTGTTTCTTTGATATTTTCAAGCTTCTTCTTCAAGCCTTTAATAAGAATACTAAATATAACATACAGCATAAGGCTACTATATGCTATATATATATATGTATCCTTCCTATTTTTTCCATATTTTTAATGCCTTTTTTAGGCCATGTGGATTGTTGGTTGAATTTTAATTCATCACTTCATTTGCTTGTGAGGATAAAAGGAATGAATTGTGTGCACATACATCAAACTGGTTCCTAAACAATGCAATTAACTTCACACTAACTTAAAACCACATGAAGTTGAAAATGGGGAATTTTCTGTCACCTCCTTACAAACTGCCAGTGATCTTGTGAAAAGACAAGAGGGCTAGCAGCTTGATACAACTAGATTAAAGAATATTTTTTCAGCTTCAGAGGTCAATAGCCATGGGAGTTTGGTCTAACTGAAGAAGTGCCTTAAGAAGTATTTTCTATGTGGTAGTTATTTTTCAGTATTGCTTCTTTTTAATTTAATATCTAAACTAATTATAATGAATTGGAGAAACAGTGAGGAACAATGAACTTAATTTTCAATGTGGTAATACAAATTTGTGTAAGGGGGAAAGGAATCCTTATGAACTGATACCAAGCAATAAGTGAAACTGAAAGGGGTTTTGATTCATTCTGTAAATGAAGTGACAAAAAGAATGTTATTTAATGTTGACAGTTATAAAGTAATGCACACAGGGTTTAAAATTCATGGCAGCCACCGAATGAATTCAACTGAAGTGCAGCATAACTTGCAGGTGACCTTTGAATTTTTTGAGACTTCTGCCTCTGTATGGCTAGACATTGCAAAGGAGTAAGTTACGAAGACAAAGCTAAGATACACACAGCTAGATTGATAGAAAATGGGATCTTTTTTTGTTTTGTTCTGATCAGAGACATTTTATGAGTTTGACATATTTCATACAAGTACCACTCTACAAGTATCTACGTACTGTGTGGAAGCTACACAAAAATATCTCCAAAGTATCAGATGTAAGAGATGCAAAAAATTGTCAGCTACAATATGCATATATAGAGAATAGGTAAAGAATAAATTCCATTTCACTCTGCTGTTTTCACAGGACTATTTTCACACTTGTTTTTCTCAACCTAGTAGTTGTAACAGTGAAAAGGGGTTGATCAGTAGATTGAGATCCTCAGATTTGCAAAAGAGTGGAAAGACAGGATTTAGACACACAGACTGGAATTGGTTAGTCAAATCCAAGAAAGGAGAAAACAATACTCTATTAAATGCAAACATAAGAACAGAGCATGAGTTCCAGAGACAATATTACAAAAAGAAGTTCTGAATAGCAAATTATCCCAAACCCACACCCACAGTTATCATCATATTTGTCTCTATTTAATATGCATATATTTTAATCTCAAAAGGATGTTTATGGTTACTCAGTTCTCTAACCGAGACAGCCTAGAAACCTCTTGGTTACTTCTTGTTGAAGTAAGAGAAATTGTTATGAAAGCTTATTCACTTTAGAAGTGTTGAAAATTGAATACTATCAGGGACAATAATCTTTCCAACACATCAAGTAAATGATGCATATAGCTATAGTGTCCCTGAATATATTTCTTATATATATTATGCCCCTGAATATTTATTGTGTTCTTGAACATCTACAGTAACAGAGATCCCTGTTATCTCTGTATTACACTTCTAGTTATTTAACAGCTCCTATAACTAGTCCTTTTCCTTGTGCAATAATCTTCTTGCAAATTGTCTTTTTTTCTTTACAGTTAACCTACAGAAAAACTATCTCTGCTTTTTTCCCCCTGTAACTGCTATAATTTGAAGACCATTATTGTATTCCTAGATTGAGAAAAAAAGTGTTACTACCAGACTGTCAAATGTTTTTTTGCATCGTTCTTATTGCTCTTATTTGAGTTTCTCTGACTTGTCTATACCATTGCCAAATTAGAGGCAGCAAGCAAGCAACAGTTCATGAGTCTTCAGGGCAGAATATCTTTATCATTTTACAAGCAATTCTTCTGATAACACATTTCAGAAGGGTATTTTCCCTTCTGTTGAGAGGTTTGGTGGGGTTTTTTGTACATACTCCGCTGAAGATTGTAACACCTTCCTGCTGTATTTCTGACTGACTGGCATATTAATAAAAATTTGCAACCTATTCATTTTACTTTTCTTTCACAAGTATAAAATTTTCTATTTGTTTTTATTATTTTAAGAATTTCAGATCATTTCTATAAGACATATTTTTGTGTGATAATGCTGCCCTTATATATTGCCACCATTATTTGCTTTCTGTATTATCTTTTTGTATTTTGCAAATTAAGTTGCCTGCAACCAGAAAAAAAAGAAATTCCTATGACTTCTACAGGAGCTTATCCCATCTTCCATGTTCGCTGGAATATGTGATAGTTTCTCTATGTTTTATCAAGTACTTCTGTTATTTGCAGTAATTATCTAAAAAATATTTCCTTCTTTTCTTATGATAAGATCATGCGTATTTTGGCAGAATCCTTGCAAATGTTAAGATAGATCATACCTAGCTTTTCATTTGAACCCAAGGCAAGTTATCCTGGTCAAAAAATGTCCTGGTTTTGGTTAAAACAGAACAGATTCTCTTTTAATGAATCTACCTTACAGCTAAGTTCTTCTAAGTAACTGCATATTTCTGAAGTTGGCTGCATATTTTTCAGACAGTGTCCACTCCAAAGCTGAGAACACCTGATGTTTACAGTTACACTGAGCTAACGGTAGGAAAGGAATGCAGAAAAAGCGCCCTGTTTATAATTATTACTATCACAGCCAAAGTCACCGACAGATCTCTTAGGTCTCGCAAGTGAGGAGTTGGAAGGGGTCATACTTGCGGGGATGGGTGAACAAGACAGGTGACACGATATTGACCAACGAGGTATTCCATGCCATGCACGTCACACTCAGTTTAAAACTGGGGGATCATAAGTGTCTCCCTTTCTTCATCCATGGCCAGCTTCTGAAGACGACCCTGCTCCTTGCTCTGCTTGCCACCCTGATCAAGATTCTGATCCGTGCATTCCTGAGTGCAGTTCCTGCCTACTGCAGAGTACCGTCCGGGACTTCCTGGTGTTGCCCAGCAGCTGCTGGCAGGATGCCAGTGCCAGGCACCCAACTCCAGGAAACTCAGTATTGGTTCTGTATATTTTACATTATTTCTCTTATTATTAATATTATTAGTATTATTAGTAAAGTTTTTTATATTCAATTTGTAAGTCTCTCTCCCTTTTCCTCCTTTTCCCTTCCTCTAGTGGGAGGGTGGGGGTTAACAGAGAGCCTCTGCCACTCAGTTTATTGACGCTCTGTTTTTAACCTGAGACAAAGAAGAAAATGAGGTTGATATATGTAACCAAAGCAGACACCTATTGCACTCATAAAAGTGGAAGCACACTAAACAGAATGTAAACGGGCACAAACTGAAGCATAAGAAGTTCCGTCTGAACATAAGGAAGAACTTCCCTCTGAAGGTGACGGAGCACTGGAACAAGCTGCACAGGGAGGTTGTGGAGTCTCCTCTGGAGATATTCAAGACCCACCTGGACAAGGTCTTGTG
This sequence comes from Opisthocomus hoazin, assembly GCF_030867145.1. Classification (NCBI taxonomy): domain Eukaryota; kingdom Metazoa; phylum Chordata; class Aves; order Opisthocomiformes; family Opisthocomidae; genus Opisthocomus; species Opisthocomus hoazin. The sequence goes on along the minus strand of NC_134414.1, from coordinate 46,423,041 downwards.
CAGCCTGCTGTAGGTGACCCTGCTTCAGCAGGGGGTTTGGACTAGATGACCCACAGAGGTCCCTTCCAACCCCTACCATTCTGTGATTCTGTGATTCTGTAATCAATGTCAGCTAGTCTTGAACTTGGACTTGAGCACACGAATGCAGTGTAACTGTATCAGCATGTATTAATTCAGCCGGCTAGTGAAAACAGTGTAGCCCTTGCTACAGGCATGCCATAGATGTGCTAACACTGCACAGCCCCAGCTGGATTTTCAGCCTGGTTATCAACTTGTTAGGAGTCCTTGCTGTGTGAATCACACCTTAACTCTGCATATCTCTTGCTGTTATGTAAGGTGTTAACACAGGAGAGCAGCAAAGGCATTGAAAATATTTATTGAAAACCGAGGTCCCAAAAAAACAGCTTACTGATGTCATTTATGTATCAAGATCTCTTTTTTTCCAGAACGTCTAGTATGTCTAGTAAAGTTCGGTTTCAAATTTTAGAACTGGTTTGCATTACCAGTTTTCTAAATACTTCTGTAACAAGGCTCTGTGATTCCTTAACTGCTATACAAATATCTATGTAGACACAAACACACACATGTGTGAATAAGTACACGTATTTATGTTCAGTTGCAACATTTAGCATGATTTTTTTGACAAGCTGATGCCTTTCTTTTTTTTAATCAGTTTACTACCTTCCACGTATTAAAACTGACAGATAAATATTTCTGCAGAATGTCTCATTTCTTTCAGCCTTGTGAATCAAAAATATTTGAGTCACAAATTCTAATCACCATAACCTAGTTTACTATCTACTCATCAGTATTTATGACCTTTAATGCTTCTGTGGTTTCTATCTCAGGCATTGATTTTAACAGTGTCATTTGTTCCATATCTTTACCATTCATGTTGTCACACTAAAAATGTTCATAAGTGCTGCTGATTTTGTAGTAAATGAGAAAAAGTTTGAAAAATTTGACAGACTTGTTGATCAGATATAATACATTTACAGCAAAAAGCAAATAACTTGATAATAACAGATTTTCAGCATCAGATTTATGAGAAGATTTTGGTTTGAGATGATCCTTAGAATACGTTACTTCCTCCCTGATACAATCTTGTCTTCAGAAATAAATATACGCCTCTTCCAGACAGCTAAAGCTGCAAGAATTCCATTTAAAGAATTGTAACTTGGAAGTAGCAAAGGAGTCATCACTTTGTGTCATATTCTTATCATAGCTTTCATCTTATTTCACTATAAAGGCTACATTACATCTGGGAAATGAAGTGACATTACGGCATATCATTTTGAGTAAAAGAGACAAAGCAAATCTCACTTTTTCCAACATAAACTGAACAATACATACTTGCAGATTTAAAAAAAAGAAGTCAAAATCTGATGTTGATTCATTATGAATTAATTTTACCATTCTCTTTCCTGATAAGCTCTATTTTAGTAGTAATTGGGAATAAATTGTTGACAATGTATGACACAGAGTTATGCTTCCTTAGCAGAATTAAAACTGCAGATTTTGAAAAGTTAACTACATGAAATATTGTTTTCAAAGGCAAATTATAGGTTTAATGTGCATATGAACATTATGAACATGAACTTTACAGTTTTGGTGTCTGAGGACAGAGGAGTGACTACAACACTGTGTATTGTATTGCACCTCTTTTTTCTGGTGCTTTTTTCTCTCCATCTTCATCTCTTATGCATCTGCACCCAAATAAATGCACAGTTCATATATTAATGAAATTTAAAGCATCATTACCTTTGTTATAGATATTAACAATTAACTAAGCATTCATTCTTCCTAACAATTACTGTCTGAAGTTAGAGGTATAGTGTGTTTTATTGAAACTGAAACACACCAGTATTCTATTTCAGATCAGGCATACTCACAGTGCACAAATCATTCCCTTTCACATGACACTAAATCAAAACATCATTGAAGGAGTGAACTCTTGATGCTAACAGGCATTCATTTCACAGCACTAGGCTAAGACTAGTTCAAAGTAACCTGGTCCCCCCACCTTCTGCCTTGTATTTTAATTGTAGGGTTCTCCAAACCAATAGAAACAGTCATCATCATCTGAGAGATGATGGACAGAGGCAGACACTTTTATGAAATACATCACAGCTTACTTCCACTACTTCTTTCTCTCACTGCCAGTAATAAATGATATGGAAGCCTCAAAGCTCACAATAGGAATGAAGAACCCTAGTTTGACATGTTATCCACAGAAGACATGAATGCAGTGAGAAAGCAGAACACAAAGGAAGAAATATCCTAGAAGGAAAACGTGAAATTTCTTTACTATTTTTTTCTGTCAGAATTGTAACAAAATTAGCATATCCCTATGAAAGATTTCAATTTTGACTAAAAGGTCTTTAAGGAAAAAAAAATCTGTCGAATGATTTTTAAGTAGTTCTAAGTACAGATAGTTGAGTATTTATTACTGGCAATACTTGTTGCTGTTTGAATACTGATATATATTTAATATTTTAAAATATGTACAAATTTGTCAAACACGAATATTAAGTTTAAGATTAGATTCAGTATTAACAGCTGGGGCATTTTCTCCGTAGCAGTAAAACTAAATATCTCTATACTTAGTAAACGGGTGGAAGATCAATGGAAAATTTTACTGGAAGAAAGAGATTACTTTCAGGCTTAATATTGTGTTCCTTAGTCTTTTAAGAAATTGTACCTGATGTCATGCATCATCATGCAACAGGTAAGGCATTTACCAGAATTATGTCCTTTTTAAAATATCTTCATACATTCTTACAATTTGTTTGTAGGAAAAAAGCAATCTTGATAGTGAGTACAACTTGAAACTGTAATGTTGACTGCCCCTGGAGTCCTACACAGTTTGCGATACTAAGGCAAGTGAGGTTAATGTTGCTCTTGCTCCAGTTTCAGTAATGCTATCACATCCTACAGAACATGGCCTGCTGTGTAATTCTTGGCATTTCAGAAATGCAAAAATGGCGGTGTCCATTTGCTTTACTTTTTCCTCAGCAAAACTGACATCAATATTTGAGATATCCCAGACCTTCTTCATAGCCAAAACAGAGAAATCAGCATTTTTTTTAGTGAAGTAAACCTAAACTGTTTTAAACATCTGCATTAGAATGAGATGAATCGTTCCCTAAAAGTAGCTGTTAATCTCCGCTAGAGGAAGTATAAAGTAACTAGCTCAAATACAGTAATCTATAATTTTGAAAGACTAATTTTTGCCAAACCATCAGGTAACGGTCAAACCTCTCATAGAGTTTTATGATATAATTTTTCTTTTTAAAATGAGGATTTTTGCTGCTTTTGTTCAGAGAACTACTGAAATACAAGAAAATCTTTTCTCACAATTTTTTCAGTGTTTAAAGTCTTACTAACTGATATATTTGATCATCTTCTTCGTAAACTTAATTCCTTAAACCACCAAATCATTTAAAGAGGCAAGCTGGATAAATCTATTGCTGATTTCAGATGCACACAAATTAGATATTCTTCAGGTATTTTTTTCATTTTTACTTCTTCTTTCCTTTCTACACTCATTTCTGTTGGCCTGCTATCACACTCTCATATCATCTGTAGTTAGCGATTTTCTTTTCTGTTCCAGTTCTTTTACGTTTCGTGCTCAGCCATTTTCATTTCACATGACTTGGGGTTTTTTCCAAGCTGATTAGCTAAGTTCATCCAATTCCAAAACATAACTGTAATGGTTTGGCTGCGGCCGGCAACAAAAGTGCCATGCGGCCGCCCCTCCCCCCTGCCGGGGTGCAAAGGAGAATGGAAAGAAACAGGCAGAAACTGGTGGGTCAGGATAAGGGCAGTTTAACAGAACAGCAAACAAAGGGAACAGTAACAACAACGATACAGATGAGGAGAAAACACAACACAAACCACAGAACCCAGAGAGCCGCTCTCCCAGACTGGACTGCGGCCGCACGCTCCCGAGCCGCGAGTGAGTTCCCACCGCCTTGTTCCCCCCCACAGGAACCCAGCATGATGGCACATGGTATGGAATACCCTGCTCTGTCTGGCCAGGTTGGGTGAGCCCGCCCGGCTGTGTCCCTTCCTGGATTCCGGTGAAAATTAACCCTGTCCTGGCCGAACCCAGGACAATAGCATACTACCCCATCCTTTAGTGAATAGGTAAATCTACCTACATATTTTCTTGCAATAAAATTGTCACAGAAAGTATTTATCACTGGTGGGGGGGGAGGAAGGGGGCGAGGGAGGGGTAAGAGAAGCATTTTTCACCAATGTCTGCATCTGATTGATTTTTATGCCCTGCTCTTACTTTTCCATTCTCGTAGTCTATAGCAAGGCATAAAATTCAATGAGATATTCAGCAAGAATTAGTATACTGGGAGGTCTCTAATAGTTCAGAAGACTACATAGAGCATTTTTCACTTCTAAGTCATCAGCTTGAACACAGCAGAGGGTAATAGAGACTAAAAGGTCACCATCTGGCAGCTGATTTAGAGGTGAAGTAGAAGTCAGTAGCAGAAGTCAAATCCCACTGGACAAGCATCTATAACACAAAAATTGCCATAATAACTGGCATAAATTGTCAATCCCTGCTAACAGAATGAAGACTGACATGAAGATGCAATTGCCCTCTCATCATTAGATGTAGTCCCTGCAGGCTAAAGTTGAGGTACCTGAGTTAATATCAGAGGGAAATTGACTGCAGATGTATCTGCTTGTGGTGACAGAGCAAATAAGTTCAGTTTGTATGGCTGTCACAAGCTACTATGTTTTTTAAAATCTATGTGTGAAGGAATAATGATCGTCCCTTTAAAAAAAGAATTTCAAATTCTAATATTGACTGCAACAGGTGAATATTGGTATACAATCTATGATGACAGTACTCCTTTCTTTTGTGCTCAGGTGGAGCAGGGATGTATTTGAATGGAAATCTTTCTAATTCAGTATTACGTTTCTCTAAAGCTAGTCTATCAAATACGCTTCTGAAGAGATTTTTTAAAAATATATTTTCAGCTTCGTCCTTGCATAGTTGATTGGCCCTGAACTGTTCTTGTTTTTTCTACTTGTTGCTTTCTTTAAACTGCTTCTGTATTTTGACTGTCATCTTCATTTTTCTGTTACTCATTTTCTTCATTGATCCTGCTTGCATTAATTGTTTTTAAGATTGGTTTACTTGCTTTTCTCCTTAATACTTAGATTGCTAGCAGGTTAATAAACACACTGTAGTTAGTAACAGGGAGAAAATCATAGGACAGCCTCTGAAGAGTTGCAGTTGACAGTAATCTTTACAGATATCTTTTGACTTGTCAGAGAAACATGCTTCCTCAGAGGGTGTGTTTTGAATTTTGGAGCACATTTCAGAGATAAATCATTAAGTGTTCCTTGTTCTCTGAGATTTTCTGTGTACAGAGAAAATAAAGTCATTGTGAGATTCCTTGAAGTTACATATCAAGGTATCATAAACTTGTATGAGAAATAGGATTCTGCTCCTTTCACCCTTTATCTAAACATTTTTAATCAACTTCATACAAACGTATTTCATATTATGTGGTGTTTTTACCCATGCCTTTGACCAATGTCTCAAATAAGCAAGGTTCTTGCTCTGTTTTTCCTCTTCCCAAATAATCAAGTCCATTTTTGTCTTTGAAAATAACTTAGGGTAATCATTAAAGATTGTATAAAAAAAGGTTTGTTAGTCTATTATGGTAAATAAGATAAAGATAAACCTATTAATATAGAGCTAGTTTACTACCAACATTAACCATCTTTCCTGGTTTAAGAATTTCTCCTTGCTGTGCTTTCATCACAGATTTTCAAAGGTAAAAATACCTCTTTTTTTCAGGAAATCCTTTCCATTCTTTTGCCAGAACCCTTTGGTTCTTGACGTGTGAGCATCCTGTTACCTGGTGACATCAAGATGAGGATACAGAGTGATCATTGAGACTAATATCTCCTCTGTCATTTCATTTCCCATTTATTTAACACTATATGAAAATGTGGTTCGCTAGATAGATGGTTTATTTATCATTTCCTCTCACTTAACTTATATCATCACAACGAAACCCTAATTGAACCTGGATAAATGTTAATTAAAAGCAGATAACCTATGACATACAGCTTGACTAGAATAGTGTTCATTTGCATGTGAACACTTTCATTCCAAGGAGTATGCTGCATGTTTTTGCTTGGAGAGTCAGTCAGAATGTAAATCCCAAGTGGTCTGAATGGTAAAGCTATTCCTATTTATGAATAACTTTCTTATTTCTTAAAATTCTAATGTACTCACCTAATCTATAAAACTTCTTTTGTTTAATATCTGGTCTTCCAAGACCACAAAGTTAAATGCATGAGTAAAATACAGCAAGAACAACCTGCTAGTTAGGAAATGGTTCTAGAAGTTGTGAGGTCTGAATTTGAGCCTCTGCCACAGATTTCTTTCATCATTGGAAAGTCACTTATAAAACTGCTTTTAAGTGCATTTTCATCCTAGCATCCATTGATATCCCCCAGATGAAATAAGGTGCCCATGCACCTTTAGAATTCATCTCTTTGTTTTCTCCATTTGCTAAACGTAGTGAAAAAGAACGGTGAGAATGAATAGTGAGATTCTGTGTTAGAGACAAAAGGGTACGTGTCAGTACGCACAATGTAGTCACACTAATGGAAACAATGATGGGTGATGCACAAGTTCAGGTGTTTTTTTTTGCCAAAATTCAGTTGCCTCCACACACTGGTAGCTAAAATTACAGGTGGAGTTAACTCCTAAAAGTATCTAATGTGTTAAAAAGGGCCAAATATTAGATTCTATTTCAGCACTTACATTCAGAGAAGGTATTTTCTTACAAAGTATTTCTTCAGACAATGAGTGTAGGGGGAATAAAGATAGAGATATCTTTCAGAAGAACCAGTTAACAATCAACTGCTCTGAAGTTATGCCAAATGCCTGCAGTAAAATTCCCAAAGCTACACAAAAAAATGACTTATTATACACTATTTTTACTAGACTGAAATTCAGACTAAATTTCTTATGATTTAGACCTTCAGATGAACTTGAAACCAATTATTGGCTTCATGCAGTTTTTACATGTAACTTGGTCAGCTCCCAGATTTCCATAGATTTTTCTATTTAATTTCCCTCCAGCAAAATACTAGTAAATATTGTTAAAATATTTAACTGGATTAAAATGTTAGCATGGCATATTCTTTTGATTTTTTCTGGAAATCATGATGGTCTCAGTCCTGGAAAGCTCCCAGAAGCAATATGCATTCCTCTGCTATCATTCATCGTATTACTGGAACATACAGAAAAATATATCCTAAGATGGCAAAAGAAGTGAAACTCTTCGCCAACTTTAATAAAAATGTTATTTAAAGTAAACTCACCACAACACCGATTTTATAGGACTTCAAGTTCTGAACTGGAATAAAATGAATAAAATTTACACATCAATCTGTTGCCAACTACAACACTCATCTGAAATAGTTCTGGAGTTCTGTTTGTACGCAAAAATGTTTTTGCAGGTGAACCGATAAAAAGAAATACTCTGTTTTTATCTGTTTTCATTTCTGATAGAATCATGGAATCATAGAATCATAGAAAGTTTTGGGTTGGATGGGACCCCTAGAGGTCATCTAGTCCAACCCCCCCACAGCGAGCAGGGACACCGCTAACTAGATCAGGTTGCTCAGAGCCCTGTCCAACCTGGTCTTGAATGTTTCCAGGGATGGGGCTTCCACTGCCTCTCTGGGCAACCCGTTCCCGTGTTTCACCACCCTCATTGTAAAGAATTTCTTCCTTATATCCAGCCTAAACCTACCCTGTTTTAGTTTAAAACCATTACCCCTCGTCCTGTCACTGCTGGTTCTGCTAAAAAGATTGTCCCCATCTTTCCTATAGGCTCCCTTTAAGTCCTGAAAGGCTGCAATCAGGTCTCCCCACAGCCTTCTCTTCACCAGGCTGAACAAGCCCAACTCTCTCAGCCTGTCCTCATAGGAGAGGTGCTCCAGCCCTCGGATCATTTTTGTAGCCCTCCTTTGGACCCGCTCCAACAGTTCCATGTCCTTCTTGTGCTGAGGGCTCCAGAGCTGAATGCAGTACTCCAGGTGAGGTCTCACCAGAGCAGAGTAGAGGGGCAGAATCACCTCTCTCGACCTGCTGGCCACGCTTCTCTTAATGCAGCCCAGGACACAGTTGGCCCTCTGGGTTTCCAGCGCACATTCTAACTCTTCATCCAGGTCACTGATGAAGAAGATAAACAAAACTGGGACGAGTACTGACCCCTGGAGGAACACTTCTAGTTACAGGTCTCCAACTAGACTCAGCGCCGCTGATGACATCCCTCTGAGTTCTGCCATTCAGCCAGTTCTCAATCCACCTCACTGACCACTCATCCAGCTCACACTTCCTGAGCTTCCCTAGGAGGATATTCTGGCAGACAGTGTCGAAAGTCTTGCTGAAGTCTAGGTAGACAACATCCACTGCTCTCGCCTCATCTACCTAGCCAGTCATGCCCTCGTAGAAAGTTATCAGCTTGGTCAAGCATGATTTCCCCTTGGTGAATCCATGCTGACTACTCCTGATAACCTTCTTTTCCTCCACTTGCCTACAGATGACGTTCAGAAAGAGTTGCTCCATCATTTTTCCCAGGATGGAGATGAGACTGACTGGCCTGTAGTTCCCTGGGTCCTCCTACTTGCCCTTTTTGAAGATTGGAGTGACTTTGGCTTTCCTCCAGTCCTTGGGCACCTCTCCTGTCCTCCAGGACCTCTCAAAGATGATGGAGAGTGGCTCAGCAATGACATCCGCCAGCTCCCTCAGCACTCGTGGGTGCATTCCATCGGGGCCCATGGATTTGTGGGCATCCAGGTTGCTTAAGTGATCCCTCACACAGTCCTCCTTGACCAAGGGAAAGTCATCTTCTCTGTGGGTTTCTTCTCTTAACTCCGGGGCCTGGGATTCCTGTGAGCCCACCTTTAGCACTGAAGACTGAAGCAAAGAAGGCATTCAGTAGATCTGCCTTCTCTGCATCCTCCGTGACCAAGACACCCAGCTCGATGAGCAGCGGCCCCACATTGTCCCTAGTCTTTCATTTGCTACTGATGTAGTTGAAGAAGGCCTTCTTGTTGTCCTTGACATCCCTTGCCAGATTCAATTTCAGGTGGACCTTAGCCTTCCTCATTGCATCCATGCATGCTCTGACAATATTCCTGTACTCTTCCCAAGTAGCCTGTCCTTCTTTCCAGATGCCATGGACCTTTCTCTTCCACCTGAGCTCCGCTAGAAGCTCCTTCCTCATCCATGCGGGTCTCCTGCCTCCTCTTTTAGATTTCTTTCTCAGCGGGATGCACGGATCCTGAGCATGGAGGAAGTGATACTTCAACAGCAGTCTGCTCTCTTGGACTCCCCTTCCTTCTAGAGTCCTGACTCACAGGATTCCTCCAAGTAGCTCCTTGAAGAGGCCAAAGTTAGCTCTCCTGAAGTCCAAGGCTTTTATCCTACTTATTGCCCTCTGTTTTATCAGAACAGAGAAAAAGTATTAGACTGTGTTCACTTTCTAAATGGAGAAAATTTTTATCTACTGAATTGAAAAGATCCAAGCTAGTGACAATGGTCTGCTTACTTACATGAACTTCGTGAGCTTCACTAAGAGCTATCTAATCAGATTGTAATTTAAGTATCTGTAAACTTTGTAGGAGGAAATTGTCTGGATTTCAGAAGCAGACAGAATATCAGAATCAAATTCTAATGTCAGATAAGCTGTATCCACATCCTAGATAGATATGATCTGTATACCTGTGTCTGAGTAGAAATTTAAGTCTTTTGAACTAGCAATACTGTTGTATAAATCATGAACTTGGCATTCTGGAAAATCTCCCGGTGTCTGCAATACATTCCATGCCAGAGTAAAGATTTCACAATTTGACTTGCTGTGAGCATAAAGCAGACATCTCAGAGTGATGGAAACAAGAACAGTAATACCCCGGAAGCCAAATTCATAATGGCTTATTCTTTGCAGCAGCAGTTGCCTAATTTGTACAAATGCTAATAGTCATTGACTTTCTGCTAAGAGTTTCAAAAGACGAAGTCACACAAAATATTAATTTTGTTATTTTATTTAACTGCAGAATGATAAAACATATCTTATATAGCTTCTGAATCATTGAGGAACTTTAGTTACTCAGCAATGTAAGGCTAGTAATTTTACTAGTTTCAGTTAGAAAAAAACTTTGTATAATACCATACATAATACCAGTTATGTTCACTGTATATCCAAAGCAGCACACAGAGTTTGTGACTAACGTTGCTGGCTATATCTAAGATGAATCTAAAATCATAAATTGGATAATCTGTTTCTTTCTTTTTTCTGTATCCTCAGGGAGAATAAAGAAGAAATAATAAAAAAAAAAATGCTCTGCAATAATATTTTGTAAGACAGAACAAAGTAACCTCCTGTTTCAGATTTAAATTTCTTTTTCACTACTCTGGCAGTTTAGAGAAAACATTTGGATTTTCCTGAACAAATGGGGAATCATATTTAAGACCATTTAGAAGATGACATAAGGAAGAAGTGATTGACCAATAGAGGCCCCTGGAATCCAATTAGTGTAGAAAGCGTAATCACAAATGACATCTCTGATATAAATCATACATATTAATTGCACCAACATGAGAACCACGTAAATAAAAATAAGCCATTTAATATGTGCTACCACAGGAAAGAATTTCAGAGATCTTGCAGTCTTTCAGCAATTAATTACTTATCTTTAAGATAATTACTTATCTTCAGATAATTACTTATCTTAAAGAGGATAAGTCTGTGAAGTGGATATCTCAGGAGCTGCAGATCACCAAAAGCTGTATGCTAAGTAGCTACTAGCTGACTGATCTTTTCTTTATAATTGCCTTTAACCTTGCAATATATTTTTTTAAGGTTTCTCTTTGAATAAAAAAATATTTTTATTGAATTCACACAATTGATGCAAAAAAAAATTAGAGTGTGAATTTTTCATCAGTGTACAAAATTAATGAAACTATTGCCAAGTCATTATTTTAATCACTGGACACTGAGAAAAAACAGGTAAAGACACAGGAGTAAACTTACCACAAACTCTTGGAAAGGTGTAAACTAAGAAGCGTTAAGGTATATACCTTAAGGTCTGATATATGAGACGAAAGGCCATCAGAACTAAATGCTTTGCAGCAAAGAATGTTTATATATAGAAGAACTGTTCTAGCTAGCATTTTTTTCTAATATGCAAGAAGTATTTGTTAATAAATGCATTTGATGAGAGAGGAAAATTAATGTGCTGTAAGGAAAACCAAGATTTTCTTTCACGTAGTGATGAAATACACTTCAAAATGCAATTACACATCTAGAATTAGAAAGAGTTCAAATATGTTATAGTATTAACACCAATATTTGTGTTCACTTGAAATAGCATCAACTGAAATTTAGGACAGTCTCACATAGTTAAAAACAGTTGTTTGCTTCTTCTGTTTTCTACTGTTCTAGTGTGAAAATTGCACCCAGATGAAAAGAGATTCAAATGAACAAACATGGTCAGTTACTTTAACTGTGGCTGTCCCTTTAATAAAACTGCCAATCAGATATCTTGCCAGCAGTGTGATTTTTGAAAGTGATCTGCTCTTTTAAGCTGAAAAGCTATTTCTGATTTAATTGACCTATTGATAAGATCACAGAATTTGAAAAGGAAAAATATGACTTATTAGATCATTTAATCTATTTGGCTTCAAGTTCGGTATCACTTCCTAGAAAATGTTTTTGATCTGAAAAATTATGGTGGGGTTTTATGCCAATATTTCATACTTCTTTTTTTTTTTCCACTGCGACACCTGGTGACTTGATCTCTGCACAGAAAGGTTCCTAGGCTAATACTACTGCAAGGTATGCATCAGTAGTTCAGAAGTCTTCTTCATACATACCTTATACTGAACGTACAAGTAACTTTACAGGAACACAAAAAAATCAGCATTATAGGGAGGCTCCCTGTTCTTCTGTATGCTCTGTTCTTCAAAAGGCATGCAATTCAAATAGCAAGTCAGACTAACTTTCGAGAGGTATTTTCAGCAACGTGACTTTTCACAGGGTTCTTTTCCAGGTGGATTTTGGCTTTCCTAATCTCATCCCTGTGTGATAGATTCCTCTCTATTTACCTTTCCCTGTTTCCACCTTCTGTATACTCCCTTTTTATGTCTGACCTTTGTTACAAGCTCCTTGTTCATCCGTGCAGGGCTCCTGGTATTTTTGCCCAATTTCGTGCTTGTTGGGATGGACTGCACTTGAAGTTATTTATTTTTGTGATATTGTAGAACTTTAAACACTGTGGTATGTTGTAGAATCATCATTTCATCATTCCTTTCATTTCTTTTTTTCAGGTTTATATTTTATAAGATGGAAATTCTGGTTTTCCATCCTATGTGCAATGAGTATACATCAGCATGGATTTAATCTTCTATAAGAATAAAATCAAAGGACACATTGAAATATTTTGATTCAGGTCACTTGGACATTAATTGTGTCCTGTCTGTGGCCACCGGCCTCAAGAGAGTTATTACTCAAATGATGCATAAACCTGTTCTCTATGGGCCAGATTTTGTAGCTGGACAATTCATATAAATTCTCTTTGATAGTTATGATGCATACTTTTAACTATTCCTGTTCAAGCAAATAGTCGCTTCCTCTCTAAGTTCTGTCCTTGGAGAATGTTGCAGGAGTACAAATTAATCTGAATGAGTCCTGGAAAAAACTTCACTACACTGAACTGAGCCTGTTGAACAATATCTTGATTCAAATTCAAACATTTCATTTTATTTTTTCTGCTGGAAACTAAGCTAAAAATGCTTGAAAAAAATTAAAATAGCATTACAGCTTCAGGACAGATGTCCTTGTTATGAAGACTTCTTGTTGTACAGAAGCTGAAGGGGACCATATGTTTTAATTAGAAGTCAGATTATAGAATGAGTTTCTTTCCTTAAAAAAATGGTCTCTCCCCTCCCACTCTTCCTAGCCTCTTAGCCTTTGTCTCTGATGCTTCTATAGAGATTTTCAGTTTAAAATACCTTCTTGATATCCCGAATTTTTTGCTGCGACAGTATGCATAGTCATACAACAGCAGCATATGATGTTTATTGTTGTGGATGACATGTTACCCTTGTAAGATCAAATGTATTTTGATGGACGTAGAAAAAAAGAAAATACTAGGCCTGTTTTTTTTTCTTTTCTTCTTGAAAATCCTTGCTTACAGCCCAGCGGTGCTGAAATACAGATAATGAACAAAATAAGCTATATTGCTTAATTTAACTAGTGCTAGCCATTATTTACTGTCACAGATGAGATGATGTCAATTTTATGGTGTCGTGTTAAAAGGGATAAAGGAGTCTAACAAGTGGTAAAAGGAAAACTCTCTCGTTGGGTCACACGGTTCAGAGCAGACCCCCTTGCGTTCTAAACTCTCTCTCAGACAAGAGTCTAGGTGCAGCTGGATCTGCTCCTAGTCCCAGACTTGGTCAATGGTTTATGTCTAAAGGGTGAAGTGTGTAGCCACTTCTCAGATTCAACTTGCCTGTCAGAGCCCCTCCAAGGACTTTCACTGAAACGGTTTTGCAAAGTTGAAACAATAGGTAATATATTCAAACGACAGGTATCATAGATTTGGGATTGCCGTTGATAAAATGCACTGTCTACTAAAGTTTACCTCAAGGTAAAGGTTTAGTGGTTTAGTTAACCATGAGTTCCTGAGGATACATCTGACAAAGTCAGAGGCATGACTCTTATCAAAAAGGTATCCCTTCTTGGGGGGGGAAGAGAGGTTCAGGCCCATCGACTCGTCCATCAGGTGAAGTTCTTGCTTGGCTTCTCCTCCCAAAGAGAGTTTTCAAGTGCTAATTTTTATAAGCTTGAAAATATTTTGGAGAGGTGAGACTAAGTCAATTATTGTGTATCGATTGGCTCTTGGCATAGAATGCCGTGTCTTCAGAAGTGGGACTCAGCAGTTTGACACTCCTTCAGAGCGGGCATCTTGGTATGCGCTTCTAGGGGCCATCTGTTCTTTGTCCGAAGAAATCTCTGGCTGCGCAGCCTCCGCCACGCCCCACAGATCACTTGATTTGCGGTGAAGGGCTATTCCCCCTTACTTCTGTCTGATAAGATAAGCGCAAGTTAATTGCACCCTTTGTTAACTCTTTGGCTTTTGCTGCCTGAGTCCAAGCACGTCTTTCATCCTGCATTGACAAGTCCAGCAAGGCCGTTGAGCCACATATGGGAACACATTGTCTATCCGAGAACATTACATTTTTATACAGCAGGTCCAGTCCCATGATTGCTGTGTTACTAACTTCATGCAGAATTCTTTTTTTCTCTGGCAAGTTTTTGCTTTTATATTCTTTATGTGAATAGAATAACCACAAATTTTTTTCTTTGAGAAATTGCACATGCTAATTGGAAACTAGAACAACAAAGGAACCTAGGAAGAGTCCAGATGCCCTTTTTAATGTATGCAAGTTTCTACCTGCTTTCTTAGACATTCTTGGGTGAGTTATACAAACACCCAAGTTTCAGAAACAAAGCCAACTTGATCTAGATCCCATTCTTTGCCCTCTTACTTCTGTCTGTTATTTCTTACCCAAAGTGGTGCAGTTCTCTACTGATTCAGTTACAATGCTATAGTGTGCTGTGTGTGGTTGCAAAGTAAACCAGACCACAGAAAAGATTAGTAGAAGTACTGTAAGTGGAGAGAGAGAAGATGGGAGGTCATTTTTAGCACAGACCATATTGATTAATACTACTTATGCTTAATTATCTTAATTTTAATAATAATGTTAACAATAATTAAGAGGGCAAGCTAAAATTTAACCACCCGGTATCCCTATGCTGTCATGAACTGAAGTTATAGACTGATGTAGGCTTGACTATCATGGGTTTTCAAAAGCCACATCAGTAATATCAGGATTTTGTGGTTTGCATGCACCTCTAATATTAATGTTTTAGCCCAAATTAAAAATTGATCTCATAACTTCTGAAAATCAAATACAACAAAATTGCTCAGAAATTGTGACTGCCTGAAGAATTCATTCAATAAAAGCCAACTGTAAACATAACCGTTGGGTCTGTAAGGTTCATGACTGCATCTAAGCAGGCCAAATGAGAAGAGTATAATACCACTGGATTTACTGAAATTGTCTCTGCTAGAATAGTCTACATATAATACATTTACATATATTTCTATTAATGGTCTCTGTAGGAAATGAAAAATAATATTAAGTTACAGAATTATAGCAACAAATGGATCCTTTGACTGGTTCTTACTGCCACAGTATACCCAGTGCACTGAGGAACTAGAGCATCTATATTCTTACTTGATATACATCCAACTTATACATAAAAATAATATAATGACAGTCACATGGTACAGACCCTTCAAATTACAGCTGTGTGAACAGCAGCTACTTTTTATGCCAGTGCTACTTGCAGACTGAACTTGTGAATTTCTTTCATATCTAATATGAAAATTTCATATCTCCTAATAATCTTTTGAGTAAACTCAAATTTTGCCATTTAAATATATGATTTAGAATGTCTGTCTGTGTCATGTTTATTGGAAACAATATTTAGTGAATAGGATATTAATTACTTCATTTTACATGTACTCAAATATTCAAATAGTTCAGAAGATGATAATGCACTGTTTCTAAATATCATAGACTCTGTCAGGATAAACGATCTCAAGAGACTGCTATATAGTTCTCTTCTTTGTTCTAATTGTTGTATTACTATCAGTTGAGCCCATTTTCTCCAAGAGATACTATAATGAATTGTTATTGAAACCATCTATTTCAGTATTAGTTAATGGGGATAAATTATTGTACCATCTACACTGATTATGACATTGTCAGTGGAACAGAACACGTTCTTGAATAAAACAGCTCCTTTTCTTCGTTGCCTTATACTTCCTCATACTCTTACCTCCGCTCTGTCTCACTTGTGTCTTTGCTAGTCTCCTCTACGTCTCAAAGAAAGAATACAAAGTGGCAGAAATTCACACTCCTCAAGCTTTAGTAGTGTTAGGAAGATACTGTTGACAAACATTGACACCCCTCCCCCCCGTGAAATTTCTTTTCGATAAACTGCTGTGGTCATCTAGATGAACAATTTTAGTAAGCAGGGTTTTGTTCTGTCCTCCTCTACCAGAGCTTTAGGGAACAAATAACAATGCCTGTCTTTCTTTTTCCTGTCATCATGATGGTGAAACTCTGTTTTGGTTTCGGCTGCCACCAGCAACAAAAGCGCCACGCGGCTGCCCCTCCCACCACCAGGGTGCGAAGGAGAATGGAAAGAAACAGGCAGAAACTGGTGGGTCGGGATAAGGGCAGTTTAACAGAACAGCAAACAGAGGGAACAGCAACAACAACGATACAGATAAGGGGAATACACAGAACAGACTGCACGACCCTACAGACCCTCTCTCCCAGACAGGACCGGCGCCGCACACTGCCGAGCCACGAGTGAGTTCCCGCCATGCCGCCCCCCCCACCGGAGCCCAGCGTGACGTCACATGGTATGGAATACTGGGCTCTGTTTGGCCAGGTGGGGTCAGCCCCCACCCTCCGGCTGTGCCCCTTCCTGGAGTCCGGTGAAAATTAACCCTGTCCTGGCCAAACCCAGGACATTATCCACCCCTTATTCCATACCACCTACGTCATGTCCAGGTCCCCTGTTGTCCAGTTGATCACCACCACTTCTCCTGTCTCCAGATATCATTCCCTTAGTCTATGGATCATCACTCTAAAGTGTCCATTGAGTTCATTTAATCCATGACTTCAGGCTCCATCTGTCGTAATGGTCTTCCGTGGCAGGAGAGGTGATGTGTGGTGATGGGCGGTCACTTGCTGCATCCGGAGCTCACGGCTGATGTATCTGGTGCGGTCCGTGCCCACAGTCTGCAGGAGATGTTGATCTTGATGAATTTGCTGGGTGACAGTTGTTGAAAACCAGGTCCAGTTCCATCATCGCTGTGCTCTGCTAGGTTTTCATCAAAAAGTCCATCCTTCTTTAATCTGGAGAATTCTTACTATGCTACTACTGGTATAACATATAACAATTATAACAGTGATAGCAGACAGTGACAGGGTTATTTAACAATTAACTTTATACAATTTATTTATGGACTATTCTCGCCCAAAATCAAATCCCCATGAGGTACACATCGGACTTCCCCATCCTCCTGCATTACCCACCAGGTACACCCAGGTCCTCAAGCAAAAGCAATCCCACAGACAGGCTTGCCTTTGCCCGAGGCAGGATTAACCCAAACCGTCTTCCCTAACATGTTCCGCATGTGCACTAGAGGGACTTTATCCCCTTCTACGGGGCGCTGAGGTTTTGACTGGGCAGGACCAGCCCGGTTGGTGGACCCTCTGGTGTTAACCAACTAGGTGGCCTTTGCTAAATGAGTATCCCAATTTTTGAAAGTCCCACCCCCCATTGCCCTCAAAGTGGTTTTTAGCAGCCCATTGTAACGTTCGATCTTTCCCGAGGCTGGTGCATGGTAGGGGATGTGATACACCCACTCAATACCGTGTTCTTTGGCCCAGGTGTCTATGAGGCTGTTATGAAAGTGAGTCCCGTTGTCCGACTCAATTCTTTTGGGAGTGCCATGTCGCCACAGGACTTGTTTTTCCAGGCCCAGGATGGTATTCCGGGCGGTGGCATGGGGCACAGGGTAGGTTTCCAGCCATCCGGTGGTGGCCTCCACCATTGTGAGCACATAGCACTTGCCTTGGCGGGTTTTTGGCAGTGTGATGTAGTAAATCTGCCAAGCCTCCCCATATTTGTATTTTAGCCATCGTCCTCCATACCACTGAGGCTTTACCCGCTTGGCTTGCTTGATTGCAGCACATGTTTCACATTCATGGATAATCTGTGTGATGGTGTCCATGGTCAAGTCCACCCCTCGGTCATGAGCCCATCTGTATGTCGTGTCTCTTCCTTGGTGGCCCGAGGTGTCATGGGCCCACCGAGCTATAAACAGTTCACCCTTATGTTGCCAGTCCAGATCCACCTGAACCATTTCAATCTTAGCAGCCTGATCTACCTGGTGGTTGTTTTGATGATCTTCAGTGGCCTGACTCTTAGGGACATGGGCGTTCATGTGACGGACTTTTACAACCAACTGCTCCAGACGGGCAGCAATATCTTACCATAATGGGGCAGCCCAGATAGTTTTGCCTCTGCGCTGCCAGTTGTTCTTCTTCCATTGCTGCAGCCACCCCCACAAGGCATTGGCCATCATCCAGGAGTCAGTGTAAAGATAGAGCACTGGCCACTTCTCTCGACTGGCAATGTTTAAAGCCAGCTGGATGGCTTTCACCTCTGCAAACTGGCTGGACTCACCTTCTCCCTTGGCAGTTTCCGCGACTTGTCGTGTAGGGCTCCATACAGCAGCCTTCCACCTCCGCTGCTTCCCCACAATATGACAGGACCCATCCGTGAACAGGGCATACTGTTTCTTATCTTCTGGCAGCTGGTTATACAGTGGGGCCTCTTCAGCACGGGTCACCTTCTCCTCTGGTGATGCTCCAAAATCTTTGCCTTCTGGCCAGTCCATGATGACCTCCAGAATCCCTGGGCAACTGGGGTTTCCCATTTGGGCGCGCTGGGTGATCAGTGCAACCCACTTACTCCACGTAGCATTGGTGGCATGATGCGTAGAGGGGACCCTCTCTTTGAACATCCAGCCCAGGACCGGCAATTGTGGTGCTAGGAGGAGCTGTGCTTCAGTGCCGACCACTCCTGAAGCAGCTCGAACGCCTTCATATGCTGCAAGAATCTCTTTTTCAGTGGGATTATAGCGGGCCTCGGATCCTTTGTATCCCCGGCTCCAAAACCCCAGGGGTCGACCTCGAGTCTCCCCTGGTGCTTTCTGCCAGAGACTCCAGGTTGGGCCATTCTCCCAGGCTGCGGTGTAGAGCACGTTTTTAACATCTTGCCCTGACCGGACTGGACCAAGGGCTACGGCATGAACTATCTCCCGTTTAATTTGTTCAAATGCCTGTCGTTGCTCAGGGCCCCATTCAAAATCATTCTTCTTCCGGGTCACATGGTACAGAGGACTTACAATCTGGCTGTAATTTGGGATGTGCATCCTCCAAAAACCCACAACACCCAGGAAGGCCTGTGCTTCCTTTTTGCTGGTTGGTGGAGACAGAGCTGCTATTTTGTTGATGACATCCATTGGGATTTGACGGCGCCCATCCTGCAATTTTATCCCCAAAAAATGCATCTCTTGCGCAGGTCCCTTGACTTTACTTCGCTTAATGGCGAAACCAGCTTTCAGAAGGATCTGAACTATTTTCTCCCCTTTCTCAAAAACTTTCTCTGCTGTGTCACCCCATACAATGTTGTCATCGATGTACTACAGATGTTCTGGAGCTTCACCCTTTTCCAGTGCAGTCTGGATTAGTCCATGGCAAATGGTGGGACTGTGTTTCCACCCCTGGGGCAGTCAATTCCAGGTACACTGGATGCCCCTCCAGGTGAAAGCAAACTGTGGCCTGCACGCTGCTGCCAAAGGGATGGAGAAGAATGCATTAGCAATGTCAATTGTAGCGTACCACTTGGCTGCCTTTGACTCCAGCTGATATTGAAGTTCTAGCATGTCTGGCACGACAGCACTCAGCAGTGGTGTGACTTCATTCAGGCCATGGCAGTCTATTGTCAGTCTCCACTCTCCAGTAGATTTTCTCACTGGCCATATGGGACTATTAAAGGGTGAGCGAGTTTTGCTGATCACTCCTTGACTCTCCAGCTGGCGGATCAGCTGATGAATGGGGAGAAGGGAGTCTCGGTTGGTACGATACTGTCGCCGGTGCACCGTTGTGGTTGCGATGGGTACCTGTTGTTCTTCAACCCTCAGCAACCCCACAACAGAAGGATCCTCCGAGAGACCAGGCAAAATGGACAGCTGTTTAATTTCTTCCGTCTCCACAGCAGCTATGCCAAAAGCCCACCGATACGCCTTTGGGTCCTTGAAATAGCCTCTCCTAAGATAGTCTATCCCAAGGATGCAAGGAGCCTCGGGGCCAGTTACAATGGGGTGCTTCTGCCACTCCTGCCCAGTGAGGCTCACTTCAGCCTCCAATACACTCAGCTCTTGGGACCCCCCTGTCACTCCAGAAATACAAATGAACTCTGACCTTTGAAATCTAATGGCATTAAAGTACACTGTGCACCAGTTTCCACTACAGCTTTATACTCTTGTGGGTCTGATGTGCCAGGCCACCGAATCCACGCCGTCCAATAAACACGGTTGTCCCTTTCCTCCACCTGGCTGGAGGCAGGGCCCCTCTAATCCTGGTCAGAGAAATTGCTGCTCACCTGCTGTAAAAATGACTTGGAGGTCCCCTCCAGAGGATCGGAATCAAGATCAAACTGTCTACCTGGTCTGGAGAGCTGGCTGCTGGAAACTGGAGCAGCATTTTTCCTAACAGAATCCCCTTTGGTGATTGTTTTACCTCGCAACTCACGCACTCGTGCCTCTAGACTTGAGGTGGGTTTTCCATCCCACTTCCTCATGTCCTCTCCGTGGTCACGCAGGTAGAACCACAGGGTGCCCCGGGGTGTATAGCCTCTGTATTCCCTCTCCTGAGCAAAGAAACGCTTGCTCCTAATAGCTGAGATTCTGGCCCGTACAGGTGGGGAGTAGGACATATTCTTTTCTAGTCGTTTGACCAGTTTCTCCACGGCTGAGACAAGGGAGAAAGAGAGACTTTCCTCATATTGCCGGAGTCTGACAGCCACCTTACCTTTCCAGTCTACTAAGGTGCCTCCTTACCTTTCCAGTCTACTATTGCCAGTGAGTTGGCATATGAGGAGGGTGCGCTCCGCATAAACTTCCTCCACATGGATTGTGAGCACTGGAGTTCATCTGGGTCTGTGTGTACCTGCTCATCGTCTGTGTCACAGTAAACCAGCTCCCGCACAGCTAATTCACTCAAGTACTGAATACCCCTTTCCATATTGGTCCACTTGCCAGGACAGCATACAAAATCGTCACTGAAGGGATACCTCTCCCTCACGCCTGACAGAAGTCTCCTCCGGAGTCTGAGGACTTGTTCCTTTTTCCCAGTGGCCTTGTCAATGCCCCCATCCCTGGCCAGGGATCCCAGCTGCTTGGCTTCCTTGCCCTCTAATTCCAAGTTGCTGGCCCCATTATCCCAGCACCGCAGGAGCCAGGTGACAATGTGCTCGCCTGGGTGGCGGCTGAAATCTTTGCGCATGTCTCGCAGCTCGCCCAGGGACAGGGACCGGGTGATGATCTCTGTCTCTATCTCCCGTGATGACCCTGGATCATCATCATCCCTCCCGGAGCGATCTGCTCTCTTTGCATCTTTCTTTAAAGAAAGTAAAATTTTCTTTAGTTTTACGGGGGCGACTGCTACCGGCACAGGTTGGTCATTGGGCTCAGCTGTGATGCCTGCAGCTGGAGCTGGGGCTGAAGCAGCTGCTGTGCCTGCCAGGGAAACCGAGGCAGACCCTGTAGCTGTGGCAGCGGCGGTGCCGGTCGGGGGGGCTGTGACTGCCTGCTGAGCTGGAGGGGCTGCAGGGCCGGCTGGGGGGGCAGCGCCACCCACAGCACCTGCTGCTTTGCTTCCCCCCCCTTCCCCTTTAGGGCACTGAACAGTGTTAAACAGGGCAGCTCAGTAGGCATGGGCCAGACCCCACCATGTTTCTGTGATTTGTGTCTCTCTGGAGTTCCCAGGGTGGCAGCACACTTTTTGCAGATATTTTACTAGTTTGTCCAGATTCTGTACTTGCTCAGGGGTGAGTTTAAAAAACATCGGAGGTGTCCACTGCCCTAGGTACTTGCCCATGCTGTCCCACACACCCAGCTACTTA
This sequence comes from Opisthocomus hoazin, assembly GCF_030867145.1. Taxonomy (NCBI): domain Eukaryota; kingdom Metazoa; phylum Chordata; class Aves; order Opisthocomiformes; family Opisthocomidae; genus Opisthocomus; species Opisthocomus hoazin. The sequence goes on along the minus strand of NC_134414.1, from coordinate 46,401,139 downwards.
CAGCTATCCGGCCCCGGGACAGGTCTCTGCACCATGTTCTTAAGTGCTTGCTTAACTCTAAACAAAACCTGAAACCCATTCAGTAGGCATAACAATAGAAACCCGCTGGCCTGAGCAGCCCACGGGTACTTGAAATTCTCAAAAGCAGTTAGGACTGGCCTGAAGGAGAGAGGGGGGGCGAAAGAGTGGGGGAAGGTATCCCCTTCGGTTTTCCTCACAGATTGGGTTTGATTATTAACAAATTCTAAGACATAGGATCCGAGGTACGGAAATGACCACAGTGCCTCATGCAAATACAAGCCTAATTTCATGCACAGTGATGTTATCTTGTCATAAGTCGATATCGTACAGAACAGTAAAATCATAATCCTGATCCTTTTCCCCGTGACGATGAACAGCACCACAGGGAACAAGTACAGCAAGTACGGATTCAAAAACCACAACCATCTGATCAAAGACAGAAACATTTTTACCGTCGACTGTTTAACACAGAAAAAATGCGTATAACAAAATTTAACAGAATGTAAGAAAGCAGTTTTAACACGGGCTGCTCAGCCCTGCTGTTATCCCTGCCCCACGTTGGGCGCCAATTTAATGTTTTAGTTTCGGCTGCCGCCAGCAACAAAAGCCCCACGCAGCCACCCCTCCCACTGCCGGGGTGCGGAGGAGAATGGAAAGAAACAGGCAGAAACTGGTGGGTCGGGATAAGGGCAGTTTAACAGAACAGCAAACAGAGGGAACAGCAACAACAACGATACAGATAAGGGGAATACACAGAACAGACCCCACGACCCTACAGACCCGCTCTCCCAGACAGGACCGGCACCGCACGCTGCCGAGCCACGAGTGAGCTCCCGCCGCGCCACCCCCCCCACCGGAGCCCAGCGTGACGTCACATGGTATGGAATACTGGGCTCTGTTTGGCCAGGTGGGGTCAGCCCCCACCCCCCGGCTGTGCCCTTTCCTGGAGTCCGGTGAAAATTAACCCTGTCCTGGCCAAACCCAGGACAAACTCCCTCCCCACACTAGAGTTATATGGAATGAATTCTGGAGGACTGGAAGAACAGAAAGGCTAAAAACATCCACTGAAAACAATTTTGCACATAGTGGTATGGCATTGCGGCATGTCCAAATGTATGTCTCTGACACCACTGAAAACTGAACATTGTTCTTAATATAGATATTCATCAGAGATATCTTTTAACTTCAACATAATCATATCAGTAATCTGTCTTCTGTCTCCTTCATTAAACCTGAGGGAAAAGACTTATTGAAGATGCAACATTTTCAGTGTTCTAATTTTCCCAAGGTCATTTGGAGATTGAAAGAATTAAACGTACACAGTGACACGCTGCTCAATTACATTTTTAACACCTCATCAGTGTTTTTTAGTGAGTTGCATTTTTCTCTATCTATTCTTCTTTAAGTTATAACTTCAATTGTATTACTTTCCATACTTTGAGATTTTGTTTCATTACATTAAGATTCAGACAGAAACAAGGAATAGGAAAGGTGAATTTAAAAACAATCCTTGATAATCACAGAGATGCGATCTTCATTCTGTCCCTTGACATGACTGCTCATATATTCATACAAAATGGGCCAGAGAGATACAGTTGGTGGAAAAAAATGTGGGTAGCAGTACTTTTTTCTTCCCTGTGCTTGTAATCCCATGGCTTTCACAGACGAGAGTGATGAATTGCTATCAGCACAAGACAGCTTTTTGATGTGTCCTCTTGTACATGAAAAACTGAGCTGAGACCACCTGAACTCATTTCTCTTGAGATTTTGAACAAGTATAAAAAATGGTTTTGTTTTGGACTTGGTAGGCCTCAGAAATGAAAATGCCAGTGCGTCGAGGACAACACATCAATCTAATTTGCTACCTGGGTTCCCAGCCCTATTCTTTCACTACTGAAATTGCTGCACAATATGTGATGCAATATCAGCCATATTCCACTGTTAAGCTATAGTACTTTTTAGGAAGTGAGTGTTTCTCTTTTTGAAACAAGCTGTGGCTGCAAAGGCTGTAGGTGCAAACAACTAGTGAAATACTCATTTAATAATTTTAAAGTCATTCAGGGAACCTATTTAATTAAAAAAGAGATGCATAACGGGATGAGGACTTACAGTAGATCACCTGACACCATCAAAGAACACTGCATTTTTAATTTTTTTTTCCTAAAAAGCAATTTGATATTTTACAGTGGGGTGATTCTGCTTTGTTGTTTTCCTGTCTAATAACACGAAAAACAAATCAAAAGTTAAAAAAAAAGTTCTAGATAAGTTAGCTTACAGGCAAGAAATTTGGGAAGCTATGGTTACATGTAAATACTGTTTCTTCTTACTTTCATACAGATGAATGACACGAATGATTTCTGGTGCCTTCTGATTGCAACAGACATACTGGAAATAGAATTTTCCAGAGTGCACAGGGTCGGTATAGAAGATGGATTTCTAGAGTACAGGAAATTTGCATTATTTCTCATTTCTGTATAAGGATTCTTTGGATAACCGCAGTATTTGCATCCGTATTTTTTTATTCTTTGAGAATTAGCAAAAGTCTAAACTTCTCTTATTTAAATGTGTTTATAGAAGTCTTCTCTTTTTGAGTACATGATAGCATCCATCATTAGCTAAGGTAATGGAGTGACAATATATACAACTCATGATCAGTTCTAACAAAATTCTGCAACTCTGTTTATTTCCTTTTTCTTAGGTTTCTTACACCCCAGCTTCAGTACGCTGCAGTACTCTCAGTCTTTCCGATTAATAAAAACTAGAGATATTTCATGTATGAATGTTTCTTTGCATGTGTGCATAGGCAAAATGAGATGTATAGTTTAATTAAGAATGTTGATATAAATTTTAACTTGAAGTGTTATTAATTCAGCTCCACTAAAATTAAGTTATGCTAACTTATACTAACTTTGCACTGCACCGTAATATATACAAAATGTTACATAGAAAGGTTACATTTTATCATTATTTCCTTGTATCATAATTGTCAAGTTATCCAAGAATATTGCAGTTAACTTCTCTGAAACATTAGTAGATGTAAGAATATCCACATTTGATACAGCATAGGCTAAAGTTAGACCAGCTAATTCTTATCTTATCAATCCACTGAGTAAATATTGCTCTTTGTTGAGGTGAATAACACAATTTATTATCCAATGGGATAAATCTTGACTTCATATATTGGCCTCCTGGGAAAACAATTCTTCATATACACTGAAATACAAAGTACACATGCGTCTGAGCTTGATCTTGTCTATCATAAGGATTAACACCAGGACTTCGAGGGAAAGCCTAACACAAAATGTTATTGTGGAAAGCATTGTACACACATTGTACAGTCTCACTTCTAGGGAAGGATTTCTTGCAATCAGCTGAAGGCATGTGCTGAAGGCATACTAGAGTGCTTGTCTGAATATAAGTAAAAGGGAAATTATTGATAAATCATATAAGTTGTACAAGATGAACAACAACTCTAACTGAAATTATTTATAGACAATTGGTATAAACATACTGGTAAATGCAGACTACTGCAAAAGAAGATGATATTAAAAACAGGCTGCGTGTTACAGTATCATTTCCAGCTAATTAAGAGAAAAATTATCCTTTTGTATTTAAAGTAACAATTCTACCAATTTGACACCCAAAGAAGTTCAATCAAAGAAATTAAACTTCATTACATTTGTACATTTTCTACAACTGTTAAAATAAATAGGCTGTAGCCTCATCTTGCCTAAATGAGGGTATCCATGACAAGCCATGTTACGGTTACAGGTATTCAAAACATACAGTTGACTAAGCATCAGAAGAGAACTATGGTAAAATAGATTTATTTAGTTAGCTAGGTTATCAGTCAATCAAGACTATGAAAAACTCAACCGTCTAAGGTCCTGTAAGGAATCTAAGCTGCTAAACTGAGATTTAGCTCTAAACTGTCATATATATCAACTGAAATGCTAAAAATCCCTCCTCCTCTGCACCCTACAGGAGCTGTTTCTTCACAAGAACTTGCTATTCCGCTTCAGAGTTTTCAAGATCCATAAATTTGTGTTTCTGCACACATCTAGATTTTTTAATAAAAATCAGATTTATCAAAGCTTGACAAACAATCCAATATTATCACTAAGAATTCCGCTGCCGACAAATGCTAGAGATCAATCCCTTGAGCTGCTTTGATTCATATGGCATATTTATTTTTTACCTGAAAATCTCCTGTGCTTCTACGATTCTGTGTTCTGTCTTTGTCTCAGGCTGTGGTAATCAGCGTAACTAGATGTCCTTGGGAACCAAAACCTACATGTTTGTCTGCTTGTAGAATAGACATTGTCCTCACACACCCAAGCACACCCAATTTCCACAGAAGGTACGATGGTAGCGGCTAGTATCAGGACAGTGGCTTCTTTCAAAAAGGTCAAGAAGTCAAAGCATGTCCACAGTAAAGTTACTCCATTTCCTGAGACAATTAAAGTCTGCACCTTTCACTGGCCTAGAGACAGCTTTAACTACTAAACTAATGTGTTGCCATATTTCCTCTGATTAAAGCCTTATTTTATGAGATGCTCTCGCATGCTGCTGAGATGCCACATCAGTCACAGTTCCAAATATTCAGCAGATGAGAACAGATACTGAGAAACTTCCTGACTGGGGCAGAATTTCAGCTCCTGTTTACAGAAATGTCTGTCTGAGTGAAAGCAAATTACTAGTCATAAAAACCCCACATTTTTCTTGCTGTGAAAAAGAAATGCAAATACAAACAGCATACGAAAACACTCCTGTGTATGCACCCTAGAGTCTTTATTCTCAGAGTAAAACTGTTTGAATGAAATAGGACATAGACTGGGTGAAAAAACATGTTTCTTTAGATAAGATCTAAAATTTCAACTGAGAGCACAGATAATCCAGTTATCTAATTTAGAAGTACATTATTCATTTCCTCAAACTGTCATGTGCTTAAGGATATACATAATAAATTTAAAGACAGACACACATCTTCACAGCTCACTGAGTTCATGGTTTTGCTTTCATGTCCAATTTATCATCTGAACCCAGACATGTGCAGAATTTGTCTTATTTTGAAATGTGTCAAAAAATGAAGAGTTTTATACAGCTTTAACAGTCATGGTTTTGTGCCTCCTGTCACGTACCATAGAGTATATTTCAGCACAAATGAAGCTTGGTAAATAATTATAAAAATTACTCTATCCACAACAGATTTCATCTAGGTCAACAGATTTCAACTAGGTCTCTCTCAGCCTGCAGTGTGGAAACATCTTTCCATTGCATAGTTAATATTCTACATTGTCATTCTCAGCATCTGAGATCCCATAAAAAGCTTCTTAGAGCTATTACATTTTATACAGAAACAAAGCTATAGTATTTCTTGCCCTTCTGTTTGCAAGATAACCTTCGTAATATAGGCTTAAAATTCAATAGTCCTTATTCAGATAAGAAGTGCTGCTCAAGTCAATGGAACTAATAATACAAAGTCATAACCAGGCTTATTAACATTTCATATAATCAATAAATGCTGATAAACTTTTTTTAAAATTTCTTTAGGGAAAAAAAAATCATCATAAATTTGAGTTAAAAAATCTCAGCAAATCTTTGCAAGTGAAAGAACAGAAGAATATAATAGCTGCTCTCTCTCCAACCCAAAATGTATCAAATGTAGTCTGCTGTTGCTTCAAAGGAGAGGGGCAGTACTACAGATATTGGGAGAGTGGGAGAGTGTGAGGCTTGAACAGAGGCGTTTCAGGCAGGGTAAGGTGCAAAAAAGGGGGAAATGAAAGTAACAAATGTAAACATTGACAAATGATGGCAAAAAGCTGAATTGACAATGTTTTGTAGAAACAGAAAGTTTGAATTACTAATATTATTATGCCACATCTTCACTGAACCAGATATCGCATTTTTCACACCGTAGACTACAGAATCGAAGTGGTCCAACACAGCACTTCTGTATTCTAAGTGATCCCTGCTACCTTCAATCCCGGGAAAGCCTGACATGGAAGAGCCGAAAGTGAGAGCTATAGGCCTTCCTTCAGTACCAGCTAAGTCAGCAAGCAAACACCTTCAAGGCAATAGTGACCTATAGGTGCTAGACTTAGCCACCCAGAAAAGGACTATTTTATTGGAAGCACATAGTTGCTTTCCTCTCAATCGGCCTTCAGTGAGGCTGCCTATGAAAACAAAACTTGCTGTATGCTAGGAGCACAGTCAGTCACAGGGGCTGAATTATACTTTGGGGCAAACCCAAGGAATTTCAGAAAATGAGAAAGTGGAATTTTTAGTATCACATTTAGCCGCTTGAAAATCTATCTGCGACTCCCACTTTATAAACATAAAAAATGAAGGAGCATCAGACAATTTGTCCCATCCAATTTCCTTGGAAATTAATGAGTGTCTGCCATAGTTTAACTCAGCAGCTGGCAACTAAACAATAGACAGCTACTCACTCACCCCTTTTCCCCGAGTGGGATAGAGAGGAGAAATGGACAAAAAGGGAGATTCGAGGGTTGAGATAAAGAGTTTAATAAGACACCAAAGGAAATACTAATACTACTAACACTGCTACTAATAATAATGATAATAATGATGATAATGAATATGTAATACAAACTATATACAATATAATTTTTCTCAACGCTCAATGGCTGATTCATGACCAGTCCTACAGCAGCGATCACAGAACCCCCAAATCCTGTATTTCCCCCAATAATTCAAACTCCCAGACAAGAGTATTCAAACTCCCAGAAAACAAAAAACTGATAGCCTCCTGCCTACTGGCCAGACCCATTCATAAACTGAGCATGACATTAATGGATTATTTACATTGGTCAGCTTGGGCTATCTGTCTGGCTCTGCTCCCTCCCAGCTCCTGCACACCTGCTCGTTAGCTGAATATGAGAAACAGGAAAAAGTCCTTGACTTTCTTAACTACCACTGAAAACATCAGTGTTATCAACATTCAAAATCCAAAACACAGCAGTTACTGAGAGGAAAAATAGCTCTATCCCAGCCAAAACTAGGACAGTGTCTTTCTTTTGACTTCAGCTGATTTGGTTCTAGTCCAACATCTGCTCATTCTGCCACTTTCACTCCTAGTTCTCCTTCCCTCTCCCTCACTTTTCACTTTCCCCAGTTTCTCTTCTGTCCGACCCCTCCTTCTGCTGGCAAGAAGCATCACACTTATAGAAGACAGTCTACATTCAGTCACAATCTTGAACATCATAACATGATAAATTGGAATGGTTTTATTTTGGTTAGTTATTTTTGCCTAAAATGTTTAGATGGAGGGGAAAAAAGGACTAAACTAGCATTCCAAGTTATAAGTAAAATGCAGGTATAGAACTATAATTTGAAAAAATACGAATATTTCATGTAATAAAGTTAACCTCCAGTCTTTAAAAGTTTAAGCCTATTTCTGTGATTCATATAGGAACACTGCAGGTAATTACTTGAACAAATTCTAAGGCTGAGATTATTTCAACATCCTGAATACTTGAATTGATATCAAATAAAACAATTTGGAAGACATCCAACCAGTGGGTAACAAAACAGTTTTCTGGAAAACTTCACTTTGAAAATCTATGCCTTATAATTAAGAAAGGAAGATCAAATCCTGGAAAGGACATACAATAGCCAGGATGTGCCATTCTCAGTGGAAACAAATTATTCAGTCTAAAGCAAATATTCAGGATGATAAAAATTGTCTGAATACATTGACTGGAGTGAAAAAATCCCACCAATTTTTACTGAATTATACAAAACAATAATTTTTTGGACTATTTTAGAATACAATCTGCAGGCTATTTCAACTTTATCATGTAGGTAACTTTTCAATTAAAATTTTAAATAAATAAATGAACTTTAATTAAGTCCCTTAAGTGAAAAAATTTTACTTAATGAAAAAAAAACCAAAACCACAATACAACAATTTCATGACTAAAGGTACTACTGTTTAAACCTTTTGAACCCCGAAACAAGTGATAGTCCTGAATTAAAATAAGCTCTTTGCATAACAGTAAATACTGTGAAAGTACTGATGATTTTACATCCAAATTCTTTGTTTCAGATAACATTAAGTATTCTACTATTTTAAGAAATTATTTGCTTTTTTTTCACCCTTAAGAAAACTGTTTTCTAAAAAGTAAGGTTTTAGTCCAGTGTGTCTTTCACCTCTGGACACAGTATTATGGTTACAGAATATATATTAATTACTACAATTTAAGTCTAAAGAAATACAAGTTTATCTTCTAGGGCAGTTTAATTGTAATATTTTTTCATCTTAATAATAAAAAAAACCCTAATTTTGCTTTTTATCTTGTTCAATATTATGCTGTATATTTTGCTTATTATGAGCTACTGGATTAACAGGGAAAACTGCTTTCAGTCCACCTGACGAGTTACTAGCATAACATTGGAAGAATATCTTGGTATGGATTTACTCCAGTTTAAGTGCAAGGAAAATTTGTCTCAGTTATATTAAAATTAAGCTCTATTTGTCCAGTAAGGCCCAAATTCTTACCAAGATCTTTACTTAACATATGACATACAAGATAATATAAATGCATTATAAATTATGATAGATCACTTTTCATTATAAAAAACATTTTAAGAGCTAACTCTTAGAAGTAAGCTGGCTTACATCAACAACTGGTTCCATTCTGTTTACTTCCCAATTTACTGGTCAAAGTGAATTCATGCTGAGATTGGGTTATGGATAATTTCCTGAAGATTGAAAGCTATATTCTGCCATTAGAAGAAATAATCAGTGCCAAACTCTACCCTACGTTGTAAATGCTAGGTTTGAGTTACTATTTATATTCTGAACTTCTTTAGATGCTCTTGCTTGTTAAAATCTCCTGATTAATCTTCAAGCATTTGAAATGTTCGAAAATGGAAGGGGGAAAATGAAACAAATAAGAAAACATTTTTAACCCTGTCACAACTAAGAAATATATGAGAAGGTTAGTAGATCATTGAACAAACTGGGAACAAAAGGAGAAATTAAGATGATTTAGAACATTGCAAGTAATAAAAAATAAGTTTCAACAGGTTTTTATAACAGAAAAAACTGAAGGGATATCTACCAGCTATTAGTATAGTTAAACACACTAAGAAAGTATGAGGAGATATGTAACATGGTGGAATAATAGCATTGAACAGCTATTTTAAAAAACACAAATGATGAGGATGGTAACTGACACAAATCTTGTTGCTTCCATTTTCTTTGTTCTGTTCTAAACCATTTAACATCTCTTTAGTGTTCTTTTCATAATCCAGTAATACTAACTCTTCACAGTTTATGAGCCATGGCTATAATTCATATTTTTCCTCCTAAGGAAATGAAAACATGGTCTGCCAACAAATTATATAAACTTACTTACACACACTCCCATTTGGGGCTTAGTTATCATTGCTCACTTAGGGTTTGCGTGACATTTTGTAAGCATGTATTTACCAAGGCTAATACTCATCTGCATTGTCCCATCTACTTTGTAATATATAAAATATTTTCAGAGGTAGGAGATTTTAAGTGCCAGTGCTGATCACTGTGCTTTATTATGGATTTGGTCTAAAATCCAACTGGAAAATCATTAAAAGATCTTTACAATAATTATGCTACTTTTTTCCATTCTTTGTTAACATTTCAGTTTTAATCGATATCAGTAATTTTAAAATAAACCAGAAGTAAGCTACATAATCAGCAGAACTAGTGTCCTGTTTTCAGCTAGGATAGAGTTAATTTTCTTCCTTGCAACTGATAATAGTCCTATGTTTTGGATTTAGGACAAGAATAATATAGATAATACACTGATATTTTAGTGGATGCTAAGCAGTGTTTACACTAAATCAGGGACTTTGCAGCTTCTCATACTGCCCTGCCAGCAAGAAGGCTGGGGATGCACAAGAAGACAGGAGGAGACACAGCTGGGACAGCTGACCCAAACTGGCCAAAGGGATATTCTGTACCGTATGATGTCACACTCAATATATAAACTAGGGGGAGTTGGCTGGGGGGCTGGGATTGCTTCTCGGGGATGGGATGGACATCCATCAGCAGGTGGCAAGCAATAGTATTGTGCATCATTTGTTCTGTATATTCTGTTATTATTATAATCATAACTATTATTTTCTCTTCTTCTACTGTCCTATTATATTGTCTTTATCTCAACCAGCATTTTATTTTGTTTTCAATTCTCCTGTCCATCCCACTGGGGAGGCTGAGAACTGAGCTAGCAGCTGTGTGGTGCTCAGATGCTGGCTGGGGTCAAACCGTGACAACTGGGAACGTGTTCAAGGCCAGATTGAATGTACCTAGAGCTATATTGCTAAACAGAGAGACAGGAAGCAATATCAATGTTTGTACCTCTACATTACTTAGATTGCCTAATTGTTAGGTCTCTCATCTATGCATACTACATCTCGGTTTCTCAAGGAATAAATTCAGGCCCAACTCAAGGTATTGATCGCTCTAGGAATTGGTCTCAAAAGGCACTATGGAAGTGACTGCATAAGGGTGGCTTCCTCTGTCCCCCACAGTATTCCAGCAACATCCTAAAGCTTTACTCTCTCACATTCCCTCCTGCTACATACATCTACAGGTAACAACTACCCTAAAAGTCACACTAAATAACATTGTTCACATTATTCCTGAAGCTATGACCTGGAAAAAAAACCACTAAAAAATCATAATTACTTCTTTGGACCACAGTTGCAGCCTCTGGAAATCCAGGGGCACGTGATCCATAGCGAGTCTGAGAAGAGTTTATAGAGGCAGATAGGGGTCAATAGTGCAGCAGTAAGTGAGTTTGTACCCATAGGCCCCGGAGGCCAAGGATCAGTCCCTGAATCACTTTTCTTTGGCTTCAGAATCACAGAAAACAGCTACATTTGAAATGCGTTTGCTATCAGTGAGAGAGGGTGCGCAAATGATTCAGCCAGCTCATCTCCAAGGTACAAGAAAGGACTGGTATACTGTGTTGATTTTCTTTTGATCTCCATCCATTTTTCTTCTGCATTGCAATTCTGGAAACTCACAGTAGTACCACACTTGCAACAGAAGCCAATGGGATTCTAGGACCCAGAGCAAAAGACATGTCAAAACTATCTGAACATACGGATATACTTCATAATGTAAACCTATATTAACTATTGGTACCTCTCGACTACTGTCCATATTTCTTGCATGCAGACATTGACATTACAAGCCACTAATAAGAGGACAGAATTTTGTTAAGGTCTACATTCAGAGTTAGAAGAAACAAAAAAATCCATATTCATGGAAGGTTACATTTCCTTCCTTCAGAAACCATGCAGCAGACCCAGCTGCTAAAGCAACAGTTCACAAATCTCCCTTATGGGATGAAATAGCCAATGCATCACCTGGGACTGGAAGAGAATTACTGCACTTCAGAGCAGGAAGTGTGCTACTCAGCAAACCACTGTGTAAATAGAAGTTACACATGCAGTGAAATTTTCAGAACTGAATCAATAAATTACTCAAATTTACAACTCTGCATCACCAGGAAGAATATAACAGTGAATCTAGCCACAGATAGTCTTCTTTATTTTTGTAGTCTTCCTATAAATCATGACAAGCTTCCTGATGCCTCAGCTGATGTCCTTATTATTTCATATGACCACATTTTATCATAAAGTGCTTATTATTATTTTTATGTGCAATATGCATGCTTTTATTTGGCTGGGAACTGAAAGTAGAATTTAGCATTGTGGAATACTCAGATTATTCTATTAATTAAAACTGGAAGTGAAGAGCTGCATCCATAAAATATTGTTCCTTGCAAACTTTTTCTTAGACACAGTGGAAAACCTGATTGATTACAGTTTATAATAGCAATAATCCCTGCAACATCATTCATTAGCACAGTTAACAACTAATTTGCTGGAGTTTTAACTGCCCTTGGCTTTACCTCAAGCTGTTCACAAATTGGCCATTAACTGCTGGTTACAACTGATTTCTTAGGGCCCTTTTTAAAATAAATTTTATTTCATTTCAGCACCCACAGAGCTAAATTTTGATTTGGTAAACAAAAATAATTCTCTATCTTAGTGACAGACCTCTTACTCCTTTTTCTCTATGGGATGCCCTTTGAGGCGTGTATGGGGATGTAATCTTTATGGCTGAGGGCTAAAGCAAATAACCAAACCCCTGCTATTCTTTATTTCAAATTTTCAAGCGGTAGGGGAGCCCAAAAAGGAAGAGCCCTCTATTGACATCTAGTGGAAAGAGAGGAGACAGAAGAAATGCTCCAACAGGCAGCCTGCAGCTGATTTACTTGCAGACGTTATTTCTTTATGTTTGGAAACTGTTTCTGCTAATACCACAACGTAAAGAAACGTTTCTGATCATAAGAGTGCACAGGAGTGGTGGCCCTTTAAATGTATGCAAACTGAGTGGACAGCTAACCTAAGGCAATAACTTTCTGTAGCAGAGTACAAAAGTTACGGCCTTTATTAAAAAAAAAAAATGGAAGACTTTGCAGAAAAATGTTTCCTAAAAGATAAAAGTTTAAGAGGTATTTGTAAACTGAGAAAAAGAGTCTGTTTAAGAATTACTTGTTACAGGGCTGCTGGTTTTCAGTGATTCCTGAATTATAGGTAAGGATTTATAAACACTAGGAATGCCTAGTAAAGCTTCTAGCAGAACTAGGAGTGGAGAAAAATGATAAGCAGGTAGCATATAACAAGGAGCCGTGAGGGACTGCCATTAAGAAAAATCTAGGTCACATCACCAGAAGGTCAGCAGTAGGGCTTTACTATGCAGCAAGACTGGCCAATCCCAACTGTGAGGTACATGTTACTGCAAAGGCAGAGAAAAAACAGTTGTCTTAGGATTTGCCTCATTAGAAAAAAAGACCATGAAATAGTAAGCAGTTAGGCACTGTATGTTATCCTCTTATGTACTTTCTTAAGTTTTCCTTTTCTCCTCAGATAAAATATTATTTTTTATGTCAAGCAATTCATATTTATGAATGAGGAAAAAATAATATCTGACTATGTACCGGAAAATTTATGTTCCAATGTTTGTATACATGGATTTAAACCTGTAAAAAAAATTGAGATTAGCCATTTGGTTTCAAATAACACCTGACTGAAGGGTTAGAAGGAATTCAAATTTGTGATGACAATAGTATTGGACAGTAGTTACATCATGAGACTGTTTTCTTTGCAGCTTTCTATTAGACTGTCTTTCTCCTCCACATGTCTGCATTGTTTTGCCCTTTATTAGCTCTCTGAAAGTGCTGAAATCTTACTTCCCTCCTCTACTCAGATTAAAATTACTACCTTTCCACCTATGCCCTAATTTTTGAAATAAGTACCTTCATGACTGACTCTATGTACCTATGGCTATACACGAGATTCTCTGTGAACAGCCACAAAGCCATCCCATTGTCATTCTTTACACCTTTCATTGAACCTTACTATGAGGCCTAGATGAAATGATATAGAAGTTATGCAGCCAGAGTCCCTGACTACAGCTTTAAGCATTAATCAGAATTATGTCATATTTTCTTGACTCTTTCCTTCTGTTTTGGAGATCTCTTTGTTTGGATCTTTATGCACTGTTCACACATGTCTAAAGTTGGAACTGGTTGTTACACATTTGCTTAACTATTGACAGAATGGGACCACGACCCAGGAATGGAGCCTTTCAGTAAACTTGCAAAACAACATCACAGAAATAATGCAAAAATCTTCCACCTGTAAGAAGTGGCCTAGATAAGACAAGCATGGAAGTGAAGACCACTGTTCTAACATGAAGCTAGAATTCATGTATTTCAACAATGTACAATTCAATGAAAATATTTCCATCATACACTGGTGTTGGATGGATTTGATATAGTTTTTCTCCTTTTAATTCCATCAGAGAAAACATTCTGGACGTAAGAAAAAAAAAAGGAAGATGAAGAAGAAGAAGCAGCAGCGAACATTACAAGTTGTGTTTTGGAATAAACATGACACTATGAAGATGAAATTTGCACAAAATGGATTAGTAACAAGAGTCAATGAGTAAACTGTTTTCATAGACTGGCTTACCAAAATTTCTTTTAGACTTTTTTCTTTTTTATACCCCCCAAAAATTGCATGTCAATAAAAATTGTTACTGTGATAAAAGTGCTTCACCGAAAGTCTACATATACATGTTTGTGTGTGTACATACATAAGAAAGAGAGACTGAAAATCCAATACTTTCCTTCCGGAATTATAAATCTGCATTTGTTGACATATACATATACACACAGAGGGGCTGACAGAACTGACTGAGATGCCACCACGCATGGAAGACTTTCATCTCGAGGAAAGCATGCTGATATTAGCTCTTGCTTTATTTGAGTTCCAATAATAGCTATTTCAAGACTTCGAGTAATCAGATAGCTCTGTCAAAGTCTTGTCACTCATTCTTCAGGGTAAAATATCTGTCTCTTGTTCTTCTTCTTCCAGTCAATACTCTGGTCTATTTATTTGTAATGTGTTTTCTTGACAGCTTTAGCCTCCTTCCATACAGCCTCTCCACCATCCTTTGTACATTTTTTTCAAAGTATCAAAGTTAAATGCATCACACTGTTCTGGAAAACCAGCATTAACTTTCTGTCCTCTAAGCTTTCATCATTTTCTCATCACATTCATGTATAGTATTCTTAAAATTCTCTATAACATTACTGCATGTCTGATTACCAATATTTTCCCTAAATCTTCTCTGAACCTTCACCTGTTCTTCACATTCTGAATGCTTCCTTTGTTCCTTTCAGAAAATTTCATATGGCTAATTTTTATACTAGTCTCTTTAGCATGAAACAATTTTCCATTTCCCACACACTAAGCAAAGTCTTTCTTCTCCTGCACACCTTTTGCTAAAAAACCAGAAAGAAACATGATTTCTTCAAAAAAAAGTAGGACTTCACCTCAGTCTAATCTGTCTTCACTTCTTTTATCTACAGATGGGCATCTCAAGTAAACTTGGACAAGTTTCCAGATCCTAAGAAGATCACAGGTAAAGGTTTGCTTAGGACCTGACAGTGGAAATCAAAACCTGTGTATATTATGCAGTGTATCATTAGCTTTAAGCTACATTCAACCCTGCCTAGACAAGGTGTAAGAAAGAACCAAAAAGAGAAAATTCTGGGAGCAATACAGAGTAATTGTCCAAACAGCAAGGGATTGGGTTAGGAAAGCTAAAGCCCTGGTAGAATTAAATGTGACCAGGGACATCAAGGGCAACAAGAAAAGCTTCTGTAGGTATGTCAGTGACAAAAAAAAAGACTAGGGAAAAAGTGGGGTCTTTCTGGAAGCAAACAGGAGACATGCTTACCCAGGATATAGAGGAGGCTGAGGTGTTCCATGACTTTTTTGTCTCAGTCTTCACCAGCAGGTGCTCCAGCCACACTGCCCAAGTTGCATCAGGCAAAGACAGGGACTGGGAGAATGAAGAACTGACCACTGTATTAGAAGATCAGGTTCAAGACTATCTAAGGAACCTGAAGGTGCACAAGTCCATGGGACCTGATGAGGTGGATCCATGGGTCCGGAGGGAACTAGCAGATGAAGTTGCTAAGACACTGTCCATCAGATGTGAGAAGTTGTAGCAGTCCAGTGAAGTTCCCATTGACTGAAAAATAGGAAACATAACTCCCATTTTTAAAAAAGATAAAAAAGGAAGACCCAGGGAACTGCAAGCCAGGCAGTCTTGCCTCTGTGCCCTGCGAGACCATAGAGTAGATCCTCCTGGAAACTATGCTAAGGAAGATGGAAAATAAGGAGGTGACTGGTGACAGTCAACGTGGCCTCACTAATGGCAAATCATGCCTGACAAATTTGGTAGCTTTCCATGGTGGGATTGCTCATTGGTGGGTAAGGGAAGAGCAACTGATGTCATCTACTTGGACTTGTGCAAAGCATTTGACACTGTCCCACATGACATCCTTGTCTCTAAATTGGAGAGACATGGAT
Organism: Opisthocomus hoazin; assembly: GCF_030867145.1. NCBI lineage: Eukaryota > Metazoa > Chordata > Aves > Opisthocomiformes > Opisthocomidae > Opisthocomus > Opisthocomus hoazin. The sequence goes on along the minus strand of NC_134414.1, from coordinate 46,385,146 downwards.
TTGATGGATGGACCACTCAGTGGGTAAGGGATTGGCTGGATGATCGCGTTCAATGGGTTGTGATCGATGGCTAAATGTCCAAGTGGAGACCAGTGATGAGTGGCATTCCTCAGGGGTCAGTACTGGGACCAGTGCTGTTTGATGTCTTTGTCAGTGTCATGGACAGTAGGATTGAGTGCATTCTCAGCAAGTTTTCTTACAACACCAAGCTGTGTGGTGCGGTCAACATGCTGGCGGGAAGGGTTGTCATGCAGAGGGACCTTGACAGGTTTGAGAGGTGAGCCTGTATGAGCCTCATGAAGTTGGACAAGGCCAAGCGCAAGGTCTTGCACATTGGCTGGGGCAATCCCAAGCATAAATACAGACTAGGTGGAGAATGGATTGAGAGGAGCCCTGAGGAGAAGGACTTGCAGGTATTGGCTGACAAGAAACTCGGCATGACTGAGAAGTGTGCATTCACAGCCCAGAAGGCGAACCCCATCCTGGGTTGCATTAGAAGAGGCGTGGCCAGCACGTTAAGGGAGGTGATTCTGCTCCTATGTTCTTCTCATGAGATGCCACCTAGAGTCCTCCATCTGGCTGTGAGGCCATCAGCACAGGAAATACATGTACTTGTTAGGGTGGGTCCAGAGGAGGGCCAAGAAAATGATCAGAGTAATGGAACATCTCTGCTGTGAAGACATACTGACAGTGTTGTTCTTCATCCTGCAGAAGAGAAGGCTTCAGGGACACCTTATAACAACTTTTCAGTACCTGAAGGGGGCCTACATGAAAGCTGGAGAGGGAATTTTTACAGGGTCATGTAGCGATAAGAGAAGTTTTCAAACTAAAAGAGGGTAGATTTAGATCAGAAATAAGAAAGAGATTGTATACTCTAGGGTGGTGAGGCACTGGCACATGTTGCCCAGAGAAGTTTTGGATGCCCCCTCCTTGGAAGTGTTCAAGGCCAGGTTGAATGGGGCTTTGAGCAATCTGGTCTAGTGGAAGGTGCCTCTGCCCATGGCAGAGGGGCTGGAACTACATGAGCTTTAAGGTCCCTTCCAACCTGAACCATTCTATGGTTCTATGATATCATCTATACTGGTAAGTTAAATGTGTCCAGAGCCAACAGCTGACATTGAGACTGACAGCATTAAATGAGTCTTTGTGTGTGTTTCCAGACCATTAAATTCTTTCATCCTCTATAACAGACGACCAGACCCAAAAATGATAATTAAGAATGTCCATAGCATGTGGTAACTCCTGAGCCATGCCTAGAAATTATTTCAGAGAGTTGTAGTTAACAGAAGTCAAACTGCCTACGGCCACTATAAAATTTAAAAATTAATTTTAAAAAACAGACACTGCAGTTCCAGAGCATATGAAGATTCCCTGACACAGTTTAATTTACTAATACGAACACAGAAGAGGGCATCTCAGGTTATGAACTGTCCAATATGTGCTCTGTTGTGGCCAACAGGAAATATAAAGTGCAGGTTTTATTTTGAAATGTTCTTCATGCTTTTAGCTTTAGACTTACCTTAGTGCCTTTTCCACTTTTTTTTAAAGGAAAGTAGCTATAGCCTTTCACAGAGGCACCAAATGGCTCATTCCTTAAAAAAACCCAAATGTTAAATAACACGTTTCATGAAGTAAGATTTACTTATAAAGCCAAATATATTTTGTTGGGATGGGCATAAATCTGTATTCCAACTTGCACCACAATGTCCAGACTACTTGATGAAGATGTGCCGTTTTTCATAAAAAAAAACATTCAAGAAGAAAGAGAGAGCATTATTACGGGTAAAGCATCTATAGATGATCTGATCTCTATCACCCACCTTAAATACTATTATTATAAAAAAGACACATTCCTAGTAATATTCCCATTCTGTTAATCTACAAGATTAATGAAGTACACTGTTTTGTGCATGTTTTTCTCAACAAATGAATTTTCTGAACTGAAATATTATTTCAGTAACAGAGGTAGACAGTGACCTTTTGCAGCAGAAGAGAATATCTTCAAGGTTAATGTCTTTTGAATGGAAGTAGGGCATAAGGAATTGAGCTTCCTACGTTCAGGAAGAAACATGGAACTGAATCTTCATCATCCATGTCTCAATCAGCACTCTAGCATCTGGACATCTGCGTAAATTTGGAAATTGCTACACATTTTCAGAGTATACAGTCAGGCATGTTTGAGAATGCCAACTCTAACAGCTGCCTCAGGGAACAGAGCCGAAGAAAGAATAATTTCTTAGTGTTGGTTGGATTTAGGTTAATGCGTGACAACACTCTGTATGACCAAGGCAGAGAAACACCTTGGCATGGTTAGGAGCACAATTCTGTGTTTGTAATTTTAGAGTTAAAAGAACCAGTTTCACTAGGGAAAATCAGCAGGTTAATGAGGGCTTTCTTTCCTCCATTATTTGTCACTGTGAATTGTTCCCTATTATGTCAATTTACTGCTAAAAAATTGCTAGAATCTACCTCATATCATTAAGATTTATCTCTATTCCAGCATTACTATTGCTAAAGGTGTTGATCATGAGAATAAAGTCTGAAGTTCTGTTTTTCATTTACAATCCTCCTCAAGCTTAATTTTTGTATTGTTTTTTTTTTTCTGTTACAAAAGTAGTGTCAGTATCTTGGAGATTAATTCTGTGAGGCTGAAATAGTGTGTAAATAATACTTTAGAATGTATTTTTCAAATCATGAAGAGAAATTTATGTTCTTTTGCTAGGGAAACATTTAACTCCTTAATTTGCTAGTTTTATGTCTAGTTAAAAGAATGCTAAGAATTTTAATGCTTTTTATCAGCATTCTAGGAATCAGGATTTTCAGATGCCAGGAGATCAGACTTCAACTTAAGTGAAAGGCAGCATGAGCTACAAGTTAAGCATCAGATATCAAGAAAGCAATAGCTAGGTGTCAGACAGAGTCAGTCAGCATGCAGTTTGACTCAAGGATCTAAAGAGAAGAGAGAGTTACCACTTAAAAAAGAACCCTAATTTTGGTATGTTTTTTGTTTCCTTTTAGTCTTATTTCCTAGTCAAACAGGGATTACATTATGAAAGTTTATGTGTGTGTATGTTATGTCTGTTTGTTTATTATCCTCAAATTCTGCTGAAGACAAAGGTTAATCCCAACTGTACTTAACTAAAAGTCACTGTTCTCTGAGATATTGAGTTCCTCAAGCTTGATGATAAAGGATAGCCAAGTAGATGAGAAAATGCTGTTGGTGTTCTCTTTCTCAAAGAGCTGAAACAGGGCTTTAAACAGATGTCACAGAAAATGCTGAAGAGAGAGGCATTATGGAAGAAGCAACTACTAGAAGACTTATCAAATTACTCTTCTCTCTTAACTGAAACCTGGAGTAGCCAGAACTGTGCTAGTACATTTACCAGGGTCACAACATGAGCTCTAGCCCTTGTGTCTTGTCTATGCTATCTAGTTTTTGACATGCTCTCTTGCATAGGTTTTGACTTCAGACATTTCTTCAAACGTTTCTCTAGGCATAGTTTCTTGGGTGGCATAGGCCACCAACTATTCCTAATAGGTACTGTGGCATCTTGAGGTGGAAGAAGTTTGCAAGGAAGTGAGTCAAGTTATGCCAGATCTACCAACCAGGCAGAACTTGCAAAAAGTGACTAGCATTTCTTCGCTTTTCAGGATAGATACAACCACAAGATTGAAGTCTTTTGTTTCTTCACATACTTCAACAACTCAGTGTTCAGCTGCTAAGCACTTTGAGATCTTCCAAAACACTTGCTGAGGGAGAACTCCTCAGCTGATTGCTCTCTTCGAAATCATGTCTAAAGCTGTGACAGGTGACCTTCTTTTCACCTAGTGGCCATACTTTTCAAACACTGGGATATGTATGGACAGAATTAGACTTAATTCCATTTTGTCCAAAGAGTTGTCTCACCAGTAGATTAAAAGCCTTACTGTGTGGTTAGTATCTTCCTACTCCTCTGCTGAAGCTGTGCAACTTTGCAAAAAGAAATGCAAAATTCATTGAAGTAGAGCAAGAGCATAATTTTGTGCAGGAGTGACTAGGATGTCACCTGAAACAGGGCAGATACCAAATATGGTACCTGTTTCAGAAATGTTCATACCATTTTTAATGACTATAGAAGTAAATTTCAGAGTAACTGTTTAGAACAGGAATCACAATACAAGGTTTTTCCTTTCTCAGTAGGATTTCCCAATCACTTCTTAGTCAGATAAAACAGATATAGCCAGATGGTTAGCCTATTCCCATACGGGATGTGGGTTTTGAATAATTTCAGGATTTTAGGTGAGGCAGAGAAATGAGTTTGTCTCTTCTGCCATCTGGGCAGTACTTTAAGTGCCTCATTCTTACAGAAAAATAGAACACTACTTCTTCCAGCTTAGTTTGATGAAGATAAGATCTGAAAAATATTTGTCAGCAGTGCACTTTTGTCACTATGTTAACAGTGAGAAATGTTTTCATATCAAATATAGTTATACTTTGGAAGAGGAATTTCTTACTTTGTGTTTTGATTGAACTTAGGTAAAAAGTAATCTGAACTGCTGAGCTGTAATAAGACTGGCACAGTTCAAGGCATACACAAAGGAAAAACTGTAAAGGTTTAAGAAATTTGAAGTAAAGAGACAAGGAGTGTCTGTAATACAGACAGTCAGAGAAACAGAGGGAAGTTAAGCAAGAATTTTTAGAATTCCAGATTTTATATTAAGCATGTATTTTTCACTCTGTTTTCATTCTAGTTTACAGAATCTTTTTTTTTTTTCTTTTTCTAATCTGACAAATGAGATGATTGTACTTCTGTCTGATTCTGCTGGGTGTTGCCATAGTAAGGGCACTCATAATGAATGATGATTCTCATATCAACATCGGGTACTTTTTTCCCTATTCTCATTCAAACAGATACTTAAAGACATCTGTAAATTCTAAGATATAGTTGAAAGATCTGTTGCAGACACCTGTGTATAATTAATGATGAATAGAATCCTGAAGTATTATTCTTCGGTTCATTACGTTTGAAATCTATCTAAAATGAACCACTGCATTGCAAACTACTTGGGTGGCACAAATACAGCTTCAGAAACTCCATCGCGTAGCATCCTACAATGGTAATATTCTCAGTTCTGAATAAGACAGGATGTAAATCTTCCATTGAAGATCATCCTATTAGCCTGGTGATATATATAAAAATATCCTAAAACAGGATCTTTTTATTCTCTTTTTACTGGCTTTTCTGAGTTCCAGACAAGATTTGCTAGTGACCCTAGAAATAACATCTCTGTTAATATTTTGAGTCTGTACAAAAGTAGTCTGGGTACATTAAGAAAATGATATATAATCAGTTTCTTCTTTCTGAAGTGAGAAGCAATGAAAAGTATGGCAGTATAACAAAAGTGTTTAGAGAGAAGAAGATCTGGCAGATTGGAGTGCCATCTGAAAGATATCAAGCAGACTCTTGATGAAAGCTTCATCTTTTGTCTATACCCAACAACGATCACAAAGTGCTGAGGTGAGCTGAACAAGAAAATTTTACGTCATTCAAGGGGAACAACATGATTGCTCAGCCATCTCTTACAAGAGGTGGAAGTGAAATGCTTTGTGTCAGAAAGTCATAAAGATTGATGGCATCTGCTGCTTTCAAATGTACCTATCTGCATGCAATCCTGTTGTAGTGTGAACTGGTAGAAAACAAAGGCTGTTTGCCCAGGAAAGGTGCTTTAGTAGGCTTAATTTCCATAGCCCATTTACACAGTTGAAGCAAGAATCTAACAAGTCCCAGAGAAATCATCAAGGTCATGGTAAGAATTCAAAGCCACAAAACTAAACAAAAAGAGATTATTAGCTACACTGCAGTAAGCAAACCGTAAAGTCTTAACTGATCAATACCTGACAAGAGACATGTCACAAACTTCCTGTATAGGTCAGGCACACACAAAGTTTTTTAAATAAATTCACTGACTTCACAGCAAGGGACGTAAAATGTCACTTTTTATCTCTCAGTTGATATTTTTCTCAGAGAGTGAAAAAAAATATCACCTCACTCAGAGATTTGATCGAAAAGATAGTCACTCCTGATATAACTTTAAGGGGAAAAACTGCAATCAAGTGGAAATTTTTGTCAGTACCTTAATCTCTGATTTGTAGAAGGTTGTGCTTTGGGATATTTGGTATGTCTGAGAACTGCCACCAAAGAGCCCTTCTGTTCTTTAATGGCTGCACTAAATCTTAACAAACGTGAGCATGAAAACTATTGTGCTGTACTTGTGAGGCATATATCAAAGTTATATTTTTTTAAAGCTTGGAAAGGCAGTTGAATCATGCATGCTCTTTATGGAGGTCTGATCAGGCTGATAAAGGCAGTTCAGCTTCAATAAATACTTTTTAAGTGAATGTTTTGGAAAGTGAGTAAGAAATTCAAAGCTCAAACTGTTGCCAAACTGCTCCCACAGCACTTTGATCACTTTTCTACTGACATTTTGTTGAAAATGTCTTGTTTTTATTAAAATGCTGGCATCTAGGGATTCAGAAAGTTAACTGTACTCACTGAAAAAATAATATACAGTAAAACTGAGTGATATAACTTATTAAGTACTTTGTACGCTTTTCTTAAAAAAAAAAAAACTTTTTCCCTGTGGGGTCAAACATAGCTTTGCACTTCTCTGAGAAAAGTTCATATTGTTAATGCAAGACAAGTGCAGAAGATAAATCAAACAGCAGTGCTTTGCCTGAGGCAAAATCCCCTCAGGTTATAAGGTTTTGCTATGAATAAATGTAGACATCCAATAATTTAAAAATTCATAAAATATAAAAAACATATTAAATGGAGAGTGTGAATTTTCTGTGTCATGCTTTTGTTAAATATTTATGGCGGATTATTTTTTGTTGAAGGACATCAAAGACAAGTTGTCATTATTATCTTACTTTTATCATTACACAGAATACACCTATATCTTCAGCAGCATAAAGTTCCTTCCTTCTCTTAAATTACAGCTTATTTAACCTGGTAGGAAATTCACCAGTTAATTAGCCTTGAGTCTGACCTCTGTGTGTGACCCTAGACATGTGTGTAGAACCAAAATAGGTGATTTTTACAAGATAAATTGCAGTGTGCACCCATGGATCTAAAGTAAGAATGAAGTCGTCTGTGTTAAACTTACTCAAAATCTTACATATTTAAAAGTTCGCAGCATGGAGTGATCTGTTCCAGTGAAGAAAGAGACGCAGTCAGTCAATTTGAAAAAGACAAAGAAATCCACTTTGGATTATTTTCCTTTTTATTCCAGACAAATTAACAGCTCAGAGAGCAGAGGGAGGGAATCCTGTCTGACACTGTTGCAGATTTTATCACCTGGTATTTTTCAACTGCGGTAGCCTTTAGTGTAGTGTCTGTCAGACCAGTGATCACTCTGCACACCTCCGACTGTCTCAGAAATAACAGCCCATCAAAGAGTAATGAAATGGATGGAATCTTCTTTTTTTACTTCTTTCCAAATGTCAAGAATGCATGCAGCTCATTAAAAACTAGTCCCCTAAAAAGATCTCAGGAAACCGATTATTTTACAGCCACATGTTAATTACTAGTGATTTAGGCATGAACATATATTTTTTTATTATTAAGTCATGCACATAAAAAATACATTCCCTCAAACTTCTTTCATTTTTAAATTGCTGTGTTTTGAGGATAACTTCAGGCAATACACTCTACTGAGTACAACTGAAGTACTTTGTATGCATTAGTCAAATTTCAGATTTAATGAAGATATGGAATGTTGTTCTTTTCCTTTAGTAATGGCAAGCACTCAGGCACAAAAAAATTAAACATGTCCAAATTTTCACAAAAGGTGGGAAAAAGAGTTGGCACCAGAAGACATCCAGCTAAAAAGAATTGTTGTAGGAGGCCCAAGCCAGGGACCATCTGCTTCAGAAAGAGAAACAACCAGGCCTGCTTACTGCAGCTGAGAGACGTAAAACGTGATAGTAAGACATGAAATACTCGGCCTCCCATGAATGACTCTTCTAAATTTCTAAGACTCAGACTCCTCTAAATAGCAAAATGTGAAGTTTAATCATTCTTTCAGAATATCTTGGCTTTAACTTTTATGATTCAGGGTATTATTGTCAATATCTAACTGCACACAGAGAAAATGTAGAATCTTAAAATCAAATTTTACACTTCTGCAACGTAGGGATCTAAGTTAACCACTAGATCAATGGAGAAGAACCAGTAAATCTACAGTGCTATTCATCTCATCTGAAACTAGATACCTAAAATATATTACTCAGGTGTTTTATTCACCCCAGTCAGTTTTCTGTACAAGAGAACTTACAAAAAAAAATAAACAATGATTAATAGGTATGGAATTCCTTTCTGCAAGATCATGTACTGAAAATTAATATTCCTTCAAAAGACAATTATACAAGCTATAAAGGAACAGCTTCCAGCTCAGGAAGTCCCTGGGCTGCAAACTGTCAGAATCTAAGAGCACATTCATGGCTGACCTGCCACAAATTCTTACCCATAATTTATTTCCAGAAAGCAGATGAAAGGGATTTTAGGCCTCATCAAATATTGGCAATCTTCTGTTCTTAATAGGTAAAAAAATCCACCAATAAATTTTCACCATAATTTCATCTAATCCAAAGTGTTTATTTGGTCCACAAACCTGTCAATCTATAACTGTTATTCTGTATTTTCACTGGGACACAGTGACAGTAGTAATTTTCAGTTTTCTGAAGTTAGAATCGCTGTAGTAACATTGATGATGATGGTGATAGTAAAATAACTAATAAACTCTTTAACAATAAAATTGCCATCTGAAAATGAACATTTAATTCATAAACTCTACACAGTTTATACTAGTTCCTGAAGAACTGGGATGCATTAGGAGGAATGTGGCCAACAGGTCAAGGGAGGTTCTCCTTCCCCTCTACACTGCCCTAGTGAGGCCCCGTCTGGAGTTCTGTGTCCAGTTCTAGGCTCCCCAGATCAAGAAAGACAAGGAGCTATGGAAGAGTCCAGCGGAGGGCTACAAGGATGGTGAGGGGACTGGAACATCTCTCCTACGAGGAAAGACTGAGGGAGCTGGGCTTGTTTAGCCTGAAGAAGAGAAGGCTGAGAGGGGACCTTATAAATGCTTATAAATATCTGAAGGGTGGGTGTCAGGAGGATGGGGCCAAGCTCTTTTCAGTGGTGCCCAGTGACAGGACAAGGGGCAATGGGCACAAACTGAGGCACAGGAAGTTCCGTCTGAACATGAGGAAGAACTTCTTCCCTCTGAGGGTGACGGGGCACTGGAACAGGCTGCCCAGGGAGGTTGTGGAGTCTCCTTCTCTGGAGATATTCAAGACCTGCCTGGACATGGTCCTGTGCAGCCTGCTGCAGGTGACCCTGCTTTGTCAGGGGGGTTGGACTAGATGACTCACAGAGGTTCCTTCCAACCCCGAACATTCTGTGATTCTGTGATTCTGTGATTCTGTGAATGACAACAGGAAAAACTGAAGGTCCTTTCCCTAGATGCTACACCAAGGCAGATGTCACAAAACTGAATGGCTATGTATCCACAATTTTATAGGTCATTCCTTAGGAGGCATGTAATAAAGATATACCAGGAAGCACTCATTATGTTGTATCTTCGTTAGTATGCTCAGCCAGGCACTTCATATTTATTCAGGGCATCCCAGGCCCTTTGACACTGCAAGATGCGTGCAGCATGCTGGTGGTTAATGCTGTGCCAGCTATTTACAAGACTCGTCTTATCCATACCCTGGTTAAACACATTGTTAACACTGTACAGCTCCTAAGCGTAGCCCTACTTAAAGTACAGAGATCTGCCTAAATGTCACGACAGGTATCAATGCCCTCCTGGAAAAGAGGAAGAAGGCGTGTATCAGTGGGTTGGGTTCTAGTCTTGACTGCTCATCTGGGACTTAGTTACTCCTTTTGTGAGAAATGAGCTCACATCTATCATTCTCTGTCTCCCCTCACAGCTGCGAAAGGGTTATGGACCAGAAGTCTTTTGCTTAGTGCTTTGCAAGTATTCCTTCATCAACATATTAATATACATCAGGTAGTGACAACCGTGGTTTTTTTCACTTTTAGCATTCGTTAGCAGAACTACCAAATACCAAGAGAATTCCTACCATTGGTGAGGAGGGAAGAATTTATGGAAACAGGTATCAAAACAGTACTAGAATTGACTGTTCATAGTGGATTGACATGGAAGTTTTTCTTCCCCAGAATGATTTTTACTAAAAGGGATTGAGATTCTACAGGTTTCAGTTAATGTATTTTCCTTATCTTATATCCATGAGTCTCATTAGAGATGGGAAAGATTTAAGGAAGAGCTCCTTACTCGCAAAATGTATCAAACTTTCAAGAAGTTTCATGTGAATAAAATAGATTATTAATTTGAGCCCATACTTTGATGAAGAGGTCATTATTCCTTTAAATAACTAAATACCGTAATAAATAGACAGATAAATATATTCTGACATGGATGATGGTCTTCTAGCAGACATGTACTTTGCCTTGTGAAATTATTAGCTGTAATTTTTGTTTATTAACTCCCAAGCATAAACTTTTAATTGTATAATCCTTATTAAGTAGTTTGGGTTTTTTTTAAGAATAGTGATTATCTTGATTGGAGTAATTTTGTGGGCTAACAATTTATTTCTTACCTATATTTCAAGATGCCTGGAAGTGTAGAAAGTAAATTAAAAAAGCCCAGTGAAATGAAGGCATCCTTATTAAGAAGATAAATTATCTACTGCTAGTGGTTTGATTGAGTTTTCTGTTTTGTTTTCTGTATTTTTATGAAAACTGTAGATTTCTTAGTATAACCTCTACATCCTTTTTCCACTGGTTCTGATGAAGAGTTGTTAATCCTTGTGTTAGAGTAATACCCTACAGAAGATGAGGAAGTTAATGTTTCATTCATTATGATATATAGATATCAGTCTATAACATTGGTCCTGGGTTTTGGAGAATATATTGAATTGAAATGTCCTATACAGATACTTACTCTTTAGTTTGGCCTAAAAATTTTAATAAACGTTTTTAGAGGGTTATTTCAGCACTAAAGTATTACTTTGCTTCACTACATATTCAGTATTCCTTTTTCAACATGAAATTAAGTTTACTTTAGAGGCTTTCTTCCACACAAATAGACACCACATACACCTTTTTTGCATAATCTGCCCTAGGTTGCACATTTACTAACATAATAGCTAATTTTACCAGATAGATGGTGCTATGATTCTGTGTATCAAAGGGTAGACTCCAGCCATAAAAGCCAACAGCGAATACCTCTCCACATTTTATTCTGAAAAGCAACTGGCATTTTTCCCCCTCTATGCTCTGAGGGAGCTCACAGAATAATAGGTGAAATGTCAAGAATAATTAAGAAAAATGATGGTGTTATACTGCAGCACAAGAAATTAATCTTTTCTGCTCTGATCTTCCTGCCCACCTTCTCTTCTGCTTTTAAATGTCATCTCTGTTCTCAAATTATTTAGGATAGGCCTTGAAAGGGAGTAGAATATTTTTTAGGTAATTTGACACACTCTTTGGGTTGAATTCCTGATGGCTGTTGCTCTCTATGTCCCTCTGGTTAAAAAGGCTTCTTTTAATTCCTGTCTGACTATGATCAAGTGTGGTAAAATTAAACACAGAAGCTTTATGTTCATGGCACAAAAGAAGGAGGGAGTTCAAGCCCAGATAACCTCTTCTTTCCTCTTCATCCAAAAATGGTTTCATGTATTTTATTTTACCAACACTTCACAGTCTCTTTGTTCCCCTATATACACAACTGTCATCTACTAATTGGAAATAAGGTGTCCAGAGTACACCAGTACAAGACCATCTTGCAAAACTTCAGAACCCAAGCTTGCTTCAGTTTTACATCAGAAATTTATTGCAATGGATTGGATAATAACTAAAAGTATCCTACTTTCTAGTGGTGGAGGGGAGGATGCCAGTATCTATTTTACAATTGTATCTGTCTGGGATTTTTAAAAATTATTTTCTGTAGTATAAAACCTTGATAGAAACAGAGATTGCCCTTTCTTTGGGGGCCTAAAGTATTTGTAACAGAAAATGAAGAGACTAGGCAGCAGGAGAAACTGAACAAGAATAACAAATAACTATAGAAGTTCTACAGATTGACACAGGTCACAAATAAAGTTATTATAAATCTTAGAAGTATAAAACACTTGTTGCCTAATATTATACAATAGATACAATATTATACAATAGATAAGCGGGATTATGCCATAAAACTGTATTAAAAGTAGGCTTTGGATCATCGTGTGTTTGGATGACACTATGGGAATTTTAAAAGCACTGCAGGCTCCACTGACAACATCTTCAATCCTATTTCCTGATAATATCTCTCCAGTGTCATGTGAGATGCCTTAAGGTGTCAAAGACATCCCTATGGGACTGATGTGACAGCAGGCTTACAAGCTTCTAGATCAAGAGCCAGGGAAGATAAACTAGATCATATCTCTGTTTAGCAGCTGTATTCAGCTTCACTGGGAGTTTATACACATAGCTCACACGTAGATACCAAAATATTAGTGTCTTAATCAAGACCTGAATTCACCTTAATTTTTAGATAATCTGAGTTAGCTAGGATAAACCTCACTGTTAGTTAGTTTGTAGCAAATTAGATCAGATAATTTGATATGTGTAGTTGTTACGGTCTGGGAAGACCTGAGCCGTAGAGATTTGTTGTAATTCCCAAGGTGAGATAAAGACTCAAACGAGGTCAAATGCCACCAAACAGGTTTATTGATCACTTGTTCAAACAAAGGCACAAGGAATTAGCGACAGGAAAGAGAGGAAAAGACAGGAAAGAAAGAAACCTAGCAAGCAGTCAGGACAAAGTCTCAAGAGATAGTCACCACCATGGATCCAGCGGCATCCCATCGGTCGGTAGTTCCTGTGTGCATTGGTGGTGGGGGTCTCTTCAGTGGGGGTTTCTTCATTGTTTAGTTGCACAGCCTTTTATAAGGTGTTCGGGGAGATTGTTCCCTAGGCCGTGGCACGTACCCCGCATTACCCCAGTCACATGCATGTGTTTTTTTCTCAGTCCTGGCTCCAGCAGGTTGGGCAGGGGGCCAGTGCCTAGACACATCCTTGTCTGGTTTATATCAGAGGTTTGTCATCAGTGGCACCGAGTCTAGTTGGAGGCCTGTAACTAGTGGTATGCCCCAGGGGTCAGTACTCGGCCCAGCCTTGTTCAAATTCTTCATCAATGACTTGGATGAAAAGTTAGAGTGTACCCTCAGCAAGTTTGCTGATGACACAAAACTGGAAGGAGTGGTGGATACACAGAAGGCTGTGCTGCCATTCAGCGAGACCTGGACAAACTGGAGAGTTGGGCAGAGAGGAACCTGATGAAATACCAGAAGGACAAGTGTAGGGTCCTGCACCTGGGCAGAAAGAACCCCATGCACCAGTACAGGCTTGGGGTGGACCTGCTGGAGAGCAGCTCTTTGGAAAGGGACCTGGGTGTCCTGGTGGATGACAGGTTAACCATGAACCAGCAGTGTGCCCTGGTTGCCGAGAAGGCCAACGGTATCTTGGGGTGCAAAGACTGTGGCCAGCAGGTCGAGGGAGGTTGTCCTCCTCCTCTACACTGCCCTAGCAAGGCCCCACCTGGAGTACTCTGTCCAGTTCTGGGCTCCCCACTTCAAGAAAGACAAGGAGCTACTGGAGAGAGTCCAGCGGAGGGCTACGAGGATGATGAGGGGACTGGAGCATCTCTCCTACGAGGAGAGGCTGAGGGAGCTGGACTTGTTTAGCCTGAAGAAGAGAAGGCTGTGAGGGGACCTTATAAATGCCTACAATTATCTTCAGGGTGGGTGTCAGGAGGATGGGGCCAGACTCTTTTCAGTTGTGCCCAGTGACAGGACAAGGGGCAATGGGCACAAACTGAGGCACAGGAAGTTCCGTCTGAACATGAGGAAGAACTTCTTCCCTCTGAGGGTGATGGAGCCCTGGAACAGGCTGCCAGGGAGGTTGTGGAGTCTCCTTCTCTGGAAATATTCAAGACCCGCCTGTACGTGGTCCTGTGCAGCCTGCTGCAGGTAACCCTGCTTCGGCAGGGGGTTTGGACTAGATGACCCACAGAGGTCCCTTCCAACCCCGAACATTCTGTGTGTTTCTGTGATTCTGTATTTGCTGGCCTGCCAGGGGGTCCTGCAGCAAGCTTTGCAAACAAGCTTTGAGGCAATTGCCTTCAGATATGGTCTCCGCCGGCAGAGTAGTTTGCTGTACTAAGGTGCAACCTGGCCTCACTGAAACCGCTTACGTTTATAATTAGCTAGAGTTCACAGTTAAATTTTTGGTCATTTCAATGGGTAAAAAAGAAGTTCATAAGTGTATTCCTCAGTCTTCAAACCTTGTGAAATCCTACATTCAGCAAAGGAAGCAGATAGAAAAGTAATAATTATCTTTTAATTACTGCATGTCCGTTTATTTCTGGGCAATAAAGTTGGTTCTTGTTTGGAGAAGGAAAGGTGGGAGAATCTGGAGTATATTTTTGTCCTTGTTCTTGGTTTTGCTACTACTGAAACCAGACAGGAAGAGAAAAAATTTCCTCAATAAAAACTTTTGAATAATTTTCTTATTTGTAATGTAATTTGAAGAGAAATATTACATATAGTTTATTTCTGCACCTTTCATGCTATTGTATCTCCCAGTACAGTCAATCAGAAGTGTATTGCACTAGAGGAGACAGAATTATATCTGTTGGTTTTATTTCTCTGTATACAAAGACTAACTCATTTTCACAACAGCTGTGTCAGGTAGATCAATCAATGTAATAATATTTTGTGACTCACAACCACAAAGTTGTAAGAGGACATCTTGTAAATGACCTCTAGCCACATACTGTTAAGCTCTTCTTACCCACTTGATCAACCAACCTGAGATTTGTCTTACCTAAATTGTCTTATCTGAAGTTAGACATTCAGTCTGACATTGATGTCTGAAATGCCTTGGTAGTTAACAGGAAAAAAAATACCAAACTGAAAATCAAAAATTACTTGTAGTCAGCAATTCATCCCAACATGAGAACATATTTCTTTATTACAGTGAGAGGGAATCTGAATGACTTCTTTTGACTAGCCTTCTGCTTTTAAGATTGTTTTAATTTATATGGGCTTTTTCCTACTCTACTTTCTTCAACACTGGGTTCTGAAAATCAGATTCAACCACTCTGTGGTCTTAGTAGCTCTACTTTTTATGTCCTCTTGCATTAAGTTTTCCCCAATTACACTAACAATTGGGCAAAGAAACTGAACCTAATGTCTCATACATTTTATGAGTAAAGTTGTCCCCAAAGAGCTGTTAGAGTTAGGTTCTCAAATTTTATGGTCTATATCCTTTCTAGCAGTCTTTTTTGTTATTTTGTTTTTTGACAAATGAGAAAAGTAGCAAGTTAGGCCTAATTAACAAGGTAAGCCATCAACAGCCTAATTCTCTAATCTGTCCACTTATAAAGACATATTGTACTAATGGTAACACTTGCCCAGATATGAATATCTTCAGATACCAGCCAGTAAAAATCCAACTTATTGAGTTTGAAAAGACAGAGTCAAAGACTGGTACATTACTTACACCAAATTTATATCTTCTGTGATTCAGAAAAAGGAATAAAATTGATATCAGGAGTAAAGGGAAAAGTAGCATGCTATTTCCAGTAAATAAAAAGAAAGTAACCATTTCAGAAAAAGAGATTAAGAATGGCAGATGATGGAAGTAATTCTGGTATTATAGCACAAATTATGGTAAAGAGCACACAGTGATAAGAATGTAGGCTCCTTAAAAAAATGTAGGTAGAGTTTATACATCTCATGGTATAATTACTATTTAAAATACCCATGCTCAGCAATCAGCTAAATTTACTGGCCTAAGTATGTTTGTCCTAAAACTTTCCTAATTGCCTGAAATTCTATTTTTGCATATGCCTAGAACTGCTCTTGTCTCCATTTGAGAATGCACATCCCTCAGCTAACTCCTGATGGCATTCATAACTGACCTAAGAAGACCAAGGTAGTCAGCATGAAGGTCTGAAACTTCTACTTTGAGTGTGCCTGACTCTTACTGAGCCACTTAAAGAACAGTTTCAACTACTTTGCCTTTAAAACACAGCTGTCAGAAAAAGGTGATGAAGGGAGGCATTGCTCATGTTTTGTATGACAGACTCTTGGTTAAACGAATCACTTGGGAGACTTGAGTTCAGTATCCTTAATATAAAGGATTTAAAACTAAAATCGCTTTTTTTCCCCAGGAGTGTGCCCTGTTTACCACAGAAGCATGAGGGAGGAGGGAAGGAAATAAGAAGGAGAAAAGAAAATGGGGATACTTATCCCACCTCATGCTGAAGTTCTGTCACTGGGTAGTCAAGAATGCAAGATTCATAAGCCCTGCAGGAGAACAAACACAACTCTTCAGCTTTTGAATTAAGAAATTCATAGCTAAGGACAGGCACCAGAACTCTAAAAAAAAGTGAACCTTGTTCAGAATTGTTATTTTCTCACTCTTTGCATTCTCGGCCCCAAGTCTATGGTAGAGAGAACTATCTTCCCAGTACTTTTGCCCACTTGAGAAAACTCTGTCCTTGGTTATCACTCCCTCAGTGCAGTAGGCCTTCCTGAAAACAGACACTGATGCTGCAAGTTATCTCATGTTTGTAATGGTAGTGCAGATATGGTGCTGGTAGTGCAGAGATAGTTTAAGTTCACTACTCTTCAGACAGAAAAAAGGATCCTTCATTCAGCAACCGGAAAGCAGCTGGATAAATACACAAGAACTTGTTACCTTTCCATAAACACCCTCAATATTTTCTTTCTCAAGAGAAGTAAGCTAGAACAATGACAATATGTTACACACTCCAGCACTGTGCACTTAACCTCTCTGCCCCTTCTTGTCTCTGTTAAGATCAGTTGTAAATATTCTACCAAAAGAATCCAAATCTACCAAAAGAGTCCAGCTTTATCCCACAAGAAAGTTTCTTTCCCACTTTATTATGTATTTATTCATCTATTTTCTTCTTTATTATAGGCAGTGTGTCCTCAACCCACTGATTTTTCAGTTTTTTGTTTAGGGAAAAAATGGGTATGTTCTTCAGTTTATTAAAAAAGTGTCAAGGGCAGAGTATGTAGCATAAAGCAAATGAAAGGTAGGAGCACACAGTCTCAAGTAATTAAAACTTTATGTTACGTCATTGTAAATGCTGCACAAGCCAGTTTATTTTACCAGTTTGGAGTATTTAATCTGATAATCATCTGAAACACATTAACAGTACTGCCAGAGGAAAGCAACAGATAATTACGATGGCAGTCACATACTTGGACAACTCAGTATCTGTATATTAAACAGACAAATGCTGAAATGTTGTCTGTATATGGCTGTCTGGTTAACTCTGAATCGGATTCTCTCTTACCTATCATTTTGCTCAATGGGAATGAATTTAAAGTGATTGAAAAAATCTGCTTTGTCAGCTTCTTTTGCCCAATCTGTTTTAGTGTAAACAATTCTTGAAGAAGTAGTTTAGAGGAGAATTGATTAGGTTCTGTGAATAATCCTGAGTACAACAGATACGCGATTTCTCTGAATTCGCAGCCCCGCATGACATGTAAATCCACTTTATTTAAGACAGCATATCAAGAATTAGCAATGAAAGTGGTTTCACTTATTAACATGATGGTGATCTTGGAAAGATTTTAAAAACAAACAAACAAACAAACAAATAAACAAACAAATACCAATTTCATATACTTTACAGTGTGTTATAATACCTCAGATTTCAAAATTTGTGTCTACATATCCTCCCAGAGGCAGACATTTGTACAATGTTTCTTTTCATCCATGGATTTGTGTTAGTCTTGCAGTCATGCACAGTACCAATCAGTTAATTCATCAATCTAGATAACAATAGTGCAGGTGGCTTGTGATGTGCTGGGGAACATCTGAACTTCCACGGTTCTTATACAGAGCAATAGAAATGAAGCGTGAAGTTTAGAAAGTGGAGAGTAACTGACCAGCTTTTATCGGGATCTCTTTGCTTGTAATGATATCCAAACTGATTATATAAAAATCAGAGAAGAGCCGGAAGACAACATTTAGATTAAAATTTTGAACAAGCTAAAATATAGGGGTTTAGTTCATTTTATTATAGAGACAATGGCCAGCTTTTGAGTTTTGATACATTTTTTAATCAAGTATCGAAGCACCACTCCTAACATTTGCGCTGATCTCAGAGGGATGGCAGTGGCTTTGTCTTGATAATGCCTGGGTAACTAATCCCTGCAGTACGCGGTTGACCACTTCTGCTACAAAAGCCCCTTTACAGGGATTAATTTTGAGAGAATTGTATAATTTCCACTTCCTCCACTGAAGAATGACTCCAGCTTGAAATGAATTTAGGCATTCCAAGTTCCAGGTTGTTTAAAATTAAGTGTCATCCTCCCTGTCTCCTCTATCTCTCTGCCCTGGGCACAGTCATGTCCCCAAACATAATCCTACCTGCTGTAGTCCTGAGTAGTTGAATAGAAACATACTTTCTGAAACCCAGCAATGACTTAGGGACCAGACCTCATCTTTGCATTTGTGAAGACATTTTTATGTTTACCATCGAGAATGGAAATGTGATGGAAGAAACATTTAGAAATCCAGAATCTGCAAAAACAGTGAATGCTTAAGGAAAGCAGAAGGTACACCATTTATCAAGAATTTTCAGTGTTTATCTTTATGCTTATAAATCAAACTGTGTCACAGAATTTTAACGGGAATAACCACGGGAACAGAATTTTGTACAATAATATTGTTAGAGTGATCCCTGTCACAGTTTTGATCAAGCCAAACAACTTTCTAGACAAACAACAGAGGACAATTCAGAGGTTAACACAGGCCATTCATTCCTAACAGTCACACTGTGTATCTGTGCCCAGTTGTGGGGCAGGACCGGTAAATAAGAGAGCTTAGATGAACAGACAGAGATACGATGTGCTGGTTTGCCTCAAGTTCAGAGAGCGCTCCTCAAACCATTTTATTTTTTAATTTAGACATAGGTAAATGCTCTAGAATATCTTCTATCTAATCCTTTCTCCATAGATTGCTCTGTTAGCAGAATTCTAAATCATTTTGGCTAATAAATTTTAGAAAAAAGATCTTATCTCTTTAATCTAATAAACTGAAAAGCTGTTCATGAAGGATGCCTGCTGTTTTCTTACATGTGTATTCATACCCTTAATTTATTGTTGAATAATTGATGGAAACACAGGAATGCCATTTTTACAGGTAATTTCAACAAACTGCCGTTTGATTTAATTCTTATTTGAAACCAAAATATATTTTTTCATTGCAGAACATCATTTTATCTAGAAAATAAGATAGTATATTTCAGTATGTTTTGACTGGAAGCTGCCTTTGATCACTTAAACATAAAATTATACATGTATTAACTGTTTCAACTCCTAAGACCCACCAAAGTGTGAAGTTACTGCACTACATTCACTACTAACAAATCATTAACTATTATAGAAATAATTTCAAATTCTAAATACAATATCAAACTTTGAATGAAATTTCAACATATTCTGAAACACTAATTTTTTGGGGGGTTCCTAAAACACTGTCATGACAGAGAAATATTGTTATATCCTTGCAAGTCATAAAAAGTACAATCTTTTTCTAACTTAAAAACTTGGCAAAATTTTCTATTACCTCTTCTTATAGTTGTATGTAAAGACAAAACTGGAATGCTATTTTTCAGTCTCAGATTATATGCCCCATGAAGAATAGCTGTGCAAGTATCTTCCATGTTAACAAAGATCTTAAGTCTGCCCTAAAGGTTTTGTCTCATCTGTTAAAAGGCTGGTTATTTCAACTGTTTTATTTGTTCTGACAATTTAGAAATTTTAGACAAACATTAGAAACCGACCGAAGTCCTTTAAAATCTTTTTGTATCTGGTAGTAGGACACTATTAAATACTAACGACTTCCACTAACAGCACTTAAGATGTAAGCCTATACAATATCAAAGTCTTGGTCTGTTGTCCATGAACCATATCATTAATTTTGAAGCCCTTTAATGTCTTCAAAATTAATAAACCTTTGATTTTTTTTTTTTTTTAAATCAAGGACACAATTTTCCTTCTAATAAGTTTAAATGAAAAAATTATTTTGGGCTTATTAACAAGTGTATAAAAGTTTGTCATTTAAACCCTTTTGAAGATTTAATTGAATAGCTCCACAGTTAATGGAGATCTTTTCAGGAACATTTTCCGATATGCCTGCTCTTCTCCCTGCTATAGGAATCCCCTGCAACTTACCCAACATTAAATTATCTAAAAGCTTTCATTTAGATGGAAATCTTTCTTACTGTCAACCACTGAGTTTAAAACTGACTAGACCCTGAGGGATACATGAATAGTTGAATTTACATTCAACACATTAGTATTAAGTACATTGCCAGACACAGCATCTGTTACTGTAAGCAATTTTGAGAAACTGAAATAACAAACCTTTCAGAAATTACAAAAACCAATGTATCCAGAACATGAAGAATGAAACAAATTTAAGAACGTAAGGCTAGCTGGATTTGCATTGCTATGAACACATACTGAGTTGTATAAAACTTGATTGTAAAATACCAATATTCGTAATAATGAAAGAAAAGGTAGAAGGATGGAATATATTTCCAGGCTAATTATTTTTTTTCAGTTAATGACTTCGTGTATAGAAACAAGAATAGGTGCTCATCTCATGCTTACAAGTAAATCTTTAGCTTTCTTTCAGTCTGTGTAAGAAAGTATTAAGATGTTTGTTTCTTTATTTTTATTCTATATGTTTTATCTTTTGTGCTCTTTCCTTTATTCAGAAGAGACTTTTTTTTCTGTAACTCCTTCAAAATATGTTAAGCCATGATACCGGCCAAAATTATTTACTCTTTTCTTTGCACAGAAACAGCTATTTCAAAAAGTAGCTACGAGCAACAATTATTTTTACAGTTTATTTTGAACTTGAACAGATCTCTACAACTTCCTCCCTGTCCTCTGTTGCTCTCAATCAAACTAACCTCTTATCCCAGTGGTAACAGTATTAGGTTAGGCTGATCTTTTGAGATTTGAATTTATGCATCTAAATAACGGTTATAAGAAAGACAACAAACGTAAGATTATTTCAGTATTTGAGGAAATATTTCACAGAAAAATTACAGACAATGAACTTAAATTTTCTGGTGACACAGTCTGAATCACCTTTCCCAAGCGATCCCAAACTTCTCCAGCAGAGAACAGTGGCAATTTGCTCTCTTCTTGATTGCTGGAGGTCAAACTATCATCAACTTTTTAACACAGACAATGGGGCGGTACCACCAGACAGTTATTAAGAGCCAGGATAAGTTCACTATACAGACAGAATTTAGAAGAGTTAAACCAATCATTCAGAAAAGAATCTGTTATACTGCATAATTTGGATGAGCATTTTAGGCCAATCAGCAAATGCATTTCCATCTCCCTGATCATCTGTTTCAATAATGAATTAGACACTGTTTTTTTGTGTGTAATTAGAGTTGCATCACTTTCATGTGTATAAAACAGTGGATTTAAAAAAGCATCCATGATGGCTTATGCTGCTACCACTACATGAAACAGCATAACATTTAAATCAAAAAAGTAATGTTGTAGTTTAATAAGAAAAATGAAAGAGTTAAATGATATCAAATACTGATAATTAAAATTTTAAAATAGGTATACAAAATATCTTATTTTCTTTCATTTTTCTGTGTTTTAAACAGAGACATTTGGATAAATAAATATAGAAGCATTATAAAAATATCATAGTAACAGTGAGAATATATGTTGGGCAAATTTTCAGAATGCACAAATTTTATTTCTAGAATTCCATTGTTTATTGCTTGCATTTGCAAATATCTGCATTTCAGTTTCTTACTTGTAAACCAGAGGTGAAAATAACAATGATTCCTTTTGTGAAGCATTCCATAAGAGCTGCTTAAAACTGTTCTGAAATCAATACAACTGAGCAGAGAATCACAGTTCATAAAACACAGTGAATGATTTTATAACTGACTTGAACCGAAAATATACTGAAGCAAGTTAAAAAATTAGCAATATTTTCACATCTCTCAAAATCTAAACAGCTCATTGTGATGACTGGGGAAAGTGCTTTTTCTTTTTCTGTATAGTGCCCCACAGTTATCGAACTGCATGGGTGGCAGGATGATTTTCAGCTGTTCTTGAAGTCTCAGATATTGACAACTACTAAATATATTGGTGTATTGGTTTGATTTGGGACAGTAGATCAGGTTTCTTTATTCCATCTACTTTAAGAGATTTAGCACAATTCTCTTCCCACTAGACCATTTTAAACTATAGCTCCCAAATTGCATTTGCAGCTGCTGCCTGTAAGTACAAACAAGCGCTTCTGAACACTACTTCTGAATATTTTGGGGGGTTGCTAAGTGAATGTAAGTCTCATTAAGGTTCAGTCCAGCTGCCTAAACCTAGACACCTACTTTTATTTTATATGGCCTGGCTGGAGTTTCAAAAATGCTGAGACAACAGATATGATGCAGACCTTATAGGAATCATAAAACTTTCTGGAACACCACAGGCTAGATAAGGTATCCCAGAACATACAAAAGGACACTAGATACCAACGTTTTGGCAACTGAGAGCTGTCCTATGAGTCTTTGCATTAATCAAATGGCTTCTAATCCAGTCCATGTTGATGGAAGCAACAAGAAGAAACACTAGTAAATATTACAGAGTTTCTGAAGTTCTATATTTCTGTTACATAGGTTTTGTCAGAGGAAGGTGGTATTAGCTGAGAATTAGGAGAAGGAACACATACACCTCTCCTTAGATCTTGGTAGGAGCAGGGCGTAGATGCCTACATTCTGGAGTCTAAAGACTGACATTCTCATCTGAACTAAAGATTTGCTTCAGTCAGTTAATTGTCATGTCTAGAGACACCCCATTGGATTTTCATCTTCCTGCCCAATGTGACACAAGTCTCTTATAGGTCCTGTGTATTTTCTGTCAATCACGTATGGATGTCACCGAAACACTAGGCTAACTTCTATGCCACTGGATACTTCTTGTTAGGATGCATCAAACTTCAAATATCCACTGAGAATAACAGGACCTTTATAACTTATGATTACTGCTACATGTAAGCTGCACTGAAATTCTGTTGCCTGCAACAGAGAAATGCATCCACAACACGAAAATGAATCCCTCCGCTAGTCATTGACTAGAATTAAATTAAATTCAAATTGTTTACACTGTATCCAGAGAAAAGAGTTATTCCTGTTACATATTTTTCTTATCAGATTTAATGAACTTATAGATGTTTTCTGAAGTTTCGAACAGAAAACAAATTGCTAAAAAATAACATAAATATATGGCACACATTTTATGGAAGTCACAAAATAAAGAAGTTTAGTGCTGTATTGTGAAAAGTGGTACACAAAAATAACACAAGAGAATCCAGTGGTTATTGCTGTTCAGTGACACCACAACATGGGAAAAAATCCCAATAATTAAGATTGTGTAAGTAGACCTTTTTTTATATGGCTATTAGTAAAATATAGAACTTAGTAGCTCTCATAACCCTCATAAAATTGTATAGATATTTAGTAGCTCTGGAGCTGTAAGTAGTCCAGCACAGTCATGAGAAACAGGGTAAAGAACTCAGGGAAGAACAAAGACTCTGGAGATGTATGGAAAGATAAGTCCAAGGTCAGGAGCCAATGTCAGGAACAGAGAAATAAAAATGGATCAAGAGTTAAACAGAACAGCTGAAAGAGAGCTAGGAGCTAGAGTCATAGATTTTAAGTGTTTTAAACAACAGGTATTAAGCACAGGAACAGACACAAATAAATGTTCTAGAATAAAGATGTTCACCTTTATAACCATTCCAATGGCTGATAAACATTCAGTCTAACAAGTATAAGCAGTTTCAAAAAGAAGTTTATCTCATTGAAGGGAACTGATATGAATTTTTGGGCCTGTCTCACTACTGTTGTGCTATATCACTATAATTTCATTGATTTCCTTATTTTTCTATAAAAGAATGAATGTTTTCTCAGCTATTCACTATGGCCTTTCTCCACACCTGGCACATACACTGGATAGAGTAATATAGTTTGAAAATATTTATTACTGCAGATATTACTGTGTATTATAACAGTTCTTTTGAATTTTATGTAATAGCTGGATCCTAAACCATGTAATTTCCAAATGGAAGTTACACGTGTGTGTGGAAGAAGGATAGTAAATAAAGAAGATAATTTCTCATAAGTGTGAGTCCTTCACTAACCTCATCTTCAACAGATATACCAAAAATGTCTACTAGGTCAGATGACAGAGAACAAATACAAAACAGTAGGACAAACCTGTAGGCTGAAAATCAAAATGCATGAAAAAATATACAATCAACACTTTTACTAAGAAAATATTATTTGACTATATAGGAAGAAAAAGAATTGTTGCATCATTCTGCAGAGAAATTGCTCAGCAAAAAATACCAAAACTGAACTTTTTCTTTAGAACTGCCAGTGACAGCCAGATAACCAACACAACTCATACCAGCTCTAAATAGGTAAGGAGTCAGACAAGAACAAGAAAAGAAGCTGAGAAGTGAAGTTGAAGAAAACTTAAAGATTCGAGAAGAAAACATTTTTTTTTTAAGTTCTCAGAAATGCACAAGTTTCAAGTCATGTTTAGACTGTGCTTATTCTGTTGCCTAAAGCTACTGATATTTTCTTTGTTTAATAATTTAGGCATTAGCTCACTTGCCTGGGAAAGGAAACTAAAGGAAAGAGGCTTTATTCTTATTATTATTATTCATGTTTGTATCTTTAGAGGGCATTTCAGCTCTTGAATCCAGATTAACCTGGATTCCTAAATAGCAAGGTTGACGATCTTGCAATAGCAAAGATCTTAAATAAACCCATTTCTTTATGTGGTATATATTACCCAGGACTGGGGATGGTAACAGTTGTGAATGCCATTTATGCTTTTCTACAAATATCACCCTTTGGATGATTGCCTCATTACTTTGAATTTCATGCTTGGAACAAGGTTCCTCAGTCTTAGTCAATGCAACAGTATGAATCATAACACTTAGGGCATTTGTTGAATGTCTGCTTTAGAGATACACTGTTAGCACTTACGTTTGAGAACTCATGAAAGATGGATGAGATCCTAAAAACTAAGAACATAAAACAAAACTAAAAGACGAGGTGCCTATCTTTGAAATGGAGAAGAATGGGGAAACAGGTGAGACGGGAATAAATATTGACCAGCTAGTCAACTTTATTTTCCAGAAAAGTACCAGAACAAAGAACCAAATAAAATGTTTGTAACTATACAGAAGATAACAAGGAGGTAAGTAACAGCAACATGCTAAGAACAATTCCTGTTCAACAATTATTTTCTTTTTTTTTTTCCCTGTGACAAGGTAGAAAACCTTGTAGATAGAGGAGAAGCTGTAGATTTCCCATATCTTGATTTTACAAAGGCTTTTTATTTGAGTCAATATTAATGAGCCTTGTCAAATAGCTGGGATGTATCATATCAGGTTTTTCAGGGCTCTGCTCAGCAGCCAATGCTACTTATTGATGATGATTTGGACAATGCAATAGGAAGACAAGATTAGAAGTGAAAATGACCTTAATAAATTGGAAAAGCAGCATGATAAAATAAGACGACATCTTTCAAGACTGTGTCTGAAGTCCGACAGTTAGGCAGAAGTAATCATCTCCACAAATACAGGCTGGGAAACAACAGATTATATGGAAATTATAGCAAAAGATCTGGGAATTTTAATGACTTAGTAATGCTGTCCTGACTCAAATAAGGAAAATATTTTAATACATATAATTACAATATTATCTATAGCTTTATTACGGCCTCAGTAGCAGCTGAAGAAAGTAATAATTTGCAACGCTCTTGTAGAAATTGTTTGGCTTTTGGTTCCACTGCAGAATAGTGTTGGTTTCCCTGTGTTATAGCCACCAAACCCATATGGAAGTCTCAGATACCATAGGTCATTTCAAATGGTACTAAACGCCTATCTTTCAGCAAATGAATTGATGTCCAGGCATTGAGACATAAGCTACATGTTTGCATGTAGTCAAGGGACACCTAGCCAATATGGACAGCAGGGTCTGTAAGGGCAGGTGTCAGTTGCCACGGGTGGTGCCCAGAAGGTTCAAGAGATCCAACTGGGTAGGGTAGGTGGGATACAAGGACTTAGAAGAGACATTTGCCATCCTGGAATTGCAGTGTTGGACCAGAAACTGTTCCAGGGCATTCCAAATTACATGAACCCCTGTGCAACTCTTTAGCTTAAACCTTTATGCCATTCTTTTGCTTTAGAATAGACTAAATAACTGCTGCTGACTGTTTTAACCAGATAGTCATTTACTATACAGGTAGCTTTCAGATCTACATTAGGTGTATAGACCTCTACATGTAGACAAGGTCAGATGTCAAGAGAATGAATATCACTGTCAGGGCTCTGAGGGCAATAATGGGCCTGACTGCCCCTGACTAGCCTCCTTGAGGCTCCCTCCAGCCTGCCCATGGCCTGGGAGCCCATGTCAACTCTCTGGGGCAGTCAGCTGTTGTCCCAGCAACACCGCAGCAGGGCCAGTCTTCAGCTTTGTATGGCCCTGCCCTGCCCTGTCCTGACATGGATCCCACCAATATGGGCCCCCCCCGCAGGTCCATGTCCCAGCCTTGCTTCAGCCCATCCCCAGTGAGGTGCCTGATGTCTGGGGCTGGGGCTACCCCAGTGCTGCCCGACTGTCCTTCCCCTGGCTGGGGCATGGCACGGGCCCTGGCTGCCAGGCCCTGTGGAGACCCTCAACTCGCAGCCCCCAGCCCTTGTAGCATCCTTACAATGATTCCTGCTGTGTTGTTGCTATCCTACTGTGACTTTCTTACCAAGTATAAACTTCAGTAAAATGAAAGTTACTGCCTTTAGTGTAAGAATAACCAGCCAAAATTAGTTAATTGGTTGAGTATTTAATATGATACGATATGATGGCCTCATCCTTCCTCAATATAGTATATCTATTTTAAATCCTTTATTTTTTCTTTAGTTATTGTATGCTTCCTGCTGACAACTAGTGTTGAAAAAATTAAAACAGGATAATAGGATTCAATGTAGAAAGCTGCAACTAAATTAATACAGCAAAAGTACAGGAAAAACTTGTGAAGTAAGGATGGCAAAACAGTCCTTAGGGTAGTGGTGACCACTGAGCTTACACAAGACTTTTTCTTTATTAATGAGATGTCAGAAAATAGAGACGTAACCCTAAATGGTTTTTTCGAAGTTAAATACATAACACATAGAAGGTGCTGAAAATGATGCTTCAGTTCTCCCAATTCCTAGTCCTAACTTTACCCACTGGGCTTTAATTATACTGTGACTCTGATGGAATTGTTCGAACATTGAAGCCCGGTAAACCAGCGGTTGTTAAGTGCCTCATTCCCCTGTACAGCTACTTAGGAGAGGGAGGTGCCATGAACATCTTCTGCTGGGAGCTCCATTCCAGTTAAATTGACCAACAGCCTTACCAAACAGTGAGGTGTTGGGAGGAAGTAGGAAGGTAATAGCATTTGTTGTTATTTAGATATTTTCTCTGGAGATCTCCTTAACGTGTCTATCTCCTTATTTCGATGATCTTGGATGGTTAGTTTAGACTAGAATCTTAGTTTCATAGTTACCTTTAGATGGGATAAACCACAACCTTAATTAAGATTAATTCACTCATGCTCTCCAAGCTAATTGAACAAAATGTAATTATACCAAAATACACAGCAGCCTTCTATTTGTGATACAACTTTTATTCAAAACCTTTATATTTCCCAGCAAAAACATGTTAGACTGCTAACCCAAGAATGAAAGGCTGGGCAAGATACAAGACACCCTTCTATCTTGTCTACTGCATCCTCTTCCCGTCCACATATCCACACACAAACTTATGATAACTACATTGTAAACATTAAGCACGCAATCCCAGAACTGATGGCAGCCCATAAAGAAGAATACTTCCATAAAGGCTTTGGTGAAAATGAAAGAGTACCATATTATTTTCCAGAACAAAGCTGTGGTAGACTACAAGCCTACAACCACTGTTACTGGTCCAGATCCTCTGCAGAATGTGAGAGATTGCTCATTGTTTTCCATAATACAACATGAGCTAGTGTGATGGTTATGCAAGCAAAAGAGTGAGCACCACATTCTAATACTGGCGCTGGTACAGGTACTCTTAAGAGAGGTTTATTGGCATGGAATGGAAACAGCAGCCCTGCATGGCTCCCCATGCTTGTTCATCGCCTTTCAGACTTGAACTGCTTGAGAAAGGCAGATACTAACTGTAGTCAATTTAAATTTTAGAGCTTTATACAAATTACAGGGAGCTGTCATGAAAGAAATGAAGTATGTAATGCATGAAATGATATTAGACACATTTAGTCAAGAAGGTGAATCATGCCAATGTGTGAGATGGATATTTAAAACAAGGAGGATCTTTATGCATCTAAATCCGCATAATTAGCATACACAGAATTTGAACCTGGATAAGGGGCTGAGGTTTTACAGCCTAAAGTCTTCTTTCAGTGTCTTAATGACATAAATGCATTAATAGTCCAAAAACTTTAGGTGTAAGTTAAATGTCTTGGAGAGGTGAAATGACTCCCACCTTGGATTACTACCACCACATTACACAAACAGTAAAGACAACCTGTGAAGGATTTTGAGAAAGACAGAAAAAAAATGATTGAAAATGGAACAAATTTTGTCATTTTTCTTATGTCTGCAGTCAATCTGTCTGTAGTTGGGCCTCCAGTGTTATGCCTTTGGCAAATTGTACCCACTCTAATTGGCAATCATTCAGAGAATCCATTGGAGTCTCCAGCATACATTCTTGCACTTTGTAGACTGTTCCATATTGATCTTCTCACTCATTTGTAATTTTTAAATTATTTCTTAACTCATTCACAGACATCTATTGTATCTCAGTTGATACTCAGTAAATTTTGGCTTTGTCACCTTTTTCTGGTAGATATAAAAGTTCATTAACATATCTTAGGTCATGAGTTTTACGGGGGTTTATTTTATTTTTTTTTTACTCTTACAAAATTTGAAGATGATAATCACAAAATTTACTTCAGGATTAAATGTTATGAGGACTGTATTACTTTCTCTGATGCATGAGCCACCCATTTATAGACAGAAAACATTTTGTGCAATAATCATACAGCTGTGAGGTCTGCAGTGCTATCAATTTCCTAACCAGAACTCATCAGTTTTGTACATCCCATTGATATTACACTTTCCTAAGTGTATTATTACCTTGTATTTATCTAAATGAATACCTTTGCTCTGAGGGAACCTCTTATGACATGGTATAATCAATCAATCATGCTTCATTTGTAGTAATTCAGCATGACAAGTCATACTTCTCCATTTAAGTGACCAGATTCATTCTGAATGTTTGAGTGTGTGGTACCACTGCACCTTTACAGCTTCTTAGTCTCAAGTTCATCATTGATATTCTTGGTTCACAGTGACAGTAAAAATCAAATTAACTGTCTTCATCCAAAGGAGATAGAATGAGGAAAAAAAGAAATCTGTCAGATGCTAAACACAACTTGCCTCTGAATATGGCCTTGACGGGAGAAGAGTCTTGCTCATGCAAACTGCAAAATAATCATCTTGATTTAGAAATGAGCAATATGCCTGCCCCATGTAAGACAGTGCTGAAGAATCTTCTGTTTACTTTTGTCGGACTGTTTGCTTTAAGCAGAGAGTGAGCCTAGGCTTAGACTCACTAGAACATCTTCTGAGGTGAATGCCATCCTGGAGAACTAATTCAAAATTGTTTGAAATCCATAAATTCAGGTCTTACAATGGTAAATGAAATTATGAGGAACTAAATTCTAAAATACTGATGAATACAATGAGGTACTAGATGAGGTTTGGTGATTCTTTCTTCTGTAACTTCTGTACTTTGAAAGATTGTGGCTTCAAATTTGGATTAATTCTAGGCTCCCTGACAGACATTGTTCCCAAACGTAACTGTTAGAAATAATCCTCCCAAGCATAATTGGTTTTAGGAGATTTATATAACATAGTTTTTAGGAGATTGATACAAAATAGTATTTTTATCTGCAGATAAATCCTTTCAAGATCTTTATAAGTTCTTATAGAGAAATGTATCACTGGATTTCTTAGATGTTAAACATGGAACTTGCTACAACTTTATTTATTTACTTGCTAACTGTAAGAATGAGATTTGAGTTTGTGGAACACTGATGACATATTTTTCATAAAGTTTTATGTCTTCAATGCTTTTCTAAGTTGCATCACCCTTCTGGATTATTGATAGACCAATACACAAATAAAATTATTGTACAATCACAGTACAACTAGTATCAACATCCTATTGCAAAAGAGAATATGTATTAACAGCATGTTGATAATTTCAGATTGAAAAGGTAAAAAATAAGACAAAAAGCTCTAACTGTTTTCTGACCTTGTGATATTTATTGTATAATGTTGATATAATGCTAGAAAATACATGATTAAGCTCCAGCATACAGAACTTTATTCGGAACAAATGGTGTCTATTCAAAATACTTGATTCCCTCAATGGTAAAAATGTAAATGCACTGATATGCTGAAATGCAGGTTGAAATGGATTAGCCAAGACATAAAAAACAGACTGCTGTAAAAGTATATATTAGTAATTTGATCTCTCTCAAAAAAGTTTTTGGATTTCCACAGACGGGTATTTCATCTACACCTCCTGTAACAAGTTTGTGTGAAAGTTCTAATGGAGCTAAACCTTATTGCTGATTAACAAAATGCATCTGTGCTTGTGACATGAATACAACAATCAGTGCTAAAATAACAACCGTAGAGAAATATGTTCGATCCTTCTTAGAGTTCATTAATGGAGAATAGCTATTTAATATGAAGTGAGAATCACTGATTTGGAAAATGACAATGAGAAACCAAGGCTTACTTGTTTCAACATGGTTAACACTGAGGAGAACTTCCGTGAAATTATGGGGCTCTGCAGATAATTTTAGATAACATCAGATCTTCCATATATAGAACTGAATTCAGGGCTCCGAGGCAGATACTCTTCTACTCTATGCATACCTTTAATTGAAGAATTAGCCAATGAGATTTTTTAAGGCATAGCTCTGATAGCTTATCTTAACTTTAGTAATATCACTAGATATTAGTCAATCTTTGGCAGGCTAACTGAAGCAAATGTAATAAAAAGTGTTATTTTAGCTTGATAAGAGTTGAAGAGGTCTTGATTCACTTATTTTTTGCTCAGATATTTTTCGGGGTAATAACACATATAATAATCGCTCCCACAATAAGCAGTAGTCACTGTCATGCAGTTGTGTGTTCCAACCTTAGACTGTGTATGAAGTGTAAAACAGATAAATTCAAACTATAAAAGATGTATTTGTAAGTGCTAGCTTAATCAGGTAGTGAAACAAATGACCAAGAGACATCTTGAAGGTTTTGTATTAGAATTAACTGTATTTTGCAAGCATGTGTTTCGGACCAATTAAAAATTAGAGATCAGGTCTGAAGTTCTCTGGAGTGCAATATGAAGAATTGAAGATTAGATCTTGTTTATAGTAAAACACTGGATATTCTATTATTTATTCCAATATTTGCTGATTTTTTTCTTTCTTTTTTTACTTAATGTAAGTTTTGTAGAGTGTTTTTATTTCTTCTTCTCACATACTTCTAAAAAAGAATCAGAACATGGTTTATTATAAACAAGTCTCACATACACTATTCATTTAAAGACTCACTGTAATAAAAGGTGCTGCATGTGTTCTGTGCTTTTCCATGCTGATTTTAATATTTATCACACAGTCTGTTCTTAGCATGCATCACAAGTCAGAAAGAACTTCTTATTGAAACATTTCGGGAGAACACAGCATGTTCGTTTTATGGCAACTGTGAAAAAAAAAATTCACATTTCTTTCCAGCTGATAAAGGAAGGCTTTTCATTGCCTCTTTTTACTGAAAGAAGAAGCAGGCTAGCACTCGTGTCTGATCTGTCAGCAAAAATACAAGATGAAGCTGTGAGTAGAAAGTACAACTAGGAAAAGGTAAAAGAAGTATAAAGTGATTAAGGAAATAGAATTAAAACAGAAGAATGAAGTTCCAGTTCTCCTTTTGGTTTCAGATAAACTATATTGTCCCGTTGTTTCTTTTCTTACTCTTTTTCAGTGTATTCTGGTTACTGAAGGACTGTGTAAGGAATCACTACTGGATATTTTTTTTCCTGAAATCCAGAAATTGTAGGAGGACCTACAAGAAGGTTGGAGAGGGACTTTTTGTGCGGGCATGGAGTGATAGTACACTGGCACAGGTTGCCCAGAGAAGTTGTGTCTGCCCCCTCCCTGGAAGCATTCAAGGCCAGGATGGGGCTCTGAGAAACCTGGACTAGTGGAAGGCATCCCTGCCCATGACAGGGGGATTGGAGCTGGGTGATCTTTAAGGTCCCTTCCAACCCAATCCATTCTATGATCCTGTGATTCTAAATAGACAATTAGATCTAAGTAAATAGTCTCTGGCTGTGTTTACGTGGAAGATGTATAAGCCTACAGAGTTTTAAGGTCAATGGCTGGGTTATAGATCAAGCTTTTTACCATTCCATATTACTTAAAATTAAGCCTGTAATTCTGTTAAAAAGTAATGGACTAAAAGAAGCAAGTTTTCTTTCTGGTTAAGGCAACTCCAAGTGTAACAGAACGTGTCATTGGTACTGGGCAGCAGGTGTCTGAACAGAGAAAGACCTTAGATGTAAAATAAGTATGTATAGACAGCTTTGTGTTATGCTTGAATTCGTCTAAATCCATAGATTAAAATGTGTGAAATGCCGGATGCCATAAATTCGGAAGCCTATGTAATACATCATGGGTTTCATCATTGTTCCTTTTGTAACTGTCCAAGACAAGTGTCAAAGGCCTCCTTTTAGGAAGTTTTCTTAGCTGTACAATTAAACAGGGATGAAAGAAGAGAGGTGTTTTTTGGGGTTTTTTTATGTACCATAGGCAAACCATTAGTCTGCTGCCAAGGGACAGCCCATCTTGAGAACGAAATTAGTATTTTACCTTATGTTCCTAAGGTGTTAATTTTACACCACCTACTTTTTTCTGACAGAGACACATTGCATGCAGAAAATTAATCTGGTTTAGGATTCTCAGTTTAAACACGTAAAATTTACTTATCGCAACTGAAGTAAGTGGTGAATGAAACCAAGGTAGAAAGCACATATTTTAGTTGCTCGCAAGAGCTGTCCCTAAAATGAAGAACACCACTGAACTAGAAAGAAAGTAGTTTTTCCTGGGGCTGAAGAGAGAGACTATTGTTTGTTCAGACAAAGGGCTTCATAAAATTAGGTGTTACAGCACCATCTGGTGACTCTTATTTAAAATCTTATTAAGTGCAACATCCATTAAATGATAGTATTTTCCTTTAATCAGCATAAAGTTAATATTTTCTTGTTAATATTAAGTAACAATATTAGAAATGGATAATTCTGCTCTGATATTGAAACATATCCACTATTACGAAGTTTGATTATTCTTGCACCTATCATAATGCTAATGCATTAGCTCTTCGGGGCAGAGACTGATTGATAGTTTACAAAAATGGACTGTAAGCCCTAAACCAGAGTTCCAAAGAAAACTAGTGTAAATGTGCCCAGAGTTTTTTCTAGAAAGACAGATAGAGACTATGAATTTATAAAGACAAGTTCAGGAAATGTTATTTTAATATCTAGAATAAAAATGCACCTAAATGACGATGACAAATCCTTTCTTGACTGTATTCTTCACATATTCTTAGCAGATATATCACTAGTTTTATGAAGAATTAATGGAGGCATTACAAACTTCATTCATCTGTACAATCTTCAATCATATTTAATCAAATCTTAGAATAATTTTGGTTGGAAGGAACCTTTTGGTCAGGCCACACTTCCTCAAAGAAAATACCTAGTTTGGCTCCCATTTCTCTGGAAAACAATGGAGTCAGCTGATCCTGCTCACAAGATAGTGGTGTAACATAAAAATTTGCTTTTTGCCTCTTCTGCACAGAAAAATCAAATGATCATATCTGGAAAAACATGATTGTCAGTGCCTCCTTATTACATTTCTAATGGTAAATTACTCTATGAAAGCTAATGCATATAAGAAAAATGTGTTCAAACATTTCATGTTTTCATCAGTCAGAAGTCTTCAGTACTTTGTCTTGGGGTATCAGTGTCAGCAGTGGATGAAAGAATTTTGGATAAGTTTACTGTAGATTTTGAGAGAGGTTTCCTGGAGTAACAACAACATCTCTCCAACAAAAGCAATTGTGACATTTCAGACTTGAAAAGAACTAACTTTAGAGGAATGTCAATTTCTTAAGCTCAATACTTGTTACTGCTGTAAGTAAGGCAAGGATATTTAGTTTGTCAGGAAATTTATATAGCACAAGGTCTTAGGGACACTTAAAATGGCTAGGGAAATCTGAGGATTTGACATTCAGGGAGAGGCAGAGAGAGCTAGGACTCTCCAGTCTGGAGAAAAGAGGGCTCAAGGGTATATTATCCATGGGCATAAATACCTGATGTGGGAAACTAAAGAAGATGGAGACAGACTGTTCTCAGTGGTACCTGGAGACAGGACAAGAGGCAAGAGACAAAAATTGAAATACAAGAAATTGCATTTAATCATAAGGGAAAATTTTTTCAGTGATGTGGCTAAACAGTGGAATATGTTTCTCAGGAAGACTTGTAGTCTATATACCTGGAGATATACAAAAGTCAACAGGACATGGCCCTGAGCAACTTGCTGTAGGTGACCCTGCCCTGAGAAAGGCAGGTGGATTAGGTAATCTCCAGAGGTCTCTGCCAGAGTCATCCAGCCTGTGATTCTGTCACTATTCATACCAGGAGTACAAAGTTAAATGTTGTGAAGACCTTGGAGTTTCATGTTAGTTCTTGAAACTCGAAAAAAAAGCAACATTGTTTAGGACAGCTACAAGTATCTGCTAATGTTTTTGTTAGCTAGCACTTTAACCCTTCTTTGCTGTCTCAGATTCCAGGCTTCCCCTAAACAGATTATCCCTTTGATGGTTCAGTCAGCAAATATAGTTCGAAGATTCCTAATCCTTTATAAATCTGATTCCCTGTCTTGAGGAGGTTGTTCATCCACTTCAGTTCAGAGATAAATAGTTTTTTGTTTTTTTTTTTTTATTCTGCTTTGAACAAGCTCCAGGTACCTTTTTACATGTTTGATTGAAAGAAATTCTTACACTTCCACTCTTCATTCCTCCTGATTTCAAATTATCAGTTAAATCTACATATAGTGTAGACTTTCAAGATAAGCACGTATGCCAAGAAAGCAAAATTACTTCCATGTGGAACATTATAAGTTTATGACAGCATCTCAGGATTATCTGTCAGAAAGGACAAGACAGTCAAAAAAAGAGATGTCTTGTAGTCTTATTTTTGTGCTTCTTTGTTCTGGAAAAGATTGTAAATTTAGGAGTGTCAAATAGCCTCCAAATAGACAGAGGACTATTACTTCTTTCTTTTGTTCATTCATATAAATAATCAAAGAATCACTTACTCTGGAAGGAATCTCAGCTGGTCAGCCAGTTCTACCACCTATTCACAGGAGGGTCGATGCTGACTTCAGACCAGGTTTTTCAGGGTTCTGTACTGTCAAGTCTTGAAAACCCCCAAGGACAGAAACTACACAGCCTCTATGTGCAATGTGTTTGTATGCTTAATTATCCTCATAGTGACATTTTTTTCCTTCTACTTGTTCAGAAAAGCACCTGTCTGCATTTGTGACCATTTTTCCTGCTTTGTCCTTCTGTGTACCTCAGTGAAGATGCTAGCTTTATCTTCTCAGTAACCCACTCTAAAGTATTGAAAGACTGCTATCAGGTCTCCTCAAGCCATCTCTTGTCTAAGCTGAATGAGCCTGAGTCTCTCAGCTGATCCTCACAGTCTGTGCAATCTTAGTAATCTGGATAAGCTTTAAGTATGTTCAATGTCAATAAACAATAATTGTGAGATTAGCCTTTGAGAATATTTTTTCTAAATGTTCTAATGCTCTATTGAGGTTTTGAGGGAAACAAATAGTGTTTTTTAATAGCATTGTGGTAGTACCATCTATTTTCTGTTTATTTACCATCTACTATACCACTAGTACTTCACGCTTTCTTCAGATCTTGTGAAGAAAGCAACTTGACTCCTGCCTTTCCATGGCCACTGCATATTTCGGTACATGGGACTCTCTTCAGAGTTGAGGAGATGGGTATTTCTCTGAAAGCAACTTGCTGTGCTCAGTGTGTGAGAAAGTGCTGAAGGAGTTAGAGGTATAAAAGATTGAGTGACACAACAAAGAAGACATTTGCAGGAGTTTAACCTGGAAAGTTACTGAGAAGACCAGAGAGCAGATGCACAGCCAAGCCTCAAATGCAATGGAAATAGTCTAGCAATTCTGAATGGCTTCCTGGCTTGATGCAAACTCTTCAGAATACCTTTGAATCTCTAAAGTAGGCTAATAGTAACTTGAAATTAATAATTCTTAAAGATATTTTGGATATAATGTTGTTATGGGTTTGCGTGGCAAGGTTTTGGTAGCAGGGGGGCTATAGGGGTGGCTTCTAAGAGAAGCTGTGAGAAGCTTCCCCCATGTCTGATAAAGCCTGTGCTAGCTGGCTTCAAGACCGACCCGTCGCTGGCCAAGGCCAAGCCAATCAGTGATGGTGGTAGTGCTTCTGTGATAAAATATTTAAGAAGGGGAAGAAAAAAACTGTGGTGAAACAGCAGTGAGGAGAGAGGAGTGAGATAATGTGGAAGAAACAACTCTGCAGACACCAAGGTCAGTGAAGAATGGGGGGAGAGGAGATGCTAGAGGCCAGAGCAGAGGGTCTTCCCTTGCAGCTTGTAATGAAGATCATGATGAGGCAGGTTGTTCTCCTGCAGTCCGTGGAGGTCTGCAGTGGAGCAGATATCCACCTGTAGCCTGTGGAAGTGACTCCACACAGGAGCAGGTGGATGCCTGAAGGAGGCTGTGACCCTGTGGGGAGCCCGGCACTGGAGGCAGAGTGTGAGGAGTCCTTCCCCTGAGGCCGAAGGAGTGGCAGAGACAACTTGTGATGAACTAACCATAACCCTCATTCCCCATCCCCCTGCACAGCTCGGGGAGAGGAGGAAGTGAAATGGGAGTGAAGTTGAGCCTGGGAAGAAGGGAGGGGTGGGGGAAAAGTGTTTTAAGATGTGAATTTATTTCTCACTATCCTACTCTGGTTTGATTGGTGATGAATTAAACTTCCTTTTCTCCCCAAGTTCAGTCTGTTTTGTCCGTGACAGTAATTGGTGAGTGAGCTCTCCCTGTCCTTACCTTGACCCTCAAGTCTTTCATCATATTTTATCTCCCCTGTCCAGCTGAGGAGGGGGAGTGATGGAGTGGTTTTGGTGGGCACCTGGCATTTACCCAGGCCAAACTAAAAGAGATGGACATTTTCTTTTTAATTTTTTTCATTTACCACATCTAAAAGGTCTGAATTTTCTCCACTACAAAGTCTGCCAAGTGTCATTTATTATTCTGTGTTTTCTGAAGCCCTAGATTTAGAAAATGAAAGTTCTGGTGTTTTTCATATAGCCACTAAAAGGAAAAGAATGAACAGATTCACTTCAAGACTCTCATTGGCTCATATACATGCTAGTAAATACATTGACAAGGCCCTGTTCATTGGCCCTCAAGGTAAGTGGCGTGGCAGAACTTTTATTCATGTGGCTAAAAATCTCTATTCCCTCCAAAAAGTGTACTTTATCCGAAAAGTCCCCTGAAATAGTCCCTAATCTATGCTATTCCTCAGATCATGGGTAGGTAGAGGCAGGGGAAAGCTGACCTGCACTGACTGTAGCCGTTCTAGGGAGCATACCAAATGTGAAACAAAATAGGTAATTGCCTACCATTGGCTGTGCTGATCCTCTGCTGCATTGTGTCTGTTATTATATATATAGCCCTCGGATCCAATTATGACTTTTGTTTTCAATTTGAGAGCATTTAGCAATTTCTGTGGAGTCATATGAAGAAACATTTTCTGTTCATACAGGATCACAGCTATGAATATCTGA
Source organism: Opisthocomus hoazin (assembly GCF_030867145.1). Classification (NCBI taxonomy): domain Eukaryota; kingdom Metazoa; phylum Chordata; class Aves; order Opisthocomiformes; family Opisthocomidae; genus Opisthocomus; species Opisthocomus hoazin. Next base: position 46,346,914 of record NC_134414.1, on the reverse strand, counting down.
AATTTACTCCAGTACCAATATGGTTTTATTCTGTCTCACTGTGCTCTGACAGAGGTAGGGGGCTATGATAGAGATAATAACGTAAATTCATCAGTTAAAGACACAGTCTGCAAATATAAGGAGATTGAATTAATCTTGCATCTTTCTTCAGAGTTCTAAATGGCATTGTGATAAGTTCTTTTTATTATGTGCTTATCATAACAACAATATTTGTTTCAAATAAACCAATGCTTATGTACTAATTTCTACCCTTAAATGTTACTGTTGGAAAAATATCATACAAATATACAACTATTAATTACACAAATGTGTTTACTGACCTTTGCAATTCTAGTTCCAAATGTTTAGAAAAATATACCTTATATTGAAATATAAGATTTAATTTATTTATGAATAAAAGACATAAGCTCTGCCTTTGAGAAAGTGCACATACTTATCTAGGCATCAAAATAAAAATTAAATTTTCGTTATGGGATTATCCAATGCAACTTCTCAAATGAAATATTTTTTATTATCAGTATGAAATATCTTACAGGTTAAGAACAAATGCCAATATTAAAATTCCATATTACCTCCATTTACATATATTTAAGGGGAGAAATTATTTCCTTTTCCTAATCATCCCAAGACTAAGACATTGCTAAGGCTTGTACTGCATTAGTTACGTGATTTTAATAACCACTGCTTATATTCACTTTGTTCAATTTTCTTATTCAGGTACTCCTCAATAGAATGTATTTTCAGTAGCTTGGTGACTAATATAGTTATCCTGCCTATCCCACAGGGTGGGTACCCATGCCTACTTTGGTAGAGAACCTGTTCAAAAACATTCAGTGTTTGCCCCAGGCAATAGAAGGCCTTGCTATGAATTCTAAACACATCAGGTGCATTCAGTAACAAATCATCAGTGCAAAAATATTTTTTAAAATAAGGTGAATTCTCTAAGCATATGCCATATACAAAACTACTGCAGTTCCAAAAATGATAAGCAAAACTGCTTATAGCTTGCTTGCATTTGCCTATTGTTTGTTTCTTTTTTACTGTTAGATTTAAAGAAATTTCCTGACTCATCTTCTGAATTTTCAACAGATTCAGTGTTTAAAACCAAACGTAAGTCATATCTTTCTCAGATCATCTCAATACTTAATCCAAGCCCACTTGAAACATCACACATCTCTTTTAAAATTATGGAGTACAACTTCAGATTAAAATTATTGATTTATCAATATTGGGAAAAAATTACCTGCAATAAGAACTGCAATATTAGCAAAAATGAAAACTTTACCCAAGTAACAGTTTGTGGCAGGTTTCAGTAGTTATGTTTTCTCTCTGAAAATTAACATTTTACTTTGCTTCATATGCATTTAAATGTATAAATCTTTAAAACACCTGTTAATTACATTGATGCCTTACAGTTTAAAGACTTATGTGTCTTATAGTTCAAAGATTTACAAAGTCAATGTGCCTTTCAAAACAGTCAACTCCCTTTTTTTTTTTTAAATCCTTAATAAGGCCTGAAAACATGGTAGTTGATAGAAGTTTGTTTACTCAAGAAGGAACAGCTACCAGAGTTTAGCTACTGAAAGTGATATAATTAACTGCTTCTGTTAACTCTACGGGCTTCTAGATATGTCAACTTCACAACTGATACTAAATGTGTTGCTGAACAGCTTTTAAATCTGCACTTCAGGTATTGGTTACTCTTTTGAATATAAATAGAAAAATAAGTTTGCTACGTTATTTAGCAAAGACAGGAATGGGAAAGAGTCCACACATTCCTTCTGTGAAACCTTGGTCAGAGGAAATGTAGTTTGGGCAGCATATGAAGATTTTATCTGTGAAATCTAGCTTCCCTGAAGTCACAGATGAAACACCAGACAGCTGTCTTAGTAAGAGCCAGGAACTCATACCCAAGTTCGTAGAGTTTAGGCTAATTATTATGAACTGAAAATTCTTACTTTCAGATAACAATATGATGACTTTTTTTAAATTACAGTAGATAAATATCTACACCACAAACTAACTGCTGTAACTGATACAGGTGTTCCTGACTAGAGGACAAAGGGCATAAGCTACGCAACATTCTCCTTATTACGAGTCATTTACTAAGCTAGAAAGCATGCAGTTTCATCCACGCCCATTTGTACAGTTAAACTAGTTGACTAGACTCTTTCCATATCGATGGAAACTCTTTATCTCCACTATGAGTTTTATCCCAGCTATGAATTTTCATCCAAACTGTGTCAGATGACCTACCTCAGAAGACAGTTATTCCTCTCTCCATTGATATGGAGAGAAATATCTGCCTCCAGAGGCAGGACATCTGACATAGATAGGATGAGAATTTTTCTGGAGGTATGTATCTTTCTTCCTCAGCAATAAAACTATTAACAAATACATTAGAGACCTAGCTAAACTGGGCCCTAACATTTAAGTGACTAAAATTAAGAAAGACTACTCTTAAAACTATGCAAACACTGCTGTGTGAGTTGTCTACAGAAAAAAATCCTGATGATCGGAGTGTTAATATGGGGTTCTCTATGAGAAATATATCAAGCAAGTACAATCTTGGGGAAAAAGAAATGAGTGAAGGCACAGAGTCGGTGAATCTATTTCCTAGAAGCTCTTTCAAGATGATGCTAGCCGCGTTAACTTATTTTTTATTATCAAAGCTATGCAGGGCAAGCTGTGCAATAAAAAAGAATATCTGTAAGACAAGAACTAATAATACTATTTTTTTCTTTTTCTGTCAGTAGTAAAGTCTGCACGTAGTCCAATTTTTGGTAGTCCCTGTCATGCTGTCAAAATTGTGATAGTGTGATTGTTCATATTAGTTGTGTAAATTAGTATGATATAACTCAGAAGGGTCCCCCTCTTGATCAGATAAGTTTTGTCTCTCTCACAGATCTAGGTTATATGCAGTACAATATCACAAAGTCACTACAAAACCTGTATTTCCTGGTTGGTTTTTATCTGTGCATTCTCTTTTGTGATCAGTAAGATAGACTTAGCTCATTACTAGTTCAAGCTTTGACTAAAACTGCTAAAGATCTTTTAAACTTTTTGGGGGGCTTATCCTGTTATTCCAAAATCTGCATTACAATTAGTAACAAGTGAAATTAATAGCATTCTCATCCTTTCATTAACTGCTTCAAAAGATGTACCCTTTATGAATTAGGAACAGTTATATCTGTACTCTGTGGAAAAGAACAAAAGTACTTCAACTCTGTCATTCCTGTATCCCTCAGGCCAGAATCTTATCTTCGGGAAAGACCCAGTCAGCACAGAAGGGGAAGCTTTCTGACTTAGGGCCAGGACATTAGAATAACACTTGCAGACCGCAAGACAAAGAGGCAAGGAAGTATAGGCACCATACTGCCTGAAGTAGGGATAGAAATAGAGACCAGGTCATGAGAAAGAAAACAGGACTAACTGAAAAAGAAGGAAGGACTAAAGACAGGCTGATAAATAAGTGCAAAGAAAAAGAAGGAAAGGAGAAAAAAAAAAAAGAAAAAAAAAACACAACAGGAAAATAAAGCCAGCAACCCTCAGGAGGAGCTGTTTTTAAAAGGCTTAAATAGGAAACTGCAGAAGAGACATGATGAAGACATCTCACCATCGCAACTAAGAAAAGGCGATTGGTGATAGCAGTAGGTGATTCTCTACTGAGAGCTACGGAGGTACCTGTTTGCTGACATGCGCACTCTCTAGAGAGGGGTGCTGCTTACTGGGGGGTCATATTAGGGATGTCACCAAGAGACTACCAAGCCTTGTGCAGTCCACTGACTATTATCCACTGCTGTTGTTTCTTGTGGGCACCAACAATACAGCCAGGAGCAGTCTGAGGAGTATCAAGAAGGATTACAGAGCCCTGGGAGCAGCAATGAGGGACTCGAGCTCAGGTAGTTTTTCCGTCAGTCCTCCCAGTCAGAGCAAAGGGGTTTGAAAGGGCCAGCTGAATCTGGTGAATCAACAAATGGTTACAAGACTGGTGGTGCAGCCAGGGGTTTGGTTAGCTAGACCATTGCAATAAAGTTGAAAAACCTGGTCTATTGGGAGCTGATGGGGTCCATCTGGCAGAGCAAGGGAAGAACGTCTTCCATCAGAGGCTTGCCAAGCTGTTGAAAAAGGCTTTAAACTAAAGTTGCCAGGAGAGGGGAACCTCAGTCTATCCCACTGATACCAGTTTGATTTCAATGCCAGCAGTAGATGCCCAGAGCCTGGAGAAGGATCACAGGTCAGCAGAAGGGTGCCTGAAGGGCAACACAACAGAACTCCAGCCAGTAAGTGAGCTTCATTGGGTGCTCAGCTTAAATGCCTCTGTGAAATCGCATGCAGCATGGGGAATAAATAAGAGGAGTTAGAGATGTGTATACACCTGCAGAGCTGTGACCTTATTGGCATTACGGAGACATGGTGGGATGGCTCCTATGACTGGAGTGTTGGCATGGAAGGATTCAGGCTTTTTAGGAAGGACAGGCAGGGTAAACAAGGAGGGGTGTCACCCTCTATGTCAATGACCATCTGGAGTGCATGGAGCTCCACCTGAGGATGGGTGAGGAGCAGATGGAGAGCTTATGGGTCAGGATTAAAGGCAGGGCAGGAACAGGTGACACGATAGTGGAGATCTACTACAGGCCACCCTGCCAGGAAGAGCAAGCGGATGAGGTCCTCTATAGATGGATAGGAGCAGCCTCACACTCACAAGCCCTGGTCTTCATGGGGAACTTCAAGCACCCCAGTATCTGTTGGTGGAACAATACAGCAGGGCATAAGCAATCCAGGAGGTTCCTGGAATGCACCGATGATAACTTCCTTTTCCAAGTGATAGAGGAGCCCACGAGAAGAGATGCTATGCTGGACCTTCTTCTCACCAACAAGGAGGGGCTTGTGGGGAACGTGAAGCTCAAGCGCATCCTTGGCTGCAGTGATGATGAAATAGTGGAGTTCAAGATCCGTAGGGCAGCAAGGAGAGTGCACAGCAAGCTCACTACCCTGGGCTTCAGGAGAGCAGACTTTGAACTCTTCAGGGACCTGCTGGGTAGACGACCACGGGATAAAACCCTGGAGGGAAGAGGGGCCCAAGAAAGTTGGTTGATATTCAAGGATCACCTCCTCCAAGCTCAGCAGCAATGCATTCCAACAAAGAGGAAGTCAGGCAAAAATGCCAGGAGGCCTGCATGCATGAACAAGGAGATCCTGGACAAACTCAAGCACAAAAAGGAAGCCTACGGAGAGTGGAAGCAAGGACAGGTAGCCTGGGAGGAATACAGAAAGACTGTCTAAGCAGGCAGGAATCAGGTTAGGAAAGCTAAAGCCCTGGTAGAATTAAATGTGGCCAGGGACATCAAGGGCAACAAGAAAAGCTTCTGTAGGTATGTCAGTGACAAAAAGAAAAACTAGGGAAAATATGGGGTCTTTCTGGAAGGAAACAGGAGACATGCTTACCCAGGATATGAAGGAGGCTGAGGTATTCCATGACTTTTTTGCCTCAGTCTTCACCAGCAAGTGCTCCAGCCACACTGCCCAAGTTGCATCAGGCAAAGACAGGGACTGGGAGAATGAAGAACTGACCACTGTATTAGAAGATCAGGTTCAAGACTATCTAAGGAAGCTGAAGGTGCACAAGTCCATGGGACCTGATGAGGTGGATCCATGGGTCCGGAGGGAACTAGCAGATGAAGTTGCTAAGACACTGTCCATCAGATGTGAGAAGTTGTAGCAGTCCAGTGAAGTTACCATTAACTGGAAAGAGGGAAACATAACTCCCATTTTTAAAAAAGATAAAAAAGGAAGACCCAGGGAACTGCAAGCCAGGCAGTCTTGCCTCTGTGCCCTGTGAGACCATAGAGTAGATCCTCCTGGAAACTATGCTAAGGCAGATGGAAAATAAGGAGGTCACTTGTGACAGTCAACGTGGCCTCACTAATGGCAAATCATGCCTGACAAATTTGGTAGCTTTCCATGATGAGATTACTCATTGGTGGGTAAGGGAAGAGCAACTGATGTCATCTACTTGGACTTGTGCAAAGCATTTGACACTGTCCCACATGACATCCTTGTCTCTAAATTGGAGAGACATGGATTTGATGGATGGACCACTCAGTGGGTAAGGGATTGGCTGGATGATCGCGTTCAATGGGTTGTGATCGATGGCTAAATGTCCAAGTGGAGACCAGTGATGAGTGGCATTCCTCAGGGGTCAGTACTGGGACCAGTGCTGTTTGATGTCTTTGTCAGTGTCATGGACAGTAGGGTTGAGTGCATTCTCAGCAAGTTTTCTTACAACACCAAGCTGTGTGGTGCGGTCAACATGCTGGCGGGAAGGGTTGTCATGCAGAGGGACCTTGAAAGGCTTAAGAGGTGGGTGTGTGCGAGCGTCATGAAGTTGGACAAGGCCAATTGCAAGGTCCTGCAACACCAGGCACAAATACAGGTTGAGCAAAGAACCAATTGAGAATAACCATGCAAAGAACTTGGGAGTGTTGGTTGATGAGAAGCTCATCATGACATGGCAATGTGTGTTCGCATCCCAGAAGGCCAACCGCATCCTAGACTGCATCAAGAGAAGCATGGCCAGTAGGTCGAGGGAGGTGATTCTGCCCCTCTGCTCTGCTCTGGTGAGACCCTGCATCCTGCTCTGGAGCCCTCACCACAGGAAAGGCATGGACCTCTTGGACTGGATCCAAAGGAGAGCCACAAAAATGACCAGAGGGATGGAACATCTCTCCTATGAGGAAAAGCTGAGAGAGTAGGGATTGTTCAGCCTGGAGAAGAGAAGGGTCTGGGCAGACCTTACGGAAGCCTTCCAGTAGCTGAAGGGGGCCTACAAGAAAGCCGGATCACTACACGCCTTTAAAAGGGCGTGTAGTGATCAGACAAGAGGTAAAGGCTTTAAGCTAAGAGAGGGTAGATTTAGATGAGACATACAGAAGTTCTTTACCATGAGGGTGGTGAGGCACTGGAATGGGTTGCCCACAGAAGTTATGGCTGCCCCCTCCCTGGAAGTGCTTGAGCAACCTGGTCTAGTAGAAGGTGTCGCTGCCTATGGGAACTAGATGATCTGCGAGTTTCCTTCCAACCCAATCCATTCTATGATTCTATGATGAGTAAAATGAATCATTTTGGTGACTGGGTGAATGAGAAGCCCAAGTAGTAAGGATGGGATTGTAATTCAGTAAAGATAGCAAATGGAGGAAGGTAAGAGACACAGCTTGTATGAAGAATTAGATATGAAGAACCACCTTAATAACGAAAGTGAAGTAGGGACTTCTTGAGCAATACCAGAATAAATGGGGATTACTGAAAAATGGGATTAGTACTTACAATTGAGAGACATCAGAATAAACATGTATAGGGAGGGAATGATTGGACTGATTGGAATGATTGGGAGGAGTGGTAGACACACCAGAAGGCTGTGCTGCCATTCAGCGTGACCTGGACAGGCTGGAAAGTTGGGCAGAAAGGAACCTGATGAGGTTCAACAAAGCCAAATGCAGGGTCCTGCACCTGGGGAGGAACAACCCCATGCATCAGTACAGGCTTGGTGTGGACCTGCTGGAGAGCAGCTCTGTGGAGAGGGACCTGGGTGTCCTGGTGGGCGACAAGTTGACCATGAGCCATCAGTGTGCCCTGGCTGCCAAGAAGGCCAATGAGATCCTGGGGTGCATCAAGAAGAGTGTGGCCAGCAGGACAAGGGAGGTTCTCCTTCCCCTCTACACTGCCTTAGTGAGGCCTCATCTGGAGTACTGTGTCCAGTTCTGAGCTCCCCACTTCAAGAAAGATGAGGAGCTACTGGAAAGAGTCCAGCAGAGGGCTACAAGGATGGTGAGGGGACTGGAACATCTCCCCTACGAGGAGAGGCTGAGGGATTTGGGCTTGTTCAGCCTGAAGAAGAGAAGGCTGCGAGGGGACCTAATAAATGCTTACAAATATCTGAAGGGTGGGTGTCAGGAGGATGGGGCCAAGCTCTTTTCAGTGGTGCCCAGTGACAGGACAAGGGGCAATGGGCACAAACTGAGGCACAGGAAGTTCCGTCTGAACATGAGGAAGAACTTCTTCCCTCTGAGGGTGACAGAGCACTGGAACAGGCTGCCCAGGGAGGTTGTGGAGTCTCCTTCTCTGGAGATATTCAAGACCTGCCTGGACAAGGGCCTGTGCAGCCTGCTGTAGGTGACCCTGCTTCGGCAGGAGGGTTGGACTAGATGACCCACAGAGGTCCCTTCCAACCCCTACCATTCTGTGATTCTGTCTGATTCTGTGACTGTCCACATTAGAAGGATGAAGCTAGAATGAAAAATCAGGTGATAAAGATACAGTATTGAGAAGTGGGTATCTTTAGACCAGCATACCTGAAGAAAATGGGGGAATAGATTCCGTGTTTCCAAAAGGTAATTCCCTCCATTATCTGAGGGGAATGAAAATGAAGTAGTGAAAGATTTCCCCAAACTTCTGTGGAAGATATGTTAAGGTGTATAAGTGAATATTTTCAGGGGGAGAAGAAAAAATGGTTCTATGGTTAAGATATTTGATTAGTGTGCAAAGAACTGGATTCTTTACTTATCCTGTCACCAACTTGCTGTGCCCTTAAAGCAAAATTGATGTTTGTGTTTGGGATTTTTTTCACTGGTGCTCACACTGACACCATCCAGTAAGTATTCTTCTACATTTCACTAACAGTAAGTATTCACAGCTGCAATTACAGCCAATGGATCTGTGCTGTGAATATAAAATCCTGCAGGAAGCTGATTTCTCTTAAAAATCAAGACTTACATGAATCAAAACAGACCCTCAGATATCAGTGTATCTCTTCAGTTTCTATCTAAGTTCTTCATCTAAGACAATCTCTCCCTCACTATAGAGTGTATGAAGATGAATAAATTCTTGAATCATTCGCATTCTAGAGGTATAAGCATTATAGGAAAGCCCACGAAGATAACTGAAACTTACCGAGTCTATCTTTAAAAGGACGTTTGAACATTGTGCTGTAAATATACAACTGAGACACTTGACAATGAAGAGAAAAAGTACTGAATAGTTGTCCATTTTAAAACTACTACCCATTCACTGTATGAAGTGTCTGTAATGGAAACAATTTAATAGTGTGATTAGAACAGCTGTATTAGCATGCTCTAAAGGGATAAAATTACAATATAGCAGGCAGTTTTAACTTCTGAGGTTTTGGATTTTCCATCTTAATATTACTGTTTTGTTATAGTTTGCTTTGTTTAATAATTCTAATTCTGCTTTTCATCTGGTATGCTTTCTAGAAAACTCCATTACAGATTGAAATCAGCTTTTTCCCTATTACTTTGAAATTACAGAAGTTACTTGCTGTTCATTCTTTGTTGCTTAAAGCCCTTGTATTCCTGTTGTCCAAAAGTATTATTTTCCTCATTTTCTGATTGCCAAAGAGTTGAAGTTAATAGATTCAGTATGTATTACATTATTAACTATAATATAATATAATATAATATAATATAATATAACTATATTATATTATATTATACTATACTATATTATATTATACTATACTATACTATATTATACTATATTATACTTTATTATGTTATGTTTGTTAATATTAATATACCTGCAACAAAGATATCCTTAAAATAGCAAGAGTAATACTTTGTCTCAAAGCCACATTATTTCACATGAACAAAATTAGTGTTTACCTTTATTTTTTACAGAGTTAAAGGATGATTATTTATATTTACATCACTCAGTGTTTATGTTAAAGACAATCACCATCACTAACACTAACTCACGAAAAAGACTTTTGTTCATTAAGGAACATATGTAAAAGTTCTAGGTTAGGTTTAGAATGATTCCCGGAATCCTAACAACCCCCAACAATGTATTTTAAATATTTTCTCTCAAGAAATTTTTATACAGTATCTCATTTTATACTTAATTTCACATAATTTTGGAAGGCTTTATGGTGACTTAACTTGACAAAATCAGAAAAGAATTTATATTGACGTTACCAGAAATTTTGAACCTTTTAAGCTTGAGACAATGGGAAAGTTTACTCTTCTACTGTCTTTTTTTATTTGAAGTCCTAGGGATAGTACAGAGAATGATTATTCTTGTTTGGTTTGTGTTGATGTTGTTTGTCTTTTCAAGTTCTTGTTTTCCTCTTAAAGAGATCAATTGTTTTTTTTCACAGAAGAAAACTTCAAGTAAATACAGTAAACATGTAGAAGACTTTTTTCCCCGAAAGCGTATTCTCCAAACAACTTAAGCATTTTTAACTAGAAGAAAGATAATTTTTTCCTGGATCTGATCTGCAAACTATATTTTTAATAACAGCAACTATATTTCTTCATGTATGTACACAAAATAAAAAAGGTTTATAATTTTTTTTCTGTATTTGCAAAAGCTTCTCACTAATACAAATGATAGAGCTGTTTTCCTAATAATGCAAGTAAAAACAAGTACCAGCGTTACATTTAGCTATTTTTAAATAACTAGCAGCCTCCTTTAGAAAGTAACACATTTTGTGCCTGTAAAGTAACAGCTTATGCAAACACAGCCTTTTGCATTCAGATCTGTCACAGAAACAGCTGTGAATATTTATATTGGTGTTAATTAAATCTGTGATGGTATTAATTTAGATAAGGAAAACTGGCCAAATCCCAAAGTGCCATGGGATTTTTAACATGTGTCTGAAAAAAGAAATAATCAGAAACCTGCAAATGAAAATGTGGTGTAACATCTCACTCTAAAGATAGTACCTCCATGATGACCAACCACTGAACCCCCATTACTAGTAGTATGCAGTATCATCATGGCTATCAGTTAGTATGATATGAAGCAAAATCCTCATGTTCAGAGAGATGAAGATGAACTACAAAGTCAAACTGACACTCCATATGAGGAATCAGCTGGCAAAACCTCACTGCAAAGTGGGTTAGAGAGGTAAATAACCTCCTACTTAAACAGATTAAATCAAAGAATCCAACTAGGGGTGGAGGTTGTTCAGAGTTGTTTCATTTCTTAGAATAATTAGATGAGAGAAAAACTGTTATCTCTGATATATCAGGACTAAAGTAAGTTTCAGCAATGAGGAAAAATATGAGTTCTTTTGTGCTTCTTGGAATAATTTCTATTTAAATTACAATTTTAAAATAGTAACAGATCATATTTTCTCCTTTGTTCTTAAGCATATTTATCACCTTTCCTTGAAATGATGCTAAACCTCTTCTGACCTCTAGTACTTTTGGTATCACTCTCTTCAATAATTGGAATTAACAGCCCAAAGTTCCAGAAAGGAATTGCAGTACTAAAAGTTTTAATGGACTCCTCACTACTGAAATTAGACCTATTCTAAGATATTATATATCAGGTCCTAAGAACTAGGAACGTTTTGGAAGTAAAAAGTTCAGATCCTTACTCATCTGTTTAAAAAACCCAACACCAAATGCTCTGATACACTTAGCTTTTTTGTTCCATCTTTGCTGCCCAGTTTCCATTTAAAGTAACAAGGAACTAGAGATACACTCAAACTTAAGATTATTTCCTTTAATTTTCCCTGCTTCTTTCTAGATGTGGAAATCTTTCAGTGTAAATGAGCTTATGTGGATTTTACACAAAGCAGAGTATTATCACGATTTTGGACACCTGAATATATATTAGACTACAAAACACTCTACAAACAGATTGCACAAGGAAGGTCCTGTATTCCAGCTGGTGAGTTGTACAGAAACAAGACTTATACACTGATTATCTCCCATAAGCTTTCTATCTGATCAATACCGATAAGGTGCACTCCTTTCTGGAGTCTACACATGCCCTGAGAGGTCTGGATTGCATCTCCTTTTCAGATCCTTGGCTCAGATTCCAGCCAGGATGAGGATCTTTGGTCTTTCTTTAAATATTTGACTCTGGCTCCAGACCACTGAGGTTATCCACACTACTGTGGCAGAAAGGCAGGAGGTGATTGCAGACACTGGACAATTTCCCACTTTGAGCACTCTGCTGAATTATTAATCTGTTTTCAAGAGAGGGAGGTGGCAGCCCTTAAGTAGTGTGAATGTCAGCCAGTTCATGCCACTTGGCCTGCAGACACAGTTAGATCTGAAGTTCACTTTATTTATCAGGAGCAATGTAGCTGTCAGCATAGCTACTGACTTCTCAGGTTATCAAGTTCTGTTTGCACTGAGTCTAACATTACCTATTCCTCTTGTTTTCCTCATTTTGTTCTCTGACAGTGGGCATGGCCCCCTCTTCTCCAAGCTCTTTTGGAAATGATGCACTGCAGAAGGAGTAGCCAGAGCTGAGTCTTGATGTTTGAGCTGTGAAAGGATTTCTGGTTTTCCTTTCTCTTTTATTGTGAAAGGAGAAGTTAGGCAAAAAAAAAAACTCAGAGATGCTATCCAGATTGCTGTAATCCATTTAACTAAATGTAACAGAATAGAGCAGTTTTCATACTGTATATCCAGAACTAGAGAGTAGGAAGAACACTGGCTACATTAGGGAAAACTGTATGGAACCCTTGCATTTCAATCCTCAGACTAATATCATCTCAACTGTCTTTTTCCTCAGGACCATAGATCGCATAAATTAATAAATGTAATCTGAAATCAATAGAAATTCATCAATATAATCATGGCGATGACTTCAGTACATTTAAATACTGGAAGGAGGACAGCTCTGTTTCAGTTATTAGTGATCTAAATTCTTTGTCAGTGATTTACTGTATTAGTCCCAACAATAGAGGTGTTACTCCAGAGAAGTGAAATAATTTTTATCAAGATAAATATCACATTTTTCCTGTGATTTCTACAAACAGGTTTTCTCTTTTTTTTCTGCCAATAATTAATAAAGTTCCCTGGCAAATTTTAGCCTTTTCTCTTTCAGTGTGTCATTCACAAATGAATGCCATAAGTGATGTTCAGAGAAAGCCTTTTTAAAACCAGCCTGCTGAATTCACCTATTCAGTATGTTAGTTTAAATAGGAAAAGGCACATTTCATCTAGATCTGTTTTGTGTTTAAAGTGATGAAGAAGGTGTGGAGTTGAAAGGGAAACAAATTTCAACAGATATAGGAATGTTATCAGGTTTATTCCATATAGCATATATGTATTGACAGTTATCATACAAAAAAAAAGAATGAGACAAGTATCAGAATTTTGTATTTAGCAAGTAGTAAGGACAGGATCCTTGCATTACTCACATGCAGATGAATCACGCATAATTACATTGAATGAGTGGATTCACAACAGCATAAAAACCCAGAATAGGTTTTTCATCCTCTCTCACCAACAGTATGCAGCAAATAGTGAAAAATTATACTTTTATAGGAATTCATCCTTCTAGGATAGCAGTTCCCGGGTCAAACTTTGCTTGTCACAGTCCTCCTTCTCCTTCAGGGGAGCAAGAGTCCTGATTTAAGCTTTATTAGAGAATGGAGTTCAGGAGCCAAGGAGAAGAAGAGGCCATTCTACCACAATGTTCCTCTGTGTGGAAACTGGCCTTCAGATGGGAGCTCAGGGAGATGCAAGACACCATTCTTCCCTTTCTCCCTTCAGCACAGAAGAAGCCAAGCTCCTTGGCTCATCAGTCAGCCCTCATCTTCAGAGAACCTACTGAAAGAAAGATCTCACTGTTAACTGTGCCAGTGAGGTTTTTAACTTACAGTGCATTAATTTTAATCTGCCCTTTAACCACCATTAAAATATCTTGTACAACATCATCAGCCTTCTAAAAGTTCTGGATGAATCCAGTACTTCTGCAGATATTATAGGATGGTGAAAGTCTGAGAGTCCATTGTTGAAACCTCTGAAATTATAGTTTGTCCATTCAGAATAAACAAAACTTGTTTCAGATTTATTTAAATTCATTTGTACAATATCTTTATTGTTCCTTATCATTTTCATCAGCAGTCCTTTCAGTCCTTAACAGAATTCAGATAATTTTATGGGAAACTAAAGGAGCTATTAATATTTGTAGCACACCTAGGCACATTATTATGGAGGTTGAAAGAATGCAGCATTTGATGTCACAGTGCAATTGCGATGTGCTACTGAACACCTAGGAGTGTTTGACTGTTATAAAAAATAACACAGTCACTCTTTGTACACGCTTTATCTTTTGGTGTTATATCGGATAAATTCTCAAAGAAGTTGTAGTAAAGTGCACATCTTGAAAGAGCTGGTCAAAATTTTTCCTCCAAAAAAAGAATATGAATATATTGTAACTAATTTGCTGTCTTTATGGATTTATTACAGGTAATATTGAGTTTCATATTGAAATACAGATTACATTCTTTAAAAGAGGATTGCAAACTCTCTGGTAAATGTACTGGCCAAAATGTTTGTCATTAGTCTGAAACATTTTCTTGAGGAAATGTTAGGTTGAAAAGGAAGTCTTAAACATTTTCTTCAGAAAAAAATCAGGTTGGAATGGACCTCAGGAGGCCACCTATTCCAAAGAAGAGCTCTTCCTGCTCCTGTTTGCTCTGAACAGGGCTAATCGGATCAGATTGCCCAGGGCTGTGTCCAGTCGTCTTGAAGACCTCCAAGGACGGCAATCCCACAGTCTGTCTGCATTGTTCCTGTCCTACTTTTTTGGCGATAAAGTTTTCCTTATATCTAATGGAAATTTCCCATGTTCCAGCTTGGGTTTGTTGCCACTAGTTCTACTGTTGTGCACCTTTGAGAACAGTCTGGCTTTGTCTTCTCTGAATCCACCGACCATGTAGTTGTAGACAGCAACAAGGTCTCCACTAAATTTTTGCTTCTTTAGGTTAAACTGGCCCAAACCTGAGAAGAGCAGGCTCAGGGGAAACATTGCAGTATCTGTCTCTCCTTTGGCTTTTTATTTCCATCTCTCCTTCTGAAGCTGTCCACACAAATAAAAAAACATTCGTGACACCAGAAGTAAAGAACTCCTTGTATTCTAGAGGCTCCAGTACTAACTGCTATGTCACAAGCCTCTATTCAGCCTTTAGTATTAAGTGAGCAAATAAGAATCTCACTGTAAGTCTCTCAAGGACACCAATACTGTTAAATAAAAGAGAGGCAAGATCATGTACATGATCAAAACATAATCACCCACAACGCTTGTTAGGTATCTCCTTGGCTCTCTTTTGGACTGTTTCAATTAACTCTCCCCAATCAGTTGGTGCTCTTGCGGTCTGTTGAACAAGACTGATCCCTGTTCCTCTTTCATTAAAAAGAATCATTACAGCCTCAGAGGTTAGGTGATTGGGCAGTATATACTCAGTCTTTCAGGTCTTTTCTGCAAATTCCAGATGTTACTAGGTCTATTCTCTGTCTTTTCTTTGAGTCAGTACAGCCCATATAGGAATCTTACCAAGCCCACTATTATTTTTGCACGTTATGTTATGTAATTACAATTTTCCTTATTACAATGCTTTGACTACCTATAAATGCTAACAAACATTTTTTAATTATGGCATACATGTATATGGTACATTAAGATTTACATATATCCATGATACTTCCACCTACTCATTTATTTCTTCTAACAGCCATTTGTAGTTAATGGCTGATTCTGATCAAGTGTCTAACTTCAGTGGGCAGAAGTGAGATTAAGAGATCTGAATTCTCAGGAGGAGATTGCTTTCCAACTTAGACATGTAAATGAGGTACCTGAAGTTAGATAGTGTGAAAACTGCACTATACATTAAAAAACAAAATAAAATAAAACAAACTTTCTGATAGATAGATTTTATACCATAAGGCACAGTTCCTTTCAAGAAAGCATTTCTGTAATGGTTAACTGCCATGGAAAAGTCTCAGTATAACTTTACATATAGAACAGCTGGTACACCCACAGAAAAAATGTATTAAAGAGCTTTGTCAGTCAGAAAATGTAAATACTTCAGTTAAAAAAAGTTCAGCACCCTTACTTTTCTTTCTTTTATAAACATTTCAGCTAATTACTTACAGCTTTAAAAGCCTCATTATATCCTCAGAGCACCGTAGAGTTAGAAATCTTTATCTAGGTTTAGTAGTCATGGCAGAATGCCATTCGCACTAAGTGATCAGTGAGAAGTTGTCAACTGCATCTGATGTCATAAACCAAGAAATGTCCTAGAAACTGCCGATCTGTTTGGGCTTAGTGCAGAATCTCACATTGAATGAGTAAATAAATAGTTCAATTTGTTTCAAGTAAAAGCATATAATTAATTTGTGCCAAAATGTTCTCCTAAAAAGGTTGCTAACTAATCCACAAAGGAATGTCCTGTCAGTGTTCAAAACTAAAAAGAATATGGGGAAAAAACTGCCAGATTGTGCATGTAGAAACTGCTGGCCTGTATTTTAATGTGGTTTAGCAATTATCTGAAATTCATTTGGACTAGTCTTTCAGTGACAAATTTCCAGAGAAGCTGTGTCATATCATTCACAACTTTCATTAAGATACAGAATTGCCATTAATAAACACAGCTAGGACTGTGTGGTAGGAGCACTCAAAAGAATTTTAGGAGACAATGAAGAGATTTCCTCACATCCCAGATGATCAGCATATGTAACTATGTGGTCAAACACAGATCTCTCTTCCATTTTCAAATAAAAATCTTAATTCTGGGTGAAAGAAATCTGGTAGGGAAAGGAAGGGAAAATACTTACAGCCTCTGAATAAGCTTCACGCTCTTTAGGATCTGGACAGATATGTGAAGCCAAATATGTGAAACTAAGAAAGACTAGTTTCAACCACTAGGAACACCCAATCCCCGAATTTGTTAGCTAGGATATCAGTAGCAGCCCTCAGCACTGTCAAAATTAGAGTTTTTACTATGATTCCCTAAGGAATAAGCACCCTTGGGGAGCTATAAGTGTATCAAGTTCTTTTACTGTATAAAAGTGACAGGATTCAGTATTCTGTACATACGCATTTATTTAACTTGCCTCATTGCAGATCATGTAAAGCAAAGCAATGCATTTCCTGAACACCGTATCTTAAAAAAAAAACCTACTCATAATGCTCATCGTTCTGTTCTACATGTGAGAACGTCCTGCTTGGCTGTGTACAAGCCATGAGTTTGCAAGCAAATACTTTTTTTTCAGTAAAAATAACCAGAACAACATGGACGTTCATCTGCTAGGCTGCTATAAAACGGATTAAGTTAACATCAAGCAGGCCTTAGTAAAACGATTTCTGAACATATTGGGAGTAGGAGGGATTTAAAGAAGAGCAGAAGTGGGATGAAAAGGAGATGCTAATCCAACTGAAATGCTTCAGTTCTTCAGAACTTCATCATTAAAATAGCCTATGTTTTAATAAGGCTGGAGCAAATTTAAAGTTGAAGATATCCTATTGGATCTTTTAATACTTCAGTATTTCATTTTCACTTGTAAAATTATGCCATATCATACTGATATAATATCAGAAGTATTATGTTGGTCTGTTTCACTCAAGCCAGTGAAATCAGTGGTATTCCAAGACACAATCAGAAGCAGAAAAATGTTTGCAGACTTTTATGAATATTTAGCAGGTAATGTCAGGAAGACATTAATGACCTTGTAAAGCTTCTAACATCATTCAAGCATAAATAGTGAAGGCTGGATTTTGACTGGTCTATTTGTTTGAGCAGAGATGTAGGGAAGTTATTTAGCATCAGCAAATCTTGCACAATGAGATGACCTGTAAATGAATATCAAAATTAACTGCAGATGTCGCATGCAATAATCAGAATTGTCTCCATGCTCTAATGTTTATGTAAGCAATTGTGGCAATTGCAAGCTTGCAAGACACAGTATCTGAGTCTTACTTCTTGTGAGAAAATGCAATATTGTGGTTAATGAATTGATCTTAGACCAGAGGGATTCTTGGTCTTTTATCAGCTTTGACACTACCATCCTGTCTGACCTCAGAAAAGTTTCTTCAGTTGTAAATCACAAAGGAATACAAGAATTCTACTGTGGAAATTAAACAAATAAATGCAAAAAAAACCCCTTCAAATCTCTAATAATGCAGCCACAAATATTCCCCAAATGTCTAAGTTCTACTTCTAAGTATGTTCAAAATTTCTTTCCCTGTTGCAGGTCTCAGCAGCTCAGCTGTCATTTCATCCAGTCCAGCTGATCAAGATTCACAGGTTGGATGTGGGTTAAGCACTCTTCTGAATATCAGTAGACAGCATAACATCTAAAACCTCTGGTGGATCCAGCTTTTAATTTCGCAGTGTTTCGCTACCTCAGCTGCAAAAGCGGAATAAAAATGTTAGATTTTTCCTGGTTTTGGGTATAGAACACATTGGTTGTAAATTCTTAGAGACTGTTCAATAGATGTGTTTGCATAGAATTCTACTTCTTCACAGAATCACAGAATCACAGAATCACAGAATCACAGAATCACAGAATCACAGAATGGTAGGGGTTAAAAGGGACCTCTTTGGGTCATCTCGTCCAAAACTCCTGCCGAAGCAGGGTCACCTACAGCAGGCTGTAGAGGACCTTGTCCAGGCGGGTCTTTAATATCTACAGAGCAGGAGACTCCACAACCTCCCTGGGCAGCCTGTTCCAGAGCTCTGTCACCCTCAGAGGGAAGAAGTTCTTCCTCATGTTCAGATGGAACTTCCTATGCTTCAGTTTGTGCCCATTGCCCCTTGTTCTGTCACTGGGCACCACCGAAAAGAGTTTGGCCCCATCCTCCTGACACCCACCCTTCAGATATTTGTAAGCATTTTATTCTGTTATTATTGTAATTTCTTATTCTGTTATGTCTCACTTTCTCTTACTGGATTTTTTCCTTCTATATGAACATCTAGATATCAATTGGGACAGAATCTAATTTCAAAGTCTTGTTTATCCAAGGCCACACTTGATAAACATGGGAATGGTATCTGATGCGGTCTTTCTGGACAAGGTGCTGAAGGCAATTTATATTTAAAAAATACTACCTGAGCTTCCATGTGAAATAGGACTCTGAATGGTTACGGCAGCAGGACATAAGCAGTTATGAATATATCCATATAAGGAAACAAAAGACCTGCTGAGGTTGGTTGGTTGGTTTTTAATTTATAGAAAAATATCTACTGAATTCAAAGGCTTAGTCAATATCTATATGCATTACTAAATGATGGATTTGCATTTAGTCTAACATATCCAAGATATTTTTATAAATTTACCTGGTAAAATATTCTGTGCACTGAATTTTGTGGTCTAGTAGACTAAAATGTTTTATAAAATTCTCAAAATCAGTAACTTTCAGAGAATGAAAAACTGAGAGCATAATAGCAGAAAATCAAATACCACATCTGATTAAAAAGCAAAGCAAAGTGGGGAATTATTTTCTTGAGACTTGATTCTCCTTTCAGAAAATAATTTTAAACAATTAAAACTTTTGAAGGCAGAAAATTGATGGAGTTTTTCTTTCCACTTTCTATGTGCATTTCCATTAACGATTAAAATATTAGCTAGTGTGAACATACCTCAATATTCAGAGGTGAAAGTCATGTTTAGACAACATCATGGCATTTTTAACAAATACTATAAAGTGAAGTTTGTTGTAGTTGTAGTTAATAAAGCTTTTGAAGAGGTTTCAACCAAAAGCCACCATGCTGCATATCTGTATCCTCCCTATAATCACTTTTGCATTTATATATACAGATTACATTTGCATATCTTGATGACTTATACTTTTTAACTAAATTTGATTCCACAGGAGTGTTTACACCAAGGGAACATCAACATTTAAGTTTCCAAGTTATTTCTAAATTGCTGATTTCAGGAGAACTGTGAGGGTTTTGTGCATTACTCAACTTTATGCAAAATGGCCAACTAATGACAATGTTTAATTCTGAACTCTGTGTTCCATGAGATTTATAGATCTCTCTCAGTTCTGAGTCAGAAGCACAGATATGACTTTGTAAAAAATTTATACAACATAACCTTTTATCATTTCTTTAATTTCTTCAGGATAATATAGACATCTTTACACAGGCTTCAGTCCTTCAAAATCTTAGACTATTTTTGGTTTAGTAATTTTAGAAGGCATTATGCTTTTATGAAACATATTTGTAACCTGATATCCAAAAATGACAGACCTGGACTCATCGGTCAATTTAAACATAATATCAAAATGATATCTCTGAAATGACTTCTCTGAAATATTAAAGCACAGGAATGTTAAGAGTAACATTCATTCTTTCCTTTGTGATCAGCTCTGGACTCCGTAATTTGCAAAGAATCACACAATCTGGATTTTCCTTTGAAAAAGAATGCAAGAGCCAGATAGTTGCTTTTTATTGTAAGGAAGAAGATACATATTATTCTTCATATTGGAATAGTAACTGGTACTATCAAATTTTCATTGATGTGAACTGAGACTGATTATGTCTAGGATGTAAAGAGATGACTTGCAGGAAAATGGAATTTCAGAAAATTACATTATGTCCGCATGAAGAGAAAAATGTGTCGAAATCTTTGAGGACTGACATTTACATCGGGAATTGGTACTAGGAGGAGCTTTTCAGGATATTTAATATTCAGACACAGAGAGATTACTCTTCTCAAATAACAGGCTCTGCTTATATAACTCAACAAAGAACACTTTAGGATTCATGCTGATGATCAAAAATGGAATTTTAATATAGAAAGTAGCCAGTAAAGTCTTGCAAATTTTTATATATATGGAAACATGGAAATTAGTTATATAAGAATGGGGGGAAATAAAAATTTAAGGATATTAAAAAAAAAAAAATTAACATAACAAAACTCAGGAGGTAAGGATTGGAAAAGTTGCCTCACAGGCTCTCTTCCTGTTGGGAGACTTCAACCACCCCGATGTCTGCTGAAAAAATACCACAGCAAGCTGTAGCCAATGAAGGAGACTCCTGGCGTGTATGGAGAAGTTCTTCTTAAGCCAGTTAATAGACAGCCCTACCAGAGGGGATGTGATACTGGACTGGTTAGTTACCAATGCAACTGAGGTAATCAGTGACATCAAGATTGGAGGCAGCCTGGGCTGCAGCAGTCATGCGTTGGTGGAGTTCACAGTCCTGAGGGATAAGGGTCAGGTGAAGAGTAAAGTCAAGACCCTGAATTATAGGAAAGCAAAATTCCAGCTCTTCAAGTAGTTAGTCAATAGGACTCCCTGGGAAACTGCCCTCATGCAAAAAGGAGAGAAACCAGAGCTGTCAGATCTTTAAGGATGCTTTCCATAGAGTGCAAGAGTTCTCAGTCCCCAGGTGAAAGAAATCAGCAAAGGAAGGCAAGAGGCCAGCAACCTGAATCAAGACCTGCTGATCAAACTAAACAGCAAAAAGGAAATGCATATGAACTGAAAGCAGGAACAGATATCTTGGGAAGAATATAGGGACCCTGCACGGTTCTGTAGGGATAGTGTCAGGAAGGTCAAGGCGCAGGTGGAGCTGAACTTGGCAAGGGATGCAAAGAATATTAAGAATGGCTTCTACAGGTATTTCAGCCAGAGAAGAAAGGTCAAAGAAAGCATATCCGCCTTGATGAGGAAGACTAGTAACAATATACCAGGAGAAGGCTGAGGTACTCTGAAAAATTTTTGCCTTAGTCTTCACTGGCAACGTCTCTTCCCAAACCTCTTTAGTGGATGGACCACAAGAAGGGGACAGGGGGAGAAAAGTCCCTCCCACTGTAAGAGAAGATCAGGTTCATGATCGCCTAAGGAACCAGATCATAGGTAAGCTTATGGGACCTGGCGAGATGCATCCCAGAGTCCTCAGGGAATTAGCTGACGTAGTTGCCAAGCCACTCCCCACCATATTTGAAAAGTCATGGCAGTCAAGTGAAGTCACTGGTGACTGGCAAACGGAAACGCTGTACCCATTTTTATAAAAGGGTGTAAAGGAAGACTCTGGAAACTTCCGACCTGCCAGCCTCACCTCTGTGCCTGGGAAGATCACGGAACAGATCCTCCTAGAATCCATGATAACAGACACGGAGACAGCCAACATGGCTTCACCAAAGGAAAGTCCTGCCTGACCAACCCAGCAGCCTTCTGTGATGGAGTGACTTCACCAGTGTACAAAGGAAGAAGTACGGATGTTGTCTATCTGGATGTCTGTAAGGCCTTTGACAAGGTCTTCCACAACACCCTTGTCTCTAAATTGAAGACACATGGATTTCATGGGTGGCCTGTTCGGAGGATGTGGAATTGGCTGGATGATTGCATGCAGAGGGTAGTGGTCAACGGCTCAATGTCGAGACGGAGGGCAAGGTCAGATGGTGTCCCTCAGGGATCCATACAGGAACCAGTACTGTTTAATATCTTAATCAATGGCAGAGACAATGGGATTGAGTGCATCCTCAGCAAGTTTGCAGATGAAACAATGCTGAGTGTTGCAGTCAAGCCACCCGAGGGACAGGATGCCATCTGGAGACACCTGGACAAGCTCGAGAAGTGGACGCATGTGAACCTCATGGGTTTAACAAGGCCAAGTGCAGGGTCCTGCACAAGGGTCAGAACCACCCCTAATATCAATACAGGATGCAGGATGATGTGATTGAGAGCAGCTCTGCCAAGAAGGACTTGGGGGTTCTGAAGATCGAACAGCCGGACATGAGTCGGCAACCATATGCTGGGCTGTGTCAAAAGTAGTATGGCAATCAGTTCGAGGAAGGTGATTCTGCCCCTCTATTCTGCTCTGGGGAGACCCCGCCTGGTTTACTGCATCCAGCTCTGGTGCCTTCAGCACATGGACCTGTTGGAGCAGGTCCAGAGGAGGGCCACGAAAATGATCAGAGGGCTGGAACACCTATTCTATGAGGAAAGGTGGAGAGAGTTCGAGTTGTTCATCATGGAGAAGAGAAGGCTGCAGGGTGATCTTCTTTTTGCTTTTCAATACTTAAAGGGGGCTTACAAGAAAGATGAGGGACAAACTCTTTAGCAGGGCTTGTTGCGATAGGACAAGAGGTAACGGTTTTAAACTAAGGGAGGGCAGATTTAGACTGGATATAAGGAAGAAATTTTTTACAGTGAGGGTGGTGAGGCACTGGAACAAGTTGTTCAGAGAGGTAGCAGATGTCCCATCCCTGGAAACGTTCAAAGTCAGGTTGTATGGTGCTCTGAGCAGCCTGATCTAGGTGAAGATGTCTCTGTTTTTTACACGAAGGCTTGGACTAGATGACTTTAAAGGTCCCTTCCAACCCAAACTATTCAATGATTCTATGATTCTATTAGGCATGGTATCTCAGAAAGTGGTTTGAGGTTGTTCTGATTGAGTACAATGTTAAAACGAAATCCGAACATTTACAATAACTAACTAATAATAATAACAGATTGGACAATAAATTAAAGGAATAAGAATTTCCATTGCAGGACAGAAAGAAAGGGAGAAAAATGGAGAGGGAAAAGAAGCAAATAAAAAATTAACATAGTGATTGACTATTAATTTTTTTTTTTCTCCATAGTTAAGAAACAGGATCCCTCAAGGAAGAAGTCACTCTGGAGAGGTATGTTTAGGAGCTATACTAATAGGACCTTCCTCTAGTCCCCAACATCCAGACTTGGATTGCAACAGTAATTTCTGTAAGGGTGTGAAAGAATCAAGAGGAGGAAGTACACAATTATTGGAGACTTTAAGTTTCTGACATTAATTTGAAAAGGAATGCCCCCCAAAGCAGCAGTATGTCTTAAATATTCTTGAATGCATCAGAATTAGAAGGATAAGAAGGACAGAGAGTTTCTGGACTGTGTCCAGAGAAAAGCAACGAGGGTGGTGAAGGGTTTATAAAACAAGTCTTACGAACAGCAGCTGGGGAAACTGGGGCTGTTTAGTCCGGAGAAGAGAAGGCTGAGAGGGGAGATCTTGTCACTCTCTACAACTACCTGAAAGGAGGTTGTAGTGAGGCAGGTGTTGGTCTCTTCTCTCAAGTAACTAGCAATAGGACTAGTGGAAATGGCCTCAGGTTGCGTCAAGGGAGGTTTAGATTGGATATTAGGAAAAATTTCTTTACTGGCAGAGCGGTCAGGCAGTGGAATAGGCTGCCCAGGGAGATGGGGACCATCCTCCATCACCAAGCCTGCATCTCTGGAGGTGTTCAAAAAACATGTACGTATTGCACTTCAGGACATGATTTAGCAGGCATGGTGGTGTTGGGTTGATGGTTGGACTTGAGGATCTTAGAGGTCTTTTCCAACCTTAATGATTCTATGATTCTTACTTACAATTTTATGTACAAAATACTCTATGAAGAAAACTGTCCTGGGTCTACTTCAGAGTTACTTCAAGTAAGCAGCAGGGAGGAGCAGTACAGGGGCTAGCTGTTAGAAATAAGCTTAGAATATGTAATCATGAGCTGATTCAGTTCATTTTGAATTGCAAGGCAAACAAAAATAAATACATAGCTAAGGTCTGGATCTTTAGAAGAGCAAACTGAGAAACTTAGGAATTGGTTACTAGGGTTGACTGAACCAAATTGCTCAGGGATTTGAACATAGTGGAATCATAGAATTATTTTAAGTCAAAAGTGCAAACATTATTTGAAGCTTGCATTGCAAGCAAGAGAAAAAAAATCTTTGCAGGAAAGGGCTACAGACCTCTCTGGAGGAAGAAACACCTCACATAGAGTATTAAGAGTAAATAAAAAACCTAAAAGGAACAGAAAAAGGATTGATCAGCAAGGACAGCTCTGTCTCAGAGGTCAAAAAGTGTAAAAATAAAATAAGAATGCACAAAAGCTTAGCTGAGCTAAAACTTGGAAAGAAAATTTAGACAAGTAATAAAAGTTCTTAAATCACATAAATAGAAAAGAGTAAGAAAAGAGCAAGCTAAGACAGCTACACATAAAAATGTAGAGAACAAAGCTAATCTAAGTACAGCATCAAATACACTACCTTATTATTCAAAAAAGATTAGAAGGAATATGACAGGAATTGCTGGTCACTCAGTAAGAATGAAAGTAATGTAAATTACCATATCCAAGGTAGAAACAAAACTTGAAATGCTTGCACTAACCAGACAAGGTATTCCATAAGCTTAGAACCTCAAATATGAAAAGAAAGTGTAGATAAAATTGAAAAATGAGTTGCAACTAATTTCAGCTGACTTGAATACAGTAAATACTTGTAAAAAGACTTCTGTTACCTGTAGTGTAGAAAGATAGTTACCGGGACAATGAGTGGTAGGCAACTATGAAACAGAAGAAGTAATAGCTTGTAAATTATAAGAAGTTAGGTGTTCAAGAAGTCACTGGAAAAATGCAATGTGATATAAAAGCAGTGTCTTTTCAGAGCCTATGATTCTTATATTCTGATACAATTGCACCTTCTAGTTCACAGTTTCATAATTTGAGTACATTTTGTAGATCTACCTTGAGAAGAACTGTAGATCTACTCAAAGAAAGTAGTAGCTTTGAAAAAAAAAAACACCTGTGGTGAGCAGGTTTTTCAAACTTTTATAGTTAGTGAGTTCTTTATAGAGAAAAGTTGATTTTTAGGTGCAGCCATATATTTAACTTCTATGAAGGAATATGGTACAGTATATGAAGTATTTCCTGTAAGCAAGTCAGTATGTTTGATCTTGGATTCTGAGAGTTGATATTGCTCTTGCTAGCATTGAAGACAAGTCATGATGCCACTCTGGGATGGGATATTGGTGTATAGGCTGATAACAACTCATGGGACCAAGTTGTTGGTTTATAGTTAGGTGTTCTGTAGTTAGAAAATGTACCTACCTGACATAATGAAGTTTTTTGTTATAAATCCTGAAAAGTTAGAATACTATGACTGTTTGTTGCAACTTTTGCTGAGTTTACTGCTTTTGTAGGTCATGGGAAGCAAGTACTTGTGCTATTTTTTCCAGAAACTTTCAGAGAAGGAATTTAATTTTATATTCAAGTTCCAAAATGAAGCAAAGTTTAGGGGTTCCATAAGTTCCTTGTGGTGAATCATGTCAGAGAACTTTCTTAGGTTTGTTTATGTAGTCTCTGCTGCCCAAGTTTACTGTAGTCTTTGTTCTGCTTTTTGGTTTAATCACTATTTGGTTACACTCTCCTAAGACTGTACAGATTTTCTCTCCAAAGAAGAAAGACTGTGACTGTAGTCCGTGGGGATTTTTCTCTGGCTATATGATTGTTGATTCTTATTTTTTAAGCAGTCGTTGTCCGTGTTTGGAGCAGTGTCTATACTATGGGATATCCAACCTGATTTTCACTGCCATTGTCATTGCTTTTTATATTTTCATGGAAAGCTACTGCAAAAATTGAGGACAGATTATGAAGGAAAAATTACCACAGAGTATGGAAGTAAACACCCATCTGTGACAAATCAACAGGTAGAGGGAAGAAAATGATGTAAAAATGGAGTCTGAACTTTCACAGGTCCCATATAGAGAAGAGTCTCAGTTCATGGAGGCCTAAACTCAACATTTGCTGTCAGCATCTTGCACTGGCTGCTAAGGCTATTCTGCTGCAGCGCTCAGCTGGAAGGCTGCACTTTCTGCTGATCTAGCAAAAAGCAAGCGAGAGTATGTCAAAACAGTAGTATGCACTTTACTGATTGTGGACTACAGCAGACAACCAACCAGAACTAGGCAGTACGTCTGCATGGTCACTTATCCCTGTATGTTACCTTCAGCAGATCACCATTCTTCTTTTCCCACAAGTGATAAAAAGATAAATCTTCTCAGAAGATTTTGCGCATTCTAACAGGAAAATGTTTTTCCCAGAAGTGTCTGTATGTAGTAAATTCAAATTGATAGAACAGACTCTACAGATAATAGACAGATGAAAAAAAATCTATAGAAGCCCTGAAGCCCTGAATGTGGTTTTCATTTTCTTTTTGGAGACTGAGCCAGTGAGAATTGATTGTCACAGCCCCAGACGAAAAATCACCTTCACATATGCATAGGGTTCAGGTGCATGGGAAGAATAGGAATGATCAAATCATTGAGATAGCTTCTTGATTGTATTCATCATACTGATAATATTACACCTCAGTTTAGGTTGTTGGTTTTGTTTACCTTTCCTGTGGCAACAGTGTTTAGTGAAAACATCCTTTTTCAGCATGAGGCACTGCTTTCCAACAGTCTCAACTGAAAGTAGATTTTGTAAGGTTCTGTATGTTGAAGTTTGTCAGTTACTTGTTTCTTCATAACTATCAATGCCCCTTTCTTTGATGTTGCCTTTAAATTTAAAACGTTGCTCTTCCCAGGGTTTCTCTAATATTCAGAAAAGCCTTACAAGGGGATTTTAGTACGCCCCCATGAACACATCAGAATGGCAGCTGTAGCTGAGACTGTGCTGCTGTCTTGAACAGCAAAATTAAGGGTAATGTCCAGATTGGATGTATTAGCTGGGTAACAGGAAAGATGAAAGCCTGTGTGAACCTCTTAAGGTTTTCAGTATATGTAAACTGCACCATAAATAAAAGTGTGTCTGCTTTGAAGTTTTAAATGGTCTAACGTATGTGTCTGCAATTTTCTGTGATTGCTGCCACATACTTCAGTTCACGCATCTGTCAATTTCTTTTTTGTCAGAAGTCAATCTCAGCTTTCCATTGAAATGTCAGACCTGAATACAAAACCCTCGTGAAAAATAAGTATTGAGTATTGAGTATTTTTTAAGGTTGGAAACACAGAGGATGGGGAAAACCTTTGTCACTCAATACGCGCCCTATCTGATCACATCAACAAAAAATATTGAAGTCCACTCAGACTTCTATGAAATCGAAAATATTGTCCAACATCATCTAAACAGTCATGTCAATAATGTAATTCCTCAAATCCCTTGTTAACCTCTTAATTCTCAGCAACATTCCAGAAAAAAGGGACACAGTTGCAGGCTGTTCATAAAATATCCTAAAATATATTTGTATCGCTTCCCCAAATATTAGCTGACTACTGGGAAGTTAACCAATGGCATTTTAGCTAACTGTAATTCTTTACTAACTTAATCATAAAGTGTTTTAGAGACTTGATCAATTTATTCAATGAACTCTAATAGTAAATACTAATAACTTAGCATGTTAAGTAGAAAATAGAAGCATTATTAACACAAAGTAAAAAGAAATAAGAAGCATCAATTAAATTTCCTTATCATGCTTCAGGCTTTAATTTTCTGATTATTGTATTTGTGTAATTTTTTTGTTTCCAAAGTCAATGTCTGAGGAACAGTTTCTTGTAGAAAAGACTAAGTTTTCTGAATTTATGAGATATACTGTGTATTTGGTTTTAATCTCCTGGAAAGATAATATAACTGAAGAGGCATTTTCTTGCTCTTTTGTATACAGTCCATAACTGTCATGACTTTTGTACAGTCCATAACTGTCATGCATATGTGTAAATGTTTATATATATAACAAAATTACAAGAACAATTTCTACATAATCTTTACACCACGTTAACCAGGTTGATTGTGAACTTTTTCTACAGCAAGTGACCTTCAGTTGCTGCTGTAGGAGGCCATAGGCACCACATAAAGGTCTTCACTTAATTGCATGATTATGAAGCAAGTTGATCACATTTTACCAGAAACTCCACTGTACTGCTTTTTTTGTAAGTAAACCCATTAGCAGTTTTACAGTCTTCTAAAGCAGCATCTGAAGGTCAGACACAATACCCTACAACATCTCAGATGACACTCAGCAGCTGTACGAATCCCTCAGCAGCCAGTCACTGTAAGAGGATTTGATACCTACGGTTTTCGCTCACTTGCCCATGCACAGGTATCTAATACCATCTGTGGTGCTTGTCCTTACAAATTAGTCCTGTCCTCCAATTGTGTATGACACCTACTTGTTTCACAGGGATGCTCCTACTACCCTTAGGCATCACAAATGCTGCTAGGCACCTACCTGTGGGTGACTTAGTTGACACTACCTTAGGTGTGTAACATGTTTTTTAACTTTGACCCGAGTCTCAGTCTTATTGATTTAGTGAGCTGTTTACACTATGAAAATCAAAGTAACGTACATAATGTATTAACTTAATGTCTCAGGAGAAGTGTTATGTTTTGGAAGGAAAGAGTTGTGGGATTCACAGAAGAGAGGAAAGTTTATAGGTATCGCAGTTTGAAAGAAATTGTTTTTTCTCTCTCATATTACTTCCCTTTTAGCAGAGGATTTTCTGCTTTGTTTCGTCCTGCTTGGACAATTTTACTTGGTGAGAAGCAGTCACTGCTTCTACCAGAAATGTGTCAAGCAAAGTGTATATATTGTCAAGACAAGATGGCCTCCTTTTCCCCTTTAAGACATCATCAACAGGAAAACTTGTGGCTGTTATCTTCCCTTAAAAAAAAAAAAAAAGAAATAGAAAAACCAGGCACCATATGCTCAAACTTCTGCAACGTTTTCTGAAACCCAGCTAATACAGCTGAGCACAAATATTCAAATACCTCATCTAAACTCAAAAAGACTTAAGCATAATGAATATAAATTACATTCTTAATATTTTCCAGGTTTCTTCCTTTCCTCATCTTCATTTTTCATCAACCAAAGGAATATGTTTTTTTCTGATAATTAATCCACATAACTCCTTGAAATTTCCCTTACTCCTAAGAGGCCACATCACAGAATCACAGAATAGTAGGGGTTAGAAGGGACCTCTGTGGGTCATCTAGTCCAACCCTCCTGCTGAAGCAGGGTCACCTACAGCAAGCTGCACAGGACCACGTACAGGCGGGTCTTGAATATCTCCAGAGAAGGAGAATCCACAACCTTCCTGGGCAGCCTGTTCCAGGGCTCCATCACCCTCAGAGGGAAGAAGTTCTTCCTCATGTTCAAACGGAACTTCCTGTGCCTCAGTTTGTGCCCATTGCCCCTTGTCCTGTCACTGGGCACCACTGAAAAGAGCTTGGCCCCATCCTCCTGACACCCATCCTTTAGATATTTGTAAGCATTTATAAGGTCCCCTCGCAGCCTTCTCTTCTTCAGGCTGAAAAAGCCCAGCTCCCTCAGCCTCTCCTCGTAGGGCAGATGTTCCAGTCCCATCATCATCCTCTTAGCCCTCCGCTGGAGTCTCTCCAGTAGCTCTTCATCTTTCTTGAACTGGGGAGCCCAGAACTGGACACAGTACTCCAGATGGGGCCTCACTAAGGCAGTGTAGAGGGGAAGGAGAACCTCCCTCGTCCTGCTGGCCACACTCTTCTTGATGCACCCCAGGATCCCATTGGCTTTCTTGGCAGACAGGGCACACTGCTGGCTCATGGTTAACCTGTCGTCCACCAGGAGGCCCAGGTCCTTCTCCGCAGAGCTGCTCTCCAGCAGGTCCGCCCCAAGCCTGTACTGGTGCATGAGGTTGTTCCTCCCCTGGTGCAGGACCCTGCATTTGCCTTTGTTGAACCTCATCAGGTTCCTCTCTGCCCAGCTTTCCAGCCTGTCCAGGTCACGCCGAATGGCAGCACAGCCTTCTGGTGTATCTACCACACCTCCCAGTTTGGTGTCATCAGCAAACTTGCTGAGGGTACATTCTAACTCTTCATCCAGGTCGTTGATGAAGAAGTTAAACAAGACTGGGCCCAGTACTAACCCCTGGGGGACACCACTTGTTAACAGCCTCTAACTAGACTCAGCGCCGCTGATGACAACCCTCTGAGTTCTGCCATTCAGCCAGTTCTCTGTCCACTTCACTGACCACTCATCCAGCCCACACTTCCTCAGCTTCCCTAGGAGGATATCATGGGAGACTGTGTCGAAAGCCTTGCTGAAGTCAAGGTAGACAACATCCACGGCTCTCCATTCGTCTACCCAGCCAGTCATGTCATCGTAGAAAGGTATTAGATTGGTCAGGCGTTATTTCCCCTTGGTTAATCCATGCTGACTACTCCTGATAACCTTCTTTTCTTCCACTTGCTTCATGATGGCCTCCAGGATAAGCTGCTCCATCACCTTTCCCGGGATGGAGGTGAGGCTGACTGGCCTGTAGTTCCCTGGGTCCTCCTTCTTGCCCTTTTTGAAGATTGGAGTGACATTGGCCTTTCTCCAGTCCTCGGGCACCTCTCCTGTCCTCCAGGACCTCTCAAAGATGATGGAGAGTGGCTCAGCAATGACATCCGCCAGCTCCCTCAGCACTCGTGGGTGCATTCCATTGGGGCCCATGGATTTGTGGACATCCAGATCACTTAAGCGATCCCTCACACAGTCCTCCTCGACCAAGGGAAAGTCGTTCTCTTTGTAGGCTTCTTCTCTTACCTCCGGGGCCTGGGATTCCTGAGGGCCAGTCTTAGCACTGAAGACTGAAGCAAAGGTGGCATTCAGTAGCTCTGCCTTCACTGCATCCTCCGTCACCAGGACACCTGCCTCATTCATCAGTGGCCCCACGTTGTCCCTAGCCTTCCTTTTGCTGCTGATGTAGTTGAAGAAGCCCTTCTTCTTGTTTTTGACATCCCTTGCCAGCTTCAATTCCAGGTGAGCCTTGGCCTTCCTCGTCGCATACGATGAGTCTTTATCTCAGCAGACAGACGTCTTCCTGAACTGTTTACTAAGTGAATAAGAATATCACTTCCTATTACACAGAAAGTACAATTCTGTTAACCTTTCAGTCAGATATCTTGTTGTTATCTAAAGCCATCTATCCATAAATGTGTAAGGACAGAACATTTCCTCAGTAATACAGCTCATTGCAGCAACCAAGAATAAAACAGACTTCCTGACAGAGGATGTGGAGCATCTTTCCTTCATCAAATTAAAACATCTCTCGCTCATGTCTGCTCCTGACAAAAACTGAAGGAAAAGATAACTTTCTCTTAAAGTATTGCAGGAAAACTGATAGCTAATTAGTAGGATTGACCCTGTGGCCTTACTCTTTGAGTTATATAATAGTCTACGCATTGGATGACTTATTAAATAACTCCCAATTTTCTTCACGACAGTAAATTGAATGCCTTTTTTTTTCCTTTTAGTTATGTTATTCCAGTGTTGGTGATCCAGTTAACCTCTGGGCAACTTAATAGAAATGAATCATATTTTTTGTAATTATAGTATCCTCTAATCTTAATGTAATAATTTTTTCTGTATTTGGAGATTGAAGGATGGGCTGCAGCCATCACTCTTTCCAAAGGACACAATTACTTTGATTTCCTTCCTTGCTACAGTTGATCAGAGCATGTGCCAATATACATACGATATATCCTACATGTGCATCACTGGAAAAGCTTGTTGTTATCCATTGGTGTCAAGACAACCCACAACTTCTTCCAAACTTTAATTTTGATTATTAGCTTTCATGTGATTAAAAATACGTACAATTATGTGTTTATAATAGGGATTATTTTCCTCGAAAGAAGACAGTGGACCTGTTGTTCATCTAAGAGTCATCCTTTTACACATTTATTTCTGGCTTTTTTCATTGATTTGGATAAATTTATTTCAATTTTATTAGACCTTCTTTCTTCATGTGACAGAAACAGTATCTGCCAATACGAATTTAAAAGGATGTGAAAGTTTCACATATTTTTTTCCATATTTTGCCTGTCTTCTTCATAAAGTGGAATTATGCTTTTCCAAATTTTCCCAATTTTTTCATTTGAAGTCTTAAAGCAAATTTCAGCAAGCCTTTCCCAACCTGCTGCTAGAGACAGTGTGAAATTGACTTTATTACCCATAACCACACCATGCAGCCTGAAAAATTCCTGTGTAGATACGGCTACAGGCAAATAACTACCAGTGATCATGTTACTTAACACAAACAGTTTATCAGAAGGAGGCTGATAACTCTTTCCATATTGCTGAAACTGATAATAAATCCAGCTAGTGCCCCTGATCACAGTGATTTTGAAGATCCTGAATGAATGAACAAGAATTCCCAAAAGGAAATTCAATCATGTGAGATTTAGATGATAGTAAATGAGCAAATGTCATAGAGTAGGCTGTCTATGACAAAGTATATTTTCATATACATATCTATATTTCTAAAAGGATACATGAAATAGATTTAAACAGTGCACTACAAAATATACTGGAAAAAATGAGATTACCTGTTTCAACTTTTCCTATGATTCTAGATATCAGGTTATAAAAGATGGACAAGTAGATCAATTGGATGAACTTTATGGAATAAATTATTCCATATTCTACTAGCAATGATTTCCAAAGGTCCTTTCCACTGATTCTGTGAACAGCTTTTGTGAGATAAACAAAGGTATAACAGACATTTTGGTTCCACTGTTTGCACTGTAGTTTTTATATACAAATACACCTAGACATACATACACACACACAAACAATTCTCTATTGAATTACCGAGTAAAATTTTCTTAGCTACCTCTTCAACACAGGAATTTAATTAATCCAGGCAAAGATTATTCTGAAGTAATAATCAGAAGATTTGTCTGTTTGTCGTGTTTTTCCATTCCTTGATTTTGAATAAAGGAGCTGAAGCGTTACAGAATTATTTCTTTCCAATTATTACTTCCTTTCTGTGCTGGCCTTGTCATTCATGGATCATTCTAAAAAAGTAGTGAGTGAACTCATGTCTGAAGTTTTATGTTTTGTCTGTCAACTGTGTGGAAAAATTGCATCTTACAGGTAGGAAAAAGCCATCAAGCAAATGTGATGATCCTGTTGTGCATGTTTTTTACATTATACTTATTGACTTACAGCTGGATTTCCTTGAGTTTGTCACTCTGTCACTTCTGCTTCCACTTTGCATTTTTTTCATTGTATGCAATATTTCTTTATATTCAAGAAAATCTCAGTGGTTGCATTTAACTTCAAACCATCCTCTGTGAAATTTTTGTTTATATTCAATCCTATAATTACATTACACTAGATATCTAATTTTTAGATTGCTACAACTGGGGGATGGGTTCACCTTTGTGTGTGCTGAAATGGATTGCTAGTTCGTCTGCAAAATAAAGCATAACGAGGAGGGGTTAGGTATTTTCTGGATTGTTTAATTTTGCATATCCTGCAAAATGTTCAGTAATCTAAACATACATATTTTCACATACTGTGTCTGTCAGGAACAGATGTCATTCATGACAGAAGAAAGAACAGGGGTAAGCAAAACCATGATGTGACAATGACCAATTCATTAGTGGAGATAAATATACTGTAAACAAAATATTCAAAGTATTGGTGGCTATTTCTGTATGCTTCCATTCAGTCTCTTTTCGTAATTAGTGAAAAATGAAAGGGCGTTATTTGGATCTAACTGTATTTTGATGACATAGAATATCGTAGCATTTGCAGAGACTTGTGGTACTTTAAAAAATAAAAGGGATAAAATGTGACTCCAATGTGTACTGCAAAGGCATCTGTTAACCATTAATTCTGAAAACAGTTAACATTACTGGATTAGAATGACGTCAAGTTTAGGTCTTGCTGCATGCTATCCAGGTAGAACTGTAAAAATTCCTGTAGATAGATTCTCTCAAATGGTCCCAAAGTAACAGAAGTAAGAAGCAATGGAAGAACTCCTCTACAAGCAGATGTGGAAAGTTCCTTTCTTTGATTTAGTCAGAAAGGAGTACATACTAACCAAGTAAAAGTTTCTCCACTATTAGGCTTCAGATAAAAGAGCTTATGCTTACATTTTCGTGTACCATAAATAGTTTCATATAGCCACCACCGTTAAGCCAAAAACAATACTAATAAATAATCTATTTTGTGATTTTTCCTGTCTCAAATATATAAATAAGAATGTATTTCTTATCTTTGTGAGTTTTATACTTATCCTGAAGTTTAATTGCCACTAAAATTATTTTCTTTAATATTTCCAGGCTACTGCTCTCTGCTCACTCAGTTTTCACTATGAAGTCACTGGCATACATTATCCTATAATTTTCATATGCTCTGTAAAAGTTAAACCTAGGTTGTTTTAGTAAGAGTTTGTGATTCTCAAAATGTAAATCATTCTAATATGCAAATCTAAGAAAATCTTTGTGGATTTTGTGACTGCCTGAGCTAGTTATTCAGCAAATGTTTAGAAAGTTCACTTTTCTTTCCACAAAATGACTTCTGAAGACCAATAATATATTGCCTTTAAAATGTATTTATTTCTTATTTATACTGGCAAAGTAGTTGATTGATAGGAAACATACACTGTCATCTTCCATATTCATCGTTCAGTACATCTTGACTGCATTTTTCTTTGAATCCATAGTTAAGACCATAAGTGTATGATGAATTATTTTAATGTTGTTTTTATTATAAAAATTGTTATTTGACGAGTATTGGGGGTATATTTTATGTTAAAACTGAATTTACATGCTGTTTATAAAGTGTTAAATAATTATTATATTTTAGGTTTATGTATAAATAGTGTAATATTTTCACACTTGAAGAGATAGTTTTAGACTAATGGTTACATAAAATTACTGTGCGTTCAAATACATATTACGTAGCTGGAAATCATTAACTTTTATATCAAGAACTGCAAATGTGTTTTTTTGGTGTACAATATACCACAACTAATGTCAACTAGTTTACACCCAAAATACCTCTCCAAACACAGCAGGGAAATATCTGTGGCAAAAATAATATATAAAGTAGTTTAAACAGTAAGTATATTGAATGATTTGAAATAACAATTTTCAAAACATGATTAACATAAGTCTAAATATTTGCACTGAGTCTTCAAATATTTCTGTGAGCTTTTCATGTATGCCAAACATACCTCTATCTATTACTTGTATCAAGATTAGTGTGGCCAGCAGGAGTAACAAAATGATCATGCCCTTGCACTCGGCACTGGTGAGGCCACACCTCAAGTTCTGGTTCAGTTTTGGGCCCCTAACTACAAAAAGAACATTGAGGTTCTGGACCGTGTCTGGAGAAGAGCAACGAGGCTGGTGAAGTGTTGGGGTCAATGTAGTTTGAGAGTTAGCATGACTAGGCCGCTTAAGCAAAACAGTTAGCATAGCATAGGCTGCTGGAAAGGACAGCTAAGAATAGCAATTGAGAAAGTTCTGAGTGCACATGATGTGGGTTAGCAAAACCAAGATGTGTTCAAGGACGTGCAGGCAGCCTGTTGCTACTGACGTTAGTGCATAGTTACCAATTATAAGGGAATATGGGGTGCATGAACAGCGCGTGATTTATGTCTGTAGCCTATCCGAATAAGCGTGATCGCGTGTGCAGATACGAAAAATGTATATAACCACGCAAGCAGACCAATAAAGGGGAATAGACTGTGCATTGTATCAATGTGTGAGAGTCATTCCTGTCCCTGAATGCTGAAACTCATCAGTGAAGGGTCTAGAGAACAAGCCTTACGAGGAGCAGCTGAGGGAACTGGGGCTGTTTAGTCTGGAGAAGAGGAGGCTGAGGGGGGACCTTATTGCTCTCTACAACTACCTGAAAGGGGGCTGTAGTGAGGCAGGTGTTGGTCTCTTTTCCCAAGTAACTAGCAATAGGACTAGAGAAAATGGCCTCACGCTGCATCAGGCGAGATTTAGATTGGATATTAGGAAAAATTTCTTTACTGCAAGAGCGGTCAGACATTGGAATAGGCTGCTCAGGAAGGTGGTGGCATCACCGTCCCTGAAGGTATTCAAGAAACATGTAGATATTGCACTTTGGGACACGGTTTAGTAGGCATGGTGGTGTTGGGGTGATGGTTGGACTTGCTGATCTTAGAGGTCTTTTCCAACCTTAACAATTCTATGGTTCTATAATTCACTGTGTTATGGCTTGTCTCATCATTCAGATATTAGACACAAGTAATGAGAGGAAAAATTATCCAGAACTGCACTGTGTACTAAAACTTAAAACCATTGCAGCTATTTTAAAATAATAACTTAAAATTGTTTTATTCAAAGCAACAAATAGATGACCAGACTGTCACACACATCTTTTTTTGACTTTAAATCTTCGTGTCCTCTCTTAGAGAAATCAAATCACAATTCAGTCTCTTCTTTCATGTTTGGTATTTCCCTTGAATAAACAATTATTTCACGACATATATTTCCTACGACAATAGAGCCTTTGTAAAGAATTTATATCTTACTTTCGGTGCAAGTATTTTTGTATCTCTTCCAGCACAAACCAAACACAAGCAATGAAAATCTTTTATTAAATAGGTGAATAGGCAACAAAGCCATATGAAGATGACATCTTCTAATTGCCTGCAGTGCATCTGCTAATAAACTGCCAGGGCTCACAAAAAGCGCTTCTAGGATAAAGGCCAAGACAATTGTAAAGGCTAAATTATTAATTAACATCAGGCAGCTATCAAAACTTGCTGGTTTCTTGCCAGGATACACCATGTTGTTGGAGGGCTAAATGGGAAGGCTTATATGAAAGCTAAAGACTATAATAAATCTTAGAAAGGTCTAATTTTACATAAACCTGCTGCAGCCTTCATTTGTTGCTAACAGTCAAACTGAAAAAGCTGTGATGTCCTAATTGCCTTAGATAATTCACTGAGGATTTATATTCAGCACAATGAATAATTTCCCAGAAACTGTGAGTAAAAACTAATGTGTTGTTTGCTGAGCTCTATATGATTTCTTACTGTATTTATCTGAAACCAAGAAGTCTTCAGATCATGACTTGAAATTTAAATTTTGGAATAGTATACTGAATTTACCTCCGCACTTACTAGCCCATCTTCTGTTCAACAGCTGGTGAGCTGCATTATTATCCAAATCTGTAGTATGATGTTTAATGATAAGTCCATACTGGTTTTACAGTAATAACTTAACCAAGCATCTCATGCTACTTGTCCCATTTAATGAACTGGAGTCCTGGGATGATCATTGGTAGTTAATTCCCTAAACAATGGAAAAAAGGTCATCTTGGTTCAGATAAAGAGGATATTTATTATATCTGCCAGGGGCTAACAAAAAGAAGTGATATTTATTACTGATGTCTTCAACTGTCTCACCATTCAAAATACAAGAGAGTTCATGCAGGTGTCTGGTTTCATTCACCTATCTCAGTTATGCCCACATATAAAAGTAGCAAGCAAACGATAAGTAAATTTTATTACAAAATAGAGCAAAGAAAGGAGATGGATAATGCAAATAACACCTGTTTAAATCATTATTTCAGATGGGGACTTTCCAACTTAATTTCCTGAAGTTCCTAGAAGAAGCAATGAATGAGTGAGCAGAAGACACCGAATTCTGATTCTTTATTTTAGAGAAAATTATATGTTCCGTTAATTTTCTTTTAGAGATGAAGTAAAAAATAAACACCTTAGTGTCATATTTTATTTATTCTAAGATATTACAGTTTATGACTTAGCAAATGAAAAAAACACAAAATCAGTAATACGTTATCTATTGTCCATACTGGAGTCACTTTCCTCGGCTATGCATAACACAAATAGTTGTCTCATAGAGACATCACTAAATATTGTTTTCATATGTTATACTTGTTAGGTTTATTTATCTACATTTGTATTGACAAAACAAATGAAATGCTGAAGCAACAATTTTTAAAATGCTCAATATAATAAAGGTTAAGGCTTATTAATCGAGTTACTAAATACAGTGTAGTAAAGTTCCAACTATTTTAAGCATACACAAATGCAGTTAATGAGAGAATATAAAATGTAGGAAACTAGAATTTGTTCTCTAATTTTCTATTTCTACTTCCTAAATTATATAAGATCTGAAAATTTAAAGCTCTGTTATTATGCACATTGAATTAACTGGAGTTCACAGAAACTTCATCATTGAAACTGTCTGAATCTGGGTCAAATCCAGTGTGATACTCAGAGATGTTTCATATAAAGTTTTCTGCAAACATCTAGAATAGCAGTTTCACCAGAAAATATAAATCCTGCACTATTTATTCTTCAGTAAAATTGTGTGGTTTTGATTGGTTTTCCTAACTTAGTTGTCATGGTTTATCTTGGCAGCCAGGAACCAAGCACTAGACAGCTGCTTGCTCACCCCTCCCCTTTGCCCCCAGCAGAATGGGGAGGAGAAATGGACAAAAGGTAAAACTTGTGTGTTGAGATAAAGAGAGCTTAATAGGGACAACAAAGGAAATACCACTGCTACTACTACAACAAATAATAATAATGAATATGCAAAATAAAATATATATAATACAATTTTCTCGCCACCTGATGACAAATTCTCAGCCAATCCCTGAGTAGAGATCCCGGACCGCCCATAATTTTGCAAATTTCACAAAATTCCTGAAAAAGGCCAGACTCCCAGACTAGAGCGGATTTGAACTCAAGGAAATTAGAAGATCAGGTAGTCTTCCAGTCAACCCCCATTTGTAAATAGAGCATGATGTCCACGGTATGGAATATTTCCATTGCACTAGCTTGGGCTAGCTTTATGCCTATGCTCCCTCTCAGCTTCTGCACATCTGCTCATTAGCTGAACATGAGAGGCTGGAAAAACCTGATTTTCTTAGCAACAACTGAAAACAGCAGTGTTATCAAAATTCTTCTTGTACTAAATCCAAAACACAGCAGTTACTGGGAGGAAAATGAACTCTATCCCAGCTGAAACCAGGACACCAGTTTATATATAATTTTCTCTGTGTGTAGATATACATACATATATTTGTTTGTGTTTTCTAACTGTGTATGTGACTGAACTGTGGTTCTTATTGTGCTGGTAAGGCAACAACTAAATCTCTCAGAAAGACAGCAGAGAGACTCCCTCTCTTTTCTAAAGATGTCAGTTCAGAAAAAAAAAAAATCCACAGTGGTATTTTCTACTTATTTCCTGAGGTATTTCAAAGCACTTCAGAAACAGTGAAGTCTAATGCCACTGAGCCATGCTGACCTCTGAAAGACAGGGAATCCACTTGAAATGTGCACTTACCTGTTCAGTGGTTGATTTTGGAAGATAAAATGTTGTCCAAGGCAATAGGAAATGACCTCTTTTATATTTTATAATGTCAAAGGGTCTGAAGCAGACATGTGGAGCAGATTTGGTATCCATTATAAACAGCATGGTGAAAATAACCTGTAAATAGATTTACCTGTTTGGACTTAAAATTAACTTCCTGCACATGACTATAAGAATATGTTTGAAAATCTTTTACTATAGTTTTGTGAAAAAGCAAAGGCTTATATTATGAGACAATCAAGTACTTACATCAGTTTGACAAAAAAACCCTTGGTTTTCATTTTCCAGAAAGAATAACTCATACAAAGATTGAACAAAATTAGGCTTGACTCTTCAGATTAATTTCCCCTTTTCTGATATTTATTATTTTTCATTGATTCAAAGTAACTTTTATGAAAAACAGCTCTCCAGTAGAAGGAAGTGAAAGCTGAAATTTGTTCCAGTAAGAAACAAATCTTTTTTGAAAAGAAACAATTTAGGATAAAGTGTGAAAACAGAATAAAACTGGGGTTAAGTATTATTGCAATGAGGTGTCCTGTATTTTCAAGGCATATTTTGAAATAAATTGTTTCACATTGCTTTTTCAAACAGAGTTTTAGGAACAACAAAGCAACGAACTTTAGAAGGGAAAAATAGACAAACAGAAAACTTCAGTGTTCAGCATTAATTTTTTCCAAAAAATAAAAGAAGTTAGGATTTAATAGTTCCTATCTATTTTCTCAGCAGGTATTCTGTTAAGAGCCTGAATTATCAACCTGAAGATTTCTGTCTTTGGCCAGAAGCAAAAATCTGAGGGAGGAAATCTGGTGGCAAAAAGCTTCACTGACTTTAAGCAGTATATTTAATTTCACTTTGTAATTCTCACAAATATAGGCAACTTTATCTTGTCCATTTATGAGGTAAAAGTGATAAGGGCTTAAATATTAATGTGAAAAAAAAAAAAGAGATCTAGAGTTTAGAAAGCAAAGGTATTTGGGGAAAGCTTCCCATGAGAGAAATAACAGACCAGCCTTTACTTTCAAAGAACACAAGAGTTGAACTTTTTTTATTGAGCAGTTAGAAGATATTGTGGGGGGCCTTCGACACGGTCCCCCACAACATCCTTCTCTCTAAATTGGGGAGATATGAATTTGATGGGTGGACTGTTTGGAGGAGAAGGAATTGGTTGGATGGTTGCAGCCAGAAGGTAGTGGTCAATGGCTCGATGTTCAAATGGGCACTGGTGACAAGTGGTGTCCCTCAAAGGTCCATGCTGGGACCGGTGCTGTTTAATATTTTCATCAATGAAGGAGACAACGAGACTGAGTGCACCCTCAGCAAGTGTACAGATGAGACCAAGATGAGTGGTGCAGTTGAAACACCCAGGGGAAGGGATACCATCCAGAGGGACTTGGACAAGCTTGAGAAGTGGGCCTGTGTGAACATATAAGGTTTAACAAGACCAAGAAAAAGGCCCTGGACCTGGGTTGGGGCCACCCCCAATATCAATCCAGGCCGGAGGAAGAAGCTACTGAGAGCAGCCCTGCCAAGAATTACTTGGGGGTACTGGTGGATGAAAGGTTGAACATGAGGCAATAATGTGCCCTCGCCATCCAGAAGGCTAACCGTATCCTGGGCTACATCAAAAGAAGCATGGCCAGCAGGGCAAGGGAGGTGATTCTGCCCCTCTGCTCTGCTCTGAGGAGATCTCAGCTGGAGTTCCGCATCCAGCTCTGGAGCCCTCAGCACAAGAAGGACATGGACCTGTTGAAGCAGGTCCAGAGGAGGGCCACAAACATGATCTGAGGGCTGGAACACTTCTCCTGTGAGGACAGGCTGAGAGAACTGGGGCTGTTCAGCCCAGAGAAGAGAAGGCTTTGGAGACACCTTATTGTGACCTTTAAGTACCTAAAGGGGACTCAGAGGAAAAATGGAGACAATCTTTTTAGCAAGGCCTGTTGTGACAGAACAAGGAGTAATGGTTTTAAACTAAAGGAGGATAGATTTAGACTAGATATAAGAAAGAAATTTTTTACAGTAAGGGTGGTGAAACACTGGCACAGGTTGCCCAGAGAGGTAGTGGAGGCCCCATCCCTAGAAACATTAAAGGTCAAGTTGGATGGGGCTCTGAACAACCTGATCTAGTTGAAGATATCCCTGCTCACTGCAGGGGGTTGGGCTAGATGACCTTTAAAGGTCCCTTCCAACCTAAAGTATTCTATGATTCTATCATGTTAGCAAGAGAGACAAACTCGGTCTAGCATATCATTCCATAGATAATGAAGTTAACAGTCATTGCTGTGCCATGTGTAGTATTATACAGCGACACTGAAACATAAAGTGTCTAGACACATAACAGAAAGGTTGGAGCTTGAAAATGCTATGAAGGATTCATGCTTGACAGATACAGATGGATGAGGAGTTTTGTAGTAAACACTCTACTTTCTTTTCTACTGATAGAAATTCAGTTAACCCCACAATTTCTAAAAGACCTACACTCAATTTTATGTTATAGTAATGTGGCAAGCATTGGACAAAAAAGTTTCAAGTAATTTCCTTCCTAGTGAACTTCAGCAGAAACTGAAATATCACTATAATAGCAGAAACATCCTGACATTCAGAAATAATTTTCTCCATTTCTTTTCCCTCCCCCAGCTACACACCACACACACATACCTTGCCTTGCACATCATTGCTA
Organism: Opisthocomus hoazin; assembly: GCF_030867145.1. Lineage (NCBI taxonomy): Eukaryota > Metazoa > Chordata > Aves > Opisthocomiformes > Opisthocomidae > Opisthocomus > Opisthocomus hoazin. Next base: position 46,304,584 of record NC_134414.1, on the reverse strand, counting down.
GAAATAAATGTGGTTTGCAGTGCACTAATAAAACTCAAGATGAAGAGCAAATTCAATTCCAGAGCAAAACTAAAATCAGAAACGCAACTCAGCATCCTTCAGTTTGCTTAGGGCCAGCAGACACAGAGTAGACAAATTCTAAAATCAGGGATTATACTAACACTTTAAGCCTCATAAAACCAATGGGATATCATAGCAGAGAACCAGTTTCATTATAGTTATGAGTAAGCAGGGCTTGCAGTTTAAAAACTTAACTTCAGTGCTCTGAAAACCTACATTCTTCGAGTATCTTGAAATTTGGTATGCCTCATATTACAGTATCACAGAATCACAGAATCACAGAATCACAGAATCACAGAATAGTAGGGGTTGGAAGGGACCTCTGTGGGTCATATAGTCCAGAACCCCTGCCAAAGCAGGGTCGTCTACAGCAGGCTGCACAGGACCACGTCCAGGTGGGTCTTGAATATCTCTAGAGAAGGAGAATCCACAACCTCCCTGGGCAGCCTGTTCCAGGGCTCCGTCACCCTCAGAGGGAAGAAGTTCTTCCTCATGTTCAAACGGAACTTCCTGTGCTTCAGTTTGTGCCCATTGCCCCTTGTCCTGTTTCTGGGCACCACTGAAAAGAGTTTGGCCCCATCCTCCTGACACCCACCCTTCAGATATTTGTAAGTATATATTAGGTCCCCTCTCAGCCTTCTCTTCTTCAGGCTGAACAAACCCAGCTCCCTCAGCCTCTCCTCGTAGGGCAGATGTTCCAGTCCCCTCACCATTCTTGTAGCCCGTCTCTGGATGTTCTCCAGTAGCTCCTCCTCTTTCTTGAAGTCGGGAGCCCAGAACTGGACAGAGTACTCCAGATAGGGCCTCTCTAGGGCAGTGTAGAGGGGAAGGAGAACCTCCCTTGACCTGCTGGCTCTTCTTGATGCACCCCAGGATCCCATTAGCTTTCTTGGCAGTCAGGGCACACTCCTGGCTCATGGTCAACTTGTCATCCACCAGGACACCCAGATCCCTCTCCGCAGAACTGCTCTCCAGCAGGTCCAACCCAAGCCTGTACTGGTGCATGTGGTGCATATGCACTTCAAGTTGTGTTTGCTGTCAGTGTCTGGGGCAAATAGAAGTAAGAGGCAGTAAATTTATATCAAGAGAGATATACGTATACATATATATATGTAACGATAAGTTATGCAT